>NC_053490.1:513936694-514685444 GCF_905171775.1 Rana temporaria
TGTTTGTATGTTTCTTTGAGCTTTGTGAAAGGCTGACCGCAGGTCAGCCTGTATTTGTAGGAGTCGGGAGGTATTTAAACCCGCCCTCCTTCCTCCTTCTGGGCGACGGGTTTCTTGTGTGGCGCTACTTCCGGTTAATGATGTCAGAGCCTCCACGTGTCGCACACTCCGGCTTCAGATGGCCGCATCATGGGAAGTCTCCTCTTTCTGGGTTCAGCAGAACGGGAGGTGCTTCCTCCCTCCTTACGGTTTGGGGGGTTTCACTCCGCCCACAGGTTAAATTTTCGGGGCGTTGCGTGGGGGTACCTGCTTGTCCTCAGGTTTGGCATCCGGAGGGGGTTGGGGCTGGTTGTTACTCTCTGCGGTGGAAGCGTGTGTTGCTCTGGTAGCCGGAGGGGCGGGGGGCTCGGCTAAGTGGTTGTGGAGGTTCATACGATTACGTTTCTCATGGTATTTTTATGTTCTCAGGTATTTACGTTTCTCATGTTTTTTGTTTCCCATGCTATTCATGTTCTCGGGTGTGTACGTTTCATGCAACTTACGTTTCTCATGCAGGTTTCAGTTGGGATGTTTTCTAGTTGGTAGCATTGGTAGGTTCATTTTGATTCATGGCGTTCCACCGCTGGGGGGGAGGGTTCACCCATCACGTCTATGGGTGCTTACGGATTGAGATGAGCGTGTTTAATTGGCTTGTACGGTGGCAAGTCTCCTCATCCGTTTCTCATACGTTTCATAGGTTCATCAGGCCTGAGTGTACGTTTTTAATTTGCCTGCTACGCCTCAGGTTGCTCGGCCTTTGCAATTCATGGGTTGTCACATTGTCAGTCCAGCTGCACTAGTCCTACACTTACCTACATTTAATTTTCATAGTCTGTGCATACATGTCACATCCATATCCTCACGTTAGTTCATGGCTACTCTCCACTGCTGGTTACCTGTCACGTTTATGGGTACTGTCGGATTGAGATGTACGTTTCTAATTGGCTTGTGCGGTGGCAAGTCCCCTCATCCGCTTCTCACGGCTTTCATTACATTTCACACGTTATGTTATCTTTTACTTACATCACTTGCCTGACACGTCTTCAGGTTCATGGGCTTGAGTGTTAAGTTTTTAATTGGCCTGATTTGCCCCAGGTTGCTCAGCCTCGCGAGTTTCTTGAGACTGACACGGTTTCAGTTCTGTGCTACGTATTTGTTCCTGCTCTACGTTACTGCGTGTGTCAATCACGGACACCTGCGTAGGTAGGGGTTAGGGAAGGTAGGGATTTTCCTTTTCCTAAGGTAAGTTGGGGCTCGTTGGTCATGTTTTGTTTTTTAATGATGTTATTCTTGTTCGCAGGTTTCATGTCACGGGCAGCAGATATCGAAGATTTTGCTGCCATCCGTCCTTTTCCGGTTTCGGGTTCTATACATGGTAGCACGCCCTCCTTGAACCTCCCGATACGGCCTTCTCTTTTGTTACAGACGAAGATTGGTCTTCAAGTCCTTTTTCAATTCAGCCTAGAAAGCTCTTGACTGAGCCTGGCATATCTTCCAGGCGTTTCTATCTTGGTATCCTGGGTTCTTTTCTCACAAACATTCAGTACCTACAGGGGCATACCTAGAGCATTTGGCACCCGGGGCGGATCCAATATCTGGCACCCCCCCACGTTAAAATGTAAAAACACCCCCCTGTGCCCCCTGCATACCTCTGCATCCTTCAATATCTTTTTGTTACTACTGTGTACCCCTCTCCACAACTGCACTTCTGGACCACTTTACATTGCACAGCACCCCGCACCTCTGGACCACTTTACATTGCACAGCACCCTGCATCACTGGACCCCTTTACATTACACAGCACCCTGCACCTCTGGACCTCTTTACATTACACAGCCCCCTGCATCACTGGACCCCTTTAAAATTACACAGCACCCTGCATCACTGGACCCCTTTAAAATTACACAGCACCCTGCATCACTGGACCCCTGTACATCTCACGGCCCCCTTCACATCTGGACCCTTTTACATTACACAGCACCCTGCACCTCTGGGCCCCTTTACATTACACAACACCCTGCACCTCTTTACATTACACAGCCCCTGCACCACTGGACCCCTTTACATCACATAGCCCCCTGCACTTCTGGACCCCTTTACATTACACAGCACCCTGCACCTCTGGACCCCTTTACATTACACAGCACCCTGCATCACTGGACCCCTTTACATCTCATAGCACCCTGCATCTCTGGACCCTTTTACATTGCACAGCACCCTGCATCACTGCACCCCTTTTACATTACACAGCCGCCTGCACCTCTGCACCCCTTTACATCACATAGCCCCCTGCACCTCTGGACCCTTTTACACTACACAGCCCTCTGCACCCCTTTACATTACACAGCACCCTGCATCACTGGACCCCTTTACATTACACAGCACCCTGCATCACTGGACCCCTTTTACATTACACAGCCACCTGCACCTCTGCCGGCCCCCCCCCCACATTTTTTTAAATCGGGATGGTGTCACCCCTCTAGCGGGTGTCACCCGGGGCGGACCGCACCCCCCGCATCCCCCTAGGAATGCCTCTGAGTACCTACTTGCGTTTTTGTTTTCTTTTGCCACTTTCAGCTTAAACGGGTTTCAAGCTGGTGCCCAGTACAGTCTGGGCACTAGACTTTTGTGGATGTACTCAGAGATAGGCCACTTTCCTTTCCCTAGTACTCCCTTCTCTGCCAGCACAGGGCATGACACGTAGCCATTCCCTGCTGCCTAACTAGGGTAGCACTTTAATATTCACTCCGGGCCGTGCTTTCAGTACAGGTGCTGTTTCTGCTGCTAGTCGTCGAGGGGTCTGTATTCTTGTTGTTGAGGAGTTAGATTGGTAGTAGTCGGCTTTCTTTTCCAGACATATCCCAGTTCCACATGTCTGTCACAGGCATTCTGGCGTTGGGGGCTTGTGGTTACATACAGTTACTTTCATTTCATCTCTTTGCTAGCTCATCCTACTGTTTTGTTTTTGCCCCCTTTTAGGCATACTGACCACGTGACCCCAGCACACCTCAGGTCAATTTCCCACCTCAGGTCAATTTCCCTGTTTTCCCCTCAGACCTTTCCCTAGCACGATTACCTGAGACTCTGAGTACAAGTGAAAGGCTGACCGCAGGTCAGCCTGTATTTGTAGGAGGAGTCGGGAGGTATTTAAACCCGCCCTCCTTCCTCCTTCTGGGCGACGGTTTTCTTGTATCCCACCCACCCATCCCCTTTTTTCTTGCTATTTCTTCTTTTACTTCTACTTGGGTATGCCCCCTTTTAGGCATACTGACCACGTGACCCCGGCACACCTCAGGTCAATTTCCCACCTCAGGTCAATTTCCCTGTTTTCCCCTCATGCTCATATGTTACGTTCTCGTGTGATTAAATTTTCTCATGCTGTTCATGTTCTCATGTGTTTGTTTTCTCATGGGCGTACATTTGTCCCATACAATTTCTTTCTTCTCATACAATTAAGTTTTCCTAGTTGGTCGTATTGGGTATGTTCATGTTAGGTTTATGGCGTTTCACCACTGGGGGGGGGTCACCCATCACGTTTATGGGTGCTTACGGATTGAGATGGGCGTTTTTAATTGGCTTGTACGGTGGCAAGTCTCCTCATCCATTTCTCATACATTTCATGCATCTTGACATTTCATTTCTCATACAATAATCTGACACGTCTTCAGGTTCATCAGGCCTGAGTTTACGTTTTTACTTTGCCTGCTATGCCTCAGGTTTCTCGGCCTTTGCAAATTCATGGGTTTGTTACATTCTCATACTTTATATCGTCAGTATGTTTGGTTCATTCTTCACATTGTAGATTTTTTATGTCCCACCACGGCAGTGTTCCTTTCACTTATTCTCAAGACTGTCACGGTTAGTCCTGCACTCACCTACACTTGATTTTCATTGTCCTGGCACACATGTCAGGTTAATTTCTTCACGTTAGATCTTATGGCTACACTCCACTGCTGGTTACCTGTCACGTTATTGTACTGACGGATTGAGATGTTCGTTTCTAGTTGGCTTGTGCGGTGGCAAGTCCCCTCATCCGTTTCCACGGTTTTCATTATGTTTTCATACGTCATGTAATCGAACTACTCATATATCACTTGTCTGACATGTCCTCAGGTTCATAGGCTTGAGTGTTACCTGTTAATTGGCCTGATCAGCCTCAGTTAGCTCGGCCTTGCTAGGTCCTTGAGACTGACACGTTTTCAGTCTTGTGCTACGTATACTATCCTGCACGACGTTACTGCGTCTTTAGTCTCGGTCAGCTGCATAAGTAGTGGTAAAGTAGGGTGACCAGACATCCCCGGTTTCAGGGGACAGTCCCCATATTGAGGACACTGTCCCCAGATCAAGTCTGTCCCCAGTTTATCCCCAGATTGGATTTAAACAGGCGCTGGGACAATTTCAAAGACAGTCAGTGCAGAGTAAAACAATTATAATTCTGAATTACGCACCCCCACTCTGCCGCTCCTACTAGCTTGGGGGGGGGGGTACTTTTTTCCATTACCTGTGCCCCTTTCTGATGATCATGTGCTGGTCAGTGCGGAGGGAATATTTCTTCAGTTTCGTGTGCATGCGCATTCAGCTCCGCTCGCATGTTCTTCTGCCTTGGCTCAAGTCCCAGCCTGCTGCCTGCCTGCTTATCTCCTTGCCTTCCCTGGCGGAGTGATCTTCCTCCGCACCCCATCCAGTAGTATTTGGGGCCCAGAGAGACTTGACAGGCTGTGAGGCGGGCGGCTGTGGCGATGGGGCAAGAGGTCGCTGATTGCCGTCATTACTAGAAAAAAAAATATGTCCCCGGATTTCATTTTAAAAATCTGGTCACCTTATGGTAAGGGAGGTAGAGATTTTCCTTTTCCTAAGGTAAGTTGGGGCTCGTTGGTTATTTCTTGTGTATAACGATGTTGTTCTTGTTTGCAGACATCATGTCACGGGCAGCAGATATCGAAGACTTTCCCCCGCCATCCATCCTTCTCCGGTTAGGGGTTTCTGTACATGTAACTCGCCCTCCTCGACGCCTCCCGATTCGGTCGTCTCTCTGCAGTGGATTAGGGTTAGGTGGAAGGATCTGGTCCTTAAGCAGCCTTTGGATACAGCCCTACCACACTGGCACTCGGCTGGATGCTCTCCCATGTAGTAGGCTGTCAGGTCCACTGTCAGGTCAATTTCTTCCTTGTGGAAGTTTCCAAATGGAGTCTTGCCGATCTACGGGTACTGGCATCACTTTTTTTTCTGTGCTCAACGTCCTGACGGCTAGGGATATGGTAGGCCCGGGTTATGGCATGGTAATCGATCTACCTCAGGCATTGTTCTTAAACAAGTTCTAGGTCTTAACTCTTTGTTGCGTGTTGTCTGGTTTGGCTGCCCTTTTCAGTTCCTCTTTCATTGTCATCACATGTCATCAGGGGGGTAAAGAATACAGCAGGTGATGCTCTGTCCTGTTTTAGTTGCCAGCCTTTCCCAGCAGCTCCCAGGCTCATACACCTGTCCCGGTTTTCCTGCTACAAGATGAAGCTGGGTCAACTAGTCATGTTCATTTTAGCCTAGGAAGCTTGTGACTCCTGAGATACCTTCCAGGTTTTTCCCATCTCGGTATCCTGGGTTCTTTTGTCACATTCAATATCTACTTGCGTTCATTGTTTTGTTTTTTTGGCCACTCTCGGCTCAAGCGATCCTACAAGCTGGTGCTCAGTTCAGTCTTAGACCGTCTCTCGGTGGCTACTGCGGATGAACCCAGGGATAGGCCACTTTCCTTTCCCTAGTGCTCCCTTCTTCGCTAGCATAGTACATGACACATTGCTGTTCCCTGCTGCCTAGCTAGGGTTGCGCGTTCATGCTTGTACCGGCTATGTTTTCAGTATAGACACAGTTTCGGCTGCTTCTCGCCGGGGGATCCACATTCAAGTGGTTGAGGAGTTATGTTGGTTGGGTTTATTTCCACTTCTGGACATATCGCGGATCCACATATTGGGTTGAATGAATGAATGAATGAAAAACTTATATAGCGCGGCACATGCGAACTGAATCGCCTCTGGGCGCTTTGATGTTACGTGTCTCAATGACATCAGAAGAGGCAGAGTTTTAATCTGTCTTCTGAAAGTCAGGTGGGTTTTCCTCCAACCGAATGCTGGTTGGTAAAGCGTTCCATAGTCTCGACCTTGAAAAGCAAACCTTCTTTCTCCTTTGGACTTGTATTTGGTTTTTGGCACCTTGACCAGATTTTGGTCAGTGGATCGCAGAACGCGATTAGAATTGTGAGGTTCTATCTTGTCGCAAAGATATTGCGGCGCCTTCCCATGGATGCACTTATGTGTCAGGCAGAGTGCTTTAAATACAATTCTGTCTTTTACTGGCAACCAGTGAAGGGATCTCAGCGAAGGTGAGATTGATTCCCATGTCCTTTTCCCAGTCACCAGTCTGGCGGCCGTATTCTGAACGACTTGCAGACGGAGAGTTTTGGTAACTTTGGGAGCCCGAGGTAAAGGGCATTTGCATAGTCCAGTCTGGAATTCACGATTGTTCCCACCACGACTGCTACGTCTTCTTTGGGGATAAATGGAATAAGTCTGCGTAGTAGGCGCAACAAATGGTGCGATCCGCTGACTACTGACCCTATTTGTGCGTCCATTGTCATGAAGGTGTCAAAAATGACTCCTAGACTTTTGACTTTGAGCTAGGAGTGATGATTTGGCCCAGAATGGGCGGGGGGTGTCCAGGTTGTTGCCAGTTGACCTCTTCGGCTGGCGTGAAACATAAGAAGTTCTGTTTTGGAACTGTTGAGTTTAAGATAACTCTTAGTCATCCAGTTTTCTATCGAAGAGAGACATTTCTCTAAACTGAGATGATGATCCTTTTTGTTGCAGATGCGAAATACAATTGCGTATCGTCTGCATAAGAGTGATAAAGTAGTTCTTGGCTACTGATAATATCAAAGAGAGGGCGAAGATAGATGTTGAACAGTACCGGTGGACAGGGGGGATCCTTGGGGGACTCCACATGGCACCGTGCGTTTTTTCCAGACGTGAAAGATCCCAGTTTCACTGTTTGTGATCGGTTTTCAAGAAAGGAGGGAAAACCATGGTAAATCACCTTCTGCGATTCTGGCTACCTCGGCCAGTCGCAATCAGTAACATTTTGTGGTCTACTGTGTCAAAGGCTGCGCTTAGGTCCAGCAGAACCAGGAGACAGGATTCTCCCTCGTCTGCGGCCTCGAGGGCATCGTCCCATATTTGAGTAAGGCCGTTTCTGTCCCGTGTCCGGGACGGAAACCTGATTGAAATGGATCGAGTAGATTGTGGGTATCCAGATGCTGTTGCAGCTGTTTGTACCACTATTTTCTCCATTATCTTGGAGAGAATATTTAGGCCTGTTATGGGGCGGCGGTGAGTTGGGTCCTTGGGATCCAAGTTAGGTTTTTTCAAGATGGGCTGGATTGTGCCCTCTTTCAGCAGGGATGGCACTATGCCTTCCTTAAATGACTGATTTATAAGCTGTGTGATGGGAGGCGCCAGAATGTCGGCGCATTCCTTCAGCAGCTTGGTGGGAATGATGTCATTGGGTGCTGTGCTGTTTCCGCAACGCACCAATGATATTTTTGGTGGTATCGATGGAGATGGGTTCCAGAGTGGAACTTAGTTGATTGTAGAAGGTTTCTGTTGGTGTTTTGTAGTTGATTGAAGAGGGGGCTGAGGGGGGTATATTTTGCAGAATACTTACCCGGATTCTTTCGATTTTGTCGATGAAGAAATCCGATAGTTTCATTACAGAACTCTTGGGTGTCTGAATGGGGACTTCAAGACATCCCGGATTCATGGTCTGGGTGACCATCTTGAAGAGTTTCTCGGGGGGCGGTTCATGGCGCTGTTAATCGTCATAGAAAAATGATGTTTTCTTGCTTTGAAGATTTCTTTATGATATTGTGTTGTTATTGCCTTGTAGATGATGAGGTGATCTTCTGAAGGGCTTCTTTTCCAGGCGGCTTCCGCCCTTCTGCGCTCTTGCTTCAGAAGCGACAGCTGGTTGTTGAACCAGCCGGACTTTTTTTTCCGGATGCGGACTTTGCGTTTCGGTGCTACTAAGTCGGCTGACTGTAGCAGAGCTGCATTTATGGCATCCAGTGTATCTGAGGCTGTTAACTGAGGATGAATAGTTTCGATTCGGTTTCCCAAGGTAGATTTGAAGAGTTCCGAATGGAGCTTCTTCTGAGATCTAGCCCAGTGTATTGTCACCGGCTTGGGTGCTTTTATCACTGGGGGAATTTTGGAAATTATGAAACTAATTGCATGGTGGTCTGTCCATGGCAAAGGTTCATTTCCCAAAATGTTTATTTTCAGATTTTGTCTAAAAATTAAGTCGAGTGTGTGACCTGAAGCATGCGTGGGACCGCATATAAGTTGCTGTAGTCCTAATCCTTCCAGGTGATCGATGCAGGCATCCGCAATGGGATTCTGTGAGGAGTTGGCCCACAGATTAAAATCCCCGAGCAGCAAAAGGTGTTTGCTGTTCAGGGTATAAGTGGATATAAACTCCGTTAATGATGGTAGAAGCTGCGATTTTGGCCCAGGTGGCCTATAGCAGAGGAGAATGTGAACAGTCTCCTGGGGGTTAGTTTGAAGTTGAAGAGTAAGGGTTTCCATAAATGGAAGAGGATTTTGAAGGGCTGGCTTAGTGATTGCTATATGAAACTTATGGATCACCGCCAGAGGCCTCCTCCTCTTTGCCCTATTCTGTTTTTTCCCGTTATAATTCGATAATTTTCTGGCACCAATTCTCCAAGAATGGTGTTGCATGTCGTCTGAAAGCCAGCTTTCTGTGATAAAGAGGCAGTCTAGATCGTTTGTAGTAAGAAATCGTGGGATTTCTGATCGTGTTTTACTGCCGATCTTGTGTTGATCAAAGCACATGATATGTGCTTGAGCTGGGTTAAATGCTTGAAAATTTTTGATGGTCGATCGTTGATCGAATCTCAAAAGTTGGTCTATTTTTAAGGCCTTTTTGGTGACGGCTGGTAATACTGTTGCGAATTGTCTCAGACCCCAAATCGTTTCTGCAGAGTATCGCAGTTTAACCATTGTTGCCAGTCACCGGGGGGGATTAATTGCAATAGAGGGAAGATTCGCTGAATCCTCTCGCTTGGCCTTGGTCCAGAGGAAGGCAAAAAAACCCTGGCAGTGCTAAGCCAATTTGCTGCCGCAGGGAAAAAAATTCCTTCCTGATCCCTGAAAGGCGATCGGAGTACGAAACCCTGGATCAAGTACTGTTTGGAATGGGGGGGAGAAAGGGGGGGGAAGAAGGGTGTCACTGTAGCTGAGGAGTACCAAGATGGCCGCCGACCGGGCCACAGGCCTCAGGTTTGGGGGCTGTTTGGCTTGGTGGGGTATGAGCTGTTTGTTAATCCAGGGGGAGGATGGGATCCTCCAGGGATAGGGGGATGATCCCTGACAATTCTAGGAAAATTTCCAGGCTGTCAGTACTCCTTTTTGCGGCGCGCCGCTAGGGCCGCCGGCTGAAGCCGCGGTCTTTTTCTAATTGCGGCGGCCGCGAGTAAGGCCTGGTCTGGCGCGGATGCGGGAAAGAGCCGCAGATCGCCAGAAAAAAGCGCTGCTATGCGCGGCGGGTGGCTGGGGTGATTAGGGTGACTGATTTGGGTTCATGCGGCTCTAAGAGAAGGTAAACACCGCAATTGGATCGCTGGAGTGGCTGTCCTGAAAAGGACGGTCACTTAGCGATTCCTGGGGGTGGAAAGATGGCCCTGAAAGGACAGGGGTCTTACCTGAAGAGAGGGGGCCCACGAAGGGAAGGAAGGAGCCGGTCCTATGGGCTGCAAGTTGATTCATGCAGCAAAGATTGTAGGGGGCCTGCCTGCTGTCTGCGGTGTCTAGCTGGCTATCTGTCTGGTCCCTGGAGAGAGCAGACTCGTCGGGAAGCGTCCTACTCCCTCACTGAACTGACACTGACTGTCATGGGCTTCCTTGCATTGGCTGATCAAGGTTACATACGGCTACTTTAATGTAGCGCTACCCCCGCAGGAGCCGCTGGTTGTTTGTGGGATCGGCATATTGAGTTACCTTGCAGGGTGTCTAGGGGTGATACTTAGTGAGTTGAGGCAATGAGCGAAGATCCAGTCATCAATTGGATTTTCTTCAATGCTTTATTCCAAGCCCAACATGGCCAACATCAACATAAGACAAGATAGGAAGGTTGATGAAGCATAAGAACAACTTTAGTATCAGGCCTTGGATATGAAAAAGAGCAGTCCCTGCTCTTTGTAACAATGAGATCAGTTCGTCGCCACCTCTAGCCAGTGTGGGTAAAGTGCCTCCGGACAGACTTCTGTCACAAGCCTGGCAGCCGAAGTGTCACTTGTAAAGCGCTTGGGAGGACTGACTCTGGACCTCTGCCACAGGCCTAGCGATTCAGGGTTGCAATAATTGGATTGAGGGAATCCTCCCAGTAAATTTTCAGGTCACCGGTTGACCAGCTGCAATATACCTGTCAGTATCGTGGTGACCAGATCCCCGATGGTTCGTTCAGGCCTCCTGGATAACCTCTCTCTGGGTCTCCCTGAGCTGATTCCCCACCGCACAGCTCTCAGCTTAGGATCCTCTTAGCAAAGGTTGGGACCCAGAAAATCACTGGGGCCCCTTTATTCTTCAGGATGAAGCTCCGCATGGTGCGCAACTCCGGCCAGGTAGGCCATGGTGGCGGGGTCCATGTACGCACTCACCCTGAAGGTGGATGCCACACCTGGAACTCGGACCCAGCGAAGAGAACACAAATCAACGGCGTCTGCCACAGATATACCCCTCCCCAGCATGCCCAGCGAGGGAAAAACCTCCTCTAATTGTCTGCTGGGGAAAAGTGGCTCTGTCAGAACCCCTCTAGCGCCAACTGCCGCCCAGAGGTGGAAACGCACCCCTGAAACGCAGACTGACCTACAAGACAGTTCTGAAAGGACAGCAGCCCTGCAATTTAACAAATTGTGAATGGGAGCAAAATAACTTTTGCCATTCCCCACTAACTTTAGCGTAGTGCCCATACTGAAAGTAAGGGGGCGCTACATTCATTTCAATCTCTTACAGCTCATCCTACCGTCTTATTTTGCCCCCTTTTAGGCATATCGACCACGTGACCCCGCACAACCCTAGGTCACTTTCCGTGTTTTTCGTCCCAGACCTTTCCCTAGCACGATTACCTGAGACTCTGATACATATGGAAGGCTGACCTCAGGTCTGCCTGGAATTTGTAGGAGGGAGTCGGGAGTATTTAAACCCGCCCGCTATCCTCCTTCCTGTCGGTAGTTTCTCTTGTGTCCCACGCACCCTTCCCTTTTTTCTTGCATTTCTGCTCTTTTACTTCTACTTGGGTATGCCCCCTTTAGGCATATCGACCACTTGACCCCGGCACACCCCAGGTCACTTTCCGTGTTTTCGTCCCAGACCTTTCCCTAGCACGATTACCTGAGACTCTGAGTACAAATAATATTGTTTATATATCAAGCTTGTTGGCTGCAACAAGTAACTTTATCACTCACTACATAGGATTATTTCCATTCCTGAAACGGACCCCATTTAGCGAGTCCTAAATTGAGCACACTTATTGCACCAAAACCAACATTCTAGTTGGACACAATCTGAACACGAATCGATTTACACTTAAACGGTCACAGTTGGTGACACATACACTAGATGTAACGCTTTCATTTGTTTCTTAAAATATAACCTCACTGTGACCATAATACATAGTGACAGGCAGCGCCACACACCCTAGAACTTTCACTTTTAATTTCACTCAGCCCTGGAACTAGGGTGACCACATTTCCAAACTGCCATTCAGGGACACAACCCCCCCCCCCCGACCATTTTTTTGCAGATTTTTGGGGCAGGGGCGTATGAAATCAGCGGGCCCATGTGCAAGATCAAAAGTGGGCCCTAGGTATCAAGAAGAACAACTGAGTGGTCAGGGGGGCACAGAGTAGTCAGAGGGGCAGTGGGATGGACAGGGGGGCAGTGGGATGGACAGGGGGACAGTGGGATGGATAGAGGAATACCTCCCAACTTTCTGAGATGGGAATAAGGGACACCTATTGGCAAAAATATGTAGGAGAATTATAAACAAAACAAAAAAACTGGTTAAACCCACAGGTGCTTTTTTACCACTACTATTCTTTTATATTGGCTCCTTGAGGGACAAACAAGGAGGAAAGAGGGACAGAGGGGCAGAGGGACAATGCTCTAAATGAGGGACAGTTCCTCCAAATCAGGAACAGCACAGGAGGGGGGGGGACCTGAAGAACAGCACAGGTGGGACCAGAGGACAGCACAGGATGGGGGGGGTACTGAAGAACAGCACAGGTGGGACCAGAGGACAGCACAGGAGGGGGGGTACTGAAGAACAGCACAGGTGGGACCAGAGGACAGCACAGGAGGGGGGGACTGAAGAACAGCACAGGTGGGACCGGAGGACAGCACAGGGTGGGGGACTGAAGAACAGCACAGGTGGGGGACTGAAGAACAGCAAAGGTGGGGGACTGGAGAACAGCACAGGGTGGGACAGAGAACAGCACAGGAGGGGGGGACTGAAGAACAGCACAGGGTGGGGGACTGAAGAACAGCACAGGTGGGACCAGAGGAAAGCACTGGAGGGGGGACTGAAGAAAAGCACTGGAGGGGGGGACCAGAGGAGAAGCACTGGAGGGGGGACTGAAGAAAAGCACTGGAGGGGGGGGACTGAAGAACAGCATAGGTGGGACCAGAGGACAGCACAGGAGGGGGGGCTGAAGAACAGCACAGGTGGGACCAGAGCACAGCACAGGAGGGGGGACTGAAGAACAGCACAGGTGGGACCAGAGGACAGCACAGGAGGGGGGGACTGAAGAACAGCACAGGGGGGGGACTGAAGAACAGCACAGAAAGGGGGGGACTGAAGAACAGCACAGGTGGGACCAGAGGACAATCACAGGAGGGGGGACTGAAGAAAAGCATAGGTGGGACCCAGAGGACAGCACAGGGGGGGGGGGGGCTGAAGAACAGCACAGATGGGACCAGAGCACAGCACAGGAGGGGGGACTGAAGAACAGCACAGGTGGGACCAGAGACAGCACAGGAGGGGGGGGACTGAAGAACAGCACAGGTGGGACCAGAGCAACGGCATAGGAGGGGGGACTGAAGAACAGCACAGGGTGGGGGACTGAAGAACAGCACAGGTGGGACCAGAGGACAGCACAGGAGGGGGGGCTGAAGAACATCACAGGGTGGGGGACTAAAGAACAGCACAGGAAGGGGGGGGCTGGAGAACAGCACAGAAAGGGGGGACTGGAGAACAGCACAGGGAAGGGGGGGACTGGAAACAGCACAGGAAGGGGGGGGGCTGGAGAACAGCACAGGAGGGGGGGGGGCTGGAGAACAGCACAGGAGGGGGGGACTGGAGAACAGCACAGGAGGGGGGACCAGAGGACAGCACATGAGGGGGGGGACTGAAGAACAGCACAGGTGGGACCAGAGGAAAGCACTGGAGGGGGGACTGAAGAAAAGCACTGGAGGGGGGGACTGAAGAACAGCATAGGTGGGACCAGAGGACAGCACAGGAGGGGGGGCTGAAGAACAGCACAGGTGGGACCAGAGCACAGCACAGGAGGGGGGACTGAAGAACAGCACAGGTGGACCAGAGGACAGCACAGGAGGGGGGGACTGAAGAACAGCACAGGGTGGGGGACTGAAGAACAGCACAGGAGGGGGGGACTGAAGAACAGCATAGGTGGGACCAGAGGACATCACAGGAGGGGGGACTGAAGAACAGCACAGGTGGGACCGGAGCACAGCACAGGAGGGGGGGACTGAAGAACAGCACAGGGTGGGGGACTGAAGAACAGCACAGGAAGGGGGGGGGGACTGAAGAAAAGCATAGGTGGGACCAGAGGACAGCACAGGGGGGGGGGGGGGCTGAAGAACAGCACAGGTGGGACCAGAGCACCAGCACAGGAGGGGGGACTGAAGAACAGCACAGGTGGGACCAGAGGACAGCACAGGAGGGGGGACTGAAGAACAGCACAGGTGGAACCAGAGCACGGCACAGGAGGGGGGACTGAAGAACAGCACAGGGGGGGGGACTAAAGAACAGCACAGGTGGGACCAGAGGACAGCACAGGAGGGGGGGGCTTGAAGAACATCACAGGGTGGGGGACTGAAGAACAGCACAGGAAGGGGGGGGGACTGGAGAACGGCACAGGAAAGGGGGGGACTGGAGAACAGCAAAGGAAGGGGGGGACTGGAGAACAGCACAGGAAGGGGGGGGACTGAAGAACAGCACAGGAGGGGGGGCTGGAGAACAGCACAGGAGGGGGGGGCGGGAGAACAGCACAGGAGGGGGGGGACTGGAGAACAGCACAGGAGGGGGGGACTGCAGAACAGCACAGGGTGGGACCAGAGGACAGCAGGGGGTTGGAGAATGGGGGTGGGGTGGGAGAGAGCAGAGAAGTTACTGGGGAAGATCACAGAGGGGGCCAGGATAGTTGAGGGACCGGTGGGCAGCAGAAGGAAACTGGATAGGAGGGCGGTATATAGAGGAACTGATGCCCTCCATGTTCTTCTTGCAGCCACTGAATGCCCCGCTTTTCCTCCTTTACCCCCTGCAGGCATTCAGTGGCTGCAAGAAGAACATGGAGGGCATCAGTTCCTCTATATGCCGCCCCTCCTATCCAGGTTTAGAGGGAAGCTGCATGGGCCCCCTGGAGTATGAGGCTGGGTTGCAATGGTGGCCCCTGTAGTTACAGCCGCTGCAGTGGAGTAACTAAACATTTCTGGCAGTTTGAAGGAGCAATGAATGGAATGCTGGCAGGATTCTGAGGTTGTGATAGTTGCTGAATGAGCCACTACTGAGAGGATTGCTTGGTATACAGAGGGGTTAACAAGACTAGTAGGTGAAAAGGTGGCAGAACATGAAAGGCTGAGGGTGAAGGAGGAGGGGGGAGGGGCCTGCTGCAGTGAGAGGCAAACAAGTAGTGGGAGAGAAGAGACATTGAACAGCTGGACATGACTAGTGTAGTTCCGATAGTCCAACCCTCCTTTTACCCCCATTGTTACCTTACCCACCTTTTCCAAAATCCTTTCCCCCTTTTTCCCCATTAAACGAGATCGACACGAAAAATTGGAGTAAAATTGGCCACAACAGCCATTTTATTTTTATAACCATAAATTAAATATTTAACCAAATTTAAATACTTTTCCAATAATTCAAAACTTTATTTATTAACAATATTTTACCAAAAACAACTTTATTATTACCACCAGTCTAATTGGTCTTTGACAGTAAACCCCATTAACCTTTTCCTTCCACCACCACACTGCGGTACCATTACCATACCCGGCCTCCAGCCGACTCCAGCTCGGAGACACCCCCTTTAACCCGCAGTGCACCGTAACCGTATTCCAGCGGACACCGTTCCACTGAAATAACCCCATACGGGGCCCATCCCACCGATGAGCCCCCCAACCATTTGTTAACTGTCACCATCAAAGACCAAGGACACCGCCACGGCTGTCATGACAACCTAGTCCACGAGCTGAAAGAAAAGAAAACAGACGCACAACACCAAACATAGAACAAAACAAGGGAGGGTGGGTGGGAAAAACCTGCCCCCCTGTGTGATCCTTCCCGCACTTGTGCCACGTGGGACCCCCCCGCCCCGTATATATAAGGCTCCTCCCCCCGTCTTCCCTTAGCCTACGGCCACTCCCCTGAGAGCACCTCCTATTCTTTAACCCCCTTGCTGGACATCACTCCACGCTAGTCATGCCCAGCCCTCCGTTATCCTTCCCTTCTGTCCCTGTCACTCCGGGGCCTCACTGGACTGGGTGTGAGGAGTTATCATGTGTTATCATGTGTGCAGGGATGCAGAAACATCTTCAGCTCTGAGGGGCTCATGCTGGGACCTGTAGTTCTACACTTTTGGGAGGGGAGTTATGGGCGCCCGGGGCAAAAACAATTTTTTCGCCCCCCCCCACCCCCCCCTTATATAAACATCCACGTTTATATGTGCGTAAACGTGGGGGACTTAAACATTTTGGAGATTTTTTTAAAACTTTTTTTATAGTTACTTATTTTTTTTCCCTCTTTTTATGTTTTTTTACACTTTATGTCATTGCTATTACATAGGGGGATAAAAATCCCCCTATATAATAGCACAGGTACACTGACAGGTCCTCTTTATGGAGACATTAGGGGTCTCTAGGACCCCTAATGTCACCTGGGGGACCCCAAAAGAAGCTGATGAAGCACAGATCTGCTTCTTCTCTCTGGCTATAGCAGCCAGATGACTGACAGGTTAATGCAGATGTAATACACATCACTTCTGCATTCACAGCCTGGAGGGAGATCAGCAAGGAGGAAGATGCTGGTCTCCCTCCCATCTTACCCCCTGACACCCTCCCGAGCCGGTCCCGGGCTGCAGATGGGGCAGCGGATCCCGGGAATGAAGGTGAGGGGTCAGGAGGGGGGGCGGCGGCAGTACTGGAGGGGGGTAGGGGGGCACACAGCCAGCACATATACACAATTGGCAGGCTATAGAGCCGCCGATCGCGTATATGTGAAAGTTCAACCGGTAATGGTACTGACCCCCGACACCTGCACTGACCTGACAACTGCACTGACCTGACACCTGCACTGACCTGACCCCTACACTGACCTGACCCCTACACTGACCTGACCCCTACACTGACCTGACCCCGACACTGACCTGACCCCGACACTGACCTGACCCCGACACTGACCTGACCCCTACACTGACCCGACACTGACCCTGACCCTGACCAGACACTGACCTGACCAGACACTGACCTGACCAGACACTGACCTGACCCCTACACTGACCTGACCAGACACTGACCCTGACACTGTTCTGACACGACACTGACCTGACACTGACACAACACTGACCTGACACTGACACTGACACGACACTGACCTGACACGACACTGACACTGACCTGACACGACACTGACCCTGACACTGACCCTGACCCTGACACTGACCCTGACCTGACACTGACCTGACACTGACCTGACACTGACACTGTTCTGACCAGACACTGACCTGACACTGACACGACACTGACGCGACACTGACCCTGACACGACACTGACATGACACTGACCTGACAACCTGACCTGACACTGACCAGACACTGACCTGACCAGACACTGACCCTGACACTGACCCTGACACTGACAATGACACTGTTCTGACCAGACACTGACCTGACACTGACCTGACACTGACCACGACACTGACACTGACCTGACACGACACTGACACGACACTGACCTACACTGACACTGACACTGACCTGACACTGACACGACACTGACCTGACACTGACCTGACACTGACCTGACACTGACCTGACACTGACACTGACACTGACACGACACTGACACGACACTGACCTGACACTGACCTGACACTGACACGACACTGACCTGACACTGACCTGACACTGACCTGACACTGACCTGACACTGACACGACACTGACCTGACACTGACACTGACACGACACTGACACGACACTGACCTGACACTGACACGACACTGACCTGACACTGACCTGACACTGACCTGACACTGACACGACACTGACCTGACACTGACCTGACACTGACACTGACACGACACTGACACTGACCTGACACTGACCTGACACTGACCTGACACGACACTAACCTGACACGACACTAACCTGACACTGACCTGACACTGACACTGACACTAACCCACCTAACTCCTACAGTAGAAGTCCTGCAATACTCGCACCCCCCTCCCCCCAGCTTGGTGAAAATCCATCCTCCTCAGAGTCCTCCTTACCTCTATCTGACTCTGCTCTTCTTCAGAAACTGCTCCAGGACTCTCCTCAGGACGGACAGGACCCCAGAATTGCTTCGGACTGAGTCCCGACTCTCTTCCCCGCCGGCCGCCAGCGCCATCCACCCGCAGCCCGCTCCATGCGCTCCCTCCACACAGCGCCGTACCGCAGAGCACCAGAGTGGAGGGGAAGACGGCGGCTCACACTTTCAGCGCCTGCCGTCTCCCGCCGCCATGTTCAGAGTTTCCCGGCGCTCTGTGATTGGGCGTATGGCGGTCATGTGCGGAGGCGGGACTTCCAGCCCCACTCCTCACATGACCCCCATATGCCCAATCACAGGGCGCTGGAGGACATTAAACAAACATGGTGGCCGCTGGCCGGTCCGGAGTCCGGACATCCGTGTCGTTGACACGGGGAATTAAAATTAGGAGGAGGCACGGAAAGTCGCCCCCCTAAATGTCGCGCCCGGGGCCACAGCACCCCCTACCCCCCCCCTTGCTACGCCAGTGTGAAGGATTACAAGTCCCAGCATGAACCCTGCCCTGATATCTAAGGATGTTTCCTCCTTCCATCCAGGGTGTAATCTGTCAGTGTCCTCTCCTGCCTACCCTTATCTGCTTACTCCTGGAGCAAGCCTCTGAGGCCTCGTACACACGACCGAACATGTCTGCTGAAACTGGTCCGCGGACATGTTCGGTCGTGTGTAGGGCCGACCGGACAATTTTCCGGCGGATAGGACAGTTTTCCAGCGGACTAATGTTTCTTAGCATGCTAAGAAACATGTCCGCTGGAACCATTTCCGCCGGACATGTCCGATGGTCAGTATGACCGATCGGACATGTCCGCTGGCCCGAGAACCCGCGCATGACGTCGAAGTGATTAGACGCATGCGCGGAAGCATTGAACTTCCGCGTCAGAGAACGTCGGTGTCGTATACGTCACCACGTTCTCTGTCCGCGGGGATTTTGGTTTGATGGTGTGTACAACCATCAGACCAAAATCTCCGAGCGGACATGTCCGATGAAAACGGTCCGCGGACCGTTTTCATCGGACATGTCCCCTCGTGTGTACAAGGCCTGAGTGTACTGTGCAGACACACATTGTGTCTGGGGGAAAGCTGACAGAATTTTAACACCGATGGATCTTTAATGCTGGTCAGTGCTTTGCATGTTACTTGCCTTAGTTTCTACCATCTCTCCGTTTCATCTGTACACTGCAGTCTGTCTCTGAGTCTGATGTTTCTTCTGCATGCCGCTGCCTGACTGGACTCCAGAACATACAGGAAGAGGTGGGTGGAGCTAAACAGAAGGCGCGGAGGAGGAAGTTAAATCTCATCCGCTGTGATAGGTCTCTGCCTCTCTCCTGCTCTGACGTCACTGGTTGCTACACGCCAAGCGGGCGGCAGGTAGCAACCAGTTTGGGCACTGAGCCAGCGGTGGTGAATAAAGTAAAAAGGGTCTCACTCTCTGTCAGCTAGGGGTCCACCACAGGCTGAGACAGAGTTGATGCATGCAAAGGCTATTTTAGGGGGCAATAGATCGGCCCAGGCCAATTCCGGGACTCTGTATTGTCCCGTAATGAGGGTGCCCGGGACACAAGTATTAATTAAGGGACAATCCTGGGCAATCCGGGACACGTGGTCACCCTGCTGGGAACAGGGACTTATAAGGGAGACAGCAGCCAACATATATATTTTTCCAAAGTGCGGATATAATACATTTTATGTATTGTAACACACTCTACACAGAAGGATGTCAGCTGTCCCTAACTCTGGAGGTCTCCATTAGGCCTCTGGGGGCCCGGGACCTTGCTACACCTATTTGGTCTCTCATATTTTTTAGAGATGTAACACACAAGAAAAGCCCGGAGCAATAGAATGTAATGGCATCAGCGCAGGGCGGTCATGACAGGGTTAACAGGGGAAGTGAAGTGTAGGTAGGAGGTGCTGTGGTAGAGTTGTGTGGGAGGGGTTGGGTAGCAGATAAAAGCTGGCCCCTCCCAATAAGAGACAAGCACAGCATTGGGGAAAGTTACCACCCACCCTCCCTAATGTTTTAGGTTATGGGTTGGTATGTTTTGGTTGTCTTGTTTTCTGTTTTTCTTTCTGATAGGTCGATGGATCGTTGGATGTCGTGGCAGTGGCGGGTGTTGGTCTTTGCAGGGGAGGGAAGATGTTGCATAAGGAGGAGTTTTGGGAACTATCGTTGCTATGGGTCCCGATAATGGTTTCCAGCTAACGGAGGTTAGCTGGGAAGTGGTAATGGGGGCAATGCGGTCAGTGGTTGTCTCTGAGCCAGCTTGTCGGCTGGAGGCCTATTAATACACTGGGAAGGTACCGCAGTGCATTATGGTTTTCTCCCACATAGGGGTATAGAGTTCCTGCTAAGACCAACACTAGATAGATTTATGTTTTTTTAAACAGATGTTTATGTTAATTTTGTTATTTACATATTTGTTTAATAAAATAAGGCTGCTACGGCCTTTTATAACTCCAACACTGGTGTGGTCTCAATCAAAAAGGTTAAGAGGAATAGTTGGGGTTGGATTAAAGGGTGGAATAGTTTCATCTGTTATACATCAGTCATGCATCTTCCGTGATGAAGCAAGCATGGTCTTGCAAAACGCATAGGGTCACGTTCTATGCCTGTGTATATTGTTATGTACATTTTATACTGCTACATGTATTTTGATACTGTTCCACATTGTATGTATCAGCTGATCGACTTGGAAATTTTTTGTGTTGTTCATGTATGCATGACAATTTTTAATAAAATTTGATACTGCATTTACTTGTGAAGTGTCTGGCAAACTACTGTATATTCACCTCATTCAAAGTCCCGGGGTGACTTTCTGTGTTTTTGTTGTATATATTGGGATGGAGAGGTTTTTCAGGTGACACCAGACCATTTTCTCTCTTTTCTCATTGAACCCGGGTGGAAGACACCCATTTAGCCCAACCTTGGTCTGATGCCACCATTAGCCATATCACTCACAACATCTATCAGCCTTTTCAGCTCCTCTGTTTAACATTTAGGGGCAACTTTTTCCATAGGCTGATTCAGGTTCCTGGTTCTGCTCCCTGTTGGTGCCATCGGTCATCCTCTGGCTTTGGAGCTGCCATGTGCACAAGGAAGGTTTCCTACCTCCTCGTCCCAATCGGGTGGGGCCACCTACAAATCGGCCCCAAGCAACCACACCCACCGGGAGATGTCTGAGTTTGCGGCGTCTGCTTATTGATGTGTGTTTGGTCAGCATGAGTGACTATGGCCCAGTGAGCCCAGTCAAGCCCAATGGTAAGTCCGGCCCTGCTGACTAGTGACGTTCACGCATGCACGCCCCAATTTGGCGAAGATATTATTACGACATTGTTATAATATGTTGTAAGACAAATCTCCTTTTTTATAATATAATAAAGCAATATATTTTTTACCAGCAAGTATTTATTTACTTTTCAAGCTGCGTATAGGCCCTTGGGAGCAAAAATTTTTTTTTTTCATTTGGCGACAAGCGTACTTCACATTCACGTGCCCTGTCACTCACACATGGTGCTGGGGGTGGAGCTTGCTGGGCCCTTCTGAAGTTATAAATTAAGGGTCAGTCATGGCTGGGATTTCTCTGCTACTTCCATCTCATTCACATGTGCAAGCTCCACTAGCTCCAGGTGAGTTCACATCCTTCATTGATTGATAGCAATAAGGTATTTTTTCTTACATTCCCGCACACACTCCCAGTATGGCGTGCTATACATCCTTTCACATTTTTATTTTACCTATAGCGTTTGTTTATTTAGATTATTACACACTTTTCACTCTGCTCAATGACCCCGATTTTCCTAGTCCATTTTATTGAGCCAGTTTGGTTCAAATGTAAACATCCTTTTATTATATCACATACTCCATGCTTACTCTTTTGACATAACTACAGTAGTAATGAGCCCGATGTTCGCGTCGAAAGTAAGTTTGACGCGAACATCGGGCGTTTGCCTGTTCGCCTAATAGCGAACAATTTCCGGTGTTCGCTGAAAATTGGAAAACCGCGGAACACCCTTTAAAAGTCTATGGGAGAAATCAAAAGTGCTAATTTGAAAGGCTTATATGCATGGTATTGTTGTCATGAAAAGTGTTTTGGGACCTGGGCCCTGCCCCAGGAGACATGTATCAATGCAATTTTTTTTTAAACTGACATTTTTTTGGGAGCAGTGATTTTAATAATGCTTAAAGCGTAGTTCCACCCTCAAATGAAACTCTGCATCAGCACTTTAAAAAAAAATTCATTAGCCGAGTAAAAAAAAAAAAAAAATGTTTACATATCTTAAAACGGTTGTTGCTAGGCAGACGTCCTAATCTGCCTTCTTCCTGCACCGCTGTTATTTTCCTCTGCCTACACCGCACAGACTCCTGGGATTGTTGAGTCACCTCCCCCTCCTAGTCACGCAGTATAACAGTAACACCCCCCCTCCACCCTGAGCCTCACTCGCGGCACCCGCGGACGACCCCCCCCTCTCAATATTTTTAAAACCCGAACCCCTCCCCGGCTCTTCAATATTTTTTAAATGAGCTGCAATCCAACCGCGGCACCCGGTGATCACCCCCGCTTCTCAATATTTTCTAAATGAGCCGCACGCGCGGATCACCCCCCCCCCCCCCCCGGTTCTCAATATTTTATAAATGAGCCGCGGAACACGCTGCCCCCCCCCCCTTTCTCAGTCATTTTTTATGTCCTTCGATCGGCAGTAGCTGCCAACACCCCCCCTTCTCAGTATTTTAAATGAGCTTCTTCACGTCGCTTCTCAGTATTTTTTTTATGTGCGCCGATCGGCAGGAGACGTCCCCCCGACTCTCAGTATTTTTTATGTCCGGCGATCGGCGGGCAGCAGACGAATCTGCCCTCACCCCCCCCCCCCCCACCTAATTTGTTAGTATTTTTTTTATGTCCGGCGATGGCAGTGTATGTTGGGTGATAGTCCCCCGCTTCTCAGTGTCTTCTATTCTTCTATGATGGCTGATCGTGAACCCCCCCTTCTCAGTGTCTTCTATGATGGCCGATCGGCGGCAAACACCCCCCCCTTCTCAGTGTCTTCTATTCTTCTATGATGGCTGATCGGGAACCCCCCCTTCTCAGTGTCTTCTATGATGGCCGATCGGCAGCAAACACCCCCCTTCTCAGTGTCTTCTATGATGGCCGATCGGCGTGACACCCTGCATCTCCGATCTCGGTAAAGAGCCTCCGGCGGAGACTCTTTACCACGTGATCAGCCGTGTCCAATCACGGCTGATCACGATGTATACAGACGCGAGTATAGGAGAGCCGATCGGCGGCTCTCCTGACAGGGGGGGTTCGCGCTGATTGTTTATCAGCGCAGCCCCCCCTCGGATCGCCACACTGGACCACCAGGGATGCCCACCCTGGACCACCAGGGTGGGCCAAAAAAAAAAAAAAAAAAAGCCTGAAAAAAAAAAAAGTGAAAAAAAAAAAATAAAGCATTAAAAAAAAAGATGCCAATCAGTGCCCACAAATGGGCACTGACTGGCAACCTGGGTAACCCACCTGTGCTGCCCCACAGTGTCCATCAGTGCCACCCCAGTGTCCAGTGCCACCCCACAGTGCCCACCTATCAGTGCCCATCTGTGCCACCCATAAGTATCCATCAGTGCCACCCATAAGTGCCGCCTATGTTTGCCCATCTGTGCCGCCTATGTGTGCCCATCTGTGCCGCCTATGTGTGCCCATCAGTGCCGCCTATGTGTGCCCATCAGTGCCGCCTATGAGTGCCCATCAGTGCTGCATACCAGCGCCGCCAATCAGTGCCACCTCATCTGTGCCCGTCAGTACTACCTCATCGATGTCCATCAGTGCCATCTCATCGGTGCCCATCAGTGCCACCATATCAGTGTCCGTAATTGAAAGAGAAAAACGTATTTACAAAAAAATTAACAGAAAAAAATAAAAACATAATTTTTTTTCAAAATTTTCTGTTTTTTTTAGTTGTTGCGCAATAAAAAAAATCGCAGAGGTGATCAAATACCACCAAAAGAAATCTCTATTTGTGGGGAAAAAAGGACGCCAATTTTGTTTGGGTACAGTGTAGCATGACCGCGCAATTGCCATTCGAAGTGCGACAGTGCTGAAAGCTGAAAATTGGCTTGGGCGGGAAGGTGCGTAAGTGCCTGGTATGGAAGTGGTTAAATGGTAGGGGTACAATGTACCCCGTTACCTATTCACATAGGGAGGCCAGGATCTGGGGGTCCCCTTGTTAACGGGGGGGCTTCCAGATTCCTATAAGCCCCCCACCTGCAGACCCCCACAACCACTGGGCAAGGGTTGTGGGGGATGAGGCCCTTGTCCCCATCAAGATGGGGACAAGATGCTTTGGGGTGACTCTGAAGCACTCCCCCATGTTGAGGGTATGTGCCCTGGTACAGTTCAGGAGGGGGACAATCTCTCGCCCCCCACCCCCCCTCTTTTCCTGTGGCTTGCAAGGTTGCGTGCTCGAATAAGGATCTGGTATGGATTTTTTGGGGGAACCCTACACCATTTTTTTTTCCGCAGGGTTCCCTGTATTGTCTGCTATGGATTTTGAGGGGGGCCCCTATGCCATTTTAAAAAATATTGGCGCAGAGTTCCCCTTAATATCCATACCAGACCTGAAGGGCCTGGTATGGAATTTGGGGGGACCCCCACGTAATTTTGTTTGTAATTTTGGTTTGGGGTTTCCCCTAATATTTATACCAGACCCAAAGAACCTGGTAATGGACTGGGGGGAACCCATGCCATTTTTTTCAGTGAATTGTATCTGTATTGCCAGGGCCCGACAATTCATTACAGCCGCGATCAGCTTTAAATTTCTCTTTTTCCTTTAGAAATGCAATTTTGCTGCAGGGACTGTTCTAAATATGGGGAAAATGTGCCACTTTACAGGCATACTATAGACATCTAGTAAATATAAAGATATGAGGCTTGTAGTTGTTAAATATGTAAATAGGTCAGGTTTCCAGTCCTATAACTGCATATATGGAAAAAATTGTTTGAACAAGAGGGTCAAACCGAAAAGAAGGACTATAAGGAAATACACCTGACTAAATAATTATTCAGAGGTAGAAAAATTTTAATTAAATATTAATAATACATATAATGGAAGAACTTGATTGGATAAGGAACAATATTATTAAAAGATTGGCTGCAGTGCGGTTCACCAACTATAAGGTAGCTATGCATTGACCATGCGAAACTAGTCGGCGAGGATCTTTTCATTTGACCATCCGGCTATCTTACAGACTTGCATGTCTGTGTGATTCTCATACGATGAGGCTTAAGAAGCTGTCTGAGACTGTATGACAAATACAACTGAGAGCAGAGCTAAAACTTCAGGCAACCATTGAAGGATATAGAACATGATCTGATTCCTGTTTTAAACCTATGGATGTGAGTCTTTGGGGATAACAGCAAAACCAGCTATAAAGCTAATCACTGCAACGGTGAATGACACACAAGAAGTAATATCTTCAGAGTATGAGGACATCAGTTGGTCTGGTTGTTATCTATATTTGAATAGATCCCCCTACATGATTGCAAACGGCTGGAGAATTCTTCTCAACCAGCCTGGCTGGACACACAGACGCTGCGATCTTTCCATCTGTGGACTATAATCACGAACGGCAGAAGCAAACACCTGAATGTTCCAGGACTGGTAAAGTACCCACTGTGAATTAATGCTTCTATCTTCTATACCTTATGAGAACACATTTTTTGGAAAATATTGAAATCATATGCGGGACTTTCAGGGACCCCTCTGAAATATATGTGGGTCTTTCTGCCTCAGGAGTCCAATCTTTTCCAGGCATTGTTGCAACTATTGCACTTTCACTCTGTAAGGACGTATACAGGTAGCTTCCTGTCCCTTATTTTTCCCAAGATATGTGAATATCCATCAGCCACAGTTGCCTTATATCAACTAGCAGAGATACAATACTCTTGGTTTGAATCTATATGTAGCGGAGTACATTCAACATCAACTATATGAGGATATACACAGGATTTCCTGCTCCCTCTTTGATTGTTACAAGATTGCTACATTGATTCCTCTTCCTTCTATCTCTGCCACTTATGGTTTCTTATTTCTCTCAGCAGCTCGAGCTTCAGATGAGACTGGAGGGATAATATATTTTCTCTACTTTTCAATAAGTTGGTTTATTGGTTAATTTCATTCAGGGATTTCCCTGTAATATATATCCCTCCATACTATCTGATATCCGGATGGCCTTTATGTTTATATGTTTTGTATATATTTTTTCTATATTGTTAGTATGTGGAGGCTGCCTTGCTGGTCTCAATATACCTTATAGTTGGTGAACCGCACTGCAGCCAATCTTTTAATAATATTGTTCCTTATCCAATCAAGTTCTTCCATTATATGTATTATTAATATTTAATTAAAAATTTTCTACCTCTGAATAATTATTTAGTCAGGTGTATTTCCTTATAGTCCTTCTTTTCGGTTTGACCCTCTTGTTCAAACAATTTTTTCCATACTATAGACATCCCCCAGGTACGAAATTTAATATTTCAATTGTTTTGTTTCACTTTAAACATTATTAAAATCACTGCTCCCAGGAAAAACATCAGTTTTAAAACTTTTTTTGCATTGATACATGTCCCCTGGGGCAGGACCCAGGTCCCCAAACACTTTTTATGACAATACCATGCATATAAGCCTTTAAAATTTGCACTTTTGTTTTTTCATGTTGGTGTCCCATAGACTTTAATTTGCAGATACCTAAAGGTTTCCACAATAGGAATATCATATTTTTCTTGTAGGGTTGGAAATTAAGTAATAGATGTGGATGTATAAAAACGATGTGTAAAAGTCAAACCTCTCTTTGACCAAGCTGAAAAGGAGGCTGGGGAGGACAAGGCTGGATAGAATGATGGGTTATGAAGAAAGTAAAGTAGAGGATTGTGGCGAGATTGCAGGCCAAATCACGTTTTCAATCAGTCCCAACTAGACAGGCTATGTTTGGTTATGGGGTTTTTCACCATCTTTCTTAGAGTAGGAGAGAGCCATAAAAGATTTGCTGTAAAGAAAGGGTCACAATAAACTGATTCCAATGCCACCCATAGCATGATATTTGGGTAATAATGACAAATGGGCTGCATAGTAATATTTGGCAAAATCTGGTACTCCCAGACCTCCCAAGATTCTAGGAGAATATAAAGTAGTGAAAAAAACAATGGTAACCAAACACAATCCACCCCTCTTGAGTTCCCACCACTGTGCTTATAGAACAATGTAATTTACCAGTGAAGCAACCACTTTAAATAAGATAAATGTGAATGGTAGTTTTAAACTCTACAAAATAAATAGTGTGAAAAAATAAGCAGCGCTAAAAATATTATAAAAATTGCCTGTTTTCACAGACCTATAATGTGAACAAAGTGCTAATATATTATATAAATCACCCTGTGACACTTGTGAGCAAAATATATAAACAAAATATATATAAAGCATAAAGTCCATCAATTTAAATTCAATCGTTGATAGTGTGTAGTTATCTTCTAATCATCCACCACACCCGAGTGCCAGTGATAAAAAACTCACCAACTCAGTATGCCTTATGCCCTGTACACACGATCGGTTCGTCTGATGAAAACAGACCGATGGACCGTTTTCATCGGACGAACCGATCTTGTGTGGGCCCCATCGTTTTTTTTCCCATCGGTGAAAAAAAATAGAACCGGTTTTAAAATGTTCTTATGGTTAAAAAAACGATAGAAAAAAACGATCGTCTGTGGGGGAAATCCATCGGTCAAAAATCTACGCATGCTCAGAATCGAGTCGACTCATGTTCGGAAGCATTGAACTTCATTTTTCTCAGCACGTCGTAGTGTTTTACGTCACCGCATTGGACAAATCCATCGGTCCGTTTTCATCAGACGAACCGATCGTGTGTACAGGGCATAACACTCTCATGCTTGGCAAGAAAACGTGAAAAACCTCACAGAAAGGTTTACCAGATGCTCTAAATTCCAACAGTGTAAATACCGGATCTCATCGCGTGTAAATAATAAAGAGTACACAAATAGTGTAATACCGTAAAACCAGTTTTAATTAACACTTTGTAAACTTCAACCATTACACTCACATGAATCTCTTTAAAAACTAGCACCAAATTCGCATTGTAGGTCTGTGAAAAATATTATAAAAAGGCAATTTTTATAATATTTTTAGCGCTGCTTATTTTTTCACACTATTTATTTTGTAGAGTTTAAGAATATAAAGTAGGTTTAGGTAACCTGGGGTTCGTCTTACCCCATATATATTGTAAAGTTTTCCTTTGTAATATTCATAAGAAATGTGATGGTATTGTGATGGTAAGAACTCTAAAAAGGTATAGCATTTTTATTGCTGCAATTCTGCCCATCCGTGCTAGAGGTAAGGTTGACCAATTTGTGAAAAGTTTATTAAGTTGTATTCGCATTGGTGGATAGTTTGTTGCATAAAGCTCTGTAGGATTAGTCGTAAGGTTAATTCCTAGATATGTAATATATGTCGTTGTCCATGTAAATGGTAAGGAATTAACTAATTGGGTTTGGATATTGAGTGGTAGGGATACATTAAGGGCTTTGGATTTGTGAGGATTTATCTTAACCCCCAATACTTTTTCAAATTTGAATAGGATATCTAGAAGAGATGGTACTGATGTTATAGGTGAGGTAAGGAATAGTAGGACATCATCTGCAAACATGCATAGCTTATGATGATAACCACCTAATTCTAATCCTTTTATGTCTGGATTGGATCTAATGAGTTGTGCAAGGGGTTCAATTGCTAAATCAAAGAGGACAGGGGAAAGGGGACAGCCTTGTCTAGTACCTCTTTCAATGTTAAATTGTTCAGATTTAAATCCCGAATAGGTTATATATGCCTTAGGAAGCTGATATAAAGTAGTGATCCATCTCATGAAATGAGGACCGAACCCCCATCTACTAAGGATTAGACATGTGCATTCGTTTTCGTCCGAATGCATTTTCGTCCGAATTTCAGGTATTTTCGTTATATTCGTTAGATTCGACATCATAGAGACATGAAGAATATTCAACATAGAGAGAAAAGATTCGACATAGAGAGAAAAGATTCGACATAGAGAGAAAAGATTCGACATAGAGAGACATTAAGATTCGACATAGAGAGACATTAAGATTCGACAAAGTAGCTAAAAACTTACGATCGCAGCAAGCGGACATTTATGGTGAAATGCTCTGTCCATAGGCTATAGAAGAATTCTAATGTTGGTTGACTAGTAATAATAATTAATAAATATAATTATTATTAGTCATACAACATTAGAATTCTTCTATAGCTTGTAGGCGGAACATTCTACCGGAAATGTACGATTGCGGCATTGTACAGTTTCGTTGCTCCGTCGAATCTTTTTTAAAGATTCTGTCGAATCTTCTTTTCTTTTTTTTTTCTTTTTTTTTTAAGATTCCATCGAATCTTCTTAGAACATTTGACAGACACCATAAGCCTTCAATGACAGATTCAACCTTCATTTGGATTTTCAGACGAATGTATTTTTTTAACGGAAAACGAAATAAATAAAAACGAATTTCGGGGGTTACTAAATAAATGTATTTTTCAGACGAAAACGAAATTCCCAAACAAAATATTTAAGTTTGCACATGTCTACTAAGGATATAGTGTAGGTAAGGCCATGACAATGAATCCAATGCCTTTTGTATGTCTAATGAAAGGAAACATGTTGGAATTTGGCGAGTACGAGCCACATGAGCTAAAAGTGTAGCTCGGCGTATGTTGTCACCAGCCTGCCTTAAAGGAATAAATCCAGTTTGATCTTTGTGAATTAGAGAGCCTATAATGGGGTTAAGTTTGGAAGCGAGAATTTTGCCTAATATCTTGATATCTTCATTAAGGATTGATATCGGTCTATAATTAGACCAAAATGTATCATCTGTTTTAGGTTTGGGGATCATATAAATAGAGGCAGTGAGTGATTCAGTTTGGAAATAGAGGCCTTCAAGGAGGGCGTTAAATACTTCAATCATGAGAAGAAATAGTAGGGGCATGAAACGTTTATAGTAAGTGACTGAGAGGCCATCGATACCTGGTCATTTTCGTAGCATGAGCAATTTTATAGCGGCTTGCAGTTCTGATAGGATTTTCTAGAGTTTCCTGTTGAGATGGGGAGAGTGAAGGACGATGAATTGTGGATAAAAGTGTAGTCAGATGAGATTGATCGAATGTATTAGTATCCTTGTATAATTCAGAACGTTTTTTTATGGAATACATTAAGAATTTTTTATGGATTACTAGTATAGACATCTTTAGTTATTTTTAAACGGATAGGTTTTGGGGTATAATTGGTCTTTCTCAATGCCAAGGCCAAAAAGGTGTCTGGTTTGTTAGCTTTCTCTGTCAAATTTGTTTATTAAGTTTTGAAATAATAAACGTATGTTTAGATCTACAAAGCTGATTCTGATTCAATTGATATGAAGAATTTGGCAGCAAGCTATCTTTGATGTGCCAAGTTCGGTGATTGGGCTTTGGGACCAAGGAAGAATGATGCATTAAAGCGGAGTTCCGGACACAATTTCACTTTTTAAATATAAATACCCCTGTAATACACAAGCTTAATGTATTCTAGTAAAGTTAGTCTGTAAACTAAGGTCCGTTTTGTTAGGTTGTTACAGCATTTAGACACTTTATAAAATAGAAATTGACTGGGGCCATCTTAAGTGTGGGCATCATGAAGCCAGGCTCATACAGTCTGGCTTCATGATGCCCACACTTAAGATGGATTTCAGCCTTGCAGATCTCGCACATGCTCAGTGCTGCACAAGCAGTGTAATCAGTTTCAGATCAGGTTTCAGCACCTGTACTGTCCAAGTCACATGATTCTTCGAGACTGGGGAGTGCACAGACTCCTGGAAAGTTACACCCACTACATTCCCAGGAGTCTGTGCGGTGTAGGTTAGGAAGCTTAAGCACCTAGGTGCAGGAAGAGGGAAGATTAACTATTCTGCCTAGCAACAACACTTTGAAGGCATCTAAAAAAAAAAAAAATTTCTTAAAGGACTAATGACATTTTTTTAAAACTACTAATATAATGTTATATTTATGGGTGGAACTCCACTTTAAGTGGGGTTTGGGATTTGTCAAGGAATGGGTATAATACTTGGTTTGAGTCACCACCAATTACGAGAGTACCTATTTTATGTGTTTTGATAACTGAAAAAAGATGGGAAAGAAATGATACAGGATTTTTGTTAGGGACATAATTAGAGACGATCGTAATCTCACTATCCATTAGTAATCCAGATAGGATCAGGGATCTACCTTCAGGGTCTTTGAGTTCTGTTTTTTGGGGTAAACGGTGTTGAGAGGTGGAATGTAATTAGTACTCCCCTCTTTTTAGTATCAGCCGAGGCTGTGTAAACTTGGGGATATTTGCGGATAAAATATTTTGGTGCAGATTGTGGGGTAAAGTGTGTCTCTTGTAGGCAAACTACATGTGCTGATAATTTGGAAAAAATGAAATGCTTTAGTGCGTTTCTGGGGAGAGATGAGACCTTGTATGTTAAGTGTCAATATATTCAAGGAAGACATTATTATTATTATTATTATTAAGTGAAAAGTAAATTTGTTTTAAAGTGGAGTTTCCATCCCAATTTTTTTTTTCCTTATTGTGCTCATTAGACCTAAAAAAAAATGTTTTACTCACCTGGAAATGCCTGTTGCTATGCGGTCCCACGAAATCTGCCTTCGGAATCACCTAGGATTCTGACGTCATCTCCCTCGGCTCCTCAGCACGCTAATGCTCCTGGGAAATGTGTGTCATCATTTCCCAGGATGCAGTGCGCTACACCATTATCACTCCCCATCCAAGACTTCCAGGAAGTAAGTGCTTGTAGGCTTCACAATGCTTACAAGCAAAATGACAACGGTGTAGACATAGTTTTATAAACTATGTTTTTTGAATAACTATGCGGAGCGGCGGCGGATTGTAAAATAGTAAGTGACCGGATTTATATTATAAAAACGCATGATGAAAGGACATACATTTAAAAAATGCTAATTGTGGTTGGAACCCCGCTTTAAGGTCAGGTTTTTCCTCACTGAAGGGGAGGAGTTGAAAGATAGTTCAATTATTCTGTAAAATTAAAATATGCTAGAGAGTACAATTATGATTGAACAACACTATTATAACAATATTATTATAGGTGTTTGAGAGAAGTTACCTATAAAGGTAGATAAAGGTAGATAAAAAAATATAAAAGAAAAATAAAAAAGTGCTCCTATTTGGAGTAGGTTATCCAATGAATCGCCAATCAGTGGATAAAAAATGTTCCAAAGAGTGAACAAATCTATGTTGTTCATTCAAGGAAAAGATGGAGGTGCAGTGGCTGTCCCCGGGACTACAACAGCCATCTAAACATTCAGTAAGAAAAAATTATTCGACTAACAAATCATAATTATAAAGTAGGTCTAATAAAACCTTTGAATATTATGAGGTAAAGGAAGATATATCCAACTAGTAGTTACAATATATAATTATGTAAAACAATAAAAACAAAATTATAAAATTGAGTAGATTTGATATTGTAACAATATAAAGTTTAAGCCATCTATCAAATCAACTCATCAATGGTAATGAACTTTGTTCCTGTGAAAAAATAGAATAACTTTTCTAGACCTTAAAGCTAATCTAGTAAGAGTCCAAATATCAAAATATATATATCTAAAAAATATAAATAAATAAAATAATATAAAAAAATATAAAAAATATGTAAATGTAAAAAATCTGTCATAGAAATGGTGATTTAAAGAGGGGGTTCACCCTAAAAAAAAATTCTAACATTACATTGAGCTCACTTCCGACATTGACAGTATGCTGATCTTTTTTTTTTTTTTTTTTTTTGCCGTACATACCGTTGTATCGTTATTTTCCCCCCCGGCTTCCGGGTAGTGAATCCCGCGGGAGTGGGCGTTCCTATGCACAGGCTTAGTGATTAACGTATGACAAAAGCTTCCCCACGGCGCATATGGCCTTGTCACGAGTTGCCGAAAGAAGCCAGACTGCGAGTCGGCTCTATACGGCGCCTGCGCACCGACGATCGGCTTCTTTCGGCAACTCGTGACGCAGCCGTATGCGCCAGGGGAAAGCTTTTGTCATACGTCAATCACTTAGCCTGTGCATAGGAACGCCCACTCCTGCGGGATTCACTACCCGGAAGCCGGGGGGAAGAACGATACAACGGTATGTACGGCAAAAAAAGATCAGCATACTGTCAATGTCGGAAGTGAGCTCAATGTAATGTTAGAATTTTTTTTTAGGGTGAACCCCCGCTTTCAGTGCATAAACTCCACTCAATATCTCCAGGATATCAGATATGTTATTATATGCAATGCAAATATTATGGCAAACATCTTAAAGAGATTGAAACATAAGTATTAGAAAGTATAGTATCTTCGTCCTCTTTTTGAAATCATTAGCAGCCAAAAACTGCTTTATCACTCATATGCAGACGACACGCAACTGTATTTCCGCATTTGCAACAAAAAGGATCACCATCTCAATCTAGTGACATGCCTCTCTTCGATAGAGAACTGGATGACAAAGAGTTATCTTAAACTCAACGGAGCGAAAACAGAACTTCTCCTGTTTCACGCCAAGCATATGAATCAACCTGCAACAACGTGGACACCCCCGCCCATTCTGGGCAAAATCATGACCCCTAGCGCCAAAGTCAAAAGTCTCGGGGTCATCTTCGACTCCTACATGACAATGGACGCACAAATTGGGTCAGTAGTCAGCGGATCTCACCATCTGCTGCGCCTACTACGCAAACTCACTCCTTTTATTCCAAAAGAAGACATAGCGGCCGTGGTGGGAGCGATTGTAAACTCCAGATTGGACTATGCAAACGCCCTTTACCTCGGTCTGCCAAAGTACCAAATCGCCTGTCTGCAAGTCGTTCAAAACACGGCCGCCAGACTAGTGACTGGGAAAAAACCCTCACCTTCACTGAGATCCCTTCATTGGTTGCCAATTAAAGACAGAATTGTTTTTAAAGCACTCTAACGCATAGATGTATCCATGGGAATGCTCCCCATTATCTATGCGAAAAAATAAAAGCTCACAACTCCAATCGCATTCTGCGATCCACCAACCAAAATCTGCTCCAAATCCCAAAAGACAATTACAAGTCCAAAGGAGAAAGAAGAAAGAAGATTCACGGTCTAGGGTCCCAGACTATGGAACGCTTTACCAACCAGCATTCGGTTGGAGGAAAATCACCTAACGTTCTGGAGAAATATCAAGACCCATCTCTTTTGATATCAAAGGAGACAGGAATAACGAGCGCCCAGAGGCGATTTAGTTCGCATGTGCCGCGCTATATAAGTTTTTCATTCATTCATTCATTCATTCATTAGAAAGCATCAGTCTGTAATATCGTCTTCTTCAGGTGGAGGAGAAGTAAAACTACCTCTTTTGTGCAGGGTAAGTGGGACCTGACCCATCCGAGTATTTGCTGATTTTTGAGGTTGTTGTGCAGATGAGGAATTCTTTCCATGTTTAGGCCCATCTATTGTAGTTGTGGGTGCCGACAGGCGGAGTTCTCTAATGATGACAAGAAGTTCATTTGTCGATTTGCAGGTATAGTAAGTTCCCTTAGAAGCGCAGGAAGAAGGGGAACCCCCATCGATATGATATACAATGGTATTTGAGAACGTGCAGGTGCAGTTTCAGCTCTTTGCGTTTAATTAGTGTGAATTGTGATAAATCTTGAAAAATTTGATATTTGTGTCCTTGAAAAATCAGGGATTCTTTATTTCTTGCTGCTTCCATTAATTGTTCTTTAGTGCAAAAATAGTGCATCTTCAGTATAATATCTCTAGACGGGCCCTCTTCTTTACGTGAGGTTAGGGCCCCATGGATTCTGTCCATTTCTAGACGTTCAATTGGGATAGATGGAGCTAGCTCTTGGAAAAGTGCTGTTATGGTTGACTGTTCGAAAATTCCGCCAACAAAAGTCCGATGTGAGCTTTTGGTCGGAAATTCCGAACGTGTGTATGCTCCATCGGACTTTTGCTGTCGGAATTTCCGCCAACAAAAGATTGAGAACAGGTTCTCTATTTTTCCGACGGAAAAAGTTCCTATCAGAAAATCTCCTTGTCCGTATGCAATTCCGACGCGCAAAAAAACATGCATGCTCATCAAGCAGAAGAACCAAACTGCCTATTGAGCTTTATTGATCTTGGCTCGTCGTACGTCTTGTACGTCACCACGTTCTTGATGGCCGAAATTTCCCAGGTAATTACAAGCCCCTTTGGCCCTATATACTTTGAACAGCAGTATACAGACGGTGCAAACAAGACAGGGACTGTAGGTTTGTTCTTAAGTAGAATCTGTTTGTAATTTTGAACTGGTACTTTTTTTAAAGTGTAGCTCCAGCCATAAAATAAATTTTTAAGCTTTTCTGAAAACACAGAGAAGGGTTATCACCCCTGTAACATTTGTTTTGCTGTCTGTGTGAATCTGTTCAAAAGATTTCAATTCACTTTCTGTCCCAATGACAAATGATTTTTTGAAACAAGGATTGGTGATAAAGCATCAGTGGACAGGAGACACTTCTTACAGAAGAGAATTTCCCTTCCATGGGGTAGATTTCCTCCCACTTCCTGTTGTCTCTTTGAGTTACTTTCACTAAGGGGCATGTCCCCCCCCCCCCTGCTTTGCAGGGAAACAAAAAGCTCTATATCCCCACTGACAGGACAGAGCTCTGTAATGTTTACTTTGACAGGGCTCTGTCCTGTCTTTCTCCTCGCTGATCAGCGGGTGCCGGAAGCCATTCATTGGCCGGCACCCGCTCATCAGCTTGTGCTGTGACTAATCATAGCACAGCCTGCATCGTGTGTGCTCCCTACCGGAAAGAGCAGAATCACGTATGAATATACATTATTCTGTGCAGCTGGTCCGCACTGTAGCAGTAAAGCTACAATGTGTGGTCGGCAACTGGTTAAGGCAGTGGTCTCACTAGGGTTGGTGTCACCTGGTGCGGCAAAACATAGTGTCACCCCCCCATCCTGCCCAGCACCCTGCAGGCAGCGCATGGTCATGGGGTGCACCCCCAAATGGCCAATGTAAATCAGAGTATAGGGTGGTATAGGACAAGCTGGGCTGGTAGAGGGTAGGTTAGGGTCGTATAGGGCAGGCTAGGGTAGTATAGGGCAGGTTAGGGTGTTATAAGCAAGGTTAGGGTGGTATAGTGGCAGATTAGGGTGGTATAGGGCAGGCTGTGTGGTATAGGGCAGGTTGGGGTGGTGTAGGGCAGGTTGGGCTGGTATAGGGCAGGTTAGGGTGGCATAGAGCAGGTTTGGGTGGCATAGAGCAGGTTGGGGTCACATAGGGCAGGTTGGGGTCGCATAGGGCAGGTTGGGGTGGCATAGGGCAGGTTGGAGTGGCATAGGGCAGGTTGGAGTGGCATAGGGCAGGTTGGAGTGGCCTGGGGCAGGTTGGAGTGGCCTGGGGCAGCTTGGGGTGGCCTGGGGCAGCTTGGGGTGGCATAGGGCAGCTTGGGGTGCATAGGACAGGTCAAGACTGTGCTGTTAAACTGTGCAGTAACTTACAGAATCATTCCTGGCTGCATATGAAGACCCGGGCGGGACTGCTGAGTCCTCACCTCTATCTCCTTCAGCCGCGGGATCAGCTATAGTGAAGGAGTCTGTGGGAGGAGTGGAGGAGGCAGCCACATCCCCAGCTCGGCCCATCAACTCTGGCCGCAGGACTGATATTCGAGATCCCAGAGGGGCTGAGTGACAGCTTAACCTGACGGGAGAGTGTCATAGGCAGCCTTGCTCCCCCGAACGGCTTGCAAAATAATAATAAAACAGTGTGTAGCGGCGGGCAGCGACCCCGGTGTCACCCCACTGGCGGGTGTCACGCAGTGCAGCCCGCACCCCCATGGCAACGCTTCTGGGTTAAGGGAAACCCAGTCTGGGTTGAGCAGGATCTCGTGGCTTATCAGACCCTGAGCCCACTTGTAGGGACTCCAGGATGTCCATACTAGGGTTGCCACCTCATCCTTCTAAACCCAAACACATATGAATTACACAGGTTCTGAGGCTGATTTAACGCAGATAAGGAACCAAGTGAGTTTAATTACCACCTTAAAGTGGAGTTCCAGGCTTTTTATCTTTATTCAAAGTCGGCAGCTACAAAAGTGTAGCTGCTGACTTTTAATAAACAGACACTTACCTGTTTCACGGTCCAGCGATGCGGCCGCCCGGAGCATCACTCCTCTCCCCCTCCTCCATTGACACTCTGGGCACACGCCCATGACAGTTTTCGGCTTCACGGCCGGGAACGCACTGCACATGCGCGAGTTGAGCTGCGCTCTCAGAGTGAACAGGCGATCTTCTGGGACCTGTCAAGTGTCCCAGAAGATGGCCTAGAGGGGGAGAGAAGGAGTCACCTAGGCGGACCTTAGGCGGAAGGAGGACGTGGGACAGGAAGTCCCACTCCGAACGAAGCCCCCTCAAAAAAAATACATGCCAAATGTGGCATGTAAGGGCATCATATGACTCCCAGTCAGGATAACAGAACCACTTCCCGACCATCCTTCTACATACGGCGGGTGGGAAGTGGTTAAGCAAAGTGTGACATGATGGTGGGGGGAGCAGTCTCAAACTGGTGGCCCTCTAGCTGTTGCAAAACTACAAGTCCAATCAGGCATTGCAAGGCCGACTGTTACAAGCATGACAGGCAGAGGCATGATGGGACTTGTAGTTTCACAACAGCTGGAGGGCTGCCAGTTTGAGACCTCTGAGAGGCAGGGGTTGGGTCACAGCTGTGATCCTTCTGAAAGTCAACAGAGATTACATCAGTTCCTCACTGGAGCAGCAAGTAAAAGGTCCCCACCCACCATCCTCTTTTTCTCTTCACACTTGTTCTGTTTGATGTATCATTTTTTTATTTTTTTATTTATTAAAACAAAAAATAGTTTTCTGTTTGTCTTCTGATTTCCTATTTGTTTGTATGCTCTTGTTTTTTTTTATTTTTTTTGTTTTTTCCTTGTAGTTGCACTGTGTGTATCTATCACCTGTAGTTGGTATCCTTTTCACAGCAAGCGGTGTTCATTGGCTGACTGAGATGGCAGTAAAAAGTCACTTATTAGACCCACTAACAAGGGAATGAAAAATGTTGTCTTTTTTAGATATGTCAGTTATGTTTTCAACATTTATTGCAGGTTTTAGAACATCTGAAGCCCTGGTAAGCTCCCGAACCAGAATAAGCGGTTGGCGGCAGTATTGGCTTCCGGCATAAATACGTTTGTGGTTTTAGCAGGATCAAGTGATTGTTGGTAACATCTCAGCTCAGCCAAAAAGGGATTGTTGTTGGTATTTGTATATTTTTGGACATCAATGACTATAGTGTGTTATTTTTGAAGCTGTGGCCGACAGTGTTAATTTTGGCAGCAAATTTCAATGTGGTTTTAGTCTTTAGTCTTAGGACTAACATGGCATTTTAGTCTTCTGCAATTGTTTTAGTTTTAGTTGTATTTAGTCGACTAAATGTCCAGTACATTTTAGTAGACTAAAAAGAATTTTAGTCATCTAAAATCGAATGAGTGTAATTAAATTGTAATGCGTTCGGTAACATTTCTCTACAATTTCCAAACTCAATATATACGGCAGGATTTAAAAATTGAATATGTTATTATTAATGGGATTGAGGTATGAACATGCACTACAGACCAGGGTTAATTTTAAAGTCATATTTCCATTTAGTCCAATTCCCTGTACACACGATCAGTCCAAACTGATGAAAACGAACTGAAGGCTGAAGTCTGATGGTCTGATGTGCCTACACACCATCAGTTCAAAATCCGATCGAGTCTAACGCGGTGACGTAAAGCACAACAACGTGCTGAAAAAAACGAAGTTCAATGCTTCCAAGCATGCGTCGACTTGATTCTGAGTATGCGCGGGTTTTAAACCGATGCTTTTGCGTACTAACCATCGGTTTTGACCGATCGGTCATCAGTCCATCAGTCCGATTTTAAAGCAAGTTTTAAAACTTTGGTCTGAAGGACAAAAGTCTGATGGGCCATACACATGGTAGGTTTGGACTGATGAAACTGGACTTCAGTCCGTTTTCATCAGTTTGGACTGATCGTGTGTACAGGGCCTTAGTCTTATGCCGCGTACACACGATCATTTTTCGGCATGAAAAAAACGTTGTTTTTCAAAAACCTCATTTAAAATGATCGTGTGTGGGCTACACATCATTTTCCAGGTTCTGAAAAACAACAAACATTTTTTCGAACATGCTGCATTTTTTAACGTTGTTTTAAACAATGTCGTTTTCCGGGTTGTAAAAAATTATCGCGTGTGGGCTAAAACAACATAAAAAACCCGCGCATGCTCAGAAGCAAGTTATGAGACGGGAGTGCTCGTTCTGGTAAAACTACCGTTCATAATGGAGTAAGCACATTAATCACGCTGTAACAGACTGAAAAGCGCGAATCGTCTTTTACTAACACGGAATCAGCTAAAGCAGCCCAAAGGCGAATATAACTTCCCCTTTAGAGTGCCGTCGTACGTGTTGTACGTCACCGCGCTTTGCTAGATCATTTTTTAAAAACGATGGTGTGTGGGCAACGTCGTTTTAATGATGAAGTTGGGAAAACTTTGTTTTTTGGACATGCTGAAAAACTATATTTTTTTTTTATGCTGAAAAATTATCATGTGTACGCGGCATTAGTCTTTTGACTAAAATGTAATTTTAGTTCTAATCCCATTTTAGTTTTTTGACTAAAATGTAATTTTAGTTTTTTTTCTTTATCAAAACGATGTTTATTGAGCATAGAGAAAAAAAAATTACAGACAAACGGATATCCAGTGCAACAGGCACTTCATTTTAGTTTTAGTCATATTTTAATTATCTCAATTGTTTTTGTTTTCATTTTATTCGACTAAAATGTTTTAGTCAATGAAATTAACACTGGTGGCCGATATTTACATTTACATAAAATATATATCATTCCAACAAAACAGTGTAAGCGGTTCATTTATAAGGCTCCATTCACACCTAGGTGTATTTATGCCCGACGCTGAAATACACTGGAGGGGTGATTAACATTGTCGGCTATGGAGATGGTTCACATCTTCACGCCGAACGCCAAACGCCGAAACACCTGAAGCTCAAAACAAGTTCCGGACCCTTTTTTTCAGGCGGCTTTCGGCATAGCCGACAATGTAAAATCACTCCTCCGGCGTATTGTAGGCTAAAAAACGACACGTTTTGTTGCGGCAAATCGCGGGACAAAACGCTGCAATTTGTCGCGGCAAATCGCGCTACAATACGCTGCGTTCAGGTGTGAATGCAGCCTTAAAGGCAACTAGACTGTGCACTTTGTAAGATGCAGTTGCACTCTGCAAGTGTAGTTGCACCAAAGTTTAGTAAATTTGGTAAATCTTCACTTTGTAAAGAAAACCCAATCACGTGCAAGGAGAATAAAAAATAAAAAATTTGTTTTTGCTTGCATGTAATTGGATGTTGGAAGTCAGCAGAGCTTCCGCTCATTTATTAAGCTCTGGAGCAACTGCACTTTGCACAGTGTATTTGCCTTTAGCAAATCAACCTCTTTGTTGCAATTGTGCTACATGACTGGTGGAGTGGTCATCTTTACTCCCCCGATAACTACAACCCTTTCCCAATTACCTTATGCCCCCCGAGAACCAACGGCAGGGGTTGATTTAGAAAAACCAAAAAGGTGTTGCGCTGTTCCATAAACAATTACAATTAGGTTGTAAAAGGGTGCTGCGCTGTTCCATAAGCAATTACAATTATATAAGATCATTATTGATGTAGCAATAAAATATTACAAATTCTAAATAAAAAACCCCAAAAAAGTGAGAGTCCACCAAGAAGTGAATATACTGTATTGGGGTTGATTTATCAAAACTGGAGAGTGCAAAATCTGGTGCAGCTCTGCGTAGAAACCAATCAGCTTCCAGGTTATAATGTCAAAGCTTGATTGAACAATCTGATGTTAGAAGCTGATTGGTTACCGTACACAGCTGCACCAGATTCTGCACTCTCCTGTTTTAGTAAAAGAACCCCATTACATCTTTGTGAATAAAAGCCTCTCTTCTGCACCAGCCACCATTAATAAAAAAAAGCTGCTTACCAGAGATGCAAACCTCAAAAATGCAAGTCTGACAGAACTCGAGGGACAAAACCCAGATCCCAAATGGATGAATGCCATCAGTATACAATCACCAGTTGTATTATTGGCATAACACAATAACTTCTAGGAAGCTCTGCTTGGGTCTCCAGTGAAGGATGCCTCTCGCTCTCACACACAATGCTTCTCACACGTAGAGCGATGAGAATCCACAAAGTGAAGTACGTCCCAAATTATAATTATTATGAAATCAGCATTAACTCACAAGCAGAGACAAAGACAACCTGCAGTTCTATGGGCGTGAGTTCATCTGAGGACTCGTATAGACATTCTACACCTGTATGTACTCATCTCCGATTGTGAGTTTATGACGATTTTTTAATAACATGGAACTATAGCAATGGAGATGAAACCTGAGGGCATCAAGAGCTAATTCGTGGGGAATGCAGGAATATAATGCTTTAACATCCATTGTGATCCAAATGAAAGTGTCGTTCCATTTCATACTTTCAGTGCTAGCTAAAACAGCTGTAGCGTCTTTAATGTACGCCAGTAACCTTAAAGGGTCACTAAAGGAATTTTTTTTTTTTAGCTAAATAGCTTCCTTTACCTTACTGCAGTCCTGGTTTTATGTCCTCATTGTTCGTTTTTGCTTTGAATTAGCTGTCAGGCCCCGTACACACGACCAAGTTTCTCGGCAGAATTCAGCCAGAAACTCGGTCGGAGCTGAATTCTGCCGAGAAACCCGGCCGTGTGTACACTTTCGGCCAAGGAAGCCGACGAGGACCTCGGCGAGGAAATAGAGAACATGTTCTCTATTTCCTCGTTGTTCAATGGGAAATTTCGGCTCGCCGAGATCCTCGGCGGCTTCACAAGGAACTCGACGGGCAAAACGATGTGCTATGTAAAAAGCCCAAAAAAAAAACGGATGAAAAAACGGATGGAAAAACGGATGAAAAACGGATGGGAAACGGATGTAAACGGACGAAAAACAGATGAAAAACGGATGAAAAAACGGATCAACTGATGAAAAAAAACGGACCTAAAAAACGGTCCGCACGTGTGAAAGGACCCTCAGAAACTGTGAAAACTCCTCAGAACCAATCAGTTTCATTTTAAAAACTAACACTGCCCTGTGTTTGTTTGTTTTTGTTCTGTGTGTCTCTGTACTTCACAGAAACATGAAACTAGTTTAAAAACGAAACTAAACTGTAGGCACATTATATGATTGATTTTTATCTATTTTTTATCATTTTTAAAAGGAATCAGTTAAAGCGGGGGTTCACCCAAAAAAAATGTTTTAACATTACATTCAGCCAAGTTGTCCTAATGACAATCGGCTGTTTTTTTTTTTTTTTTTTTATTTCGTACATACAGTATTTTTTTTTGTTTTCAAAAAGCTTTATTGAAAATATATAAAAGAAATCCAAGGTAAAAAAAAAACTGAATGTCAAATCAGTGAGTACAGCTAGCATCTGAAATAAACAAATAATACAGGTGCATTAACATAAATATGGTATGACACATGAGCACAGAAACATTAATCAATGACCCAACTGACACAAAATGCTTTCCTGGAATAAAACCTTAGATTAGGCTGTGTAATGCCGCGTACAGACGGTCGTTTTTTGTGATGAAAAAAAACGACGTTTTGAATCATGAAATAAAACGACGTTTTTGAAACTTCATTTTCAAAAACGATGTTGCCTACACACCATCGTTTTTTCAAAATGCTCTAGCAAAGCGCGGTTACGTTCAGCACTCTTTTCCATTGAAGCTAGCTTCATAACTTGCTTCTGAGCATGCGCGGGTTAAAAAACGTCATTTTGAAACGTCGTTTGGCCCACACACTATCATTTTCATTGACACAAAAAACTACGTTTTGAAAAACGACACAAAAAATTCGAGCATGTTCGAATTGTTTTTTTGTCGTTTTTCAGAAGACATAAAACAACGTTTTCCCCACACACGGTCATTTTAAATGATGTTTTCAAAAACTTTGTTTTTTTTTATCATAAAAAACGACCGTCTGTACGCGGCATTACGGTCCGAGGAGAGACCGAAAACCAAACAATACTAGAAAACTAAGGAAGAAAGAAGAAAATGAAGAGAAAACTAAAAGTAGAAGCAGAGAGAAAAAAAAAAGGGGGGAAGGGGGAGGTTCAGTTCTGGAGTCTAAAGATAAACCAAGGGTTCCATTTGGCATCAAATTTGGGAAGTGAGTCATACAAAGTATGGAATATTTTCTCAGACAACATCATCTGATCAACCCTAGTCGTAATCAGCGAAAAAGGGACCAAGTCCTTCTTCCAGCATAGGGCAATAGCCCACAACATTGCCAAGCAAATTGAATGAACTAGTCTAGTCATGGGACCCGGTAAGTCCTGGATACTATCAAATAGAAGGCAGTGAGTATGCCCGAGAGCCACGTGTCCACCAGCGAGAGTGTCAATTAGTCTCAGAGTCTCTGCCCAGGTAGGTTTAAGTTTTGTACATTCCCAATATAAATGGAGGTAAGAGCCTGGTTCCCCACAACCCCTAAAGCATAATGGGGAGACTTGTGGGAACATGCTGTGCCGTTTCTCTGATAGTGAGAGAGAGAGTGCATTTGCGCATATTAAGCCAGCAGGACAGCCAGTCAAGCTTGTTCGTGTCTAGATGTAACTCTTGTTCCCATTGGGTTCTATATTTAAGCGTAGAGGACTGAATAGCTGAGACCATCGTACTATAGATACCTGATATCAAACCCTTCCCTCTAGGGCAGTGGTTCTCAACCTGGGGGTCGGGACCCCCTTGGGGGTCAAATGATGATTTTCCGGGGGTCACCAATTCCTGGGCTGTTTCTGAAGCCCGCACCACTCTCCAAGCCTTTTTGTGGTCACAATGTAGTGCTGTCCCTGGAGCCTGTGGCCTCCCCTCAGCCTCTTTGCAGCCACCCATTCAGTTCACGGCATGGCTGGGGGGCAGAGACTAGAGGTCAGCTGACTGGTGAGGAATGTGAAGTGGGAGGGGCTGGAGGAGACCCTATCTCCAGATTTCTGTAGAGGTGTCACTGCTATGAGACACCACAAAGTCAGAGACACAGTGAAGCCGGAGACACAATGAGTAACACTGCCTGTGATTATAGTTCCCATTAAAAGTCCCCACTATAGTTCTCAGATCAGCAGATGACCATTATCAAGAGCACCTAAGTTGGCTGATCAGAGCTCCCCCCAGCACTCATCCCAAACAGCCCCCCACCCAAGGAGTAAGAGAAGGAATAAAAATAGAGAATACATGGAAGGGTGAAGAAAAGAGGTGGAGGAACAAATAAAAAGGAAGAGAAAGAACGAGAAAGATGGCTAGTGAGAGGGAAGGGGGGGGAAAAAAAAAGAAATTAGGATAGAGAGAGATAAAAGGGAAAGAAAAGAGAACAAAGAGAAAGAGTGGTACATCCCAAAATGTACCATAAGGAGTTTTAATACCGTACGAGTGGAAGGGACTCAGGGAGCGCTAAATGTCTAAGGGTTAGGGGCGCAAATTACTTGTCTTGCTTTGGGTGCTGATAACCCACGCTACGGAAACCATTTTACTTTTAGGGGTCCCCACAACTTGGAAAATTTTATCAAGGGGTCACGGCACTTGAAAGGTTGAGAACCACTGCTCTAGGGGCTGTATTACACAAAGTTTCAAATTCTGCATACCGTATTTTTACTGCCGCTTCCGGGTATGTCGTCTGCGGGACTGGGCGTTCCTATCTGATTGACAGGCTTCCGACCGTCGCATACAGCGCGTCACGAGTTGCCGAAAGAAGCTGAACGTCGGTGCGGCTCTATACGGCGCCTGCGCACCGACGTTCGGCTTCTTTCGACTTCTTTCGGCTTCTTTCGGCAACTCGTGACGCGTAGTATGCGACAGTCGGAAGCCTGTCAATCAATTAGGAACGCCCAGTCCCGCAGAAGACATACCCGGAAGCGGCAGTAAAAATACGGTATGTAGGGAAAAAAAAAAAATAGGCGATTGTCATTAGGACAACTCGGCTGAATGTAATGTTAAAAATTTATTTTTTGGGTGAACTATTATGTCTCTATACCCTGTAAACAGTCATTTCAGAAAAACATTTTTTTTCCTTTACTGCTCCTTTAAGATGAGTGGTTGTAAATATTGGTCCACCCAGTGTCCCAGCTTCTCAAAAAGTGAACCAATCCCAGCAACAATGGAACGTCCCTGGATGGCCGTTTTTTTTTTTTTTAATGCGATTTTGGTAAGTGATGAAAAACTGGGACCACTGGATCATGAACCAACAATATTTGTGCCACATAAATATGGATCGTCAGACCAAGATTTCTCTTTCTCTCTATACTAACCAGAGGACCTATACCAGGGGACTCGGTCTGTTTTCCCTGTTTGGACAGTTAAAGACTGCACTGATAAAAGAAACCAAACTGTGGAGGGACGCAGAGGGTCTCGAACGATATATAGCAGACTCTATAGTCCCCAGAGGGTTAAGAATCAAAAAGTTCCCCTCAACACTCTATTCAGAAAAGGTCATGACAAAATGGAATAACGCTCTATCAAAGTGCTCCCTGGATCCCATGGAGTTAATAGTTGCACAAGAGGAGAAGCTTCTAATTATGGTCAATTATGAAAAGCATAATGCATTGGAAATTTCCAAATCATTGGATTCGGAACTCAAGAATCTTGTGAATAGGACTGAACAAGGCATAATGGAAATAAAAAGACAGAAATTTCTAATGCCGCGTACACACGACCGTTTTTCATGACGTGAAAAATTATTTTTTTTTTTATAAATATTGATTAAAAACGATCGTGTGTGGGCTCCAGAGCATTTTTCTCGACGTGAAAATTGCCATTAAAAATTTAGAACATGCTCTAATTTTTCTCGACGTTTTTCACGTTGTCATTTTTCACGTCGTGAAAAACGGTCGTGTGTAGGCTTTAACGACGGGAAAAAAACGTGCATGCTCAGAAGCAAGTTTTGAGATGGGAGCACTGGTTCTGGTAAAACTTGCGTTTGTAATGGAGATAGCACATTCGTCACTCTGTAACAGACTGAAAAGCATGAAGACTGAAAAGTGCGAATCGTCTCTCACCAAACTTTTACTAACACAAAATCAGCAAAAGCAGCCCAAAGGGTGGCGCCATCTGAATGGAACTTTATAGCGCCGTCGTACGTGTTGTATGTCACTGCGCTTTGCTCAAGCATTTTTTTTTCACGATCGTATGTTTGCAAGGCAGGCTTGACAAGAATCATGTCGAGATTTTCTGGATATCAATTTGGAAGGTAAGTCTACAAGTGGAACCGTATATACTCGTACTTAGGGCTCTTTCACACGAGCGGACCGTATTTGTCCGCTTTTTCATCCATCCGTGTACGGATGAAAAAGGGACATACTGTACAATGGTCCCTATGAGATTGCGGGTGTCAGTGGATGAACATCCGCTGACAGACAATCTCACCCGGTTCCGCAATCCTCCGATTCTGCAGACGGAGGAAAACCCTATTTTTCCATCTGCCTGGCGGATTGGATCTGATGAACACGGACAGACGGTCCGTGTTCATCCGATCCCCCATAGAGGAGAGCGGAGATCTGACAGGGCGGCCCCTGCACAGTGCATTCCTAACTTTGGAATGAATATTATCACCCAGCTTGTTTTTGTCCAAAGGTGTGGAGAGGACATGGTTAAAAGCGATGGTCCCGATGTTCGAGTTGAACATAATCGAGTGTTCGGCCGTTTGCCGAATACTGAACAATATGGGGTGTTCGCGGGAAATTCAACCGTTGCGGAACGGCCCATAATGCACTGCGAGATGGTAGTGCTTTGGCGTCTGATGATTGGCTAAAGCATGCACCTGACCTGCCTGCTTTGACCAATCACAGCGTGCTCTGCTGCGAGAAACATAATTGGCCAAAGGCCTAATACACAGACCTGCATTACCGGACTACCAGTCACCGTTCAGGACGCCTATAGGTTTTGGGGAGACCTCATTCCCTGGGCTAGGTGAGACTGTGAAGCACAGTCACAGCTTTCTGGTAAGCAGGATACTACACACTTGGGTGTTTCATCTGAAATCACGCTGTATATGGGAATATTGGTGTCACTCATCTCCTTCTGGCATTACTTTGGCTATTCTGGGAATTGATTTTTTCACGGACATCCTATTTTTTGCATTTTTAACTGGAGACTGCTTTATTTTTCCTTTTCCTCCTTTTTTCTTTTTTTCTATTTTTGCTTGTTTTTGGATTATTATATATTTTTGTACTTAGAGTTCTAAGGAGTCTTTGAAGTACCTTAATCATATAAATTATATTGCCACTTAGAGCCAGATTCAGAAAGGAGATACGACGGCGTATCTCCAGATACGCCGTTGTATCTCTGAGTCTGGCCGGTCGTATCTATGCGCCTGATTCATAGAATCAGTTACGCATACATTTCTATTAGATCCGACCAGCATAAGTCTCTTAGGCCGTCAGATCTTAACTGCATATTTACGCTGGCCGCTAGGGGCGTGTACGCTGATTTACGCCTCGAATATGTAAATCAGCTAGATACGCAAATTCACGAACGTACGCCCGGCCGACGCAGTACAGTTACGCAGTTTACGTTAGTCTTTTCCTGGCGTAAAGTTACCCCTGCTATATGAGGCGTATATGCGGCGTACCAATGTTAAGTATGGACGTCGTTCCCGCGTCAAATTTTGAAAAATTTACGTCGTTTGCGTAAGTCGTCCGTGAATTGGGCTGGACGTCATTTACGTTCACGTCGAAACCAATACGTTCTTGCGGCGTACTTTGGGAAATTCCACGGACGGCGCATGCGCCGTTCGTGAAAAACATCAATCACGCCGGGTCATGGTTAATTTACATAACACATGCCCACCTCTTCACAATTTTAATTAGGCAGGCTTACGCCGGCCTATTTACGCTACGCCGCCGCAACTTTTTTTTGAGAATACGGCACTTGCCTGTAAAAGTTGCGGAGGCATAACGTAAATAGGATACGTTACGCCCGCACAAAAATACGCCATTCTACGTGAATCTACCCCTTAGTGTTTAGTGCTGCATTCTTTTCCATTTATCACTATTTTATACGTTTTTTGGACTGAACTTAAATGCTAGCTGCTTTTTTTTCACATCTTATATCACTTATTTTTTATCTATCACAATTTAGCGCAGCGTTAGCCCTGGGGTTTATTTTTTCCATTACCCAACAAGAGTAACTGTGAGGAGGAGATACAGTGCTCAGGCACCACCAACACCCAATTTTTCTGCATAGTATATAGTGCAGGCCGTATAGTATATATACTGCAGTTCAGAGTACACAGTATAGTGCAGTCATTGTCCTATATATAATACAGTGCAGGGTATATAGTGCAGTGCAGAGTATATAATATAGTGTATTTAAGGATAACCCTATGACAGAATTAAGAAAAAATGGGCATGGTTTCCCCCCAGTCCATGCCAGGCCCTTTGGGTCTAAAATTGGCGTAGGGTCCCCCCCAAAAATTCATACCAGAACCTTATCCGAGCAAGGGGAGGGTGCTTTGGGGTCCTTCCTTTATTAAATGTTTCCTGTGATGTCCATCCATCTTCAATCACGCCACCCGACACACCCGGAAAATAGAAAAAAAAACTCTGATGGGAGGCGTCCCGCCGTCTGCTGCCTCTTTGCTGTGACAGCTGTTATCTAGGCAAGGGCGGGGCCCCCAGTGACATAACCAAGTGACACCACCCCTTCTAACGTCATGGGCGTCAGAGGGGGTGGGGTCATCCGGCTACATCACTGGGTGGCCCCACCCTTGACTATAAAACAGCTGTCACAGCGAAAAGGGATGCCTCCAATGGCAGCGTATTTTCTTATTTTTTCGGGTCATCGGTTGAAAATGAATGTACATGGCGGGACACTTTTTTTTTATAAAAAAATTAACAAAAACTGTCTTTTGTGGTTTTTACTTTTTGAAATTTTTTTGGGCGAATGTACCCCATACCCATGTACCCCATTCCCATAGGGGGGCGGGATCTGGGGACGTGGAGTTCCCCTTGGACTTTTTTCATTGATTTTTATCTATATTGCCGGGAGCTGGAAATACATTACAGCCGCTGGCTAGTTTAAATTATTTTTTTTTCCTTTAGAAATGTTATCTTGCTGCGGCACAATAAAACACATTACACAGTTGAACCACTTTACAGGCAGACTAAGGGGATCCCCAGGCACTATATTTAAAGGAATATTTCATTTTTATTGTTTCACTTTATGCATTAGTAAAATCACTGCTCCTGAAAAAACGATTGTTTTAAAAACTTTTTTTTTGCATTGATACATTTCCCCTGGGACAGTACCCAGGTCCCCATACAATTTTTATGGCAATAACTTGCATATAAGCCTTTAAAATAGGCCTTTAATAGGGTTCACATATTTACACAAATTTTTTGCATGTTCTGGTGCGAACCGAACCGTGGGGAGTTCGGCCCATCCCAAATGGTTAAGTGCCAATGGATCATATGCCTGTGGCACCAACATATGTCGTTTCTGCCACAAACATACCAAAAAATCAAACACAGTGCAATCTTGTGCTACAGGGAAGGAGTTTTTTCTGCGGGACTACATCAATTCTGGTTCCTGATGTGACAGGAAATACTTTGGGCGGGGGATCCATGGAACCCATAATCCCTTGGAGAGGTTGGGAAACCTTTGTTTCAGCTCCCCATGCACCTCCTATGTCTAAGTGACCCTGTGTCCATTAGGGGTACAGGGTAACTGAGAAAAATGATGGACAGCTGTTTAATGGACAATGAGAAGGTGGTTACCTAAAATGAAACAGTAATATTTATCCACAATATCTCCCAGGATATATATATAAAGACTATTCCTGGTTTGTTTGATTCTGAACTCGACATGTTAATTGAAAGAGCTGATCACAGGCCTCTAGAACTGTGTAGAAACCTGACAGTCTACTCCTACTATAGTCTGTTGCCTACTAGGCTGAGGACGGGAAAGATCACTGTCTATATTGTTAATTGTAATGAGGTTGCCTGCTCTTGTTTGAAGGTTTGCTGTGTTACGCTTATGCTAATGTGTATTGTCTGCATTTAACTTGAAGTCTGCAAGGCTGCAACGTGACTGCAACGTGACATATGAGTCATCCGGGTGGTTAATTATGTGATTTGATGGGATTAGCCGTGAGTCATCTGTACCTTGTTAGCCAAACCATTGTGTGATGTTTTGGGTAAATATTTGGGGTTATTGTGTATGTGAGGGACTGACATACTTCTCAAATGTATAAAAGGCTGTATTCTTGTCCAATAAATCATTCCATGTTCAAGCTGTGTAACTGAGCTAGTCTCGCTTGGTTTTAGTTACATTATATGGGCTGTAATATCTGATATCTATATTCAGACTGGAGGAAGCGGTATACGACGAAAGCACTCAAGCAGAGTGTGGGACATTTCATTACATTGGTGGCAGCAGTGGGATGCTTCCAGAAATCTGGGACATCCAAACCTCCACCTGTATCCAAGATCCGGATAGCATGGTACAGATACCACCAAACAGTACAAAACAGATTACAGTGCATACATGCAAAATTTACATTTATCCTGCAAGGTTATTTAAAAACATTTGAACATATTAAAAAAAAAATAGGGGGTTTGGTCACACTATATGGTCATATAGTGCTAAGCCCACTTACTGCGACAAAGTACCCCAAATTAGTGGGTCCTACCCTAGTAATAGAATGAAAGATCCTGCATCTCAACCATGGAAGAAAAATTCCTCTATGTGGGAGAAATGAAGGGATTCCTCCTATGCACTGGTGGGCACTAATAAGAGATAATGAGGAGGAGAGGGGTGCTCCGGCCCAAGGAACCTGGTCACGGTCCATACAATATACATACATAAACATTTTAGGGTGTGCCTTCCAGGTATGATTTTGTATGCATATTGTATGGACCCTGACCAGGAAGAGGAATTCGGAAAGAGTTTTTGAGAGAGGCAGATACAGCACAGAGGACCAGTATTAGAGCAGGTCCTGCTGGGATAGTATGATTCTATCCGCTGTGAACTCTGGAAAGACACGCTAGCCCATGAGTAGGGATGAGCCGAACACCCCTGGTTCGCTTCGCATCAGAACCTTCGAACGGACCGAACGTTTGCGCAAACTTTAGAACCCCATTGAAGTACTTGTGACTCAAACATTCTAAATCAAAAGTGCTAATTTTAAAGGCTAATATGCAAGTTATTGTACTAAAACGGGTTTGGGAACCCGGGTCTTGCCCCAGGGAACATGTATTAATGCAAAAAAAGTTTTAAAAACTGCAGGTTTTTTTGGGAGCAGTGACTTTAATGATGCTTAAAGTGAAAAAAAAATGAAATATTGCCTTAAATATCATACCTTCTGGGTGTCTATAGTATGCCTGTGAAGTGGCACGTGTTTCCCGTGTTTAGAACTGTTCCTGCGCAAAATGACATTTCTATAGGAAAAAAGTCATTTAAAACTGCTTGCGGCTTTAATGTAATGTCTGGTCCCTGCAATATTGATGAAAATCATTGAGAAAAACATGGGTTACACCCCCCCACCCCCCCTCTCCCAGGTCATTACCAGCTCCTTTGGCCCTAGTTACTTTGAACAGCAGTATACAAGCGGTGCAAACAAGACAGGGACTGTAGGTTTGTTGTTAAGTAGAATCTGTAATTTTGAACTGGTACTTTTTTAACGTGTAGCTTCAGCCAAAAAAAATTTAAGCTTTTTGGAAAACATAGAGAAGGGTTATAACCCCTGTAACATTTGTTTTGTTGTCTGTGCGCATCTGTTCAGAAGATTTCACCTCACTTTCTGTCCCAATGACAAATGATGTTTTGAAAAAAAAAATTTTTTTGTGAAACAAGGATTGATGATAAAGCATCAGTGGACAGGAGACACCTCTTACAGAAGAGAATTTCCCTTCCTATGGGTAGATTTCCTCTCACTTCCTGTTGTCTCCTTCCGTTTGCAAGTAGGAGTCATTTGTAAGTTGGATGTTTGAAAGTAGGGGCCTGCCGTATATACTCTGCATAAATTTGGGCCCTAGGTGTTGGTGTTGCCACAACACTGTAAGCCCTCACAGTTAGTCTTGGTGGGCAATAGAATGCCCTGCTGTGAACTCTTATATCAAGAATTGTAATTACATGCCATTGTTGAACAGTGGTAGAAAAATTGGGCCTTTGGTGCTGGTGCTGGTGCCACAACACTGTAAGTCCTCACAGTTACTCTTGGTGGGCGCTGGAACACCCTGCTGTAAACTATTATATCAAGAATTGTATTTACATGCCCCTGTTGATCAGGGGCAAAAAAATTGGGCCTTTGGTGGTGGTGGTGCTGGTGCCAGAACCTTCTAAGCACTCACAGTTACTCTTGGTGGGCGCAGGAATGGGCCCTGCTGTGAAATATTAGATCAAGAATTGTAATTACATCCTCCTGTTAAACAGGGGCAGAAAAATTGGGCCTTTGTTGGTGGTGCTGGTACCACAACACTGTAAGCCCTCACAGTTACTCCTGGTGGGGGCAGGAATGGGCCCTGCTGTGAAATATTAGATCAACAATTGTAATTACATGCCCCTGTTGGGCAGAAAATTTGGGCCTTAGACACTGGTTCCACAACACTGCAACCCCTCACAGATACTCTAGTTGGAGCGCAGGAATGAGCCCTGCTGCAAAGTATTGCATAAAAAAATGTAATTACACGTCCCTGTTAAACAGGGGCAGAAAAATTGGGCCTTCGAGCAATTTTCCCCAGTGGGGTTTTTAGGCAACTCAAGTACTGAGTTAGAATGCAATGTGTAAAAAAGGTTTATTGGGAATAACACATACAAAAGGAAAGATGGGGAATATGGTTAAGACATAGGTTGCGGTAATACAAAAGCATTTAAAATTCCATAACTTTACAGCACACAACAGGTATTTATACAGCTTGATAAGTGTAAACATAGCATATACAAAAATAGATACTAACGCGTTTTGACCCTAAAGGTCTTCTTCAGAGGTTTAAGTTGTGACTGAAAAGAAATTTGCAAAAAATTATTTATTAATTATATGTTTGTATCAACTGTCCCCCGCCCCAGCCACGTCTGTATATGGGCACTAGTAAAATAGAGGGTGGGAGAGAAAACATAAATGCACAAAAAAAAAGTAAAAATATATATCAAAATCATATTTACCAAGTAAAAGAGTATGAAACAGTCCAAATTAAGCTTCATCGTCGCAACAAAGGAGGCCCAGCTGGTTCCCTGGATGATGTTCCAACCTCAAGGTGCCCCCACACAGGCGTCCCAAAGGGTTGCTGAGTGATCTGTGTGACTCTACAGGGAGTCACCGGATAAGGGGGCGACGCCCAGCAAAGTGGTGGACAGGAAGGGAGAGAGCGGAGGGGGGGGGGGGGGTTTTGGCCTGCAGTAAAGTAATTAGAGGCATTTGTAAATTAGATTTTAGTGGAGTGTATATATATGCACATATATTCATAAAGCACATATTGTATTAATTAATGGGATCCCATTAATGGCCAGCCCTGACAGATCCTACAAATTAAAATTAATTGAAAGTAAATAAGACTAAATATGTTACAGTTTTTCTCCATTGTTTTGGCTCATTTCTTGAAACAGAAATTACATTCTCAAAACAACATGGACAAATCTCCAAACCACTTCGCAATTGTTCACAACTGAATTGCAATTCTCATTCATTTCATAAAATTGCAAATGTCTCAGTACATGTCTCACTGTCTCAGTACATCTTTAAAATGATTAAGTACAAGTAGCCAACATTTAGCACAATTTCCAATTGAATAGATCTTGTTGATCTAAACTGATTGTCATTTTTTCAGTCTAATGGTCGTTCTCTCCAAAACGTGTCAGCGTCATTTCATTGTTTAAGTCATCACATGCACAATAGTCTGTTCAATTGTCAAAATTATTCTGGAACATAATACTATGAATACCATATATGAATCTCTTGGAACATTTGATAAAATGATTACAGCAATTGACAGTCAGGTGCAACTACAACTTGACTAACGAAGGAGGAGTTGGAGTTGGTCTCAGATGACCAATCAAACAGTATGTTTAGTTACTGTACCTGACAGATGCTGTCCATGATTGTGAATGCTGCCAAACATGTATATATAGAGCTTGACCATGCAGGAACAGTACAATTTCTGAACATGGAGTCACCTGGGCAAGTAAATGAACAATGGCAACTGTCTGCTCGAGGAAGAAGAAGAGGAAGAGGAGTAAGGGTGTGTGGTGGTGGAATAGGGGGAAGAGGCCGAGGAGCACGAAGACACCATGCTGTCCCTGATGAAATTCGGGCCACAATTATAGACCATGTCATCAACCATGGCCTCACAATCAATGATGGAATTATATAATGTATAGGACAGGACACTGTGCATTGAGCAACAAATATGTTTATTCATTTACATATTCATTTAGTGTGTGTGATAGGTCTACAGTATAACAGTATCTTACCTCAGTGGGATGTTACATATGATACTAACAACGACAAGAAAAATATTGTAGATGTAGCGCCTGTGTACTTTCAAGTACCGGTGCTATTACTGTAAAAGTTAAGGGATAATCAGAGTGTAGTTGACTCTGATTCTGATTGCAATTTTACAAAGGGTCTCTGTTTCAGCTGGGCTGTGCTGCGGGTCCATTCTGTGGTTGCTGGGGTGTCATACCACCCCGGGGCGACAGTGAAGTCCAGGCTGGGGTGCCTCTTGTCAGCAGCCAATCGGGAGGGAGTTTCTCTCGCGGGGCATGCTGGGGGAGGGTACTTCTGGAGCAGATGCCATTGAGGCGGGGTTCTTTTCCTGAGGTGGCACCCACCTTTAGGGTGACCACACATCACTGCCCCCGGGCGAGATGGCCTACCAGACAAAGGTGCGCGTGCCACACGGTATTCCTGGTTCCGGGACCATGTTGGCCCGGAACATTTAAAGCTGTGGCGGGGGCCCCAGTATTCGACTGGGTCCCCAATTCTGAGAAGAACATGTACCCCAGGTTTGGAACCACTGGAATACTGGCCAGTAGTATATTGAACTTGTGGAACATTCCTATGTAGCTGCCTGTAACTGTAGTGTATGACTCTTCTGTATGACTGATTTGATGTTTTCTTTTTTTACTCTATTGTAGAGAATAATGGCACTGGAAGGAAACGAGACCTCTCACATACCCGTGTATGTGGATGAGGCTGGCTTCAACCTGACCAAGGGCCAAAGACGTGGCCGTAATTTTATTGGCCACCGGGCCACGGTGGATGTCCCAGGCCAGCGAGGGGGCAATATAACTATGTGTGCTGCCATTTCTGAGAATGGTGTGGCCACTCACATCCCCAGTCTTGGCCCATACAATACACAGAAGCTCCTCATCTTCTAGGACCGCCTTCATTTGGATTTGATCCCTGAAAATGAGAGAGGTCTCATAGGGCCTCACCTACCACAAAATATAATTGTATGGGACAATGTGAATTTCCATTGTGGCCCGCTTATCAGGGCCTGGTTCACTGCTCATCCAAGGATGGATATGGTGTTCCTACCACCTTACTCTCCTTACCTCAATCCTATTGAGGATTTTTTCTCCGCTTGGAGGTGGAGAGTGTATGAGCATCGGGCTCAAGATCAGAGGTCCCTGATCCATGCAATAGATGCTGCCTGTGAGGATATTACAGGAGATCAGTGTAGGGTATGGTTGGGACATGCATGCCGTTTCTTCCCTAGTTGCATCGCAAGGGAGGATATACGCTGCGATGTTGACGAAAATCTGTGGCCAGACAGACAGCAGCGTGTGGATGGGCAGGAGGGTGAGGACGGTGGCCAGGAGAGGGAGGGTGAGGACAGCGACCAGTGAAGAGATGTTACAGCACTTGTGAAACTCCAGCTTTATTTACAGCATTGTAGGCTAAATTTAATTTTCCTTGTTTTTCGTTTGTGTATTTATATTTCCGTATATTATGCTGTATACATTTTCTTTTTACTCTGATGTATGGAAGTTACTTTGTGTGTGAATGATAATGGTTACAATACTGTAAAGTAATTTTTCCTTGGCAGTATGAGTGCAATGTGTGATGTCAAACCTTGGAGGCGACTCCTACCCTAAAATCTTTTCCTTTTTTTTTCAGTTTTATACACAATTGTATTCAGTTAGCTAGACAAAAACTGTACAGTAACCGTTGTCAATGAAGCACTGGGCTAAGACTGAAAGGTGGACATGAGGGATATTTCAATGGTCCTCTGCCATAGAGATAAAACATCTAAACATTTTGACTTGCGGTGCTTACACAATGCCAAAGGGATGAAGCATTTTGGGGGCACTGACTATTTGAATGAGAAAGAAATTTAGTTTTGACACATGAGTGAACTGTTTTGGGAAAGATATGAACTTCTGAAGGTGAACCATGGTGTTGTGCCGAACCATCCGGGTTATTTTGACAAATGTACCAAGAGAGCTGAGAACGTCCGGTCTGTATCAAGAAATGAGCCAAAGCAATTGAAAAGAATATTTGCCATTTTGAGGGCACTGACTCTTTATATGGGAAATGAATACGGTTTTGAAGCATGAGTGAACAGTTTTGGGAGAGATATGAGCTTTTGCACCTGAGTTATACTGTTGTGCTGAACTGTAAGACTGTTTTGCCAAATGATCTTAGAGTTTTGAGAATGTCATTTCTGTTTCAAGAAATGAGCCAAACCAATAGAGAAAAACTGTAAGTCATCACATGCACAATAGTCTGTTCAATTGTCAAAATTATTCAGGAACATAATACCATGAATACCATATATGAATCTCTTGGAACATTTGATAAAATTATTACAGCAATTGACTAACGAAGGAGGAGTTGGAGTTGGTCTCAGATGACCAATCAAACAGTATGTTTAGTTACTGTACCTGACAGGTGCTGTCCATTATTGTGAATGCTGTCAAACATGTATATATAGAGCTTGACCATGCAGGACCAGTACAATTTCTGATCATGGAGTCACCTGGCCAAGTAAATGAACAAGGGCAACTGTCTGCTCGAGGAAGAAGAAGAGGAGGAGGAGTAAGGGTGCGTGGTGGTGGAATAGGGGGAAGAGGCCGAGGAGCACGAAGACACCATGCTGTCCCTGATGAAATTCGGGCCACAATTATAGACCATGTCATCAATCATGGCCTCACAATCAATGATGGAATTATATAATGTATAGGACAGGACACTGTGCATAGAGCAACAAATATGTTTATTCATTTACATATTCATTTAGTGTGTGTGTGTGATAGGCCTACAGTATTACAGTATCTTACCTCAGTGGGATGTTACGTATGATACTAACAATGACAAGAAAAATATTGTAGAAAATAAACTATGGAATAATATGGAATAGTTTATTTTCTACAATCTTGATGATACAGTTTACAGTAGTATTCCAGTAAAAACTGCAGCTTACTGTATGATGCAATTATCATCATAATCCTTATTTTGAAGAATATAACATACAATATAGTAAGAAAAAGGGTCAATAATGGCATTGGAAGAAAACGAGACCTCTCACACACTCGTGTATGTGGATGAGGCTGGCTTTACACCTGGCCAAGGGCCCGAAGACGTGGCCATAATCTTATTGGCCATCGGGCCACGGTGGATGTCCAAGGCCAGCGAGGGGGCAATATAACTATGTATCCTGCCATTTCTGAGAATGGTGTGGCCACTCACATCCCCAGTCTTGGCCCATACAATACACAGAAGCTCCTCATCTTCTTGGACCGCCTTCATTTGGATTTGATCCCTGAAAATGAGAGAGGTCTCATAGGGCCTCACCTACCACAATATATAATTGTATGGGACAATGTGAATTTCCACCGTGGCCCGCTTATCAGGACCTGGTTCACTGCTCATCCAAGGATGGATATGGTGTTCATACCACCTTACTCTCCTTACCTCAATCCTATTGAGGATATTTTCTCCACTTGGAGGTGGAGAGTGTATGAGCATCGGGCTCAAGATCAGAGGTCCCTGCTCCATGCAATGGACGCTGCCTGTGAGGATATTACAGGAAATCAGTGTAGGGGATGGTTGCGACATGCACGCCGTTTCTTCCCTCGTTGAATCGCAAGGGAGGATATACGCTGTGATGTTGACGAAAATCTGTGGCCAGACAGACAGCAGCGTGTGGATGGGCAGGAGGGTGAGGGCAGTACCATGGAGAGGGAGGGTGAGGACAGCGACCAGTGAAGAGATGTTACAGTACTTGTAAAACTCCAGCTTTATTTACAGCATTGTAGGCTAAATGTAATTTTCCTTGTTTTATGTTTGTGTATTTATATTTCCGTATATTATGCTGTATACATTTTCTTTTTACTCTGATGTATATAAAGTTACTTTGTGTGTGAATGATAATGGTTACAATACTGTAAAGTAATTTTTCCTTGGCAGTATGAGAGCAATGTGTGATGTCAAACCTTGGAGGCGACTCTTACCCTAAAATCTTTTCTTTTTCTTTTCAGTTTTATACACAATTGTATTCAGTTAGCTAGACAAAAACTGTACAGTAACCAATGTCAATGAAGGACTGGGCTAAGACTGAAAGGTGGACACGAGGGATATTTCAATGGTCCTCTGCCATAGAGACAAAACATCTAAACATTTTGACTTGCAGTGCTTACACAATGCCAAAGGCACAAAGCATTTTGGGGGCACTGACTATTTGAATGAGAAAGAAATTTAGTTTTGACACATGAGTGAACTGTTTTGGGAAAGATATGAGCTTATGAAGGTGAACCATGGTGTTGTGCCAAACCATCCAGGTTATTTTGTCAAAAGTACCAAGAGAGCTGAGAACGTCCGGTCTGTCTCAAGAAATGAGCCAAAGCAATTGAACAGAATCTTTGCCATTTTGAGGGCACTGACTCTTTATATGGGAAAGGAATATGGTTTTGAAGCATTAGTGAACAGTTTTGGGAGAGATATGAGCTTTTGCACATGAATTATAGTGTTGTGCTGAACTGTGAGACTGTTTTGCCAAATGATCTTAGAGTTTTGAGAATGTAATTTCTGTTTCAAGAAATGAGCCAAAACAATAGAGAAAAACTGTAAGTGATAGTGTCACATTAATTGAATTGAATTAAATTGAAAGGCACCAAAGGTGAGATTGTAAAAAAGCAGTGCAAGAGTGAGAGGGCAAAGGGGTGAGAAAAAAAAGGGGGTGGAATGGTAAGTGATAAAGTGCAAGTGCATAAGAAGCTAGAGGAAAGGGAGGGGAAGGAAAAAGGAAGTGAGAATGGGAAAGGAAAGGGGGAGCCTTTAATATGCCCTCCTTTCCCTATGGGATCACTGCAGCGACAAAGTATGTCAGCAATGGGGCCGGGGTTCATAGTGAGGTCAGGAGTTTAGTTAAGGTCAGGAGTAAGAAATGATTATAGAAGGTTAACAGCTGTAAGGGTGATTAGCTGGGGGAAATCAGGTGTGCAGGTAAGGTTGGAAGGCTGTAGAGGGCAGTTAGCTATTGGTCACAATAGTCAGGTGACTACTTAGAAAGTGCTGGAAAGCCATTCGCAGTCTATTTAAAGGGACTGGTGCAGCCTGGTTCGGTGCCAGCTAATTAACAGAAGCAGCAGGAGGAGCTCCCCGCATGTGCGTATCGCTGACTGACATCTCTGAGAATGGATTCCCTATTGCGGCAGCTCTTGGAAAAAGCAGAAGCTGAGGGCGGCAAAGCTTGGCTTAGGCAGTGCCTTTCCTCACCTGGACCCGCGCTGCAGGTAGAAGGGGAGCTGTGTGACGATATCCCCCCGGGAAGCAGCAGCTTCAGTGTCCCGCAGCAGCAGCCGTATAGGATGGATTTCGAGGAGGAGTCCGCGGTGTTCCTGGTGCCGGAGGTCGCGAGATCTGAAGAAGTCGCGTCGGAGGCGGTGGAGAAAAGGAGAACGAGCAAGAGGAGGCGCGGACAAAGAGTGACTGACAGCCCTGCTCCGCCCATGTTGGGCGGTGCGGGGCACGGTGAGTCCATTTTCTCTTTCAGGAAGTAGCGCAGCGATACTTGGCCTGCCGGAGGAGGTCATGTGCGGTCGGCTCGCGGAGCGTCAGCAGCCGCGCTGACAAGAAGACAGGCTTCCCCTCAGCCGGGCGGTTCAGGGACACAGAGAGGACCTCCATGAGGCAGAGAAAGGGGGGAGCCAGAAGTGTCCCCACATCCAGCGGTGCAGAATGCAGCCAGCGCCATCCCTGTGAGGTGCTCATCACCAGCAGCAGCTCCTGGAGTGATCAGTGCTCAGGGGCTGTTAGGTGAGTCCAGTATGGGAGCGCAGCTCTCAGCCTTATCTACTACTTTAGAGCAATTAGTAGCTATTATGCGTATGCAAACAGACTCTCAGCAGGAGAGGTCGGATTCTTCAGCTTCCAAAGTAGCAGGTATCTGGTCAGCAGTCTCTCATGACCCTAAGCCTGTGCCCCATTCTCCTCCTTTAGATTTACATACAGTTCCTAGTTCAGTAAACATGTCTGAAAAAATGTCTAAGGAATGTATGCCATGTCTACTCTCCCCCCTGGGTTTTCATGTCCCAAGCTCGCTAAAGGAAAAGATTTGGAGGGGGGAATTTATCGATTTAAACTTAATCCTTCCTCCTGCTAGGGAAGTATACAAATTTGATAGGAAGGAGGAAAAATCCGAAGAGGAGCGTCGCAAACCTGTATTTAAATCATTTTACAGTTGGTTACAGGCATTTATGATTTATGCAAGTATTTTATGTGAACGGTTCCCTGAGAATAGTTGTTTACTGTTTCAACATATAGATATAATCCTGGAGGCTTACAGGAGCTTTACTGGGTTCGCGTGGCTGACTTATGATGAAGCGTTTAGGCAAAAGCTGGCGTTACAGCCATCACTCCAATGGGGATCAAAAGATGTGAGTCTGTGGTTAAATTTATTTGTACCCCAGAGGCAGCCAGTTTCTCGCCCATCAGGTTCAGCCACGCCCACAGTCGCTTCTGCTTCTGGTTACAGAAAAGGCTTATGCTTTGCATACAATGACTCACAATGCAAGTGGATGAATTCTTGTAAGTATAGGCATGAGTGCGCCTTTTGCTCAGGTTCACACCCTGTTGCCAAATGTTTTCGTAAGCTGCAGGGACGCACCAAGGATGGTTTTTCAAAAGGCAATCTCGCCTGTGATGCTCCCAAGAATGCTTCCATGGCTGCAAATTTATCCAAATAGGCAGATGGCTTACCTACTAATTGAGGGTTTTTCATTAGGTTTCCAGCTACCAGCTTTTTGGTCAGGGTGTCACGTGGTTGATAATTTGCAGTCAGTCAAGGAGGCACCCCACTGGGTAAGGGAAAAACTGTTAAAGGAGGTAAAGGCTGGTAGGATGGAAGGTCCATTTGAGTTCCCACCCTTCATTAATTTTAGGATTTCTCCTCTTGGTTTAGTTCCAAAAAAAGAACCGAACGAATTTCGGTTAATACACCACCTGTCATTTCCGTTTGGTACATCACTCAATGACCAGATTGATTCCACCGCTGCGTCAGTATCTTACACCTCCTTTGATTCGGCGGTGGAAAAAATCTGTCGTTTGGGGAAGCAGGCGCTCTTGGCGAAGGCAGACATTCAATCTGCTTTCCGGCTTCTTCCCCTAAATCCAGGTTGTTTCAATTCATTAGGTATTCAGTTTGAAAATCAATTTTATTTTGACAAAGCTTTACCGATGGGCTGTTCAGTATCCTGTTTTTATTTTGAAGTGTTTTCAACCTTTTTGGAATGGGTGGTGAGTAGGGTGGCAAGTTCGGACTACCTTATTCATTATTTGGATGACTTTTTATTTATGGGCCCAGCTGATTCTGGCGACTGTTTGAAATTATTGGAGTCATTCCAGTTAGTATGTAAATATTTTGGGGTTCCGCTCGCGGAAGACAAGACAATTTTTCCTACCACTTGTATCAATTTCCTGGGAATAACATTAGACACTCTAGCCATGGAGTTTAGATTGCCTGATGACAAGATTTATGGGCTGTCCCAGCTTCTTCAGCTGTTCATGAGAAAGAGAAAGGTAACGCTGAGAGAGATGCAATCTTTGTTGGGTCAGCTGGCTTTTGCTACAAGGATACTGCCAATGGGCAGAGTTTTCTCCAGGTGGTTATACTCAGCAATCTCAGGTGTTAAAAGTCTGTCAGCTCACATTAGGGTATCAGCAGAAATGAAAAAGGATCTATTGGTTTGGATTCAATTTTTAGAACACTACAATGGTAGGACAATGTGGCAGCAGGCTTTTATCCTGGACACGGATTTCCTCTTAGAGACAGATGCAGCTGGATCAGTCGGTTTTGGAGCAGTCTGGGGGGGTCTCTGGTGCGCCTCCGCTTGGCCTGATAGGTGGGTTGCGAATGTTTTTGTAAAAATATAGTTTTATTAGAACTATTCCCTGTTGTTGTGTCATTAGAGATATGGGGGTCTTTCTTTGCCAATAAAAGGCTGCTAGTTAGTACCGACAACAAAGGAGTAGCTTTTGCTGTAAACAGTCTCTCATCAAAATCTCCATTAGTAGTCTCGTATGTAAGACATCTAGTTTTCTTGTGTTTGAAATGGAACATTTGGATTAAGGCGAGGTATGTTTCAGGGAAAAGTAACAAAATTGCTGATGCTCTTTCTCACCGACAGATGGACCGATTTTTCAAGCTGTTGCCGGGGGCAGAGAGGGTCGGGATGCCTACCCCATTACACTTATGGGATCTAATCTGATCTGTCAAAACATTCAGAACTCGGTGGCCCCATCTACTTGGAAGAATTATGTTTCTTCATGGCTTTCATGGGCAACTTTTTTGGGTTCAAAGCAATTAGCTGTGTCTGATCATTCAGAGCAGCTAATTCTAGCATTTCTACACTCATTATTTTTAAAGCGGTTCTCTTGGTCCCACATTAGTAAAACTTTGTCAGGAATATCCTTTTTTTTGCGCCTATATAATTTACCGGCTTGTCATAGTTTTTTCTCTGTGAGACAAGCTCTGAAGGGGTATAGAAGGAGTTGGGCGATGCAAGACGTTAGGTCCCCCATCACGCCGGATATTCTGTCACAGATTTGCGGGGTAACCCCTCGGGTATGTTCATCTGGCTATGAGGCAAGCCTATTTAACTCAGTTTTTTCTATTGCATTTTTTGGTGCTTTTCGGATTTCGGAGATCCTTCCTTCTTCTGGAACCAGGGGCTCTGGCATTTTGTTGTCAGAGGCTTTGGTTTCACAGGACGGGATAAAGATTTTTCTAAAATTTAGCAAAACAGATCCCCTAGGTTTCGGGACATGGGTTCAGCTAAAGAGATGTCCGGACATTAGCATTTGTCCAGTAGCAGCTTTACAGGCTTACCTAGGGATTCGGCCACCCCTTTCCAGTTTTTTGTTCATACATAGGGATGGAGCCCCTGTTACAGTATACCAATTCTCTGCTGTTCTGAAGAAGAGCCTGGAGCTTCTTCAGCTGGGGCATTTGAAGATCACTACGCATTGGTAGATGGAGGTCAAATGCGTACAAATTCTACATACGTCCTTATTAATTTGTTATTTTATTTCAGGATACCAACGCTCTGTTTGGATTGTAGGGCACTCCTTTATTTTCTGGGCCCAGAAGCGAGCAGAAAATAGAGTATATTTGGAGAACTTGGGCCTGGATCCTGCATTTTTTCGAATTTTTTGGTTTGGACGCAGGGGTATGGTATGGGAGGATTTAATTTTTGAACTAGGTAGGTTATACGCAGTTTACAATGCTCCGGATATTTTGATTTTACATGTTGGTGGAAACGACATTGGTAAGAAAAAAACTTTTGATTTAATTTCTGAGATGAAAGACACATTTAAGTTTCTGAAATTATCCTCCCCGGATACGGTACTGGTGTTTACTGAAATAATACCAAGATTGTGATGGTTAGAGTCGCTGGTTTTTAAACCTTTGGAGAAGGTACGCATTGGTATTAACAGGGCGATGGAAAAATTCCTTACCCCAGAAATAGGGATATCATTCAGACATTTAGAGTTAGAAGGTGGTTTGCAAGGACTATATAGAAATGATGGGGTACATTTAGCGGATATTGGCTTGGACATCTTCAACATGAACCTCCAAACATGCATAGAGTCGGCCGCGGTCTGGGGGTGTGGGGACAGAAGGTCTGCAGGTTGCACCCCTTCTGTTGGTTGGGAGATTCGAGATAATGTTTGATGATTACTGATGGATCAGCTCGAGTCTAAGTGGCTGGGCTGAATTATGGTATTAAGTTTGGTAGATTAAGATTTGAAGTTATAAATAAAGTTTAATGTGATAACAACAGTTAAAGAAACCAGTGAATCAGGCCGTGGCTAATATTATCCCAAGAAAAGTTCATTGTTATTATAGTCATATATGATTTAAATATATGGACTGTTTATTTTATATTAATATTTTTTTTTTTTTTTTTCAAAATTCTTTATTTTTTTACACGACAATGAGCGTCACCGCCCGGATCACAGTAATAGTGCAAAACAGAGTGCCAACTCTAGGTACACAAATGAACAAAATCAGTCACACATACACTGTCAACAAATTTGTGCAGTCAGGGATCCGCGGATCCGCCCACATTTTCCCATTTTCTAAGAAGTAGCAAGAGCGAAGAAAGGAGAATTGAGCAAGTAGCAGCGGCTCCCAGGACACAGCCTGGGGAGCTAGGAGGAGTAGGCACCCCGTGGGGAGAAATCCCATTCGGGGGGTCCAAGAAAAGGAGGGGGGAGGAAAGAAGAGAGGTAAAGGGGGGGGAAACCGCGAGGATGGGTCCACGCGTCTGGTGGCCCCATTCTTATATAGCCTGGTTCAGCCTGTCTGTCACTGCTTTAACAAGGAAGTCAGTCCCTCCCTCGGTTCTAGGTCTGGTCCCTAAGGTCCTGTCCCTCATCTGAGTAGATGTAGATATTCCACAACTGCCATGTGGCTTTGTAGGCCTCCTGTCTGTCCTGGCTTGAAAGAATCAAATCCAACATCCTACTAATGTCGTCCACTCTCCGTAGCCACATTGCAACAGTCGGTGGGTCTGGGGATTTCCAGCGGATGGGAATGCATGCCTTAGCGGCGTCTAAGAGGTGTCGAAGAATTGATTTTTTATACACACGGGCAAGGATGTCATTGGCGTGCAACAGAAAGAAGGCTGGGTCGTCAGGGAGCTGTCGTTCCGTGAACTTCTGGGAGATCTTTCGGACCTCCGACCAGAAGGGTCTCAGCTTTGGGCAGGACCAAAAGACATGGAGCAACGTGCCCGTTTCGCTCTGACAGCGCCAGCACAGGTTCGATGTCGTTCGGAACAGTTTGCTAAGAAGGGCCGGTGTTCGTTACCACCGTGTCATGACTTTATAATGTGTCTCCTGGACTTTTGTGCAGATAGAGGACTTGTGTGCGAACGTCAGTATTTGTTGTTTCTGCTTCGCAGAAAATGAGCGGCATAGGTCTTGCTTCCATTTAGCAATGCATGGAATCTGATATCTGTCCGTTGGCGTGGCCAGCGTGGTGTAGAGAATGGACAGGGCGTGTGGCAGGGCTTCCGTGCCCGAGAACAGCTCCTCCAGGGGTGTGAGAGTGTGGGTTCCCGCAGGTGGGGGTGTCATAGTCCATAGGAAATGATTGAGTTGGTTAGCCCTCAGGAAATCTAGACAGTAACTCCCTCCCGGGTCCATCAGTTCCGCAAGGGTCTTCCAACGGCCCGCAACGCTAAAGTGGGAGGCCTGAAAATCCCCTGTATCTCTCATAGCCCGGAACCGTGCGTCTCGTATCCCCGGTTCGATATGTGGGTTGCCCAGCACTGGGTGTAAGGGCAAGACACCCAATACTGGCCCTGCCCGGTGTAGCAGCTTAGCGCACACCTTACTCGTAGTTCCTATCAGTGGGTGATTTTGCATCGGTCTTGGTAGTGCCGTGCTGTCTGTAGCGGGATTTCGCTCTGGGCTTGTTCCAAACGAGGCCACAGTTTTGTGTCTCTATGTCGACACCAGTCGACCAGACGGTTCAGGTAAGCAGCGTGATAATATGTCCGACTGTCGGGCATGGCCATTCCGCCATGCGTTTTGGGCACTGTCAGTACCGACCTGTGTATCCGGGGGTGCTTCCCCGCCCACAGAAAGGCCTTGAACATGGTCTGAATCCGCTTAAAGAAATCCGTTGGTACATGTATGGGGAGGGTTTGGAGAAGGTAGGTAAATTTCGGCAGTATGGACATCTTTAATATGTTGCACCTACCGAACCAGGAGTGAAGGCCGGTGGTCCATTGATCTAACAACTTCTGGACTGCCGTTAGGAGCGGTGGGAAGTTCAGTCTAAAAGTCTGGGAGAGGTTCGGGGGGACACGTGTACCGAGATTGTTCAGGGCCGTGTCTGTCCACTGCAGCCCGGTGCTGCCGCGAAGGTGGTCTAACTGTGATCTCGGGATCCCTACCCCTATGGCCACCGATTTGCTCATATTTATTTTAAGATTAGAGAGCCGTCCATATAGCTCGAATGCCCGCATCAGACTGGGTAGAGATTTTACAGGGTCTGTCAAAGAGAAGAGCAGGTCATCCGCGTATGCAGAGACTTTATACTCTCCCTCCCCTACTCTAACTCCTGAGATGTCAGGGTTCTGGCGGACGTGGCGCAGAAAAGGTTCAAGGGTGAGCGCGAACAGTAGGGGTGGCAGGGGGCATCCCTGTCGTGTGCCGTTTTTTATCAGGAATGGTTCTGACAGTACCCCATTGGTCCTGACTCTAGCCGACGGGTCCGCATACGTTGCCTTAATCCAATTCAGCATTTTGTGACCCACCCCCACGTGTGACAATGTTTGAAACATGAATTCCCAGCTGACGCGATCGAACGCCTTCTCGGCGTCGGTGCTCACAAAGACGCAAGGCGTTTTCGTAATGTTTACCGCGTGTACTAGGTTCAAGACCTTAGCGGTGTTGTCCCTAGCTTCCCTGGTAGGGACAAAGCCCACCTGGTCCAGGTGAATTAGGCTCGGGAGGTGGTGCTGGATTCTGGTCGCGAGAATTTTAGTGAGGAGCTTGAGGTCCACGTTTAGCAGCGAAATAGGGCGGTAGCCACCGCATTGGCCTGGGTCTTTTCCTTCTTTGGGGATGACCGCTATTTGCGCTTGCAGCGTCGAGACATATAATTTCGCCCCTGCTCCAAGGTTATTAAACAGGGAGACCAGCTGGGGACCTAGGGAGGGGAGGAATGCTTTATAGTACGCCATAGTCAGCCCGTCCGGGCCAGGAGCTTTACCCCGTTTGGTGTTGCCCAGAGCCAGTTGCAGGTCAGTCAGGGTGATGGGCTCGTCAAGCAAGTCTCTAGCGTCTGAGGACAAGGCCGGCATGTCCGAGGAGGTCAGATAGTTTTGTAAAAGGGTCTTATCGGAGTCCCGGGGCGTACTGGGTAAATTGTATAAGGTGTTGTAGAATTTCCTAAACTCCCGAGGTATTGCCTGCGGTACCGATACCTTCCGCCCCTCCCGATTAACAACGTGTGGGATATTGGACGCGCTATTCTGCGCGCGTAGGGACCGGGCCAGCATCCTCCCGCATTTGTTTCCCGACTCATATACCTTGTGCCTGCAGACTTGAATGGCTGCCTTAGCTTTGTACGGAAGAACGTCTGTGACCTGTCTCCGCACGGTGTCGAGCTCCAGACCCAACTGTCTCGTTGGTGTTTGTTTGTGTTGTGTCTCTAAAGTTTGCAGTTTGGACAACAGGGCAGTCAGTTGTTCCGTCCTTAGTTTCTTCTTCCTAGCCCCGTGTTTAATGAGGATGCCACGCACGACTGCCTTATGGGCTTCCCACACTACCTCCGGCCTACTGTCAGGTGTGGTGTTGTCAATAAAGTAGTGTCTCAGTTCTTTGGTGACATCTGCCAGGATTTCAGGGTCTTGTAGCAGGGATTAATTTAGTCTCCAGGGGTGTCTCATTTCGGAGCCGAGCTCCGACAAGGCATAGATCAACGTGATCGGGGCATGGTCAGACCAGGTGATCGTTCCTATCATAACGTCCTTGGCTGCACTTAGGTTTCTATGTTGCACTAAAAAATAGTCAATTCGAGAGTATACCTGGTGGGGCCTGGAGAAGAAAGTAAAATCCCTCTCCCCCGGGTGGAACAGTCGCCAAGCGTCTACCAGTTGGGAGTGGTGAAGTGCCGCCTGAACTCGACTGCGGGTTTTAGCGGACGACGAGGACAGTCCTGAGGACGTGTCTTCTTGCGGTGTCAGAGGGATATTGAAGTCGCCCCCTACAATTAAGTGCCCAGTAGCGTATCGTGTCAGTCGGTCTAATTGTCGCGTCAGAAAACTGTCCTGGTGTTCGTTTGGGTCATACAAGCTTGCCAGCGTGACTTCTGTTGTGCCAATGTGGCCCCTGACGAACAAAAAACGTCCCCCAGGATCTCTCTGTACATCTACTAGTGTCCAGGGTACCCCGGGTGCAATAAGCACCGAAACACCTCTGGACTTCGCGTCTGAGTAGGAGGAGTGGTATACTGTGGGGTAGTATCTGTTTTTCAATATTGGAAGCTTATTTTCCCTAAAGTGCGTCTCCTGCAGGAGGACAATATCTGCCCTCTGGGTACGGATGTCGTGGAGCAGCATTCTACGTTTTTCAGGCGTATTCAGGCCTTTAACGTAAAATGAAGTCACTAGTGTGTCCATGCTCGTGGGTGGAAGGAGGGGGGGGGGGTGCGTGGGTGTAGTTAGGGGGGTCTAGCTTATATCCTAAAGTGGACCGTAAGCTAGGAGTGGAAAAAGAGGGGGGGTTTAAGAGGATAACCAGCACCAGGCGGTGTGGTCAAGGAGAGTATCAAAATTAGCTCAAACATCTAGCACGCTCACCAGGGGTAAACTGGCGTATGAGCGCAGGCCTATGTGGGTAGGTGGATATGTAAAAAAGAGAAAAAACTGCGCTAATCTAAAAATATAAAGTGAGCGGCTACACAAGCAATATGACAAAAATTGGATAGAGACAGTGAAAAAATATGAAGCGCTAATAAAACACTTATAAGGAATATACAAGTGAAAACCATGCATCAATGTGATAAGATCACAGTAGCCTGTGAATAAGTGTCCATTTAAAAATGAAAACAAAGCACAAAACAAAAGTCCATCAATAGGGGGTGTATGGCAACATCCTCATCCTAGGAAAGACCTTCTGCACAGTAAAAACAGGAGTAGATGGAATACTCTTACCGAATAACGTGGATCTGCTTGTCAGCGACAACAGATCGTAAACGCATGGAAGGACTCCACTCGAATCTGCTCGGCTGGACGATGGCCCAATAGTAGACTCACCACAGGATATCCTGATGGATGGCTGTAAGCCTGGACTGGAACCTCACCGTGGGTGTACTTGCTCCAATTCAGATTCGTAGACATAAACAGAAGGTCAGCTTGTTGAGAAGCGACAAACGATGGTGTAAACAGTGGTGTCCACTGATGAAAGGTGCGCACAAACGTGGAGTATGAAAAAAGGTAAAAGACTGCTATCTGTCCTCAGATCGTCTTCATCATCCCCAGGAGAGCTGTGCCTCAGTAAGGCAATACCAAATGGCCAGCATTCCCCCTCCCCCCCATCCCGTGCAGTCTAATGCTGTGTTCTGTTCCCCTCATCCCATCCAAGAAGCTCATCCCCCCACCAACACCCTCCCTGCATCCCCCCTCCGCACCCCCCCCCCACCTCACATCACACAACATCATTGCATTCCCTCCCCATAGTCCCGTAGTCTGCTGGAAGGTAGTCTATGTGCGGGGGGAGCCCCCAGTAAATCACCTCCAATCCCTGGTCCGTAGCTACGGACATAAGCAGGGGGGGACAGAGTCAGTGTGTCTTCCCCGGGCACGATGGGGTATTACTGTCCACCTCCCGGACTCAGGGGTAACCTGCAGCAGGGGGAGGGGGGGGGAAAGCACGACCATCACAAGGGGGAGCAGGGCACGCCCTGACAGCGTGGAGGCCCAAACGGTCACATAGTGCGGTCCATCTCAGGGGTGAAACAAATGCAAAAAATTCTCCTCACTCTAGGCGTCAAAAAAACAAACAAAAAAAAACTGAGACGCAAAAGGGAGAGCCATGGAGAAACACAGTGGGATGAATCAGGGGGGGGCGAGGGTGGGCGAGGCGGCATTGCCGCAGATTCCCGGGCAGTAGGTCTCAGGGGGGTTTTGTCACAGTTATGGCTGGGGTTGACCGTGGAGACATCCACGTGGGAGTTCGTCCCCAGCAATGATCCAGAGTGGGGTTAAACTAGGCCCAGATCCCTCAACCCCCCCCCCCAGCTCTCAGGAAACCGGGCCTCGCTCTAACAGCGCGGGAGCCCAAATACAAAGTAATAAAGAATCTGGGGAGGTTGACCAGGGGTCCGAGCTGCGGCCCAAGCCCCCCCGCCTTCCTAGTCCTCAGGTCCGGGCCTCCAGGTTAGGCGGTTTAACGTTCGGGGGACCGGCAACCCGGGGAGAGTAGAATCGCTGGCATAACTCAGGGAAGGTGGGTGTAGAGGTCTGGGGATTGCGGCCTACGGCCTACTCACGGTGGTCTCTGTCTGAGGGCGCACGGCGTCTCCTCCGTCCACGACCCTGCTGGCGAGCACCCATCCCGGGTCTGTACATTGAGGGGCCTCCCCATCCCTGGGCATGGGGCAGGAGCTGCAGCCAGTCGGGGACCGGGATCTGGTCTATATCCAGGAACTGGAAGAGGGCCGGGAGGTCCGCCGGCGTCTGGACTGTAAAAGCTGCTCCGTCTTTCCTGAAGGTCACCGCAAGAGGGTATCCCCACCGGTACGTGTATCCACGCTGCTTTGCGAGATCCAGGACTGGCTTCAGCATAGCACAGCGAGTTTGCGAGATCCAGGACTGGCTTCAGCATAGCACAAGAGTTTCTCCCCGGTCCCACGCACCCTTGATGATACGCTCCTTCTGCGCGAACCGGAGCAGCCGGCACACAACATCACAGGGTCTGGCTGGGTCGTCCGATTTCGGGCCTAGCGCGCGGTGTGCACGGTCGACCTCCACCGCTTCCTCCGGGTCTTCCAGCACCTCCCGGGAATAACTGCAACAGCATGCCGTCTATAGCTTCGGAGTCCACCGACTCTGGTATCCCCCAGAGCCGCAGGTTGTTGCGGCAGCTCCGGTCTTCGACCTCCTCCAGGTGCAGTTGAAGTGCGATCGCCGCTTCCCTGTGGAGGTCCCTGTCGCGCTCCAGGCCGGTCACTCGCTGCTCCAATGCCGCTAACGAACCCTCGCCCGAGGATACTTTGTCCGATAGCTTGGACACCTCCGCACGGACCTCCTGGAAATCCCTCCGGTGCGTCTCCTCCAGTTTGAGTATGAGGGTCTCTATGTCGGAGCGGGTGGGGAGGGCCTGTAGGAGAGCCCGGATCTCCCGTTCCGCCGATGTACCTCCTGTCTCCACTGCGGAGGTAGGCATGGTCGGTTGCATCTCAAGCGTACTCGGTGTGGCGGGGTCTGCCGGCCTATCGTCTGGGCTGAAGGTCCAGAGAGCTTGGTCCAGGTCGTCACTCAGGCCGCCATGCGGATTGCCACGTGGCGCCGCCACTCTTGCTCCCGGGGAGATCGGCGTGTGAGGGTGAAAATAATGGTGTAAATCGCCCGTTTTGACCCCAGAGCGGGTGAGTCTGGTTGTTCCTCTGTTCTTAGTTCTTTTAGCAGATTGCATGCCTGTTTTTTCAGATTTGTGGCCGGTACAAGGGAGGACAAGGCCGGGAGCTCCAGAGATTTGCTTCCTCACTCGGCCATGTCCAGGCCACGCCCCCTTAATAAATATTTTAAATTGACTTGTGGATGCAAATGCTGGCAGGCTATTTAAAAAAAAAATAACAAAAAAAAGCCATGCCAAAATAAAAAAACAGCGTTTCCCCTCCCCAAAATCTATACCAGACCCTTATCTGAGCTTGCAGCCTGGCAGGCCAGAAAAGGGGGATGTAATGAGCGAGCCCTCCTGAACCATACCAGGCCACGTGCCATCAGCACGGACGCTGCACCGCTCCTTAACATATTGATTGTGCATGAAAAATGTGGGTGTTCGGAGAACACCCGAACAGAAGAAGTTCGGGCCAATTTTTTGCTCAACCCAAACCGTTCACGCAACACTAGTATTTTTTTTTTTGTATATCTGTTTATTGAGTTTTATATCATTCAACAAAAAAAACAACATACATTGGTCATGACAAGAATTGACTTTGGTACTTACAGAAATATGATATAAGGCAAACAGGTACAAGAAACACGGTAGGGAGCACAAGGTAGGAAGACAGAGCGGGGCTAAAACAAGTATCTCAGAAACATATGTTACATTCACAGTTGCAGATTCCTATTCATCGCCAGAGGATAGGATGTGAGTCTGAGGCCATTTGGACCAAACCTTATCTTATTTTTGAGGGCAACCCCTATTACCATAACAATATTTGTAAAGAGGCAGGCTATTTGTGACCAATTGTTTCCACAGGAGGAGTAGGCTTACGCCAGCTAAGGTCTATGGCTTTGCAGGCGTAAAAGAGACCCAACACTAGTATTTAACTGTACCCTCATTGGATCATGACAGACTTGTAGTGTGATTTTCAACTTGACATACCTCAAAATATCATGTATGTGGTTTTTTTTTGTTTACAAAAGTTTTAATGTAGATATCAAGACAAATAAAATGCATACAGACAATGACAAAATGTTCAGTAAAGTGTCAACAGAATAATATAAAACACATCATACAACTTGAAATGGAATAACAATGTGAATCAAAGTAGAACGGAATGCATAGGTGATTAAACTATTATGTGGTATCAGGATTATTGCGTGATATTCCAGTATGACCACTTGACGTCAAACAAGCGGAGGCTATTGTTAAGAGTATGGTATATGATTGTAATGTCGTGGTGGTTCTTGTGGACCCCTTCCGTTGTTTATAAATAAAGAAATTTTAAAAAAAAGAGTATGGTATATTCTTTCTGATAATCTTAGCATCTCCATTCTGTCCAACACCTGCGACCATAGTATAGTACTAGATCTCCAGTTAAGGGCTATCATCCATTGAATGGAACTGCAGAGGGAATGAAACAGCCTGGTGCAGGGGGAGGGATATCTGGAATGCTGGCGTATAGAATACATATCTGGAGGGTGAGAGTGAATTTGTGTTTTGAGGATCTTTCAAATCTATCTGTCGCTTCTTCACAAATTTGGGCCAAATGTGGGCAACTCCAGAATGTGTGTAATAGTGTGCACTCTTCAGGACAACCTCTGAAACAGTTAGGGGATACAATAGGATAGAAAACATGAATTTTGGAAGGGGTGAGGTACCATCTAGAGAAGAGTTTCATTGGGGTCTCTCTAAATGAGATGATTCTATTAGATTTCCGAAGGTTCTCCGACATGGAGTTCCAGGTATCAGGTGGAAAATGAGTGTCCAAGATCCTCTTCCCATTGTAGCATTGGGTTAGATTTGTCCTGAGTGGTGAGGTTGTTGAGATAGTGGTATATTCGAGAGATCATATCATGTATGTGTTAATGCACCACAATAGCCCAGACAAACGTAACTAGGCACTTTATTGATTTAACCTCTATCCAAAATGATCCAATTTTTTTTAAAACCACATTAGATATACTTTTATGTTTATGTTTATTTGCAAAATAAAGATTTTTATTCAAAACAATCAAATACATCATCTAAACATCAGCTTTTTAAAATAGAAGACCTTCAATTATTTTTTTTAATGACCAAAATCACAATCTTAAATATTAAAACTCTGCTTCCATTACAGAATAATCTGTAAGAAATCTGACATTATCAAGGAAGTATCTTATAAGATGGTGTTATTTCACCTAATACCAACTTCCACTTCTCCAATCTAAAACGAATTCCTCTGCTCTGAGCTTCCTTGATCTAAGCTGAGAATTCATTTCTGGAGAAAATGTTATGAATCCAAAGCCACACCAGCAGCTGCTCACTTTTGTGTCCCCTCCAAAAAAGGAATCTATCACCTATATATATCAAAAAAGTAAAAATGACAGGAGACAGTTTTGGACAATTCCTTTATATAAAAAAGTGTCCCGTAATCTCCATCCATCTTCAATCAAGGCACAGATGGTCCCATAAAAAAAATGAAAAACAGCGTGCCGTCTTTTTGCTTTGACAGCTCTTATACAGTCATGGGTGGGGCCACCTAATAACAAATGGAAAATATATAAAAAATATATAAAAAAAATTTTTTCCTCAGTTTAGGCCGATATGTTATCTTCTACATATTTTTCGTAAAAAAATTCGCAATAAGCGTTTATTGATAGGCCTGACATCCCTTACATTTGAAATAGAACCCCCTGAATTTGGGGTGGGCGCTACATTTACATGACAAAATAATAAAATATGTTTTGAATGTTTATTTGTTGGTACTGAACATGTTGCTAATATAAAACAATAAAATAAAAAAAATCCATTAGGACTTATTTTTCCTGCCTCTGAAATCCCCTGCATATTATCCTATGGGGGAGATTTACTAAAACTGGAACATTTAGGGCCAGATTCAGGTACAATTGCGCCCGTGTAACGTAAGCCGTTTACGTTACACCGCCGCAAGTTTTCAGTTTTAGTGCCCGATCCACAAAGCACTTACCTGGCAACTTGAGGCGGTGTATCGTAAATACGTCCGGCGCAAGGTGGTCCAAATCGAATGGGCGGGTACAATTTAAATTAGGCGCGCTCCCGCGCCGGACCTACTGCGCATGCTCCGTTTCGGAACTCCCGCCGTGCTTTGCGCGAACTGACGTCATTTTTGCGATCGGCGACGTAAGTAGCGTACTTCCGTATTCCTGGACGTGTTACGCAAACGACGTGAAATTTTTAATTTCGACGCGCGAACGGCGGCCATACTTTAGACAGAAATACGTTTGCTGACTAAAGTTAAGGCACCCAAAACGACGACTAACTTTGCGACGGGAAACTAGACTAGTGGCGACGTAGCGAACGCGAAAAAAACGTTGTTGATCGCCGTAACTCCTAATTTGCATACCCGACGCTGGTTTACGACGCAAACTCCCCCAGCGGCGGCCGCGGGAATGGATCCTAAGATCCGACAGTGTAAAACAATTACACCTGTCGGATCTTAGGGATATCTATGCGTAACTGATTCTATGAATCAGTCGCATAGATACTCTGAGAGATACGACGGAGTATCTGAGATACTCCGTCGTATCTCCTTTGTGAATCTGGGCCTTAGACTCTGCAATCCTATGCATTAAGGTGAAAAAATACCTTGCAGTCACCGTCCCCCACGAGCCCCCATTTTACTTACCTGAGTCCCGAATCTCCTTGGGTGCGATCCCGCGTTGCTTTCACTGAGCTCTAGTCGGCTCTTCATTGGATGATTGATATCAGTGCAGCCATTGACTCCCGCTACTGTCAATCAAATCAATGACGCGGCTTCCCGGGGTGCGGGGGCAGAGTCATACACTTACCGGTTATGGCGTGCGCCCGCAAAGTAACCCCCTCGGGAGAGAGCTTCCGGGTTAGCTCTTGTGGGAAGGAGCTGCAAGAGCCGCCATGGGACCTCAAAAGAGGACATTCGGGGCCACTATGTGCAAGACAAACTGCACTGTGGAGGTAAGTATGACAAGTTTGTTTTAAAAAAAAAAAAACCCCATAGTATCCCTTTAAGCTTTGACAATAAAACCTGGAAGCTGATTGGTTGCACTAGATTTTGTATGCTCCAGATTTAGTAAATTCCCCCCTAGGTGTCCATGCACACATAAACTTTTAGAGATGTTTCGTCCAGGGGCAGCAGAGTTGTGGCAGAAAAAATGCTTGACATGTGTAAACACTTCTAAACACACTTTAAGGCTAGGCGCGTTTAGCGCTTGAGCATTAATGTATTTCAATGGGAAGAATACATTTTTTATTTTGGCCAATGAAATGAATTAACGCCCAAACACTTGGGGCCAGATTCAGGTAGGGAGCGCGTATTTGTGTGCGGGCATAGCATATCCTATTTACGCTATGCCTCCGCAACTTTGACAGGCAAGTGCAGTATTCACAAAGTAAATTGGCCGGCGTAAGCCCGCCTAATTCAAATGTGTTAGATGTGGGTGTGTTTTATTTAAATTAATTGTGACCCCGCGTAAATTACGTTTTTTACTAACGGCACATGCGCCGTCCGTGGATGTATCCCAGTGAGCATGCTCCAAATTACACCGCAAAGACTCATTGGTTTCGTCATTTGCGTAAGTCGTCCGTGAATGGGGCTGGGCGTAAGTTACTTACGCCCAGCCCCATTCACGGACGACTTACGCAAACGACGTAAAACGTGAAAAATTTTACGCGGTCCCGACGTCCATACTTAACATTGGCTGCGCCTCCTATAGCAGGGGTAACTATACGCCGGAAAAAGCCTAACGTAAACTACGTAAAAAAATGCGCCGGGCGTACGTACGTTTGTGAATCGGCGTATCTACCTAATTTGCATATTCCTTGCGTAAATCTACGGAAGCGCCAACTTGCGGCCAGCGTAAATATGCAACTAAGATACGACGGCGTAAGAGATTTACGCCGGTCGGATCTTAGCAAAATTCCGGCGTATCTTGTTTTCTAAATATAGAAAAAAGATACGCCGGCGCATCCTAGAAGTTACGCGGCGTATCAATAGATACGCCAGCGTAACTTCTTTCTGAATCTGGCCCTTGATGCGTTAAGTGTTTGGGCCTTTAACACAGAGGAGTTTTTCAGGCGTTTCAGCCCTAAAAATAGCACCTAAATACCGCCTGAAAAACTCCTGCCCTGCAGTCTCAGTGTGAAAGCCCCGCTAGCAGGACAACTCCAAATGTCCTGCTAGTAGCATCTTTGGAGCTTTGAAGGAGCGGTGTGTCCACCGCTTCTTCCCATTGAAAGCAATGGGAAACTGCGGTAATACCGCCAGCAGAGGCGCATTGCCGGCGGTATTAACCCTTTTCCGGCCGCTAGTGGGGGTTAAACCTGCAACGATATCGGTCGAATACCACCACAATTTCGATGGTATAGCACCGCTAAAAATAGCGCCGCTATACCGTCAGCGCACCTCCCGCCCCAGTGTGAAAGGGGCCTAAGACCCCTTTCATACTGGGTCCTTTTTCAGGCGCTTTAGTGTGAAAGCACTCTGGCTTTCACATTGGGATTGCAGATGCAGCTTCTTTCAGGCGCTTTTTTTTAACGCTAAAGCGCCTGAAAAATACCCCAGTGTGAAAGGGGTCTAAGGGCCCACAGTTAACAGTGCATGTCAGAGCACAAACCAAACCATGAACTCCAAGGAATTGTCTGTAGACTTCAAAAACAGGATTGTATGGATGCACAGATCTGGGGAAGGGTACAGAAAAATGTCTGCAGCATTGAAGGTCCCAATAAACACAGTGGGCTCCATTATCTGTAAATTGAAGAAACTTGGGACCACCAGGACTCTTCCTAGAGCGGGCCGCCCAGCCAAACTGAGCAATCAGGGGAGAAGGGCCTTAGTAAGGGAGGTGACCAAGAGCCTGATGGTCACTCTGACAGAGCTCCAGCGTTTCTCTGTGGAGAGAGGAGAACCTTCCAGAAGAACAACCATCTCTGCAGCATTCCACCAATCAGGCCTGTATGATAGCGTGGCCAGACGGAAGACACTTTTTAGTAAAAGGTACATGACAGCCCACCTGGAGTTTGCCAAAAGGCACCTGGAGGACTCTCAGACCATGAGAAACAAAATGATTTGATCTGATGAAACAAAGATTGAACTCTTTGGCCTGAATGACAAGCGTCATGTCTGGAGGAAACCAGGCAACGTTTATCACCAGGCCAATACCATCACTACAGTGAAGCATGGTGGTGGCAGCATCATGCTGTGGGGATGTATTTCAGCGGCAGGAACTGGGAGACTAGTCAGGATCGAGGGAAAGATGAATGTAGCAATGTACAGAGACATCCTTGATGAAAACCTGCTCCAGAGCCCTCTGGACCTCAAACTGTAGTGAAGGTTCATCTTCAACAGGACGAGGACCCTAAGCACACAGCCAAGATACAAAGGAGTGACTACGGGACAACTCTGTGAATGTCCTTGAGTGGCCCAGTCAGAGCCCAGACTTGAACCTGATTGAACATCTCTGGAGAGATCTGAAAATGGCTGTGCACTGACACTCCCCATCCAACCTGATGGAGCTTGAGAGGTCCTGCAAAGAAAAATGGGAGAAACTTCCTCAAAGTAGGTCCATCACACCTTTTCCTTAGTTCCAATCAGCAGGAAGAGAAATCTTTGCTGATTGGAGTAAATCAGCTTTTACTAGGCAGCATAATGGCTAAGTGGTTAGCATGCCTGCCGAGCAGCATTAGCGTCACCAGTTCAAATCCCCACCACAGCACTACCTGCCTGAAGTTTGCATGTTTTCCTTCTGCCTGCGTGGGTTTACTCCAGGTTCTCTAGTTTCCTCCCACCCTCCAAAGACATTCTGGTAGGTTAATTGGCTCCTGGCCCTAATATGTGAGTTAGGGAGCTTAGATTGTAAGCTCCTTGGGGGCAGGGACTGATGTGAATGTAAAACATATATGTAAAGCGCTATGTAATTTGTCAGTGTGATATAATTACCTATAAAAAAAAAAGTAAACTAAAAAAAAAAACAGTATTAGTGCCAGTGGGCAGAATAATAACCCCCATCATTAGTGCCAGTGGACAGAATAATAACACCCAGCATAAGTGTCAGTAGATGCAATAATAATCTCCAGCACTGGTATGATTAGCCACAACATTAACCCCCAGCACTGATGTCAGTTAAAAATAAATAAAAATTCCCTGTGACAGTAAAACAAATCCCCCTGTTTGGCAGTTAATTTAAATCCCTCCTTCCATCAGTGGCGGCTGGTGTTCAACATTTGTGGGGGCGCAAACAAACTGAAAAACATTTGAAAAAAAAACATCAATTGCAGCCACTGTGCCATCAAACGCAGCCACTGTGCCACCAAACGCAGCCCCTGTCCCATCAAATGCAGCCTTTGTGCCCATCAAACACAGCCACTGTGCCATGGCCATCAAATGCAGCCACTGTGCCTGTCAAACGCAGCCACTGTGTCATCAAACACTGCCACTGTGCCCATCAAACGCATCTACTGTGCCCATCAAATGCTGCCAGTGTGCCCATCAAATGCTGCCAGTGTGCCCATCATATGCTGCCACTGTGCCAAATGCTGCCAGTGTGCCCATTAAATGCTGCCAGTGTGACCCCTGCCCGCTCGCCATCTGCCTGGCACTTACCCTGTCTTGGTGGGGCAGCGGGTGATGGCGACGAGCGGGGTTCTTCATGTCTCCTGTGGGGTCGGACACTTCTACACACTGTCCTCATGTCCCGTCAGGTGTCCAATAGCGGTGCCTGCTGTTTTAGCCAATCAGGTGACAGAGTAACCAGACCTGGTGCACCTGATTGGCTGAGAGGCGGGTCAGTGTTAGGGAAGCAATGTATTCAGTTCCCTAAAACAGTGCATGAATCTATCTATGTGAGAGAGCAGGAGAGGGGGGCGAGGAGGAGAGGGGGGCGGCGCTCCTGCGCTTTTTACGGACGCACCGCCACTGCCTTCTATTGGTGTTCAGTGTTGATTACAAGCTCCTGCGCTGCTTCCTCTCTCCCCCCAATGGCTCAAGGTCAGGACAATCAGGCCTGTCGCGACAAGGCAAGCAAACCAAGCAATTGCTTGGGGCTCTAAGCTGGCCTGGGGCCCCAAGCAGGGCCCTTGCAGCGCTTCCTATAAATGCTGCAGCCGCCTGAGCGCTCTATAGAGAGCCTCAGGTGGCTGCAACACTGCTGCCTCTCTCGTCACTTCTTCCCCTTCCCTGTGCGTGGTCGAGCTTCTCTTCCTTCTCCTGTCAGACCGGCCGAGTACTGCGCGGTACAGGACATTCAGTTTCCTGTTACCGGCCGGACTGACAGGAAATGCATTTCAGTCCAGCCGGGAACAGGAAACGCGGTACGGTGGGGGGAGGGGGGGTAAAAAGAACAAAGGGAGGGAGAGAGGGAGGGGAGGAGTAAAAAGAACATGGGGGAGTAAAAAAAAACATAGGGAGGGGGAGGGGGGAGTAAAGAAATCATGGGGGAGGGAGTAAAAAGAACATAGGTCAAGACATTGTGATTGCCTTTGCAGAAAACAAGGCTCGCAAACAGCAGTTTTAGATAATTTGCACATGTTTGTGAGAACTGATAAATGTTAATGTGAGTGTGTATGTATGTGTGTGTGTGTGTGTGTGTGTGTGTGTTTTTTTAAGTATGTTGGATTTAGTTATTGTGCACTTTTTTAATGTATATTAATTGATTTTATGGTACAGTGGTGTTTTTTGCAAATGTTCAATTGTTGAAAATGTTCAAATTTTATGCACATTATATGCAACAGCAGTAGTTGCACTGTAAGCCTTTTTTATTTTATATAAAGTGTGGGTGAACTTAAACTGTATCAATGTGCTGTGGTTCCTGTAGGCTTTGCGTGCGTGCGTGTGTGCGGGGGGTGGGGGGTGGGGGTTAGGGGGGCCTCCATGTCCATTTTGCTTGGGGCCCCCAAATTCCTTCAAACGGCCCTGAGGACAGTACTACATTTGCTGGGCATTGAAACACAGAGAGCCTTCTAGCATTGGGCACATACAAGGACATAAATAAAGGAATATATTACAGACATCAAGTGCCAATATAAAACCACAGCGCTATGAGAATAAATAAATATTCAAAACTAAATTTATGCAGGTGTACAATGTGATAACACAATTAAAGTGATTAAACTCATACATTGAAAACATGCAACAAAATTATTATATATTAATAATAAATATAAATTTAAGTGAAAAAAAGTCCGTGTTGTAACATAAAGACGTGAAGAAAAGAGTTCATATAACTTCAGTGTGTATAATCCACTTTTCAGAACTTCCACCACACCTCAGTGTTCAGTGCTCCAATCCCCCTCACAGTGGACACTCACCACAATGCTATGCCTCCCACTCTCGTGTTTGGCTAACGAGCTTGAAATAAATATCTCCACGGTGTCACCCGTCAATGAATTCCAGTGTTAAATGTAAGGATGTTCCAAGTAACAATGCAAAAAAAGGAAAGGTGCACAATAGTGTAAAAACGTAAGACCAGTTTAATATAAACACACAGGAAAACCTCCAAAAATTGCACTCACAAACAAACTCCAATAAAAAGCTTTGTGTATGAACAGAACGCTGCACACTTCAAAATCCTCAATGGCAAATAACAGTGGTCACGGCGGACCCTCGGTCAACTGGATTATCTCACCGCAATCCTCGGCACAGCACACCACTTCAAACGATACTTTGTATTTCCAAATAGCTCCGATATAACTGCAAGCAGTCTTGGATGTAACTTAGGACTTTCTAAACATGGATTAGGCCACGCCCCGACATGTTTCGACTTCCTGTCTTATTCATGGGTATGGGCCAATCAGTTCTTCCCCTCTTTTAAGAATATTCAGGGATACTGCCAGCAAATGAAATCAGACAGTGACGATTCACACCACGCCTCTTGCGTGTGCGTATCGCACTATCTGGAAGAGCGAGGACGTCACCCGGTCACATGTGCGATGGTGTCCAATAGGGTGAGATCATCGCCGCTGTCTATGGGCGGGAGCTGTGTATAGCGTCTCATCTATCACTATGGCAACGAGGAGCGCAGCCAATCATGCTGCGCCTCTCTTGATACGCCGTAGAATGATCAATGAGTGTGAGCTATCATTATGGTGCCGCGTTGTCCTAACAACGGGGGACGCGGCCAACTGGTCACGTGTGCCCCGTGGTCAATAGACACTACTCGAAGCTTCAATCCATACGGAAATATAGTACACAAAAACTGCACTGATATAACTGCTGAATCTAATAGTCAACATCAATGGGGTTTTTTAACAGGATTCCACTCTCAATATAAGGAGATTGAAACCATCTTTCGTAAACATTGGTATATTTTGGCTAGAGACACACATTTGGGGACTGTAATACCAGAACAACCTCGGTTTATTTACCGAAAGGCACCAAATTTTGGGGATAGGGTTGTCCGGAAAATTTTGGATCCTCCCAATCCCTCTATAAAAATTGACCTAAAAGGCTTTTTTCCCTGTCGAAAGTGTATATGTTGTCGGACAGTACGCACACATAACAGGGGGAAATGTGAAATAACAGGAAGTGATGGTAAATCTTTTGAAATCAAAGAATTCAGCACGTGTAATTCTTCCTATGTAGTCTATCTATTATGGTGCCCATGTGGTTTACTTTATGTGGGGAGAACTAAAAGATTGCTTAGGGTGCGAATCGCTGAACATCTAGCGAACATAAAAAAGGGCTTTGAACATCACAGCGTCTCGATGCATTTCAAAAAGAGACATAAACAGGATCCATCTCTGATCCAATTTTGTGGGATCGATGTAGTGTACTTCGGGTGGAGGGGTTCAAATAGAATAAGGGACCTCTCACAGCGCGAAACCCAGTGGATATACCTGCTTAAATGTCTTCAGCCTCGAGGTTTAAATATAGAAGTTGACCTCAACTGCTTTATTAACAATTCTTGAAGCATACAACGCCTCCAGTATATTTTCCAAATTCAGGCTGTTCATCTATGCCATTTGTATATGGTATTAGTGAGCAACTCATTCTTTATTGTTCGGTTTAGGGCTGTACCCAGTACTGAATTGCAGGATAATAAGCTACATCAGCTTGGGTGATACCAGTTGAAACCCTCATCCTTGCAGTTGTCAGTGTTGGGGCCAGATACCTGGACTCCATGTAAATTCATACGGTTATCATGATGTCTGGATTTAATTTATTTATATTCGTTCATCCTCAATCATTATTGATAATCAACCATTCATACCATATTTAATTCATTCATTTAATTTTATTTGTATATTTACCCATATTCACGAGGGACACCTCATGATATGTTGTCCTGAATGGAATGGCTGAGCTCCTCTCGGACTACTATGTAGATATATAGATTCGTGTATAATTTATTTTTATATATATTTTTATTCATTTATATATAAATTTTAAAATATTTTATACATTGTTTTAATTTATCATATATATATGTCAGACCATAATTATAGTGCTAGTTTTTATTTTTAATTTTTAAATTTTTTAATTTAATGATGTAAGTTCTGCATTTACTTAATGAATGTATGACCTTTATTGAGATGTGTGTTAAAACTAGGTATTGGTGGTCACGGGGATCCTTGAGAGACCGGTCCCAAATTTAGATCATTTTTTATTCCTAGGTTTGATAAGTGCTATTATGCCCGCACTATCTCATTCTCCAATTTGTACTTGTCAGTTTAAAAAGTAAACCGCTGTGTGTTATATCAGTGCAGTTTTTGTGTACTATATTTCCGTATGGATTGAAGCTTCGAGTAGTGTCTATTGACCACGGGGCACACGTGACCAGTTGGCCGCGTCCCCCGTTGTTAGGACAACGCGGCACCATAATGATAGCTCACACTCATTGATCATTCTACGGCGTATCAAGAGAGGCGCAGCATGATTGGCTGCGCTCCTCGTTGCCATAGTGATAGATGAGACGCTATACACAGCTCCCGCCCATAGACAGCGGCGATGATCTCACCCTATTGGACACCATCGCACATGTGACCGGGTGACGTCCTCGCTCTTCCAGATAGTGCGATACGCACACGCAAGAGGCGTGGTGTGAATCGTCACTGTCTGATTTCATTTGCTGGCAGTATCCCTGAATATTCTTAAAAGAGGGGAAGAACTGATTGGCCCATACCCATGAATAAGACAGGAAGTCGAAACATGTCGGGGCGTGGCCTAATCCATGTTTAGAAAGTCCTAAGTTACATCCAAGACTGCTTGCAGTTATATCGGAGCTATTTGGAAATACAAAGTATCGTTTGAAGTGGTGTGCTGTGCCGAGGATTGCGGTGAGATAATCCAGTTGACCGAGGGTCCGCCGTGACCACTGTTATTTGCCATTGAGGATTTTGAAGTGTGCAGCGTTCTGTTCATACACAAAGCTTTTTATTGGAGTTTGTTTGTGAGTGCAATTTTTGGAGGTTTTCCTGTGTGTTTATATTAAACTGGTCTTACGTTTTTACACTATTGTGCACCTTTCCTTTTTTTGCATTGTTACTTGGAACATCCTTACATTTAACACTGGAATTCATTGACGGGTGACACCGTGGAGATATTTATTTCAAGCTCGTTAGCCAAACACGAGAGTGGGAGGCATAGCATTGTGGTGAGTGTCCACTGTGAGGGGGATTGGAGCACTGAACACTGAGGTGTGGTGGAAGTTCTGAAAAGTGGATTATACACACTGAAGTTATATGAACTCTTTTCTTCACGTCTTTATGTTACAACACGGACTTTTTTTCACTTAAATTTATATTTATTATTAATATATAATAATTTTGTTGCATGTTTTCAATGTATGAGTTTAATCACTTTAATTGTGTTATCACATTGTACACCTGCATAAATTTAGTTTTGAATATTTATTTATTCTCATAGCGCTGTGGTTTTATATTGGCACTTGATGTCTGTAATATATTCCTTTATTTATCACATATCATTTATTTAAACAGCAGCTAGGCGCTTTAATTTCTCTTTTACATTGGCGCAGTAGTGGGTTATCAGTCGGGCGCTTTTTTGATATCCCAATTACTACATTTACATACAAGGACATGTTACATGGCAACTATGAAAGAAGTGTGCCTTCAAAATAATTAAAACCTGAATGTAAAATATAATTAACACCCTGTTAAAAAAAAATCGAATGCCTTAAATATGTAAGAATATAAGTATCACGTTGAAATAAAAATGAAATGTAAGGCCCAGATTCACAAAGGAGATACGACGGAGTATCTCAGATACTCCATCGTATCTCTCAGAGTATCTATGCGAATGATTCATAGAACCAGTTACGCATAGATATCCCTAAGATCCGACAGGTGTAATTGTTTTACACTGTCGGATCTTAGGATGCAGTACCGCGGCCGCCGCTGGGGGGAGTTTGCGTCGTAAACCAGCGTTGGGTATGCAAATTAGGAGTTACGGCGATCCACGACGGTTTTTCGCGTTCGCTACGTCGCCGCTAGTCTAGTTTCCCGTCGCAAAGTTAGTCGTCGTTTTGGGTGCCTTAACTTTAGACAGCAAACGTATTGCTGTCTAAAGTATGGCCGTCGTTCCCGCGTCGAAATTAAAAATTTCACATCGTTTGCGTTACACGTCCGGGAATACGGAAGTACGCTACGCACGTCGCAAAAATGACGTCAGTTCACGCAAAACACGGCGGAAATTTCGAAACGGAGAATGCGCAGTAGGTCCGGCGCGGGAGCGCGCCTAATTTAAATGGTACCCGCCCATTCGATTTGGACCGCCTTGCGCCGGACGTATTTACGATACACCGCCGCAAGTTTCCAGGTAAGTGCTTTGTGGATCGGGCACTAAAACTGAAAACTGGCGGCGGTGTAACGTAAACGGCTTATGTTACACGGGCGCAATTGTACCTGAATCTGGCCCTAAATTACTATCTCAAATCGATAATAAAAAAAATATTGCTTCTAATCTATATCATAATTTACCACAAGGGGGCAGAGAAACTGGATTTTCAGAATCAAAGCTGTAAATGTAACATCTGAACAATTCTTTCTTAAAGGGGGGGGGTTCACCCTATTAAAAAAAAAAAAAACTTTTTTTTTATTCTAGCATAAAATTCGGCATCGTAGCGCGAGCTACAGTATGCCAGTCTTACATTTTTTATCCCCGTACTCACTGTGCTATTGTACATTGAAGATTCCGGGGAATGGGCGTTCCTATGGAGAGAGAAGGTGATTGACGGCCGGCCCTGGCACGTCACGCTTCTCCGGAAATAGCCGAAATAGGCTTGGCTCTTCACGGCGCCTGCGCATAGCCTGTGCGCAGGCGCCGTGAAGAGCCGAGACCTACTCCGGCTGTCTTCGGGAGTGTGACGTGCCAGAGCCGGCCGTCAATCATCCTCCCTCTCCATAGGCACGCCCATTCCCCGCGGGAGTCGGAATCTTCAATGTGCAATAGCACAGTGAGTACGGGGATAAAAAAATACAGATAGGCATACTGTAGCTTGTGCTACTATGCCGAATGTAATGCTAGACTGATGTTAAGGAGGGTGAACCACCGCTTTAACATGCAATTTTTCAGACAACAGATACAACTTTCTTCCAGCCCTAGAGTGTACATGGGCTTTTTGGAACACTCAAGGTTCCTTCAGTTTTTGCTTTGCTTTTATTCCTTCATAAAAGTCAGTGGGAATGCATGGGAAACACATGGGAAACACATGGGAAATGCACATTAAGAGTCAATGTACACTAGTCCTTTAAGGGAACCTTGCACCTCAATGACAAAGTTTTCTTATTCAAGGTCCCCCTCCTTAAACTGCTGGATGAAAGTGCCCAAAAAAATAAAAGTTACATATCAAAGAGGGGGGGCCACACTGAATGCCTAAAGAGTAAAGTCTGCTTTACGATTGTCCTAAGTCATAGGGAGCTTTAACAGGTCTGAGACCCCCTTCCATTGACAGCTATAAGATGCTGAGTGGCCACAGAGTTAAATAAGTCAAGGTCTCTGTTACATTGCAGCATATGGGACTCTCCAGACTCACACAAGAGGATTTTAATTTTCATGGAAGCATATTAGGGAGTATCATTGATTTAAAGCAGAACTATGTAGTATTCAAACATTACGCTTATGTCAGTAGTGTTGTTGGGATGTAAAAAGAAAAAGAAACAGAAGTGATAAAATATTTTCTTTCCCTAGAGAATATGTTGCTCCAGGCTCCTTCCAGTGCTGGTGGCATGGCCAAAAGTAATATTTCATGAAAGCAAATGCATGGCAATGCAGTTTGTCACAAGACCCTTGGTGCTGTCAGAGTTCAAATGGACTAATCCTCCCCTGTGACATAGATCACATAGCCAAGTACCTAGGTCTTCGCAGCTATGATCAGCACTGGAAGGAGCATGGAACATCAATTTCTCCAAGTAAGGTATTTACACCCTTCAGATACCAGATAAGTACCCAACGAAAATGCAATTGTAACTGCTTAGTAGAGGTCCACTCTTCGCACCTATAATCAGCACTAGAAGGAGCATGGATCGGCATTTCCTCCAGGAAAGGTATTTACACCCTTGAGATACCAGATAAGTACCCAATGAAAATGCAATTGTAATGGCTCAGTAGAGGTCCACTCTTTGCACCTATGACCAGCACTGGAAAGGAGCACTGAACAGAATTTCCTCCTAGAAAGATATTTACACATTTCAGATACCAAGCAAGTACCCAAATTTATAATTGCTCAGTAGAGGTACATTCTTCGCACTTATGACCAGCACTAGAAGGAGCATAGACCAAAAGTTCCTCCAGCAAAGGTAGTTACACTTTTCAGATACCACATAACTACACAGCAAAATTGCAATTGTAATTGCTCAGTAGAGGTCTTCTCTTTGCACCTATGACGAGCACTGGAAAGGAGCATGGATCAGCAATTCCTTCAGGAAACATATTTATGCCTTTCAGATACCATGTAAGTACCCAATGAAATTGCCATTGTAATTGTTCAGTAGAGGTCCACTCTTTGCACCTGTGACCAGCACTAGAAGGAGCATGGATCAGCATTTTCTCCATGAAATGTAATTACACCCTTCAGATACCATATAAGTACCTAATAAAAATGCAATTGTAATTGTTCAGTAGAGGTTCACTGTTCGTCCCTATGACCAGCGCTGGAAAGGAGCATGGAACAGCATTTCCTCCAAGAAAGGTATTTACACCTTTCAGATACCAAGCAAGTACCCAAAGAAATTACAATTGTAATTGCTCAGTAGAGGTAAATTCTTTGCACCTATGACCAGCACTGGAAAGGAGTGTGGATCAGCAATTCCTTCAGGGAAGATATTTACACCTTTCAGATACCAAGCAAGTACCCAACAAAATTACAATTGTAATTGCTCAGTAGAGGTAAATTCTGTGCACCTATGACCAGCACTGGAAAGGAGTGTGGATCAGCAATTCCTTCAGGGAAGATATTTACACCTTTCTGATACCACGAAATTGCCATTGTAATTTCTCAGTAGAGGTCCACTCTTTTCACCTATGACCAGCACTGGAAGAAGCATGGATCAGCAATTCCTTCAGGAAAGGTATTTACACCTTTTAGATACCAAGCAAGTACCCAACAAAATTACAATTGTAATTGCTCAGTAGAGGTAAATTCTTTGCACTTATGACCAGCACTAGAAGAAGCATAGACCAGCAGTTTCTACAGGAAAGGTATTTACACCCTTCAGATATGAGATAATTACCCAATTAAAATGCAATTGTAATTGCTCAGTAGAGGTCCACTCTTTGCACATATGACCAGCACTAGATCTGCATTTAATTGCTCAGTGAAGGTTCACTCTAAAATGTTGACAAGTTTGCTGTAAGGCTGACTTTACTTGAAACATTTTTGGAAAGGTTTCAGAAACACAAAAACCCTCTCGAAGCTATCTCAAGGCTTTGTCACGGCAACCTTTTGGGATGCAAAAAGCATTTAGAAGAACTTTCCTATGAAGAGTCTTTATGAGCACAGGAGAGGGTCTTCACAATGTCTGATGGGGTTTATAGCAAAACCAGCCTCAGTCTCTTTAATGCCCATCTCAAAATTAATTCTTCATAGCAATCGTATAGTTTTCCAAACTTAATTTCATTCCAATGTATTTGCCAAGTGCCGTTGCTGCTACCTGTATATTTCACTGTGTAGGCAGACAGCTCTGGAAGTTGCATGGCCTGCTTTTCTAGTTACACCCTTGGAACAGGATAACAAATGTAAAACAATTCAAATGAACGACATGCTCAAATCTGCTTGCTATGCATGCCCTTTAGGGCTTATAAAAAATCTGCTTATAAAAAAAGATTTCACAATTCAGAGTATAGTTTTACAATAACTTATCACAATGAGCTGTTTAAAGACCAATTCTAATTAAAATTTGTCTGGTATAGGATGAGCTTCGATTTCCTCACTGAACATATACAAACAACTACAACTGCTATTGACGTACCACATCCATAAATTGTACGAAAACAAAACCCAGGTAATGATTGAACTTTACCGGTACAGAGAGGCTGAACACATAAATTAATAAAAAGTTTACAACTATTGTTCTTTTGCCCAACATAGCCCAAGAGATCGTTGCGTTTTACATTTTTTGCTTCTTCCGTTCCTTGTATTATTGGAGGCAAAAAGGAATACTCTAACTTCAAAAAATAATATATATATAATGAATACATATATTCATGCAAAAATGTTTTTCTAAGGCAGCACAAACAACGTACAGTAAAACCTTGCACTGTGAGTAACTTGGTCTGCGAGTGTTTTCCAAGATAAGCAAAATAAGCGAGGTCTTGCAATACGAGTAGTGTCACGTCACAACTGAGTATAAAAGAGAAGAGAAATCCCATTTTAGTCAATGAGAGCTTTCTTAAAGCGGATGTCCGCTGAAAAAAAAATATTAAAAGCCAGCAGCTACAAATACTGCAGCTGCTGACTTTTAATATTAGGACACTTACCTGTCCTGGAGTCCAGCGCCGTCCGCAGCAGAGGACGAGCGATGGTTCGTCACTCTGCTGCTCCCCCTGCCATCCTCAGTGAGGGAACCAGGAAGTGAAGCGCTCCGGCTTCACTGCCCAGTTCCCTACGGCGCATGTGCGAGTTGTGCTACGCCTGCCGATTGGCTCCCGCTGTGTTCTGGGAGCCGAGTGTTCCCAGAACACAACGGGGGAGGGGGACGGGAGGTGACGTCATGCCCGCAGTTTACCTGAGACTGTGTGGCCGGAAGTGGGTGCAAATACCTGTCTTTAGACAGGTATCTGCACCCCCCTCCCCCTGAAAGGTGTCAAATGTGACATCGGAGGAGGGGAGGGTTCCGATCAGCGGGAGTTCCACTTTAGCATTACTGAAGTAGCTCCAACTTTAGGAAAGTTTCCTGTACTACTTCAAGGTGACTTCTATTAGACTTGTGCCCACTTTAAGGAGGGTTTGTGAAAAAAAATGCTTATGCTCAAAAAGCTCAAAGGAATTTAGAAGAAGCTCAATAAAAACTTGCACAAAAAAAGCAAAAGCTTCTTTAAACTCAACTAAAAGCTCAAATGCCTGTATGGGCTTATGCACACTGAAGCTCAAATAAAAAAAACTGTTTTTACAGGCATTTGAGCTTTTAATTCAGCTTGAAGAAGCTTGTGCTTTTTCGTGCACATTTTTATTGAGCTTCTTTAAGCTTTTTCAAGCTCCTTTGAGCTTCTTTAAGATTTTTTGAGCATAAGCTTTTTTCTTTTTACAAACCCTCCTATATGGTATTTGCTTAACCATGGTATAAGCAAAACAAAAAGTTGGAACAAATATTTTTGCACATTTTCAAGCTTCTTTGAGCTTTTTGGAGCTCTTTTGAGCTTTTTGGAGCTTGTTGGGGCACTAGCTCCTCTCAAAAACTTGAGTTTGGTGGGGTTTTTTTCTGCATATGCCTGAAAAAGCTAAAGTAGGCATGGACACATTGGCTAACATGGAGGGGAGTTTCCAGGCAAAAAAAATAAGAGCTCAAAAGCCTGTAGGAGTTGCTTCTTTGAACTGCCGTGTGCATGAGCCCTAAGTTCGATCCTCATTGATGTGATTTGGATCTGACAGTACAGGAAGATTACCCAGGCATTCCCTCAAGTTGCCTTGAAGTCACATTGCTATAATCTTTTTATATGGACTATAAACGGAATAAATGGTTGTGAAACTAATCATCTGAGTTTCCATTATTTTTTACGGTTGGATTTTGCTTTGATATATGAGTGCTTTGGTTTACAAGCACGTTTCCGGTACAAATTATGCTTGCAATCCAAGGTTCTAATGTATATGTAAAAAGTTCTAGGCAAACCCACTCAACTTACACATTGCTTTTTGGATTACAGCCAATGGCAATGGACTATAAGTGGACACCGACACCATAGGAGGCAGTTATTGGGTAATATGATAATTAGGGATGAGCCGAACACCCCCAGTTCGGTTTGCAGCAGAACATGTGAACAGGCAAAAAATTTGTTCGAACAAGCGAACACCGTTAAAGTCTATGGGACACGATCATGACAAATCGAAAGTGCTAATTTTAAAGGATAATATTAGGGATGCAACGATGCCACTTTTTTTTTTGACACCGAGTACGAGTACCGATACTTGACATCATGTACTCGCCGATACCAATTACTGATACCTATCGCCTAGGAAAAGGTGTGGTTTGGGAGGTCGTGGTAGTTGAGGATGGGATGAAATAGGGATTGTGGGGCGGGAGAGTTGGAATGGAAAGCGATGTGATCGCTGGGGGGGAAGAGGATGGGAATAGGAGGGTAATTGGGAAACATGGGGGCATGGATGACAGCTGGTAGAGGGAAGGAGGAGGCAACAGGCAGAAGTGACTGCAGGCATGGTACAGGAGACAGTCAGGGACTGCAGGAATGGTACAGGAGACAGTCAGGGACTGCAGGCATGGTACAGGAGACAGTCAGGGACTGCAGGCATGGTGCAGGAGACAGTCAGGGACTGCATGCATGGTACAGTAGACAGTTAGGGACTGCAGATGTGGTACAGGAGACAGTTAGGGACTGCAGGCATGGTACATGAGACAGTTATGGACTGCAGACAATGCCAAGATAGTTGGGGGCTGCAGGCATTGGCATGGTACAGGAGACAGTTAGGGGCTGCAGGCAATGGCATGGTACAGGAGACGGTTAGGGACTGCAGGCATGGTACAAGAGACAGTTATGGGCTGCAGGCATGGTACAAGAGACAGTTAGGGACTGCAAGGAGGAGGTAGAGAGCCCTGCTGCTCAGTACAACAGGATAGGATGTACAGTGTCTTCACATGCCTGTTCTCTGCCTCAGCTTCAGGGAGAGCCTTAGCGTCAGGGAGAGCGCGGATCCAATGCTCTGTGTGGCCGGGAGCTGGAGGAGGGAGGTGTGCAGTGCAGAGACAGGCTGGTGGGCTGTTAGGACAAGGAGCCCCGACGGGCCTGCACCACGTGATGACAGGAGTAAGCAGCGGGGATTGCATGGCACTGTCGGGAGGGGAGGAGGAGGCGGTCCGTCACTTCCGGCATCGACGCATTTTCCTTAGTACCGATGCTCACGAAAATGCCTAGTATCGGCACCGATGCCGATACCAGTATCGGTATTGGTACGTCCCTAGTTGATATGCAAGTTATTGTCATAAAAATTTTTTGGTGACCCAGGTCCTGCCACAGGGGACATGTATCATTGTGTTGTGCTTTTTTAAGGTCAGTTTGCCCGCACAGTATTTATTATGAATTCTTTTTAACGAAGACATTTTTGAATACAAGTCAATCTATATGACATAGGCTATAATATGAAACTTATTCATGGAGACGTATGATCATACAAAATAGCTACATATATTGGTTGACAAAAATATGAATATTTACATTTAAATTTAAATACCAATTGCGTTGGGGGGCGTGGCCTGCATAGCATGGAGTAGGACGTGTAAGCACTGAGCTCCGTCCAATACTCCTATACTGCCTATCCTGCTCTCCAGCAATATCCTGTACCTGCCTGGCGGGACCCCCTGAGAACCCAGCACGCCTGTGACCACGGATCTCTTATCCTACGATTGCGCGGCATCCGCGGAGTCGCGATCCCGATCGTGGGTGAAGCAGCTAGGAAAGTCTGCTGCTTTGGCCTAGCTCTGGAAGTCGGCGGCCATCTTGCTCCACCCGGCCTGCCGCCTGCGCTGCTTCCCGGCCCTCCTGCTTCCAGACATCACCCTGAAAAGACCCACCGGGACCCCCTGTGTACCCCGCACACCCACAGAAGAGGATCCATTGGCCTCCGACTGCACGGCCGCCGTATTTAGGAGAGGCCGCGGCTTCGGCCTAGTGCTGGTCGGCGGCCATCTTGCTTCACCCGGCCTGCTGCCTGTGCTGCTTCCCGGCCCTCCTGCCCCCAAGTAAGACCCATAGGGGCTCGCCGAGACCCCCTGAGGACCCTGCACACCTGCAGAGTAAGACCCATCAGCCCCTGACCCCACGGCCGCCGCGTTTGGGGGAGTGCTGGGAGTCGGCGGCCATCTTGCTTCACCCGGCCTGCCGACTAGTGGTTCTTCCCGGCCTACCTGCCCTACAGCTCTTCACCCTTCAGAATAGCCGGACCTGTCAGCTTTGGAGGGGGAGGGATCACAGCGGACACTCCGCCAAAAACGTCAAAGGCGGTGGACCAGTATCACCGCCAGGAGGAGGAGAGTGCCGGGAGAGATGGTGGGGTCGCATGTGGCCGAGCAGGCCGCTCCGGGCGGCGACACAGCTAAAGTGCTCGAGGCAATCACATACTGCCGGACGTCCCTGACAGCGCAAATAGAGGAGATCAAGGTGGACCTTTCACTCATGCGACAAGACTTCCAAAAACGTTGTGAGCGTGTCACAACAGCCGAAACCCGCATAGGAGAGGTGGAGGACGCCGTTGTGCCGCTCCAGGCCAGCTCGGATCAAATGCAACTTCAAATCAATCAGATTCTAAGCAAGCAAGATGACATGGAAAATAGGCTCCGGAGGTGCAATCTCCGTTTCATCGGGCTCCCAGAGGGAGCTGAGGGCAAATATCCTACCACCTTCTTGGAGCAACTTCTTGTTGGCACCTATGGCCGCGAGGCCTTCTCCCCCACCCTGGCAGTGGAGAGGGCCCATCGTATGCCTGCCAGACCTCCTCCTCAGGGGCCCCCCCCCCCGCACATTTATAGCGAAATTCTTGAATTACAAGGATAGAGATGCGGCGCTGCGCATGGCCAGGGAAAAAGGTAACATCCACCTTGGAAACGCCAAGGTCGCTATCTTCCCCGATTTTTCTGCCGAGGTGCAGCGCCGCTGCCAGAGCTTCATGGAGGCGAAGAGGAGGCTCCGGATACAACATCTCAAATACTCTATGCTGTTTCCAGCTCGTCTTAGAGTTGAAAGGGATGGCCGTGTGTTCTTCTTTGAGGATACTGGGGAAGCCCTTGCCTGGTTGGAGCGTCCGGGGCCCTCCAGACGGGCAGTCGAGTGACATGACCAAGCGGGTCCATCGGCACTATTGATTGTCCCATCACCCGCGCATTACACGCTACCACGGGAGTCTGCAAATGCACTGAATCCTGGTATGTTACCCCCTTTTGTTATCTCCTTCTTACTACCCGCGGCACATGTCCTATTGCTCCTTACCTCTGGGACCTCCTGGGACCCCCCCTTTGCCTTCCCCTGTTTTACTCCTCCTTCAATTGTAACCTGCAGAGGGGATCTCCCATACTCAGGGCCCCTATTGACTGGTTGATCCATGTAACTACCCTGGAGACTGTAATTGCAGAGCACAATCAGTCCTACACTACACATGCCTAACACAGCGAATTTTCACCCCCCCGCAACCGGAGCATGCATCCCTCTATTATGTGATTGCAGAACTTTGGCTAATATCGACCCCCACACTGTGCTTCTGGCTCACAGTACAGGAAGAGCCTGTTGCTCTTTATTTGCGGGCCTTGTATTTTCCAAATGTTTCATGCGGACCGATCACTGCAGATCTTTCACGTAACAGCAGGACATTTTGGTTTTACCTGCTACCGGTTGTTACCCTTTTTTTGGGGTTTTGGGCACATACCCGCATCAGTTGGGGAGGATGTAGGGTGGGGAGGGGGGAGGGGAGGTTAGTTTTTACTTGATGGAATGCAATACAACGAAGTGCATGTTAACATACTGCATAGATGGCAAACCTTGTATTCATTTAATGCTACTGTTCCACGATATGTCTTAATGTCTGTATTATGGCATCGATAAACCTGCTCACTTGGAATGTGCGTGGGCTTGGGAACAAGGTAAAGAGATCCGCGGTTTTCTAATTTCTTAAAAAACAACGTGCCGACATTGTGGTGTTGGTGGAGAGACACGTTGAGGGTTGGCTCCAGATGGCACTCCACCGACCATGGATCGGATGGGCCTATCATTCATCCCGCTCCTCCCATGCTCGCGGAGTCTCAGTCTTGATTACCAAGACGGTACATTTTGAGCTGTGTGATGTCCAGTCTGACCCACAGGGGCGATATGTTTTTCTCTTGGTTAAATTGGATGGTGAACCTTTCCTACTGATGGCATTCTATGTACCTCCACCATTTAGCTCTACTATAATTACAGAAGGCTTGCTATATATGACTCGTCATCCTTCGATTCAGGCGGTGTGGCTGGGGGATTTTAACGCTACGCTGAACCCTACATTAGACAAACTGTCACCCTCACCATTACCTACTACAGCTCCAACCCACACTAGATTCTCCCAACTTATCTCTTCCCTCACTGACACCTGGCGTTTTAAATTTCCGCTCACCCGAGCTTACTCTTGTTTCTCAGCTACTCATAACACTATGTCCCGTATAGACTTTATATTTATTTCTAATACCCTTGCCCCAAGATTACTGGGAGCTGAATTTGCCCCCAGGTTACTCTCAGACCATAGCCCATATTGGATTAGCCTCTCCGTCCCATTAGACAGACCGCCCCGTACGTGGCGCCTGAATCTGTTTTGGCTCACCCTGCTGTCGGAGGATGATGAGCTTGGTAACAGTTGGAGAACCTACTTTTTGGAGAATGATGGATCTGCATCCCCAGATATAGTATGGGAAGCCTTTAAATTGCACGCAGGCCTGACTCTGACCTCCTATATTAACAGGCTGAAGGCTGACTCATCGGCTGCACTGGACAGGGCAATGCGGGATTTGTCCTCCTCTGAACAGGGATATATGGCAAACCCCTCTCCTGCTGGGGCTGCCCAACTCAGGTTACAAACCAGGGGTGGTCAATCAGCTACAGCACGAGACGGCCAGGAAAAAACGTTTCTTTGCCAGACAGAAACTGTATGAACATGGGGAGAGAGTGGGTAAACTGTTGGCCTATCTAGAAAATAGTGAGGATAGACCCCCTACGGTAATTTCCCTCACTGGTCCTAATGGGGAAAAGATTATGGAACCCCAGACTGTCACTTTTAAATTTAGGGACTTCTTTTCACAACTTTATACGTCCCAGGATTCCACCACTGAAGCTCAATTGGAGGATCTACTGGCGGGAATCACCTTTCCACAGCTAGATGACACCCAAATGGCTATGCTAGATGCACCTCTTACACTCGACGAAATAACCACAGCGATTGCGAGCTTCGCCAGATCCAAGGATCAGGGTTCAGATGGGTTACCCATAGAATTTTACGCCCAATACAGCGAGATACTTGCCCCCAAGTTATTGTCCCTCTTCAATCATTTATTTAACAACTTCACCTTACCCCCATCGATGGGCGAGGCAGTCATTATCCTCATACCTAACACCTCATTCAAACTCAGAAAACTGTATATTAACTTACAGGCGACACATGCTAACGTTGGGTCCCGGGCGGTGGTGGCTTTGGACACCGCCAAGGCATTTGACTCAGTGGAGTGGCGGTATCTTTGGGGTTCCCTTTGCAGCTTTGGTTTTGGACCTAACTTTATCAAGTGGGTTCAATTATTATATCTGGCACCCAGGGGTAGGGTGGTGGCCAACGGGAGGGCCGTTTAACTTATCCAGGGGCACTAGACATGGCTGTCCACTGTCTCCGCTCCTCTACGCCCTGGTGGCGAAGCCCCTTGCAATCTCCATCAGAGAGGACCCTGAGACCCAGGGTCTTTGCCTTGGTTCCCTGACTGAAAAAATTAGCTTATACGCAGACGACAAGCTACTATACCTGGCCGACTCTACCACATCTCTCCGGAAGGCATTGAATACGATTGAACACTTTGGTCAGTTCTCTGGCCTTAAATATTAATTAAGAGAAATCCCAAATATTGCCTATGGATAGTTTCCCCTCCCCGAGCTACAGGCGCAGTTATCACTCCAGCGAGTAAACACTATTAAATACCTTGGAGTATTGGTGAATAGAACACCGGCTGACTATATTTTCCTGAATATAGAGTGTGGGGCCGCATTAATATTGTTAAAATGATTTTACTCTCTAAAATATTGTATATACTCTGGCACACACCCGTATAATTACCCTTGAAATTTTTCAAGTTAATGGAGGCCATACTCAAGAAATGTATTTGGTTTACCAACAGACACAAGCTGGCCTGGAGAGTCCTTAAGAACCCCACTGATCTAGGTGGAACAGCCCTCCCTGACTTAAATCTTTACTACCTCGCTTCCCAATTGTCTCAACTATACCACATAGATAAAACTGACAGACTCAGATTTCTCACGCTTCTCTGTCCACGGTGAGCACAACTAACCGATGATCCGCTTACTGCAATCGCGGTGGGACATAGTGGAAACAACTCCAATGGAGACCGTGGGTCCCTATTGTATCAATATAGGCACGTATGGGACATTGCCACTAAAACGTTGACGATCCCTAAGCATAATGACTATACCCCTTTATGACACAAAAGACTGCTCTCAGAGTTTCTCTTGATCCCTGACACAGAGATATGGTGCGAACATGGAATATATTATTTTCACCACATAATTTCCGATGCCACACTTAAAAACTTTGAGGACCTCCAAAATGAGTTCCTGCTGCCTAATTCTATGATTTTCAGATTCCTCCAAGTGCGTCACACAGCCCAAGCTTAGTTCCCTCGGCCTTTGCCACAGCCCACATCCAATGTCATCATGGCAGTGGTTAAGGGTGTGGACCCACGAAAACGAATCTCTGACTTTTATGTCATGCTCCTCACCCCATCATCTACCACACTAGCTTACATCCTTAAACCAAGATGGGAAAGAGAGGTGGGCCGGACGAGGAGTGGAGTGAAGCACTTGACGCATGCAAGACTGTATCCCCCAAGCTCTCCGATAGGCTGACCCAGTTATACGTGGTGCACCGGGCATATCTCACCCCCCCTAAGAATCGCCCACTTTCGACAGCAGTCTTCTATCTTGTGCACGATGTGCAATCAAGCCACAGGCACATTCTTCCATCTACTTTTGGCATGCCCGGTCCTCCAGGGTCTGTGGAAACAGATTGTGGACTTCCTCCATAATGACATGGGATCCCCATTGACCCTGGACCCCAAACAATGCTTACTGGGGAAATTCCCTGATTCTGAAATAGACAAATTCACTAAACATTTTTGCATGAAACATTGTTTTTTTGCTAGAAAAATTATAGCCAGACAGTGGATGAGACCCACTCCCCCCAGCTTCAACGACTGGAAACTAGATATAAATAACACACTTCCCTACAAAAAGTTCATATATATTAACAGAGGTTGTCCAGATAAGTACAACAACATTTGGGATAGATGGCTTGAGTCCACAGACACATGCACTGAGGGTCCGTAAACCTATAAATTCTTTTAGCGTACAATACCATGAATAGCGTAGACATAAGGTTCATTTATAGTTACTGAGTCCATTGTTCGATCTGAAAAAGTTTTTTGATCTACTATGCCTATATGTGTATAAACCATATTTCTTTGTTTTATGCATTTCTCCAGTATTGCCTTGTAACTTGCAGAACTATGTTCCAAATGTAAATTGTTTAATAAAAACTTTTTTCAATAATAAAAAAAAATACCAATTGCGTTACATGAACAACTTGAAAATCAATAAAAATACCCGCAAAATAAGCATGCAGTCCCCTTTGACATAATGCTGTCATGATAAATTCCAACCGTTACTATACTGCAGGTAAGTAATTGGTTAACAATGTGAAATAAATTGGACTTTTGTTTTGTCATTAAAATTGAAACTATGCAAAAAGAAAAATATAATGAAAAATTGAATCTTGAAAAATCTACCAGTTATTGATTAGTGAGAATAAATCATAATTGCAGAATCTTCAATACTTCAATATTTTAGAGAACAACAATGAATTCAAGATAAAATCAAAATGACATAATTACCCATTCCAAAATGGCTATTTTCTACTGGCAAGTGACCAGGGTTAAGATGGCTGTCGTGGCTTTCAAGTGTGTAGTAATCTTCATGAATGTAAAGATATGTCTTCATGCATGGTGCAAGTTTGTCTGAGGCCCCGTACACACGGCCAAGGAACTCGACGTGCCAAACACATCGAGTTCCTCGGCCAGTTCAGTCCTGGAGCCGCCGAGGACCTCTCCCATAGAGTTCTCCCATAGAACAACGAGGAAATAGAGAACATGTTCTCTATTTCCTCGCCGAGGTCCTCGTCGGCTTCCTCAGCCGAAAGTGTACACACGGCCGGGTTTCTCGGCAGAATTCAGCCAGAAACTCGGTCGGAAGCTGAATTCTGCCGAGGAAACTGGTCGTGTGTACGGGGCCTGAGAGTGTAGATCTCCCAGTGTGCCCCTCAGGGTGGGTCCCTGAGTGTGTATGTCCCTCCGTCCTCCCTGTGGGAGCAAGTGTGTGTTTCTTTCATCTAATTTTTCTTCTTTTAAGTATTGTCTCCGGACAATAAGATTATAACAATTATACTAAGTTCTGCCCAACCAGAATGTTTCCTTAACTCATAGGTTGGTTGCAAATATGGGAATAACTGTCCAAAAGTGTCTGGTTTCTATAGGTTGACAACTTAATGATTAACTGTTCTCTGGACTTTGAGATTCTCAAGTAATATCACTTTTAACCACTGGGTGTTTCACATGTATTGTGAGCCTAACTTAAGTTAATATTCTATTTTCAGAATGTGTATAAGTTTATATAATGCTGGGAAGAATATATATATATATATATATGTAGCGCCTGGTTACTTTTCAGAACCGGTGCTAGTGTAAATTTAGAGAGGGTCAGAGAGTTAAGTGACTCTGACCAGGTTAATCTGTTTAAATTTGGAGCCTCTGTCCCCGTTTTGGCTGTGCTGTGGGTTCATGCTGTTGTTTCTGGGGTGTTGATCACACCCCAGGCCGACAGGTGGCAGCAGTGGAGTCAAGGGTTTGGATGCTTTTTCCCGGTAGCCTATCAGGAGGAGGATTCCTCGCTGTGCATGCTGGGGAGGGCTATTTATGTGGCAGACACCATTTTCTTGGGTTTTTCTTCCCATGTGGCGCCCACCTTCAGGGTAGCCATTCCACGGCACCCCAGCAAATGGCCTTCCGGACCCGGGTGGGCGTGCTACGCAGTGATCCTGGTTCCGGGACCACGTTGGCCCGGAGCATCTGATCTGCCGCTGGGTGACTGGGTTCCCAATCTGATGAGGTCCTGAGCTGTACGTCCTGTTAGAGGAAGCTGTCAGGTGGAGAGTCTGCCTGAGGAGTGCCAAGAGAGGCTGGTGTTCCAAGAGGGGCATGACCATCCATCAGGGACCAGGAAAAAACAGGTACTGAGAGGCTGGATGTTGGTCACCTATCAGTCGGTAACCTAACCAAAATTACCTGAAGGAGATCCGGGTGTTGAATCTGTTAAGGTGGATTCCGGACTTAACCCCAAAGTCTGAGTGACATTCTGGCTGCCAGGCTGGTGAGAGAGGCCTGTCCAGATGCGCTGTGCCCACTCTGGCTGGAGTGGTGAGGTAAAAGTTGTCGTTGGAAGCAGGACTGTTTCCTATCTACATACACCTGAATCTGTTCTCTATTTCTACTATCTCTTCACTCTTCACCAAGTTCTACTGTTTTTACCTGGCTGGGTAATAAAAGCACAGAAAAGACACCTGTTGTATGGACATTACATTTACTACAACTCTCATCTAGTACCCTAGACGGCGGAGAAACAGAGGTAGCGTGCCACCCAAAACAAACCAGCGGCTCCTTCGGGGGTAAGCGCTACACGTGGTGGCCTCGTCCGGGATTGGCTGTTACCACTGGCAATGGAACTGAGAAATGTATCCCGCCATTGGGAGCCAGGAATTATTGTGGTGTTGGACTGTGCTGGTGAGGAAATAGTTAACTTCAGGTAGTGAAAGTCTGGGCGCACGTGCAGCGGAGTGACGTGTGCCTGCAAAGTTCTCAGAAAATAACTCAATGTGAGAGGAGTTACCCACCCCTGTGTGAGACGTAGGGCGAGTTTGGCACCAAAGAGCAGAGTGATTTGCCCACCCACGAGAGAGAATAAAGCGGACATGTCTGAGCACCCAGTGCCCTTCGAGAGGCTGAGGCCTCCTATGTCTTCTTTGGGAGTCAATCTGATTCCCGTTGTGACCGGAGCTCCCCTGACAGATACCGGAATCCGAATGGGGATGCGGGGGCGGTTCGTGCTGTTTACTAGCGGCAGCGTGGAGGCCCTTGGCTTGTCTTGTCCCTGATGAACGGAGCTAGCTGTCAGGATCCTGCCTTTTGCTCGGTGCAAGAAATGTGGGAAATATTTGTTCCAAGTGGAGCAACCGATGGAGTCTCCCTGCGAATACCGGGTCGATTGGATTACCGGAATGGTGACCGCAGAGGAAGTTGTTCCTTGGCCCGCACCTGCTACTACTGCTGATACTGCTACTACGTCTTCGGTCGCAACTCCGATGGTGTCCCCCAAAGTAAGTGACTGTGATGCGGCTGAGACTGTGCCTGCTGTGAAAGTGGATGTTGCCATCGACATATTTTTGGTAAAAAAAATCGCAATAAGCGTTTATCGATTGGTTTGCGCAAAATCTATAGCGTTTACAAAATAGGGGATATTTTTATTGCATTTTTAATAATATTTTTTTTTACTACTAATGGCGGCGATCAGCGATTTTTTTCATGACTGCGGCATTATGGTGGACACATCAGACAATTTTGACACATTTTTGGGACCATTGTCATTTTCACAGCAAAAAATGCTATAAAAATGCATTGTTTACTGTGAAAATGGCAATTGCAGTTTGGGAGTTAACCACTAGGGGGCGCTGAAGGTGTTAAGTGTGACCTCATATGTGTTTCTAACTGTAGGGGGGCAGGGTTGGACGTGTGACCTCATTGATCGCCTTTCCCTATATCAGGAAAAAGACGATCAATGACAGCGCCACTGTGAAGAACGGGGAAGGTGTGTTTACACACACCTCTCCCCATTTTTCATCTCCTGTGACCGATCCCGGGACTCCGGGGGCAAACGGGTCCGCGGGTCCCGTGGCCGCGGTCACGAAGCTTCGGACGCCCCATGGCTGGGCACTTAAAGAGGATGTACAGGTACGTGCTTGTGCCCAGCCGTGCCATTCTGCCGACGTATATGTGCAGGAGGCGGTCCTTAAGTGGTTAAGCGAATCTCACATTTTTTGCCAGTAAATATTAAATGTATTATTTTTCTCCTTCATAACCCACGACAATTGCAAAAAAAGTCTTAAAAACGCCAATTTTTTCGGGAGCAGTGATTTTAATAATGCTTAAAGTGAAACAATAAAAGTGAAATATTCCTTTAAATTTCGTACCTGGGGGGTGTCTATAGTATCCCTGTAAAGTAGTGCATGTTTCCCGTGCTTAGAAAAGTCCCTGCACAAAATGACGTTTCTAAAGGGAAAAAAGTCATTTAAAACTGATTGTGGCTATTAACCTCCCTGGCGGTATGATTCTGTGAGGTTTTTGATGCTGAAAGCCATACAATCGTTTATCGTTTTGCATTGAAATTTGCCGTTTTATTTTGTAGGCCTGTAATTCTTATGCCGCATACACACAAAGCGCTGCGCAAACTGTTGGCGCTATATAAATCCTGTATAATAATAATAATAATAATAATAATAATAATAATCGTTTTTCGGGTTGTAAAAAATTACATTTTTAAAGGTCTAGAAAAAACGACGTTTTTTTCAACCCGATCGTTAAAACGGCCTTGCCTACACACGATCGTGAAAACGGCCTTGCCCACACACGACCACTTTTTACAACGTTAAAAATTACAACGTTAAAAACGTTGTGAAAAATTAGAGCATGTTCTAAATTTTTAATGCCCATTTTTTACATAGTGAAAAATGCTCTGGAGCCCATACTTGATCGTTTTAATGACATTAAAAAAAACGTAATTTTTTAAAAGAAATAACTCACTTAAATCTGTCCAAACAAGAGTCTAGTAGACTCTATTTTTGTTTATAGCTCAAAAAATAAAAACCGCAGAGGTGATCAAATACCACCAAAAGAAATCTCTATTTGTGGGAAAAAAAGGACGCCAATTTTGTTTGGGAGCCACGTCGCACGACTGCGCAATTGTCAGTTAAAGCGACGCATTGCCGAATCGCAAAAAGAGGCCTGGTCCTTTACCTGCATATTAAGAAAACTAGGATTGGGACTTTAAATGAGGCATATAAAAAGCATACACCTCCATCCCTGTTGGTTAAAAGAGAGAAAGGAGTTTTTGGGACTTTGAATGAGATGCGTTTTTAAGCAAACAGTAAGTATAAATAAAGTTGTATACGTAATAACCAGGCTCACACTTACCACCCAAACAGAAAGCCAAATTCAACTGTCTAACTGTATATGTTAAAAGCAGAGGATTGGTTGCACGCATTTGCAAATACATGGTTAAGCTGCAGGCCGTGCCTCTATTGAGGAGGCTTTAAAAGTTTAGTTAGGACTGCAGTATGCAGAGAGCCTTGGCGATGGCCTGAGCCTCTTTTCCCCAGTTGTCAGGGAAGTGAAATGGCTCACAGCTTCTCCCCAGCCAAAGAGAACAGAGGGGTGTGGACTAGGTCAACCCCACCTAAAAACACAACTAGACAGCCCTGCTTAATAGCATATTGATAATATCAGTGAGGATTTATACAAAATAAATCAATGTGTCAGTTGCGCAGCTTTGCTTAGAACTTTTTACATATACATTGATTTTGCTGCCTTAGAAAAATATTTATTGGGCAAAAGAACAATAGTTGAATAGCATACATGTGGTTCACAAGGGTCCATCAAAGGACCATTTTTTTTATATTTTATTCTGTGACATTTTAAAATTTGTATTAATCTTTATGTAAACGTTTTATTCATTTACTGTATGTGTCCATCCTCTCTAAACTGGTTAAGTCAAATCATTACCTGGGTTTTGTTTTCCTCACTGAACAAACGTCTCCTTGTTGTCATCATTTCATTTGGGCAAATGGTAGGAAAGGCACAGTATATGCGTATGAATTTCTCTGCTGTCTTAAAAATCCTATGAAATATCTCAAAAAGTCTAATAAAAATATATATTTTTTTTGTAGGACATTGCTAAATAAAAGTATCTGCTTTGGCCAAAGCCACCAAACTCTTCAGACATTTTTTATACATGCTCTAGAATTCACAGTAGTTCAAAAAAGTGTTTTAGTGTGTAGACATTTAAGCCCTGGTCCACACTGATGCGATTTTGGATCTATTCCAGAATGCATTGGATCGCATGACAAGAGAACAAGAGAAATGGAGGTCGTTCACATATATGCGGTCCGAATGTTGTGCAATGATAAAAAGGGTCCTGTGTCTGTTTGGTGCGATTTAGAGCCCCAACTAGATGAATGGAAACTGCATGGAGAACATATTATTCAAATTGAATACGGTTCAAGTGCGTTTTTTAGTACTCTATGCTGTATTTCTCAAGTCATTTTGAGAAAGAGAATCGCAGCTGCATCCAAAAGGCACTGCAAACACATTGGAATTGCAGATGTACGCGGGTGAAGTTATACTGCCTGTAAACCTTCAAATCGCACTGCAAAACTCATTGAAAAATTGCACCGCATCAGTGTGAACCTAGCCTTATTGTACCAGTAAACGGAAATAACTCTGCCCTCCATGGAGTTTCCCTGGTTGGACCTTTTGTCTTTGTGCAGTCCACTCTGGTTCCCTACACTCTGTTGAAGTCAACCTTTACCCAAAACTTAAATGTATCCCCATATTCCCAATACCCCAGCCTGTAACTAAACTGCATTTTTTTGCGGGGCAGGAGCAATTACCTTTCTTAATGGTAACTGCTCCCACTTCCATATTCCTTGCTTTGGAGCAAAATCCCCCACCTCTGCAACCTCCTGGGATAATGTCACACACCTCAGGAGGCCACAAGATCAAGTTCACGGCAGCCAAACACACTGATGCACTAGAATGCCAAGTCAATAGGAAGTCACAGCCAGCTCCCAAAGCCAACGTGCTAGTGTGGAGAATCTGAAGCCCTGAGAAGAATTGCCTATTGGGAAGACAGTGCTGGACTCCATGGTAGGGTGACCACGTGTCCCGGATTGCCAGGGACAGTCCCGAATTTTGCCGGTCTGTCCCGGGTACCTTTATTCCAGGACAATACATGTCCCGGAATTAAACTGACACAACTACCCCCCGGGCCGATCTGATGACCCCAAAAAAGGCCGCCACACCACCACTTTACTCACTGACAGTACTTGTCCTGGCTGGGAATGTCTACAGTGACGGGACCATCGGATGCCGAGGCTGTCGGATCCGAGTGAGGAGACCTGCTAACTGAGTGGCGTACTACATGTCTGAAACAGAGCTGGGTTTCGTGAGTGTACACACTACAGATGTAGTCTGTCCTTATTCCATCGTACATAATATCATTGCGCAATGAGGTTTTTTCTCTTTTCTTTTTTGCCTATGATCGTTCCTGAGTGCCTGTACACCTGATCTTTACAGCTGGAGTGCTGGGAGCGCCACTAATCAGAGGAGAGGCATTGTGGATTTATTCATTATCAGGACTGTTTATCACATTTCACATTGTGTTTGTGTTTGGGATTTGATTCACTGTGAATTTGTAATTTATATTATCTGTACTGAGTACCATACATTAAGTTAATTTAAGCGCATCTATATTTTCACATAAATGTCTGGAGGAGCATGATCCCCATGACCTGCTTGTGATTGGAGAAATCATAAATCCCACCTCTTGTGTCCGTTCACTGTCATTACAGCACAAACTGATTTTTGTGAAGGAGGGTGTCCCTGAATGGTAGTTTGGAGATGTGGTCACCCTACTTCATGGGCTGCTAAGTCATTTTAGCTCCCAGGTGCCAAGGCTGGTAACAGTCAATAGCATTCACCCAATCTGCATAAGGTGCAAGGAAGTTGGGAATTGTAGTCTATAGGTAGCTAAAACATTCTTGCAAGCTACAGGATATTCCCATCCACCACCAACCTTGTTACTGTAAAGAATGAACAGGCTGAAACAACGGAAAGTGCAAAAATATGATTATAAATAGGCAAGTGAATTCTTTTTTTAACATAAATGGCTTTAAATGTTCCGTTGGCAGTATAAATATCTGCTGTATTCATACCTGACACCTACCTGTCATTACAACCAATGTCCACTAAAAAGATGAGGACTGTGTGAGGTCTAAACTCCTACCTAAGGCCTGATTCACACCTATGCATTTTTAGTGCTTTTTGCATTTTTCAGATTTGCATTACAGTCTATTTGCCATGGTTTCCTATGGAGCACAAGCTGTAGTACAAATCTGCAAAATGCAAAAAGCACTAAAAATGCATAGGTGTGAATCTGGCCTTAAACCAGCTAGGTTGACTAGGACTGGCTTTTAGGGGAGGCATTGTCGTAGACATTCACGAATCAGAATAAGAATCTATTATATTACTTTAAAAACAAAAGGGCTGTCAATGGACAGCTTATTTTATCAAGGCTCAAGGTTTCACACTACCCTTGATCCTAAGGTCAAAGTGAATGAGTTGGCTGTAAATCGTTGATCTTTCCACCTATTTCAATAGAAATATTTTGCAGTATCCCGGTAAAACATTTAAAGTATGGAATAGCTGGAAACATCTCTGTAGGTTCCTCAACATTGTTCATCTTGTGCATTGTGTAAGGCCTCCCAGTAAATGACTATTTCCTGTGGCTTGATTTCATGAGATGTCACAAGGTTCCGATAAGCGCACACAGAGAATGATGGCTTAGAAGCAAAAAATATAGGCTTAGTGTGTAACTCCTGTAATGAGATCTTCAACTTCTCCAGACACATTCCTATGTACACATCCTCAAGTTTAAAAAATGGTAAAGAGAATGAGATGTTAAAAATCCTTTGGGCAACATCTACGGAGAGCACGTAGCCTGTACCCGAACAAAAGGGGGGGTATTTCTCACCATTATATTCCTTTTTACTTATGTACCACTTGCTAAAGACATAACGTATAGGGGCATCGTCTGGCTTTAGTATCCCTGTGAAGAGATTTGAAGTCAGATTTTTACGCAGGAGAAGTTTAACAAGGTAATACGTATTGACAAACATGTCTGTATCTGTTTTCATGACGTAGTGGGTCTGAGGGCAATGATTCACAATCCAGTCTAAACCCATAAACGTTTTTATGGTCAAGTTGTAATAGGTGTCTACAAAATCTTTTTGAATGATGTCTTTGTAGATGTTCAACTCTTCGGATAAACTGTCGAGTTTACTGGGGCTCGTGCCAAGAAGAAAGAAGGTCACCACTCGCTTTCCCTGGATGAGTTGCTCTTTCCCCCACGTTTTGCGGATTGCCATTCGCGCCTCTATCTGGTCGTATGTTGTAGTCACCAGGAGCACCAGAAATGGAGGGTTTTGTTTGCAGTTTGATTCAGGCACCGTCATGAAGTGGTTCCTTTTATAGTCAGTTTTAAAGGAAAAACGGTTTTCTGATTTGTGGAAGCAAAAAAAGCACAAGTCAGTCTGATAGTTTGTGATAAAGAACCCAAACATACCCAAACAAGGAAAAAACAAGAGTGCCACAAAAACCACCTTCTTCCGAGGCATCTGGAAAAAAATAGAGAAGTGGTGTCAATAAGATTATTAATTATACAATAAAATACAGGTCTATTCTTAAAGCAAATCAAACCCCAAAACAAAAAAACACCCCTCACATTTTTGTAAATATTTTATTATACAGGGTGGGCCATTTATCGGAATCCACCCGGGTGTGCCATTTATATGGATACACCTTAATAAAATGGGAATGGTTGGTGAAATTAACTTCCTGTTTGTGGCACATTAGTATATGTAAGGGGGGAAACTTTTCAAGATGGGTGGAGACCATGGTGGCCATTTTGAATCCAACTTTTGTTTTTGGTGTATCCATATAAATGGCCCACCCTGTATATTTTCATGTGACAACACTGACGAAAGAAATTACACTTTGCTACAATGTAAAGTAGTGAGTGTACATCTTGTATAACAGTGTAAATTTGCTGTCCCCTCAAAATAACTTGACACACAGCCATTGATTTCCAAACCGCTGGCAACAAAAGTGAGTACACCCCTAAGTGAAAATGTCCAAATTGGGTACTAATGGGTTGATTCACTAAAGGCACTTTGCAAAGTTGCAGTTGCTCCAGAGATTAGTAAATGAGCAGAAGCTCTGCTAACTTCCATCATCCAATCATGTGCAAGCAAAAATGCTGTTTTTTTTTTTTCATTTTCCTTGCACGTGATTGGGTATTCTTTGCAAAGTGAAGCTTTACCCCATTTACTAAGCTTTGGAGCAACTGCACTTGCAGAGTGTACAGTCTATTTGTCCTTAGTAAATCAACCCCAAAGTGTCAATATTTTGTGTGGCCACTGGAGTCCTCTTCTACTCCTCCATGACAACATCACGAAGCTGGTGGATGTTAGAGACTTTTGCTCCGCCACCTTCTGTTTGAGGATGCCCCACAGATGCTCAATACTGTTTAGGTCTGGTGACATGCTTGGCCAGTCCATCACCTTTACCCTCAGCTTCTTTAGCAAGGCAGTGGTCGTCTTGGAGGTGTGTTTGGGGTCGTTATCATGTTGGAATACTGCCCTGCGGCCCAGTCTCCGAAGGGAGGATCATGCTCTGCTTCAGTATGTCACAGTACATGTTGGCATTCATGGTTCCATCAATGAACTGTAGCTCCATAGCGCCAGCAGCACTCATGCAGCCCCAGACCATGACAGTCCTACCACCATGCTTGGCTGTAGGCAAGACGCACTTGTTTTTGTACTCCTCACCTGGTTGCCGCCACACATGCTTGACACATCTGAACCAAATAAGTTTATCTTCAGACCACAGGACCTGGTTCCAGTAATCCATGTCCTTATGTGAAAAGGGGAGTAACTGTGTTATTTCCTACATGCGCAAAAGGTGTGTTGAAATTCAAAATGATATTATTAGGGGCTGCCTGTTGTAAGGTTAAACCTAATAAAGTGCACCCTCAGGCCTCGTACACACGACCGTTTTCCTCGACAGAATCCATCAAGAAACTTGGTGGCAGAGCTTTTTTTGCAGAGGAAATCGGTCTTGTGTATGTTTTTCATCGAGGAAACTGTCAAGGAACTCCACGAGGAAAAAAAAGAACAAGTTTTCCTCGACGGGAGTCTCAATTTCCTCGTCGGGCTGGTTTTTGACGAGAAACACGATCGTGTGTATGCTAAGAAACCAGCGTATGCTCAGAATAAAGTATGAGACGGGAGCACACCTTCGGTAAAAGTAGCGTTTGTAATGGAGATAACACATTTATCACGCTGTAACAGACTGAAAAGTGCAAATCGTCTTACCAAAATTTTACTTAACACACCGTAACATGAGATTAGCAAAAGCAGCCCCAAGGGTTGTGCCAGTGGAATCAAACTTCCCCTGCCATTGTATGTGTTGTACCTCACCGCGCTTGAGAACAGGGAGATTTTGTCTTGACCGTGTGTACGCAAAGCAAGCTTGTCGAGTTCCTCGACAAGCCTAACAAGGAACTCGTCAAGGAAAACGATGTGTCTTTTCCGACGAGTTCCTCGGTCGTGTGTACAAGGCCTCAGGGTAAATTGTACAATAAAGTGCAAATTGCAAGAATGTGAACAACCACTGGGTGATGATAACAATATGCTATAAAAATGTGCTAGACAATCATAAAGTGCAAATAAATAGACATGTGCACAGAATTTTTTTTCGTTTTTTTTTGTTCTGTTTCGTATCGTTCCGTAGGTTCGTTCCCGTTCGTTTTTCGTAAGACGCCCGTTTTCCTGTTCGTTCCCGTTCGTTTTTCGTACGACGCGATTTTTTCGTATTCCGATCGTTTCGTATTTTGGTTACCGTTTTATTTTCGTACATGCGGGATGGTTCGTTATTCTGTTTAATTCATGTTCGTTACTTGTTAGACAATAATTTTCGTGAATTTTCGTCATTTTGTACTTTCGTAAATATATCGCGGGATTCGCGGCACTTTCAACACGCGGCTCATCCATATTAACTATTGTTAAGCCCCATACACTTGGTCAGACTTTTTTAACAACAAACATAAAAACGATCGTTTTACCGAACGTTCGTTCGTTTTTAAACTCCATCAGAAAACCATTTTTGGGTTCCAGGTTCAAAAGTCTAGCCAACTGATCTCTCCCTTCAGACGAAAATCCACAGAAAAGTTTATTTGGCTCTACTGTACTACTGTACTCAGCACAAAAGAGAAGCTGCTTCACTAACTAACTACACTCACTGTCCATTCAAAAAAACGAAAATGACATCTTATAACAAAAGATTTGCATTCTGTATTTTGAAACCAAATTACGAACAGAAAAAAGGAATTCAGAATACAGAATACAAATCTTTTGTTATAAGATGTCATATGAACATACAAACAGAAAAAGGAATCAAACAAAATACAGAATGAAAATCTTTTGTTATAGATGTCATATGAACATACAAACAGAAAAAGGATTCAAATAAAATACAGAATGAAAATCTTTTGTTAGATGTCATATGAACATACGACTGAAAATCAAAATACGAACAGAACAAGGATTCAAACAAAATAAAGAATGCAAGTCTTTTGTTATAGATGTCATATTCGTTCTTTTGCCGTTTTCGTTTTGTCGTATTTTCGTCGGATCGTTCGTTCGTATTTGCGGTTGTTCGTTATGCGACTCATTCGTAATCCCGTCGTTTTCGTATTTTGGTGCTTAAATTTTTTCGTATGTACACATTATTCTGCGGGTACGAAAATGAACATTCGTACGAACGGGAATGCACATATCTACAAATAAATGAGCATAGATATGACCACCTAATATCCAGTGAATACCAATACATGTGCAGTGTCCAGAAGATAATATATGTCCAAAAATTCATCAAATGTTTTCCAATAATACAGTGATCTTGTGAATCCAACAAACAAGAGACTTAAATCTTCCTCCACCAACACCAGCCTACTCACCAGAAATACATGACCCCCATTACAGAAGTCATATACAGCATTGGGGTGTAAGATGTTCCCGGCAATGGATCCTCCAAACGATCATCCAAGAGGATACCAGCCAAATCTCCGGACAACAGGATCAAGAAGTGAAAAAGGAACAATCTCCCATGGTGAGGTATGTTGGCGTTTTATTAAAATTCAAGCGCTAAAAACACTTTAAAAGTGTGCAAAGTTAAAAAGAAGCAAGGGGACCTGCATTCCACTGTGGGCCCACAGTGGAAAGCAGTGGAGCGCACAACGACATCGCCGTGTCCACCTGCTTCAACGTACTTCACCATGGGAGATTGTTCCTTTTTCTCTTCTTGATCCTGTTGTCCGGAGAATCGGCAGGTAACCTCTTTGATGATCATTTGGAGGCTCCATTGCCGGGTACTGTGTCGGATCATGGGAACATCTTACACCCCAGTGCTGTATACTGTATGACTTCTGTAATGGGGGTCATGTATTTCCGGTGAGTAGACTGAGAGACTGGTGTTGGTGGAGGAAGATTTTACAGCCTCTTATCGTCCATTTCCTGCCTACACGTCATTCTCCTTGGGGGGGGGGGGGATAGGAGTATTGGATATGTTTTGAAGCAGAAAAAAAAATATATTGTTTTTTTTGGGGGTTTCTTTTCAAAATGTATGGTATTTTTTTGTTTATAGTGAAAAAAATTATAGCTGCAGAGGTAAACAAATACCACAAAAATAAATCTCTATTTGTAGGGAAAAAAAGGACATCAATCTTATTTGGGTACCGCGTTGCACGACCACACAATTGTCAGTTAAAATAACGCAGTGCCGTATCGCAAAAAATGGCCTGGTCATGAAAGGGGTAAATCCTTACGGTCCTTAATTAGTTAAAGGGGACACAGACAGCATTAAAAACTGACTAGCGTTCTAATTCCTCTCCACTCTATCCAAAACAAAAAACGTTCTGGGTGCAGCTCCCAAGCCCCCCTTCCTTATACTTACCTGAATCCCATTTCGATCTAACAATGTGCATGGGAGGTTGGCTCTCCTGGGTCTCTCTCTTATCATTGGCAATACATTACAGCCGCAAGCAATTTTAAATAAAAAAATTTCCTTTAGAAATTAAATTTTCCTGCGGTACTGTTATAAACATGAGAAAGATGTGCTACTTTACAGGCAGATTAAGGGGACCCCCACGGCATTATATGATATTTAAAGGAATATTTCATTTTTATTGTTTCACTTTAAGCATTATTAAAATCACTGCTCCTGAAAAAAATGCCATTTGAAAAAAAAAATTGCATTGATACATGTCCCCTGGGGCAGGACACGGGACCCCGTGTACTTTTTATGGCAATAAGCCTTTACAATTAGTGTAACAGGATGACCCAGGACACGCAGAGACTTTGTGAGGATGGGGGATACTCCTGTGTCAGCGTCACTGATAACTCTTGGGTCTGAGTCCACCCTGTGTCCTTTGGGCATGGGGTGGCAAGTGAATCATAATTCATGTATTACATGAGATGGGACATTAATAATAGTTCATATTGCAGGATCTTGAGAGATTGCAAGTTGTTGGTTAATTGTGACCCAACCAGTCAATAGTGACTCATCTCTCTGGATAGCCTAGTAACATGTTAAATAAGGCTGGCTTTTGAAAGGCCTTTAACCTGCCTGGCGGTCTTCCCGAGTCTGACACGGGGTTAGATTTTCCTGCTGCGAGCGGAAACCCCGTGTCAGACTCGGGCTTGCCTCGCTAGATCCACAGGCACAAGTTACTTACCTTGTCCCTGGATCCAGCGATGCCACCGCGCTGTGTGAGCGAGTGGGTCCTCGCTCGATTCACACAGTGCCTCCGTGTGACGCCGATCTCCGTTCCCTGCGACGTTACGACGCACGGGGACGGAGAACGGCGCCAAATTCAAAAAAGTAAACAAACACCTTACATACAGTATACTGTAATCTTATAGATTACAGTACTGTATGTAAAAAAAACACACCCCCCTTGTCCCTAGTGGTCTGTCCTGTGTCATGCATGTCATTTTATATAATAAAAACGTTTCTTTCTCCCTGCAAACTGTAGATTGTCCATAGCAACCAAAAGTGTCCCTTTATGTCAAAAATAGTTTTAGATCAGCTAAAAAACAGCGATAATAAATTATAATCACTTGCAGAATTGTGCGATAGCGATTTGTGGCGAAATTCGTCATAAAAAAAAAAAAATAATGACAGCAACAATTCTGCAACTGAGCAAATTTCAGTGATTTTGATTTGATTACATTATTGAATAATTTTTATTATAATTATATTATTATTTGTTATAATTATTTATAATTATTTATTATATTATAATTTATAATTTTGTTTTTAAAAAAATGTCATACCCGGGATGCCTATTAGAAGCTTGTTTGGTCAGATTTAAGTGAGTTATTTCTAAAAATTACAGACCTACAATATAAAACGCCAAATTTCCTTGCAAATAATGGTACCGCTTTTAGCATGTTTTTTCTGACAGAATCATACCGCCAGGGAGGTTAATTGTGTGATAACACTGTCTAAAGCCTATTGATGCTCAGAGGTGTGAATAGGTGTCAAGCTGTATGCGGAGACGGAACGTCTGCCTAGGGAACTCAGTGTGTGATTGTGTTTTGTTTGTTATGCTGTTAATGAAGGAATGTGCAGTGATGAGATCATGATAATTATAGGCCAGCGTCGACCCGTCTAGAATGTTGAGTAATTAGCCTTGGTGTGTGATTAGGGGGGTGGAGATCTCATTGTCCCTTTGAATACTGTCACATGATTGTAACTGCATAAAAAGCTGAGAAGAAACCATTAAAGTATCATTACATTTGAAACCAGAAGCACAGAGCTGTGTGTCTCATGTATGGGGGGAATTCTTATGGGTCGTGTACGTTTGCCTGATTGTGGAGTGTCGATAAGCTGTCTTGGATGGGATGGAAGGTTATAAACGGTGGTGACCGTTACAATTAGCATTTTAGATTTTTCATGATTGTGTCCCATAGACTTTAACAGTGTTCGCATGTTCACAAAAATGTTCTGGTGCAAACCGAACCGGGGGAGGGGGGCGGTGTTCGGCTCATCCCCACTCTAATCACGTGCTTCGAAAAATACACCCCCCCATTGGAATCCATGGTCCGGCTCCCTGTATGTAGATCAGGGGGCCTGATGCATGGATAAAGGGGGCGTCGCCTGTGCACCCCTAATGGACAGGCCACCACTGATCATATCCCCCTTAATGGCCTCTTCTCAAGAGTGAATCAATTCAGTTCCTCTAATCTTTCCTCATAGCTGAGCTCCTCCATGCCTCTTATCAGTTTGGTTGCCCTTCTCTGCACTTTCTCCAGTTCCCCGATATCCTTTTTGAGAGCTGGGGCCCAAAACTGAACTGCATATTCCAGGTGAGGTCTTACTATTGATTTGTACAGGGGGGCAAAATTATATCTCTCTCTCTCTGGAGTCCATACCTCTCTTATACAAGAAAGGACTTTGCTCGCTTTGGAAACCGCAGCTTGGCATTGCATGCCATTATTGAGCTTATGATCCACCAAAACCCCCAGATCCTTCCTAACTATGGATCCTCCCAGTTGTACTCCCCCTATTATGTATGGTGCATGCATATTCTTAGTCCCCAAGTGCATAACTTTACATTTATCAACATTAAACCTCATTTGTCACATAGTCGCCCAATTAGACAGAGCATTGAGGTCGGCTTGTAAGTTGGAGACATCCTGTAAGGACATTATTCCACTGCATAGCTTGGTGTCATCTTCAAAGACAGAAATGTTACTTTTGATCCCAAACCCAATATCATTTATAAAGATATTAAAAAGAGTCCCAACGCTAAACCTTGGGGTACAGCACTGATAACCTTAGAACATAGAGTAAGAATCATTAACCACTACAAACTGATATTTCCAAGCCTGTAGACTTTACCTTACACATGAGCCATGTGTGGGGAACTGTATCAACCGCTTTTGCAAAATCCAAGTTTACTACGTCCACCGCCACCACCCTTTGTTCAAGGCTTTACTTACCTACCTTTTTCCAGCAAGAACTCATCTATGTGGTCTTTTATTAAACTCTCCAGTATCTTCCCAACTATAGAACTTAAACTAACAGGTCTATAGTTACTTGGTAAAGACTTTGATCCCTTTTTAACTACTTCCTGTCCGCCATATAGCAATATGAGTGCGCAATGTGGTTTAGTTAGCCCACTGGGGGTAACAGAGACTGACAGAGACTCTTTACTATGTGATCAGCTGGGTCCCATCACAGCTGATCACGGTGTTAACAGGAATAGCCGCGTATTCGGCGTTTCCTCACTCGCATCTGTCAGACGTGAGTAGAGGAGAGCCGATTGACTGCTCCTCTGACAGGGGGGTCGGCGCTGATTGATTATCAGCGCAGTCCCCTTGAGAATGAACATCCAGGACCACCAGGAGCACCAGTGATGCCCATCACTTGTGACCACCAGGTATGCTACCCATGTCTGCCAGGGATGCCAATCAGTGCCCACAATTGATGCCAATCAGTGCCCATCACTAATGCCTGCAGTGACTCCTTATCAGTGATGCCCATCAGTGCCACCTATCAGTGTATATCAGTGCCACACCCATCAGTGCCACCTATGAGTGCCCTTTAGTGCCACCTATCAATGCCCATCAGTGCTGCATATCAGTGCCCATCAGTAACGCCTATCAGTGCCCATTAGTGCCGCATATTAGTGCCACCTCATCGGTGCCCATTAGTGCTGCCTTATCAGTGAAGGAGAAAATTTACTTATTTACAAAGTTTCGTAACAGAAACATCGGGGGTTATCCACAAAGCAACGTAACTTTTCGGATTTAAGTTACTCCGCCGCAAAATTCCCAAGTTAGGTGCCGATCCACAAAGCACTTACCTGGAACTTTGCGGCGCTGTAACTTAAATCCGTCCGGCGCAAGGCGTTCCTATTCAAATGGGCGAGTCCCATTTAAATTAGGCGCGCTCCCGCGCCGGACGTACTGCGCATGCTCCGTCGGGTAACTTACCCGACGTGCATTGCGCTAACTGACGTCGCTCCGACGTCATTTGCTTAGACGTTAACGTAAATGGCGTCCAGCGCCATTCACGGACGTCTTACGCAAATGACGTAGAATTAAAAATTTGACGCGGGAACGACGGCCATACTTAACATGGCTTAAGACAACTAGGGCTTAGCCCTAGTTTTACGCGGCGGAACTCGACATAAACGACGTAGATTTCTAGCGACGGGCCCGTCGGAGCGTTCGTGGATCGCCGTAACTGGTCATTTGCATATTCTACGCCGGCCGCAATGGCCTCGCCACCTAGCGGCCGGCCTAGAATTGCATCCTTAAGATCCGACAGTGTAATTCAATTACACATGTCGGATCTTCGTCCTAACTATGGGAAACTGAGTCTGTGGATCAGTTCCATAGTTAGGACCAGGGATACGACGGAGTAACAGCAGTTACTCCGCCGTATCTCTTTTGAGGATCTGGCCCATCAATTTTTTTCCAAATTTTCTGTCTTTTTTTATTTGTTTAGCAGAAAATAAAAATCCAAGAGGTGATTAAACACCATTAAAAGAAAGCTCTGTTTGTGGGAACAAATTGATAAAAATTTAGTTTGGGTACAGTCTAGCATGACCGCGCAATTGTCATTTAAAAAGCGACAGCGCTGAAAGCTGAAAATTGGCTTGGGCAGGAAGGGGGGAAAGTGCCTGGTATTGAAATGGTTAAATATGGGCACCACATTGACCCTACATCAATCCAGTGGTACCATTCCAGTCATTAACGATTCCCTAAAAATGATAAACAATGGCTTTGAAATGACAGAGCTCAATTCTTTTAGGATTCTTTTAGGATCCGTGGGTGGATGGATACTAGAACTGCACGATTAATTGTGAAGAATCGAAAAAGCACGATCTTTTTCCCTTCCCGATCTTCAAAACAGCATGTCACGATCTTTCTAACAAGCACAGAGAGTTCTCACTGCTGGAAAAACAAAATCCAGGTAGTCTGCCAAGTTTTAATACAAAATGCAAATAGGTATAAACAAAGTATCTTTTTGTTCTTTTTTCAAAGGAAAGAACTGGCGTGTAGATGAAGAAAGTTTAACCATTTAACCACTTAAAGGGGTTGTAAAGGTTTGTTTTTTATTTTCTAAATAGGTTCCTTTAACCTCTTCCCAACCGCTCCATAGACAAAAGACGTCTACAGAGCGGTTTAGTTATTCCGGGACGACGTCCCTGGGACGTCCTCCCAGAATCCTTCACTCGCACGCGCCCTGCGGTGCGCTCCCAGAATCATCTGTGAGCGCCGGGTCTAGAAGACCCGGCGCATCACAGATCGCGGTAAATCGCCGCTGATAGCGGCGGTTTACCACGTGATTGCTCAGTCAAATGACGGAGCGATCACTTGTAAACAAACCGGCGTCATGTAATGACGCCGGTTCCTCCCTCTCCTCTCTGTACCGATCGGTACAGTGTGAGAGGAGGGGGGGGGAGCGCGGGGTGTCAGCAGCTGCTGTGGGATGGATCTGTGACAAATGCAGTCACAGATCCATCCATCCCTCCCTGTGCAATACTCTGCAGTACCATCAATACTCTGCAATACCCCCCACACTCTGCAATACCCCCCTCACTCTGCAATACCCCCCACACTCTGCAATACCCCCCATACTCTGCAATACCCCCCACACTCTGCAATACCCCCCATACTCTGCAATACCCCCACACTCTGCAATACCCCCAATACTCCGCAATACCTGCTAATATGACAGAAACGAGAATTTATTTTTTATTTTTACAGAATTTTCAGTGTTTTTTCTTTTATAGCGCAAAAAATAAAAAACCCAGAGGTGATCAAATACCACCAAAAGAAAGCTCTATTTGTGGGAAAAAAAGGACAAAAATTTCAGATGGGCACAATGTTGTATGACTGAGTAATTGTCATTCAAATTGTGAGAGCACCGAAAGCTGAAAATTGGTCTGGTGAGGAAGGGGGTTTAAGTGCCCAGTGGTCAAGAGGTTAAGCTAGTGCATTGTTGGTTCACTTACCTTTTCCTTCCATTTCCCTTCTAAATGTTTTTTTTCTTTGTCTGAATTTCTCACTTCCTGTTCCTACTCAGTAAGCTTGCTCCCATCATCCGAGTGGTGGTTAGTCAGCCAGAACAGCTTACTGAGAAGGAACAGGAAGTGAGAAATTCAGACAAAGAAAACAAAGAAAAAAAAAACAGTTAGAAAGGAACCTTTACAACCCCTTTAAGGACCAAGCCTCTTTCTGAGATTTATTGTTTACAAGTTAAAAACTGTTTTTTTTTTTGCTAGGAAATTACTTAGAACCCCCAGACATTATAGAAAAAAAATCTAACACCCTAGAGAATAAAATGGCAGCTGTTGCAATACTTTATGTCACACCGTATTTGCTGAGCGGTTTTACAAGCGCACTATTTTTGGAAAAAAATATTTAAGTTAAAAAATAAGACAACGGTAAAGTTAGCCCATTTTTTTTTATAATGTGAAAGATAATGTTACGAGAGAGTGGGTAACCGCTCAAAGAGAACCAGGTAATCTCATTCCTGTGGTCCGAGCCAAGGGTGCAGGCAGTGCAATCAAAATGCAGGTTAGGATGAAGGAAAAAAGCTGGGACAGCCGCACTCCAAAAAAACTCCTCCTTTAATTAAAAATCACAAAATACATGCCACAGCAAAAAACAGCACAACAAAAGAAAAGCTGACGTTTCGCACTATGCCTTAGTGCTTCTTCATAGCTAGTGTGTAAACAGTAAAATGAGTGAATATATACCTTACAACCCAATGAGTGGGAGGGGGCTCTGGAAACAATTAAGTTAAACAGGGTCCCCTGTGAAGTTTGGGTGTGTCTCGACAGACAATCAGAGAGTGTCTCATGTGGACTATGTCTCATGCAAATTCATGGTGAATAGTGAACATTGGATAGAATGATGTGTTGACCCAATAGAGAAGTGGGGTGCAGAAAAATGTGAAAGAGAGTGTAAGAGTATGTGTAAGTGTGAAGAAATATATTTGAGTGTAAGAGAAGTGAATTAAAGTGGACAGAAAATGGAATGATATGTGTAAAACATGTATAACTTGTATAAGTAACAAATAAAATGAAATTAAGAAAACAACAAATATGATATGAATTAAAGTGCAATAAAGTAAAGTGAAATTAATTAAAAAAGAAGAAAGGAAAACAAATAAAAAGTGAAATGGGGAAAAAAAAAAAAAAAAAAAAAAAGGGGAAAAAATAGGGGTGAATATGACGGTGAACCATATAAAGGACGATGCATAAACCATAAAATAATATGGTGTAATGTAGCGAACAAAAAATGCCTAAAGATTGAGCATAGTGTAAAAGTGCACCTTAATTCTAATGGTCTTATTTGTTTTATAGTATATTAACTTGTGTTTTTTATTATTTTTATGATTATTATTATATTATTTTTGTTTTTTGTATTTTTGTTGCCTGTATGTGTTTGTTTACTGACTCATTATTGAAATAATAACTGAGACACCGGGCATCTATCTGGACTGGTTAAACATTCATTGTGAGCTGAACCATTAATACAAAGACAAAAACAAAAAGATGTGAACATGTGTGGCCGTTTATAGAAGAGTTCTAAAATATCCTAAAAATCAGTAAATGAGTAAACATGCAGAGTAGTATGGAATGATAGTAAAAAAGAGGCACTTGAAATGTCGGGAAGTGTCAATGTGGCTATATGAGGCTAATGAAAAATAACCGCTATTAGCGGACAATTGCCAAAATGTGAACCTCAATCTAAATAGAGAAACTCTCTAGAGAATGATAGCGATCAGGGTATGGGCATGGAGTGTGTGTCAGGTTGCATAGCGGAATCGATATATTGGTATTACAATATTTTAATGCTTTAATGTTAGACTGGAAAGGGAAAAGTAAAACCGAAAGGAAACCAAATGGGTTAATGAAAAACTCCCTAGGCAGTAGGTAAACATGTGTTGAAATCGAAAATACGCTATCTGATTCTCTGTCTTGACACATCCAATTACAGAAAAAGCCACATTTGAGGCCACCACATCTCGCCGACAACAAAGACATCGCCATACATGTCGCGATGACTGTGCGATCTACATGAATTAAATACTTAAATGTGTATTTACAAGGAACAAATAAAATTCGATAAAACGGAGAAGCCGAACATTGCTGTTGACAGCTGTATATACAAAAAACAGTTAATACAGTAATAAGAACAAAAAACACACAATATGCATATGAAATGTCCCGATAAACATGTTAAGATAACGAGCAATATCGTATGAATGGCTGGGAAGCCAGCAGAACTGTAATCGTGGGACATATCTTACAATGTATGTTGGTTGGTTCTCTAATGAAACCCAAAAAGAAAGAAAAAAGAGAGTATAGGATACTGAGATCTTGTTGAAAAGGGTGCCAAGAGCCTAGGTGTTTTGTAATCCTCTTACAAAGAAGGAGATACTGTATTTATGGATCCTGTAAAAATCGGGGAAAAAACATCCAGGGTGCTTGTAAGAAAATAAGGTTAGGAAAAAAGGCAAGATGAAAAGAGAGGGGGGAGGGGGAAGGGAATGAGGAGAAAAATGGGAAAATGTGCGCAAGGAAGAGCGAGGAAAAAAAAAAAATAATAAATAAATAAAAAAAAGTGGAAGTGGAAGTGGAGAAAAAAAAAAAAGGTGGAAGTGGAAGTGAAGAAAAAAAAAAAAAAGGGGTGGAAGTGGAAGTGGAGAAAAAAAAAAAAGGTGGAAGTGGAAGTGGAGAAAAAAATAAATAAAAAAAAGGTGGAAGTGGAAGTGGAGAAAAAAAAAAAAAAAGTGGAAGTGAAAAAAAAAATTAATAAAAAAAATAAAAGGTGGAAGTGGAAGTGGAGAAAAAAAAAAGGTGGAAGTGGAAGTGGAGAAAAAAAAAAAAATAAATAAAAAATAAAAGGTGGAAGTGGAAGTGGAGAAAAAAAAAAGGGTGGAAGTGGAAGTGGAGAAAAAAAAAAAAAATAAAAAAAGGTGGAAGTGGAAAAAATAAAAAAAAAGGGTGGAAGTGGAAGTGGAGAAAAAAAAAAAAAAAAAAAAAAGGTGGAAGTGAAAAAAAAAAAAGGTGGAAGTGGAAGTGGAGAAAAAAATAAATAAATAAATAAATAAATTATTATTTTGGAAATGAAAATGAGAAAAGATAAAAGTAAATGTAAAAATAAACATAGGGCAGGGACAACCGGCAGATCGAGGGAGCTTAATGTATGTTTAGGACCGGGCTCATATAGAATGAAGTATGATAAGCCTCTTAAATACCTAGAGTGAGATATACAGTGAGATGGGATACATGGGAATCGCATGCATACATAAGATATACATATACATAATCTGAATGTGTAATTAGAACGCTTCAAAAACCAAAAAGCTACCACATGTGTTGTGAAGACATGTATGGGAGAGCGTGAAGATGGTATAATGTAAAATCCATGTTGGAGAAATATCGGTTATCAGCGAAATAGTTCTGTATGTATATATATAGTGCACTCAAGAACCGGATACGTCTAGAGTAAAAAAAAAAAAAAAAAAAAAAGGGGGGGGGGGGGGAAATTAGGAGACACAAAATCAGAGAAAAATCTCCAAGGAGATGTGATGAGCTGTGTAATATGTAAGTGTGGCAGTAATGGACAATGGTGCAAACGTGAAACTGGATACTGATACTGATCAGTCATAAAAATGGGACACATCCCACTCAAAATTCATTCCAGACGGAATTCTGGTTTGGAGTGAAAAGATCCAGAACACTTCACGTTTGCACAATGACCGGAACTTGTCGCCTCCCCTGATGGGGGTTTTGACCTGTTCTACACCCTGTATAACAAGACTGGTGATGTCCTTAAAGTGTATGTTGTTCCAATGTCGTGCCACATTGGTGTTTTTATTGGTGGAGATATCATAAAGATGGTCCCTGAGGCGATCTCTAAGCCTACGAATTGTACGTCCCACATACTGTATATTACACAGTGTGCAAGAAATGACATACACAATGTGTTTGGTGTTGCAATTCATGAAACTCTTAATCTCAAATTCTCTATGATTGCTACATGAAATTACGTGTTGGCCTGTTTTGATGAAGCCGCAATAGATGCAGCTTTTAATACCACACTTGAAGGTGCCCTTAAAGCTCAGCCAGCCATGATGGGTGATTTTGCTATTAAATAGGCTGGGTGAAAGGGAGCTTCCAAGCGTGGGTGCCCTTCGAGACACTGTTTTAATGCCCTTGAGTAGTATGGCACTATAGGCTGGGTCACTATACAGTATGGGCAGATACTTCATCACTGTGTTTTTAATTTTCTGAAACTCTAGACTGAATGGAGTAGAGAAAACTGGAGTATTATTGGAGAATTTGGAAGCTGTTCTCTTGGAACTTTGTAGCAAATTATCTCTGGGAACAGAGCTGGCAGCCAGCAGGGCTTTAGTAATGATGTGTTCAGGGTACCCTCTATCTTTAAACCTGCTTGCCATATTATGGGCCTCCTCGTTAAAGGTTTCAGGTGCACTGCAAAGTCTCCTGAGTCTGAGGAACTGGCCATACAGGACCCCCCTGATGGTGTGTCTCGGATGGGCAGAATCTGCTCTTAGAATGGCATTGCCCGCTGTTGGTTTTCTGTAGAGGCTAGTAACTACTGTATTGCCCGCACCTGTCAACTTAACATCCAGAAAGTTTATGGATTTGGAATTTAATTCACCGGTAAACTTTAAATTCAGAGAGTTATTGTTGAAATAATCAAGCCAAAGTGTGAGATCTGCCTCGCTGTCTGAAGTGATAAACAGGAGGTCATCAATATAGCGACCATAGAACACCGTATCAGTCCTGCGGGGGCTATCATGTCCAAAGATGCGGGACCTCTCCCACCAGCCCATGAATAGGTTGGCGAGCGAGGGAGAAAACTTGGCTCCCATGGAGGCCCCGCATCTTTGGAGATAATAGCCCCCGTCAAACATGAAAAAATTGTGGGTAAGTAAATATTCCAAAACAAGTAAAATGAAATCTTGAAGTACCAGGGACATTTTACCCGATTCCCTCAGGAAAGTGGCCACAGCTCTGATACCAAGATGATGGGGAATGCTGGAGTATAAACTTGTCACATCACAGCTAACCCAACGATAGCTGTCATGCCATTGAAATTGGTTGAGTTTGGTCAGAAGCTGTGTTGTGTCCTTGAGGTAACCGGGTAAATCCACCACTAATGGTTGTAGTTGCCCATCAAGCCATTCCCCAAGACGCTCGTTAAGAGAGCCTATACCAGCCACAATGGGTCTCCCCAAAAGGGGATCTAGCCCCTTGTGGATCTTGGGTAGGTGATGGAATACCGGCATGATGGGACAATCTGGAATAAAAATATCTCTCTCATGAACAGAAAAGATCCCAACTGATGTGCCTCTATCCAAAAGGCATGTAAGGGCCTTGGTGAAAGCTGCAGTGGGGTCTGATTTGAGTGCCTGGTATGTGTCTGTGTCAGACAATTGGCGAAGTGCCTCATTCTTAAAGACATCAGCATTTAAAATTACCACAGTCCCCCCCTTATCCGCATTCTTGATGACTATGTCTCTGTCTGATTCAAGGTCATTCAAGGCTTTTCTTTCCATGTCAGTAAGATTGTTGTGGGGATAGGGTCTCCTATGGCAGTCACGGGCAAGGTGGGTTAAATCTTTTTCTATCAATTTCTGAAAGAGGTCTAGTTCCTTACCCCTGGAGTCCACCGGGTAGAAGTTGGACCTGAGTTTGAAAGACACAGTGTTACCTGTGTTGGTAGGGTCCACAGGGCTAGGATCTGACTGTATGGCAAGTTCAGTTAGATCATATAGAGCACATACTTCTCTAAATAAAATGGGAGAAAGAGGAGACTCACCCACATCCGTGTCTTCACAAAGACTGTCACCGGAGTTGTCTGAAGATTCAAAGTAGAATTTTTTAAGTGTGAGACTGCGGGAAAACTTGTTGATGTCCAAGAGTGTAGAAAACAAATCAAAATGCTTAGTGGGGCAGAAATTAAGTCCTTTAGAGAGTAATCTGGATTCGCCAACACTCAAAACCCTGTTTGAGATATTAAGGACGTTGCTCACTGTTTCTTCTTCCGTAAGGTGTAGATAGGATTTGTGGTTCCTTTTTCCTCCTCTTCGGGTCTTTTTGTAGTGGATTTTTTCTTCTTTGATTTTATGCTGGATTTCCGAGGGTGTGCCGGGGCTCGTCCTCCGTCTGTGCGGTTCATAGATGTTGAGGGTCGGTCGGGCGATGACTCTGAAACAGAGGTGGCCATGGTGTCATTTGCCGCATCGCTCCCCTGATCTGAAAAGCTGACCCGCTTACCCGAAGGTTTGCGTGACCGGTTGGTGAAGAATTGAGGTTTTTTCCATGTATAAACATTGCCGCTTTCATAATCGGCTCGGTCTCGGTTCATTTTTCCTTTCTTGGTCTCGATCACTGATTTTTCCAGTCTGTCCAATTTGATATTGAGACGACTATCCAGATCGGCGAACTCAGTACATGTTTGTAGGACCGTCAGCTCAGTCTGTATGAGTGTCATTTCCCCCTGCAATTTTTCTGCTGTCTTTTTGTTGGACTTGACTAAGATGTCCAAAAGCTTAAAAGAGCAGGTATCCAGGGTGTCAGTCCATTCCTTCTTCATTTCTTCGTTGAAAAGGTCTGAGGTGGGGAACTTCTTAATCCTTAAACCTCTGGGGATTTGGCTGAGTGTAAGGTATTCCGTTAGGTAATGTGTGTCCCAATATGATCGGATCTCTCTGGCCATTAGGTGTTCAAGCCTTTTGAACATTCGGATAAGCGATATCCCCTCATTATCTGCCGATGAGGTCGTTTGTGTCCGTGGGATGGTTCTCAACGGATTGTCTGATGGTGCTGTAAGGGTTCTGCTGTAGCTAGTTTCAGCTGTTGGCAATGCAGGCGTGATGGTATCCATAATGGGAGCAGGCTCGGAGAATGAATGGAAGCCTTGAGTGAGGTAAACAAGGAAGATTTGGCTGGTTCTCGGGCTGGTAAACAAATGTTGCAAAGTCCGAAATGAAATGAGAGAGTGGGTAACCGCTCAAAGAGAACCAGGTAATCTGATTCCTGTGGTCCGAGCCAAGGGTGCAGGCAGTGCAATCAAAATGCAGGTTAGGATGAAGGAAAAAAGCTGGGACAGCCGCACTCCAAAAAAACTCCTCCTTTAATTAAAAATCACAAAATACATGCCACAGCAAAAAACAGCACAACAAAAGAAAAGCTGACGTTTCGCACTATGCCTTAGTGCTTCTTCATAGCTAGTGTGTAAACAGTAAAATGAGTGAATATATACCTTACAACCCAATGAGTGGGAGGGGGCTCTGGAAACAATTAAGTTAAACAGGGTCCCCTGTGAAGTTTGGGTGTGTCTCGACAGACAATCAGAGAGTGTCTCATGTGGACTATGTCTCATGCAAATTCATGGTGAATAGTGAACATTGGATAGAATGATGTGTTGACCCAATAGAGAAGTGGGGTGCAAAAAAATGTGAAAGAGAGTGTAAGAGTATGTGTAAGTGTGAAGAAATATATTTGAGTGTAAGAGAAGTGAATTAAAGTGGACAGAAAATGGAATGATATGTGTAAAACATGTATAACTTGTATAAGTAACAAATAAAATGAAATTAAGAAAACAAAAAATATGATATGAATTAAAGTGCAATAAAGTAAAGTGAAATTAATTAAAAAAGAAGAAAGGAAAACAAATAAAAAGTGAAATGGGGAAAAAAAAAAAAAAAGGGGAAAAAATAGGGGTGAATATGACGGTGAACCATATAAAGGACGATGCATAAACCATAAAATAATATGGTGTAATGTAGTGAACAAAAAATGCCTAAAGATTGAGCATAGTGTAAAAGTGCACCTTAATTCTAATGGTCTTATTTGTTTTATAGTATATTAACTTGTGTTTTTTATTATTTTTATGATTATTATTATATTATTTTTGTTTTTTGTATTTTTGTTGCCTGTATGTGTTTGTTTACTGACTCATTATTGAAATAATAACTGAGACACCGGGCATCTATCTGGACTGGTTAAACATTCATTGTGAGCTGAACCATTAATACAAAGACAAAAACAAAAAGATGTGAACATGTGTGGCCGTTTATAGAAGAGTTCTAAAATATCCTAAAAATCAGTAAATGAGTAAACATGCAGAGTAGTATGGAATGATAGTAAAAAAGAGGCACTTGAAATGTCGGGAAGTGTCAATGTGGCTATATGAGGCTAATGAAAAATAACCGCTATTAGCGGACAATTGCCAAAATGTGAACCTCAATCTAAATAGAGAAACTCTCAAGAGAATGATAGCGATCAGGGTATGGGCATGGAGTGTGTGTCAGGTTGCATAGCGGAATCGATATATTGGTATTACAATATTTTAATGCTTTAATGTTAGACTGGAAAGGGAAAAGTAAAACCAAAAGGAAACCAAATGGGTTAATGAAAAACTCCCTAGGCAGTAGGTAAACATGTGTTGACGGAGGGGTCGAGAGGGAGGAGTCTGGAGATGGCGCGGTCAGTGTGGAGGAGTAGCTAGACGGAGGTGCCCGCGCTCCAACCCGCTCTGAAGACGGAGACCGGAGATGCTTAGGAGCCGGATTCCCTGTTCCCTACGCTAGGTTGTCCCCCTCCACCCCCCCCGGACGGAAGTCTCGGACCCCTGGATCGGATCGGATCACCCCCCTCACCCCCCTCGATCGGGTTAGCCTGACGCGATACGTGTGAACACGTGGGCGGTGCGGCTTTCCCGGCTTCCTTGGCCCCGCTGGCTGATTGGGCGGCGGCAGTGGTGTGCAGCGGCGTGCAGTGACGGGAGGAAGGTGCTCCGGGACAGCGCGCGTAGTAGGGGGGGGGAGGATTTTCTGAGGTGAGCGAGGGCCGGAGCCCCCCCTGAGTTAACTGGCTGATGTGTCCCCCTCCAATGGGTGGCTGAGCTGCTTGAGGTGAGCCGCACCTCCCCGCCGCACTCCCCTCCAGGCTGTAACATAGAAGAGGAGGCTCAGGGAAGGGGAGATACGGCGCTAGGCAACCCTGCAGTAAAAATCTCAGGGGAGAGGATCGAGCCCACAGCCAATGCCATCAAAAGTAGGTCCAGGGACACAGTGAAACATCCTACAGCAGACCCTATTCTTTCCTCTCCCCGCTTGAAAATTACCAGATTGGTGAGTACATGTTTGAGCTCATTGCATGTAGCAGAGTGGTGAGTACAACGTCTTTTTTAATGAGTTAAAGAACTAAGAAAAAAAATAAGTATACATATACATATATTTCAATGAGACATTTCTTCAGAGGAACTGGTAACTGGACGGGACTGATATGAAGACAGGCAATAAGGTGATACAAGGGACATGAGTGCATTACTGTCATTGCCTGTGCTTGTTGAGACGTATTTATAAGGATGCTGATAATTCTATAGCTGTCTTGATGGCCCCCCTGTGACATCCCCCTTTTGCCCATTGGGAGAAATGAAGGAGAAATTAAGGAGACAGGGAGAATATCTTTTTTTTTTCTCCCTCTCTCCCTGTTCCCTATTTTTTTCTTTCTATTTGACAACATAGATGTAACATATCTTGGACTCTTTTCATATTATACTCCAGTATTTATAATATACAAATACACGGATGAGCTGGCAGAGAACGTAATTAAAAACTGACGGATACAACGGTTAAAGCACAGCATATAGTATAATTAACCATACTAAAAAGCCCTGAAAACCCGTAAAAGGAGGTCATTGAGTGTGACGCGCACTGGAGACCGACAGAAGAGGGGGGTTAATATACGTGCTGGGTGCTCCGAAGGTCTTCAACTTAAAACTAAAGCCAAAAAGTAGAAATATCAAATCAACTTTAAAACGTGATACCAAAGGGTATTGTTCCGTGCAGCATACACCTCCCATAAGTGCATAGTGGTCTTCCTATAGAATTTGCTGTAAAGCGTCGTAGACCAATTCAGGTGCAGCAAGAAGCAATCAGGACTACTGCAGGACTGAAAGGGGGCGAAGGATGACCACAAGGGGAAAAGGAGTAAAAGGCGGGGCAATCCCAAAGGTCCCCCGCTTAAGTCAAAGTCCAGGCCCAATGTGCAAATTTGTGACCCACGGGACAAATGGAGAAAATCAACATATAGAAAAACCATCAATAACCCGAGGAGGCCAGGTAGAAAAGGAAAAGAAAAAAGAGAAGAAAAAAGGGACTGTTAATATCTTGACAGACTCAGAAGCACTCTCAGAGTCACTATTAGAGAAAAAAACAGATCAAGATAGAGAAACAGACAAAGAAATAGACCTGGAACAGGGAGACAGGGAAGAAATGCAAGACATTACACTTTTGCCAACAAAAAGGGAAATGGAAGGAATGTTTGCCGCTTTAGAAAGATCACTTAAAACGCAAATGGAAAAAATGGAGAGAAATATGGGGCATATATTGGAAAGAGTGGAAGAAGTTGAGAAAAAAGTCGATCACAACATAACCTCAGTTAAAAAATTAGAAGATGAAATAAAAGCATTAAAAATAAATCAACGAGAACAGGCGTATAAATTAGAAGATCAAGAAAATAGGGATAGAAGGAAGAATATAAGAATACGCGGAGTTCCAGAAACGACACAGGCTGAGGATCTCCCAGAAATAATAAGAAAAATTTGCAATCCAATACTAGAGAGAGAAATAATTTCCCCCCTAAAAATAGAACGTGCGCATAGGATAAGACGAGCTAGAGAGAGAGCACAGGACTACCCAAGAGACATTATAGTGCGATTTGAAAGTTGGGAAGAGAAGAACCAACTATGGAGAAAACTGAGAGGGAAGTCGCCATTAGAATTCGATCAGCATAATATTCAAATATATCAAGATCTGTCACAAGAGACGTTAAAAAGAAGAAGAAGCTTAAAACCGTTGTTAGGAGTCTTGCAGGAACATGATATACAATATAACTGGGGTTTCCCAGCCTGCCTGATAGGCAGGAAAAACGGTATCTCGGCAAGACTAAGGTTTTTAGAGGAAGTGCCAGAATTTTGCCAGAGATTAGATATCCCAATACCAAAAAAGGATTGAAAATGTTAGACGGCGGTGTGGAGGGGAGGGGAAAAGGGGGGGGGAAATGGGGGGGGAGGAGGGACGGGGAGGTTCAAAATAGTAAGCTACAGGAGCGGGATCGGAGAGGGGGTGGACCCGGAGGGCTCTCCTTCCCCAATTCCCCAGTATAGGGGGATAGGAGACCGGGCTAAAATAGAACTCCACCTTAGCCCAAGGAGCAAAAGAGCGCCTGGAGCGCCAAATAGAAAAAGCTCTAAAAGACCATAGGGTCAGGGATTGACCGGGGGGAAGGGAGGGAGTGGGAGGCGATGAGAAAGCCCCATATGAAGAACAGGGGGGCAAGATATGACGGGAGGGGAGGGTGGGGGGGAGGAGATAAGAGGAGGGGGGAGGGGGAAAATAGGAGGGCCTGGAGGGGGGGGGGGGAAGGGATATAGATCTGTGTGTCATGCAGCAAGGAAGAACATACATACCTGAGAAAGACAGAAAAAAAAAAAAAAAAAGGAGAAAGACATGACAAATATAAATTTTTTAACATATAATGTAAGAGGTCTCAGTTGCCCCGAAAAAAGGCATATGGTATTAAGAGAGGTCGAAAGGTACTCCGCTGATATAATTTTTTTACAAGAGACACACATAACGTTGGATTCAAATGTTAGACTGTATTCTCGGGCAGTTCCCACTTGGTACTATGGGGACTCCCCAAAAAAGAGAGCTAAAGGGGTCGCCATAGGAATAGGGAAGAATATCTCTTTTATAGTAGAAGATAGGAAGGTAGACCCGGAAGGTCGCTATTTGTTTCTAAAAGGTGTACTCCAAGGAAAAAAATACACGCTAGCAAACATATATTGTCCAAACACCCAACCACATAAATACCTGAGGGGGATTCTGAATGCTTTAATGGATTTTAAAATAGGACATGTAATACTAGCTGGAGACCTCAACCTCTCAATGGACTATCAACTTGATAGTACGTCCGGGGCACAGAGGCGAAACATTAAACAGCTTAGAATATTAGGAAAGAAAATGCACAGTTACTGTTTAATAGATCCCTGGAGGATTACATATCCAAATAAAAGGGACTATACCTATTATTCTTCAGCGCACGGAACATACTCGAGACTGGATTATATAATGGTTGACCATGAGTTACTGGAAGAAGTAATTAAAACTTCAATAGGGGTATCTACAATCTCAGACCATGCCCCTGTAATGGTGAAGATTAGATGTAAAGAAGTAGAGCAAAAAATGGGATCATGGAATTTAAACGAAGAACTCATAGAAGATATAGAGGTAAACAATATAGTGAGAGCAGATCTGGAGCAATATTTCACCCTTAATAATACACCTGAAATAAGGGTAGCTACCGTATGGGAGGCCCACAAGGCATACATCAGAGGGAAACTAATTTCGATAGGAGCAGGGAAAAAAAAGACAAGAAAATTAAACATGAAAAAATTAACAACTGAGCTAGCTGAATTGGAGCAAATGCATAAAGAGCGAGGAGAAAGCGAAATATACCAAGAAATTGTTGTAAAGAGGGTCCAGCTCAGAGACTTAATGAAGGTTGAAACAAGGGACATATTCAAAAATGTTAGAAAAGAGAGGTATAAATGGGGGAACAAACCAGGAAAATATTTAGCTAGAATATCTAGGGAAAAAAAAAAAAAAAACTACATAGAAAAAATAAAAAATCAAGATGGCCTTGTGAAATATAAGACGTCTGAAATTGCGGAATCTTTTCGGACTTTCTACAGCTCATTATATTCATTAAAAACCAACGAAACGCCAGAGCAGGAAAATATGAGAAAAAAGAAAATCAGGGAGGTAAACATGTGTTGAAATCGAAAATACGCTATCTGATTCTCTGTCTTGACACATCCAATTACAGAAAAAGCCACATTTGAGGCCACCACATCTCGCCGACAACAAAGACATCGCCATACATGTCGCGATGACTGTGCGATCTACATGAATTAAATACTTAAATGTGTATTTACAAGGAACAAATAAAATTCGATAAAACGGAGAAGCCGAACATTGCTGTTGACAGCTGTATATACAAAAAACAGTTAATACAGTAATAAGAACAAAAAACACACAATATGCATATGAAATGTCCCGATAAACATGTTAAGATAACGAGCAATATCGTATGAATGGCTGGGAAGCCAGCAGAACTGTAATCGTGGGACATATCTTACAATGTATGTTGGTTGGTTCTCTAATGAAACCCAAAAAGAAAGAAAAAAGAGAGTATAGGATACTGAGATCTTGTTGAAAAGGGTGCCAAGAGCCTAGGTGTTTTGTAATCCTCTTACAAAGAAGGAGATACTGTATTTATGGATCCTGTAAAAATCGGGGAAAAAACATCCAGGGTGCTTGTAAGAAAATAAGGTTAGGAAAAAAGGCAAGATGAAAAGAGAGGGGGGAGGGGGAAGGGAATGAGGAGAAAAATGGGACAATGTGCGCAAGGAAGAGCGAGGAAAAATAAAAAAAAAAATAAATAAAAAAAAGTGGAAGTGGAAGTGGAGAAAAAAAAAAAAAGGTGGAAGTGGAAGTGAAGAAAAAAAAAAAAAAAGGGTGGAAGTGGAAGTGGAGAAAAAAAAAAAAAGGTGGAAGTGGAAGGGGAAAAAAAAAAAAAAAAAAAAAAGGTGGAAGTGGAAGTGGAGAAAAAAAAAAAAAAAGTGGAAGTGAAAAAAAAAATAATAAATTTTTTTTTTCACTTCCACTTTTTTTTTTTCTCCACTTCCACTTCCACCTTTTTTTTATTTATTTTTTTCTCCACTTCCACTTCCACCTTTTTTTTTTTTTCTCCACTTCCACCCTTTTTTTTTTTTTCCCAGCCATTCATACGATATTGCTCGTTATCTTAACATGTTTATCGGGACATTTCATATGCATATTGTGTGTTTTTTGTTCTTATTACTGTATTAACTGTTTTTTGTATATACAGCTGTCAACAGCAATGTTCGGCTTCTCCGTTTTATCGAATTTTATTTGTTCCTTGTAAATACACATTTAAGTATTTAATTCATGTAGATCGCACAGTCATCGCGACATGTATGGCGATGTCTTTGTTGTCGGCGAGATGTGGTGGCCTCAAATGTGGCTTTTTCTGTAATTGGATGTGTCAAGACAGAGAATCAGATAGCGTATTTTCGATTTCAACACATGTTTACCTACTGCCTAGGGAGTTTTTCATTAACCCATTTGGTTTCCTTTCGGTTTTACTTTTCCCTTTCCAGTCTAACATTAAAGCATTAAAATATTGTAATACCAATATATCGATTCCGCTATGCAACCTGACACACACTCCATGCCCATACCCTGATCGCTATCATTCTCTAGAGAGTTTCTCTATTTAGATTGAGGTTCACATTTTGGCAATTGTCCGCTAATAGCGGTTATTTTTCATTAGCCTCATATAGCCACATTGACACTTCCCGACATTTCAAGTGCCTCTTTTTTACTATCATTCCATACTACTCTGCATGTTTACTCATTTACTGATTTTTAGGATATTTTAGAACTCTTCTATAAACGGCCACACATGTTCACATCTTTTTGTTTTTGTCTTTGTATTAATGGTTCAGCTCACAATGAATGTTTAACCAGTCCAGATAGATGCCCGGTGTCTCAGTTATTATTTCAATAATGAGTCAGTAAACAAACACATACAGGCAACAAAAATACAAAAAACAAAAATAATATAATAATAATCATAAAAATAATAAAAAACACAAGTTAATATACTATAAAACAAATAAGACCATTAGAATTAAGGTGCACCTTTACACTATGCTCAATCTTTAGGCATTTTTTGTTCACTACATTACACCATATTATTTTATGGTTTATGCATCGTCCTTTATATGGTTCACCGTCATATTCACTCCTATTTTTTCCCCTTTTTTTTTCCCCATTTCACTTTTTATTTGTTTTCCTTTCTTCTTTTTTAATTAATTTCACTTTACTTTATTGCACTTTAATTCATATCATATTTTTTGTTTTCTTAATTTCATTTTATTTGTTACTTATACAAGTTATACATGTTTTACACATATCATTCCATTTTCTGTCCACTTTAATTCACTTCTCTTACACTCAAATATATTTCTTCACACTTACACATACTCTTACACTCTCTTTCACATTTTTCTGCACCCCACTTCTCTATTGGGTCAACACATCATTCTATCCAATGTTCACTATTCACCATGAATTTGCATGAGACATAGTCCACATGAGACACTCTCTGATTGTCTGTCGAGACACACCCAAACTTCACAGGGGACCCTGTTTAACTTAATTGTTTCCAGAGCCCCCTCCCACTCATTGGGTTGTAAGGTATATATTCACTCATTTTACTGTTTACACACTAGCTATGAAGAAGCACTAAGGCATAGTGCGAAACGTCAGCTTTTCTTTTGTTGTGCTGTTTTTTGCTGTGGCATGTATTTTGTGATTTTTAATTAAAGGAGGAGTTTTTTTGGAGTGCGGCTGTCCCAGCTTTTTTCCTTCATCTTAACCTGCACAAAGATAATGTTACGCTGAGTAAATTGATACCCAACATGTCACGCTTCAAAGTTGCGTCCGCTCGTGGAATGGCGACAAACTTTTACCCTTAAAAATCTCCATATGTGGTTCTTTGCAGATCCACAAAGAAATTACGCCGGCGTATCTATTGATACGCCGCGTAATTTCAAAGTTCCCGCGTCGTATCTTTGTTTTGTATCCACAAAACAAGATTCAACGGCATCTCGGGTTGATCCGACAGGCGTACGTCTTAGTACGTCGTCGGATCTAAGATGCAATTTTTCACTGGCCGCTAGGTGGCGTTTCCGTCGAATTCCGCGTCGAGTATGCAAATCAGCTATTTACGGCGATCCACGAACGTCCGTCCGGCGCATTTTTTTACGTCGTTTGCGTTCGGCTTTTTCCGGGGTATAGTGAAAGCTGCTGTTATGAGGCATACTCAATGTTAAAGCGGTTCTCCACCCTAAAGTGAAGTCCCGCTGATCGGAACCCTCCCCCCCTCCGGTGTCACATTTGACACCTTTCAGGGGGGAGGGGGGTGCAGATACCTGTCTAAAGACAGGTATTTGCACCCACTTCCGGCCACACGCTACGGGCAAAAGACGGGCATTCCGTCACATCCCGTCTTTCGCCCGTTGTGTGCTGGGAACACTCGGCTCCCAGCACACAGCGTGTGAGCCAATCGGCGGGCGCAGCGCGACTCGCGCATGCGCCATAGGGAACCGGGCAGTGAAGCCGCAGCGCTTCACTTCCTGGTTCCCTCAGCGTGGATGGCGGGGGGAGCAGCAGAGTGACGAGCGATCGCTCGTGCTCTGCTGCGATCGGCGCTGGACTCCAGGACAGGTAAGTGTCCTAATATTAAAAGTCAGCAGCTGCAGTATTTGTAGCTGCTGGCTTTTAATATTTTGTTCCCGTGGCACATCCGCTTTAAGTATGGCTGGCGTTCCCGCGTACAATTTAGCATTTTTTACGTCGTTTGCGTAAGTCATTCGCGAATAGGGATTTGCGTAGAATGGCGTCACCGTCGTGAGCATTGGCTTGTTCCGGGTTAATTTTGAGCATGCGCACTGGGATACCCCCACGGACGGCGCATGCGCAGTTAAAAAAAAAACGTTGTTTACGTTGGGTCACGACGTATTAACATAAAACACGCCATTTGAATTCCTCGCCATTACGCCGCCAAAGATACACTATGCCACCGTAACTTACGGCGCAAATTCTTTCAGGATTAAAAAAAAAAAAAATAAGTTGCGGCGGCGTAGTGTATCTTAGATACGCTGCGCCCAGCGTATTAATGCGCCGAGGTACGTGGATCTACCCCGTTATGTTTAAAAAATGATACAGGTTGCATGTTTTGAGTTACAGATAAGGCCTATGGTAGAATTATTGCTCTCATTCTAACGATCGCGGCGATACCTCACACCGTTTTCATTCGTGGGCACTGCTCACGTATGCATTCGCTTCTGTGCGAGAGCTCGTCGGGACGGGGCACTTTAAGATTTTTTTTTTTGTTTTGTTATTTATTTTACTTTCCAAAAAAAAAGTTGTGTCACTTTTATTCCTATTACAAGGAATGTAAACATCCCTTGTAATAGAAAAAAGCATGACAGATCCTCTTAAATATGATATAATAAAAGACCTCAGATCTCATATTTAGACAAAAATGCAATAAAAAAAATCTATGGGCGGAGGTGTTGTTTTGACATCGCTTCCGGCCTGCTATGGTATGGAGATGGGTGGGGGCCATCTTCCCTTCACTCGTCTCCATACCCATCCACGACAAAGACCTGATCGCCTCCGCCGCTACGACGGCTCAGGTAAGTGGCGGAGGACACAGAAGGATGGCGGGAGGGGGGGTCCTCTCCCGCCACCGATAACGAATCCGCCGCAGAGACCGCCATTATTGGAAACCGGACCGCTGGCTGAAGTCGAGGATATCTGGGTTATGGCAACTAGCTGCTGCCATAACAGAGATATCTCCATCACACAGCCGACCGATATTGTCATGCGGCGGTCCGGAAGTGGTTAAAGACCAAGTGCTGGATTCAGCAAGAATTTACGCCGGCGTATCTATAGATACGCCGCGTAAATTCAAAGCTGCGCCGGCGTATCTTCTTTCTGTATTCAGAAAACAAGATACGCCGAAATTAGGCTAAGATCCGACTGGCGTAAGTCTCTTACGCCGTCGTATCGTAGGGTGCATATTTACGCTGGCCGCTAGGTGGCGCTTCCGTTGTTTTCGGCGTAGAATATGCAAATGACCTAGATACGCCGATTCACAAATGTACGTGTGCCCGGCGGAATTTTTTTACGTCGTTTGCGTAAGGCTTTTCCGGCGTAACGTTGCTCCTGCTTCTATGAGGCGTACGCAATGTTAAGTATGGACGTCGTTCCCGCGTTGAATTTTGAATTTTTTACGTCGTTTGCGTAAGTTGTTCGCGAATAGGGCTGGACGTAATTTACGTTTACGTCTAAAGCATTGACGATTTGCGGCGGAATTTCGAGCATGCGCACTGGGATTCTTTTACGAACGGCGTAAAAAACATCAAATACGTGGGGTCACACTAAATTTAAATAAAACACGCCCACATCATCCAAATTTGAATTAGGCGGGCTGACGCCGGAGCACAAACGTTACGCCGCCGTAACTTAGGGCGCAAGTTCTTTCTGAATACGGAATTTGCGCCCTAATTTACGGCGGCGTAACGTATCAGAGATACGTTGCACCTGCACATTATTACGCAAATCTATCTGAATCCGGCCCCAAACCTTTTCTGCCATTTGTTGCTTACAAGTAAAAAATCATTATTTCCTGCTATAAATTACTTGGAACACACAAACATGATATATTTTTTTTTTTGCAGAGACCCTAGAGAACAAAATGGTGGATGTTGCAATATTTTTTGTCACACCGTATTCGTGCAGTGGTTTTTCAAACGCAATTAAAAAAAATACACTTTAATGAATTTAAAAAAGATTAAACAGTAAAGTTACCTAATTATTTTTTTTATTTATTTTTTGTATAATGTGAAAGAAGATGTTACACCGTCATAATCGCGAGAGAATTGTGATCTTTATTCTATGCAAAAAAATTGTGATTCTCATTTTAGCCAGAATCGTGCAGCTCTAGTGGATAGCATCTTTTCCCGGTGCTTTAACCACCTTTATTCCGTCTTAATATTTCTGGACCATATCACTTTTGAGCCGATTAAGCACTATCAGACAGTGACACCTAGAGGGGAACCAGGGGAACTGCAATGACGATACTTCTGAACTTCTCTACATAAGCATCTGTAAAGATTTTGTATTCTTTAATTAGTGATTGTAACTATTGTCAGCAGGACAGGAAGTGAGAGAAAATCTAAAGCCGTGTACACACTATGGGCCAGATTCACAAAGAGATACGATGGTGTATCTCCTGATACACCATCGTATCTCTGACTTACACTGGTCCTATCTATGCGCCTGATTCATAGAATCAGTTACGCATAGATATGGCTAAGATCCGACAGTGTTACACTGTGTTACACTGTCGGATCTTATTTTCAATTTGAAAATGGCGCCGGGGGTGTTCCCGCTGATTTACGTTGAATAATATGTAAATCAGCGAGATACGTGAATTCACGAACGTACGCGGACCCGACGCAGTGTTCTTACAACGTTTCCGTAGGGGCTTTCCCGGCGTATACTTACCCCTGCTTCTATGAGGCGCAGCCAATGTTAAGTATAGCCGTCATTCCCGCGTCGCTTTTAAATTTTTTTACGTCGTTTGCGTACGCCGATTCAGAAACCCGCGCGTCGCTAGTTACGCTCACGTCGAAACCACTGACGTCCTAGTGACGTCAGTGGGAGCAATGCACGCCGGGAAATTCCGCGGATGGCGCATGCTCATTTAAATCGGCGCGGGAACGCGCCTGATTTAAATAGTACACTCCCCCTAGCCGCGGAATTTGAATTCCGCTGGGGGATTTACGATCCGCCGCCACAAGTTTGGAGGTAAGTGGTTTGTGAATTACCCACTTGCCTCGCAAACTTGCGGGAGCGGATCTTAAATCAAGTAGATCGAGCGGATCTAAAGATCCGCTGATCTACGTGAATCTGGCCGGAGCTGCTGTACTAACTATGAGAAGTCAGTGCAGCCATTTCCCCTGCTGAGCTGTTGTGTTGCGACAAGTGAATGACCCCCCCCCCTCCCCCCCGCCAGAACACTTCGTTCAGCGTTCTCTGCCATTGAGTCGGTCGGATGCTGGTTTTTCAGCATGCTCGTCTGACAGAAGCCGGCCATACGGACTGGCATACACGCGGGCTAAATGACAGTTTTTTTTTTTAACCAGCTGACGTCTCCTTACATTTGGCGGTCCGTCTATAGAGGGCGCTGGAACGCCGCCCCCTCTGGCTTCGCACCGCCACTGAAATAACATACATTCATGCATTGCATAAATGTATGTTATTGTTGCCAGCTGCCGCTGGCCTATTCAGGTGGCCGGACCTTGAGCGCCGACCACCTGAATAACGGCAGATGGTTGGCTGTGCGGAAGTGCCTATCAGAGCCAGCGGTTATCGGTAACCTGATTGGCTAAAGCGTCACCAAGGCGGGAGAAGACATCGAGGGACGTGGAAGGAGAAAGGTAAGTGCATTTTACAGGGCACATCGGCGACAATGGGCACAGAGGCGAGAAAGGGCACAGTAGCAACAATGGGCACAGTGGCGACAATGGGCACAGTGGCAACAATTAAAGGGCACAGTGGTGACAATTAGCACAGTGGCGACAATTGAGGGGCACAGTGGCTGCATTTGATGGCATGGCACAGTGGTGACAATTGATGGCACAGTGGCTGTGTTTGATGGCATGGCACAGTGACTGAGTTTGATGGCATGGCACAGTGACGGCGCTTGATGGCATGGCACAGTGGTGCGAATTGATGGCATAGTGACTGCATATGATGGCATGGCACAGTGGTGATAATTGATGGCATAGTGGCTGCGTTTGGTGGCATGGCACAGTGGCTGCGTTTGATGGCATGGCACAGTGGTGCGAATTAATGGCATAGTGACTGCATTTGATGGCATGGCACAGTGTTGATAATTGATGGCACAGTGGCTGCGTTTGATGGCATGGCACAGTGGTGACAATTTATGGCACAGTGGCTGCATTTGATGGCATGGCACAGTGGTGCGAATTGATGGCATAGTGACTGCATTTGATGGCATCGCACAGTGGTGATAATTGATGGCACAGTGGCTGCGTTTGATGGCATGGCACAGTGGTGACAATTTATGGCACAGTGGCTGCATTTGATGGCATGGCACAGTGGTGACAATTGATGCCACAGTGGCTGCGTTTGATGGCATGGCACAGTGACTACATTTGATGGCATGGCACAGTGGTGACAATTGATGGCACAGTGGCTGCGTTTGATGGCATGCCACCGTGGTGAGAATTGATGGCACAGTGGCTGCATTTGATGGGCACAGTCAGGCTGCAATTTTTTTCTTTTTCTTTTTTTTTCGTTTGCGCCCCCCAAAACAATTTTGAGCACCAGCCGCCACTGCCCGCGTGTATCCGGCTTAACAGAGCCCAAGGTTGCAGTGAAAACCTGATAGGAGTTCTAATCCTTCCCCATTCAAAACAAGAAAAAACTTTTTTTGGCTTGGCATACGAAGATGTGACAATTTAATTCCTGGAATGTCTATGACATAGCACTATAGTGGTGAGTCACACAGCCATGGGTCGCAGAGCAGATGACTCAGTCTTTACAGAGTAGTAGAAGAAATAACACGTGTGCGCATTGTGCTGTTGGTGGAAAATGAGTAACAGGAATCTATATCATTCTATCTTTCAATGACTGTATTGGTGAGATCTCTGCCCTGGCCCCTGAAGTCTCAGCCGGTATACACACTTGCTGTGCCCAATATAAGGGGTATCACTAATTAGTTTCTTATTTATATTTTTACAGAGAATATAGGAGGAAGAGCTGGAACACACAAAGATGAGGGTTGACATCCAAAACTCTCTTTTGGGGTCGGAATGATCCTTTAAAAGAAGCAAAATTTAGTTAAAGCGGAGGTTCCGCCGATTTTGGTGGACATTTTTTCAAATAACAAAATTATTATATATATATATTTTTTATTGCATTTAAGTCCAAATATGAGATCTCGGGTCTTTTTGGCCCCAGATCTCATATTTAAGAGGACCTGTCATGCTTTTTTCTATTACAACGGATGTTTACATTCCTTGTAATAGGAATAAAAGTGATCCAGTTTTTTTTATTTTTCTTTAAACTGTTTTAAAATCAATAAAATAAAGTAAAAAAAAAATAAGAAAATGTATTTTTTAAAGTGCCTCGTTCCGATGAGCTCACGCACAGAATCGAATGCATACGTGAGTAGCGCCTGCATATGAAAATGGTGTTCAAACCACACGTGTGAGGTAGCCCTAATACTCCTCTGTAACTCAAAACATGCAACCTGTAGAATTTAATTAAATGTCGCCTATGGAGATTTTTAAGGGTAAAATTTGTCACCATTTCACGAGCGGGCACAATTTTGAAGCGTGACATGTTGGGTATCAATTTACTTGGCGTAACATTATCTTTCACAATATAAAAAAAAATTGGGCTAACCTTACTGTTGTCTTATTTTTTTATTTTAAAAATTACATTTTTTCCAAAAAAAGTGCGCTTGTAAGACCGCTGCGCAAATACGGTGTGACAAAAAGTATTGCAATGACCGCCATTTTATTCTCTAGGGTGCTAGAAAAAAATGTGTAATGTTTGGGGGTTCTAAGTAATTTTCTAGCAAAAAAAAAATGTTTTTAACTTGTAAACACTGAGTCTGAAAAACATGCTCGGTCCTTAACCACTTCCCGCCCGGTCAATGGTATATTGACGTCCAGGAAGTGGTTCTGAAATCCTGACTGGATGTCTATTGACGTCCTGCAGGATAACAGCCGCTGCGCGCCCGTGGGCGGGGTGTCAGTCTGACACCCTGCATCTCCGATCTCGGTAAAGAGCCTCCAGCGGAGGCTCTTTACCACGTGATCAGCCGTGTCCAATCACGGCTGATCACGATGAAACAGGAAGAGCCGTTGATCGGCTCTTCCTCACTCGCGTCTGACAGACGCGAGTAGAGGAGAGCCGATCGGCGGCTCTCCTGGCTGGAGGGGTTTGCGCTGATTGTTTATCAGCGCAGCCCCCCCTCGGATCCCCACACTGGACCACCAGGGAAGTAACATGGCAACCTAAAATCAATAAAAAAAAGAGCACAATAAATGCCAATCAGTGCCCACAAATGGGCACTGACTGGCAACATGGGCACCGACTGGAGTGATGCCCAGCAATGCCATCAGTGCCACCCCTCAGTGTCCATCAGTGCCACCCCTCAGTGTCTATCAGTGCCACCTCTCAGGGCCCATCTATGCCCAGTGCCCACCTATCAGTGCCTATCTGTGCCACCCATAAGTAACCATCAGTGCCACCCATAAGTGCTGTCCATGAGTGCCCAGTGCTGCCTATGAGTGCCTATGAGTGCTCATTGGTGCCCATCAGTGCTACCTCATCGGTGCCCATCAGTGACACCTAATGGGTGCCCATCAGTGCCACCATATTAGTGCCCGTAATTGAAAAAAAACGTACTTATTTACCAAAAAAATGACAGAAAAAAATAAAAACATAATTTTTTTCAAAATGTTCAGTCTTTTTTTTAGTTTTTGCGCAAAAAATAAAAATCGCAGAGGTGATCAAATACCACCAAAAGAAAGCTCTATTTGTGGGAACAAAATGATAAAAAATGTGTTTGGGTACAGTGTAGCACGACCTCGCAATTGTCATTCAAACAGCGACAGCGCTGAAAGCTGAAAATTGGCTTGGGCAGGAAGGTGCGTAAGTGTTGCCAGCATGCCCACTTATCTCGGAAATTTCTAGAAGAATCTCTAGAATGGGATATCAATTCCTCCATATATGCAATGTGATCTACTTTGCGTATCAATTCTGAAATTTTTGGAGGGGCTGTTCGCGACCATTTAACCGGAATACACAGTTTCGCCGCGTTGATAAGAAACACAATAATAGATTCCTTGTAGACTGAATTGGGTAGTGAGGAGAGGTGTAATAGGTACTGTCCAACTGTAAAGTCCGGGGTGTAGGTGGTAATGGACACTATGAGATCATGGACCGACTTCCAAAAAGTCGTGATAGCTGAACATTCCCACCATATATGGAGGAGAGTGCCAGCCTCTAGTCCGCATCGCCAGCACAAGGGAGAGATGTTTGGACTAAATTTATTAATAATGTAAGGGGTTTTATACCACCTTGAGTATATTTTGTAACTATTTTCCTGTATCAGGACGTTTAGCGAACCCTTGTGTAGGCGATGGAAGACCGAAGTCCACTGATCATTAGAGATTGTTATACGTAGATCCCTTTCCCACTTCTTGTTGGTGTTGTCTGATTGTGGGTCTGATGTTGAGTTTAATACATAATACATGAGGGAAATTAAATGGCCTTGGGGAGCCCTTCCTATGCAGATGGATTCAAAGGTTGTCTTAGGCCTGTGCCAAATGTTAGTGAAACCGAATTTTTTCAAAAGTGATTAGTTCAAAGTTATGAGGAGAGACAGAGACAGAGACAGTAAGATTCGGGAATTTAGCGGAGAAACGATCCAGAGAAATGAGATTCCCTTTTTCAAAGAAGGCTTCAGCCCTGCAAGTCGTGTCTGAATCCAAGTCGGGGGAGGTAATGATATGGTGTCTCTGGGATATTTCGGGGTTAAAGGATATTGGGGTAATAGGTCCATATATTGAAGAGATTTTCAGTTTTTTACAGAGAGACCTGAATATTTTTAATGAAGTTCCCGTAATGGGATGTGTGTTTGCAAGGTGCGGAACCTTCCTAGGATCAATCCATGGAAGGTTTTTCAGAGGGATTGGCGGAGAGATTAAAGATTCCTCCAGTTGGATCCAGTCCTTGGAGCCTCTGTGTAGGTGCCAATTAATAATCCTGGATATATGACAGGCCCAATAATAATTTTTAAAATCTGGTAGACCAATTCCACCCAAAGATTTCGGGATAGTAAGCTTGTCCCACTTGATACGGGGTTGCCTATCATTCCAGATAAATTTCAAGCAGACACGTTTTAGAGATTTGAAGAATGTGGCAGGGATTTTAATAGGAATGGTCTGGAAGAGATATAAGACTTTAGGCAAGATACACATTTTTATGATGTTAGCTCTCCCAAACCACGAGAAAATGCCTTTGTTCCATTCAAGCAAATCTTTTTTTATGGCGTTCAACAGGGGAACGAAGTTAATAGCGTACAGATTATCCATGTTGGATGATAAGTGGATTCCCAAATAAGGTATAGATTCATTCTCCCAGGTAAATGGAAAATTAAGTTTGCATTGGTTTACCGTGTCAGTGGAAAGGGAAATATTCAAGGCCTTAGATTTGGAGAAGTTTATTTTGAAATTTGAGATGGTTCTAAACATGGAGAAATCTTTAAGTAGATTCGGAATTGTAATTATTGGGTTGGTAAGAAATAGTAGGATGTCGTCTGCGATGTCATCGTCCTTTTGATGCAGTGAAGTTGTCCTGTCCCCTTAGCAGAATAACACCCCCAAAGCATAATATTTCCACCTTTATGCATACCTCCCAACAAGCACTGATTCTGCGGGATTATCCCGCACTGACTGCATATTCCCGCAGTCCCGCGAAAGGGTTAAATTTCCCGCACTGTGAGGATCCCAGCTCCTCCCCCCCTGCTCAGTACTGTAGGAGGAGGTGAGCGGAGCTGAATGGGCAGTTCTGCTGGAGGAGGCGGGCGTAGCTGAATGTACTGCGGCGCGTCGATGAGATGACTGCTGAGGGAGGAGACATGCTGTGCAAAGATGAGAAGCATCAACAACCTCGACCCCTCCCGCTCAACAACTTTGATTCCCCCCGCTCAACAACTTCTTGACCCCCCCCCGCTCAACTTTATGTATGAAGGTGGGGATGGTGTTCTTGGGGTCTTAGGCAGCATTCCTCCTCCTCCAAACATGGCGAGTTGTTGATGCCAAAGACATAGATTTTGGTCTCATCTGATCACAAAGCTTTCACCCAGCTTTCTCCTCTGAATCATTCAGATGTTCAATAGAAAACTTCAGACGGGCTGTACATGTGATTTCTTGAGCAGGGGGACCTTGCAGGTGCTACAGGATTTTAGTCTTACCCGGTGTAGTGTGTTACCAATTGTTTTCTTGGTGACTATGGCCCGGTTGCCTTGAGATCATTGACAAGATTCTCCCGTGTAGTTCTTGGCCGATTCCCCATCGTTCTCATGATCATTGAAACTAGAGCTGCACGATTCCGGCTAAAATGAGAATCACAATTTTTTTTTTGCTTAGAATAAAGATCACGATTCTCGTGGTGTAACTTCTTCTTTCACGATGTACAAAAAAATTGGGCTAACTTTGCTGTTTAGTTTTTTTTTTTTAATTACTGTAATGAGCGATCACGGGTGCCCGGCGGTGATCGCGACCGCCGGGCACTCGCATCAGCACCAGGGGCGAGCAGGGGGCACGTGTTGTATGTCACCGCGTTTGAGAACGAGGAGATCTGGTCTTGACAGTGTGTACGCAAAGCAAGCTTGTCGAGTTTCTCCACAAGCCTGACAAGGAACTCGTCGAGGAAAACGATGTTCCTCAATCGTGTGTACGAGGCCTTAGGCACAGTTTACCCTCTATTTTCAGGGTAAAAAAGTGAGTTTTATATGCCAATAAATACAGTAATTGTTCAGCAGATCAGATTTTTGTCATTCAGAGCCCTTGGCTTCTAATCATAGTGTGACCACCTACGTACATACAAAACCACCCATAGCAAACACAAAAGAGATTTGATTTCCTTTTGTTTGCTCTCTTCATTATCGCTGTTAGCTGTGCCCTTTGTGCTACCGTCATTAATAGACTTTGGCAAGGAACAGAGGGGCAGCCTGGTAAAAATGAATTAATTGTCAGTCCAAGAGGCTCCCCCCCCCCCCCGTTCCTCTACGGTTCACATCCTGAATGCCATCAACTTCATTTACATGCCGATCATTCCCATGAAAGATCGCTGTGGACAATGGTGCGCCAACAGTGAGGTCCATACACTTAGGGCGATAATACCGTTAGAAACCGCTTACATACATACATGACCATTTTGTATTTTACCACTTTAGCTCCAGAAGATTTAACCCCCCTCCTGACTAGGCTGTTTTTTGCAATACGGCACTGCGCTACTTTAACCACTTAAGCCCCGGACCATATTGCTGCCTAAAGACCCAAGGGGTTTTTACAGTTCGGGACTGCGTCACTTTAACAGACAATTGCGCGGTCGTGCGACATGGCTCCCAAACAAAATTGGCGTCCTTTTTTCCCCACAAATAGAGCTTTCTTTTGGTGGTATTTGATCACCTCTGCGGTTTTAATTTTTTGCGCTATAAACAAAAATAGAGCGACAATTTTGAAAAAAAATCAATATTTTTTACTTTTTGCTGTAATAAATATCCCCCAAAAACATATATACATTTTTTTTTTCCTCAGTTTAGGCCGATACGTATTCTTCTACCTATTTTTGGTAAAAAAAAACGCAATAATCGTTTATCGGTTGGTTTGCGCAAAATTTATAGCGTTTACAAAATAGGGGATAGTTTTTTTGCATTTTTATTTTTTTTATTTTTTTTTACTACTAATGGCGGCGATCAGCGATTTTTTTCGTGACTGCGACATTATGGCGGACACTTCGGACAATTTTGACACATTTTTGGGACAATTGTCATTTTCACAGCAAAAAATGCATTTAAATTGCATTCTTTATTGTGAAAATGACAGTTGCAGTTTGGGAGTTAAACACAGGGGGCGCTGTAGGATTTAGGGATCACTGTGTGTGTGTTTACTAGTGTAGGGGGGTGTGGCTGTAGGATTGACAACATCGATCGAGTCTTCCCTATATAAGGGATCACTCGATCGATGCGCCGCCACAGTGAAGCACGGGGAAGCCGTGTTTACACACGGCTCTCCCCGTTCTTCAGCTCCGGGGAGCGATCGCGACGGAGCGGCTAAAAACAAATAGCCGCGCCGTCGTCCCGGATCGCTCCCCGAGCGGACCCGACCTCCGCATGTACCGGGGGGGTCCCGATCGGACCCCCCACCCACGTCTAGCAGAGGACGTACAGGTACGTACATGTGCCTGTCCGTGCCATTCTGCTGACGTATATGTACATGAGGAGGTCGGGAAGTGGTTAATTGACAATTCCGCGGTCATTTGACGCTGTACACAAATACAATTGATGTCCTTTTTTCCCCACAAATAAACCTTACTTTTGGTGGTATTTGATCACCTTTGCGGTTTTTATTTTTTGCGCTATAAATATTTAAAAAAAAAATTATAAAAAAAAACAAACATTTTTTACAATCGGCTATAAAACCTATCCAAAAAAAATCAAGGGCCAGATTCAGAGAGAAATACGTTACTCTGCGGCGGCGTAACGTATCCCATTTACGTTACACCGCAGCAGGTTTACAGCGTAAGTGCCTGATTCTCAAAGCTCTTACCTGTAAAGTTGCGGCGGTGTAACTTAATTCCGCTCGGCGCAAGCCCGCCTAATTCAAATGGGGCGGACACCATTTAAATTAGGCGCGTTCCCGCGCCAAACGTTCTGCGCATGCTCTGTGTTAAAATTTGCCGACGGCGCCCCGACGTTTTTTTTGAACTGCGACGTGTGTAATGGCATTCGTATTCCCGGACGTCTTACGCAAAAAAAAAAAATCGAAATTCGACGCGGGAACGACGGCCAAACTTTAACATGGCTGATCTAAAGATAAGCCATGTTAAAGCAGGTGTAACTTTGCGACGGGAAAAAATGACTAGCGGCGACGTACGAGATTGCGGCGAACGCGCGGATCTTCGTGGATCGCCGTAACTAGTCATTTGCATATTCTACGCCGACCGCAATGGAATCGCCACCTAGCGGCCGGCCTAGAATTGCATCCTAAGATCCGACAGTGTAAGTCAATTACACCTGTCGGATCTTAGGGATATCTATGCGTAACTGGTTCTATGAATCAGCCGCATAGTTAGGACGGGCGGATCACAGAGATACGACGGCGTATCAGGAGATACGCCGTCGTATCTCTTCTGTGAATCTGGCCCCAAATTTCTAAATAAATTGAGGCCAATGTGTATTTTGCTACAAATTTTTGATCCAAAAAAATCCCAATAAGCGTATATTGATTGGTTTGTTCAAAAGTTATTGCGTCTACAAACTATGGGATAGATTTATAGAATTTGTGTTTGTTTATTAAAGTGGTTGTAAAGGTTTGAATATTTTTAAATAACAAACATGTCATACTTACCTCCACTGTGCAGCTCGTTTTGCACAGAGTGGCCCCAAACTGCGTTTTCTGGGGTCCCATGGCAGCTCTCTCGGCTCCTCCCCGCCTCAGATAACCCCCTCTGGGAAGCGCTCTCCCAAGGGGGTTACCTTGCGGGCGCGCTCCCGAGTCCTGTATTGGGTGTCCATAACTGCCGAGTACAAGACTCGGTCTCGGCCCCCGCCGATTGATTGACAGCAGCGTGAGCCAATGGCTGCGCTTCTATCAATCTATCCAATGAAGAGCTGAGAAGCCCGGGCAAAGGAAGAGCGTGTTCTCAACGCAGGATTTTCAAGGGCTCAGGTAAGTAAAATGGGGGGCCAGTAGACTTTTTCACCTTAATTCATAGGATTCATTAAGGTGAAAAAACATGAACCTTTTCAACTCCTTTAATTTTTTTATTAGTAATGGCGGAGATTAGCAACTTCTAGCGGCACTCTAGGCGGACAGTCGGGGCACTAACTGACACTTTTTTGGGGACCAGTGACACTAATACAGTGATCAGTGCTAAAAATATACATTGTCACTGTACTAATGACACTGGCTGGGAAGGAGTTAAACCTCAGGGGAGATTAAAGGGTTAACTGTGTGCCTAGCAGTTAACCCTACTAACCCTGAAAAATTTAAATCAATGAACAATTGTACAATTACAATAAATGGTATCAATATAAAGTTCAATAACTGCAGATTTTAAAAATAATGAAATGTTGTGCTTCAAATTTATGCTCCAATCACCGTGCTTTCAGAAAGTGCAACTTGCATAATAAAGTGCTTCACCCGATGTACCAATCAAAATGCGCTCACCAGATATATATACGGTCATAGGGGCAGATCCACAAAAGATTGCGTAATTTTAAAATTCCCGCGTCGTATCTTTGTTTTGTATCTACAAAACAAGATACGACGGCATCTCGGAGGGATCCGACAGGCGTACGTCTTAGTATGCCGTCGGATCTTAAGGTGCAATATTTCGGCGACCGCTAGGTGGCGTTTCCGTAGAATTCCGCGTTGAGTATGCAAATTAGCTATTTACGGCGATCCACGAACGTACGTCCGGCGCATTTTTTTACGTTGTTTTCGTTCGGCTTTTTCCGGCGTATCGTTAAAGCTTCTATATGGTGGCATACTCAATGTTAAGTATGGCCGTCGTTCCCGCGTCCAATTTTGAATTTTTTACGTCGTTTGCGTAAGTCGTTCGCGAATAGGGATTTGCGTAGAATGACATCACCGTCGTAAGCATTGGCTGGTTCCGGTTTAATTTGGAGCATGCGCACTGGGATACCCCCATGGACGGCGCATGTGCAGTTAAAAAAAAACGTTGTTTACGTCGGGTCACGACGTATTAACATAAAACACGCCCCCATTACATCCATTTGAATTCCGCGCCCTTACGCCGCCAAAGATACACTACACCGCCGTAACTTACGGCGCAAATTCTTTCTGGATTCAAACCAAAGCCAGGTAAGTTACGGCGGCGTAGCGTATCTCAGATACGCTGCGCCGGTGCAGATCTTTGAGGATCTGCCCCTCTCTGGTTTCTCGGCCGAGAATCTCACAACGAGAAAATACGAGAGCAGGTTCTCTATTTTTCTCGTCGAGATTTTAGGCAGTTTTCTTGATGAGAAACCTGAAAGCCTCGTACACGCTCGGTATAGCTCTGCCAGCAGTTTTCTTGCTGGTTCTTGCCGGGGAAACCCGAGGCTTAATTCAGATTCTTTATGTAAGGTTTTAATCATGTTTCCACTTTCCTCAAGACTGTACATATTAGGTACCTGGACTCAACAAGTACAGAGACCTGTTGATATTACCAGAAACGCGGCGTCCTTGTCATTTCTGTGTGCTGAACTAAAAGCACAAACAATCTTATCTATCTTCTGAAAACTACTAATCTCCCCACTCCCCAGGTAATGGAGATGAACAAAGGCGGACATGTTTGAAGTGCAAATGAAAGACATAGCCAGCACTCCCTAAACACTGTTAGGTGTGCATATATAAAAATAAAATAACGTAGCTCTGTTTTTAAAACATAAGACCTCTACACACGGCCGGGAATCCCGCCAGGAAAAAAAACGTTGGTTTTCCTGACGGGATTCCTGGCAAGCTTACCTTGCAGAGCCATGTATACAGACGGCCACTCAAAAGAGCTGATTACGGGCCAGATCCACATAGTAATGGATCGGCGCAGTGTATCGAGATACGCTACGCCGCCGTAACTTTTCCGGCTTTGGTTCGAATCCTGAAAGATTGCGCGCCAAAAGTTACGGCGGCGTAGTGTATTTCTGGCAGCGGAATTCAAATCGGCGATCAGGGGGCGGGTTTCATTTAAATGAAGCGCGTCCCCACGCCAATTGAACTGCACATGCTCCGTTTCGAAATTTCCCGCCGTGCTTTGCGCAAAATGACGTCGCAACGACGTCATTTTTTGAACTTAGACGTGACTTACGTCCATCCCTATTCACAAACGACTTACGCAAAAAAAAAAAAATGAAAATTTCGACGCGTGAACGACGGCCATACTTAACATGGCAAGTCTATCTATACGCCGTAAAATACCAGCTTTAACTATACGCCGGAAAAAGCCGACTAGAGACGACGTAAGAGAATGCGACGGCCGCGCGTACGTTCGTGGATCGTCAGAAAAAGCTCATTTGCATACCCGACGCGGAAAACGACGCGGACTCCACCCAGCGGACGCCGAAGTATTGCATCTACGATCCAAAGGCGGACGAAGCCGTACGCCTGTCGGATCGAACCCAGATGCCGTCGTATCTTGGTTTGAGGATTCAAACTAAAGATACGACGCGGGAAATTTGAAAGTACGCCGGCGTATCAGTCTATTCTAGTCAATTCTATTTTTTTATTTTCTATGCTATCCTAATCTATTCTATTCAAATTCACATTTATTTTATTCAAATTTCAGAAGATGGTTATACCCTTTCTATTTTATTCTATTCTATTACTTTATTTTCTTTTCTATTTTATTCTGTTCTGTTTTATTTTGTTCTGTTTTACTCTATTCTTTTATTTTGTAAGCCATACCTATGCTATTTCTATTCTATTTTCTTCTATGCTTTTATTTTTTATTCTGTTCTGTTTTACTCTATTCTATTCAACTCCTTCGATTTTATTCTGTTCTTTTCTATTCTATTTTCTTCAGAAATTGGAATTTGATTAGAAAAACGATTAGAATGCAATAAAAAAAAAATAGATTAGAAAACGATTCGAATCTCGACAAATTTAATTTAGTTATTTCGGATTTGTTTCAATTCATTACTATTGTAATTCGGAAATTCGGATACATAACTAAAAATGTGTCCAAATTTCACTTTGAAACAAAATGAAACGCACATGTCTGCTACTAATGGACTGGTACCAGATATCTTCAGAGGTCTAGTGGAGGCCATGCCTTGACGGGATTTGGCGGGTGGTCATAATGTTATGGCTGCTCGGTGTACATACTTTCCTGTTCTGTTTGTTATTCATACATGTTCCAGTTAGTACAGCTGCTGGTGCTTGATTAACCACTTAAAACCTGGACATTTAGGCAGCTAAAGGACCTGGCCAGTTTTTGCGATCCGGCACTGCGTCACTTTAACTGACAATTGCGCGGTCGTGGCTCCCAAACAAAACTGGCGTCCTTTTTTTCCCACAAATAGAGCTTTCTTTTGGTGGTATTTGATCACCTCTGCGGTTTTTATTTTTTGTGCTATAAACAAAAATAAAGCGACAATTTTGAAAAAAAATCAATATTTTTTACTTTTTGCTATAATAAATATCCCCCAAAAATATATAAAAAAATATTTTTTTCCCTCCGTTTAGGCCGATACGTATTCTTCTACATATTTTTGGTAAAAAATATCGCAATAAGCGTTTATCGATTGGTTTGCGCAAAATGTATAGCGTTTACAAAATAGGGGATAGTTTTATTGCATTTTTATTAATTTATTTTTTTTACTACTAATGGCGGCGATCAGCGATTTTTTTCGTGACTGCGACATTATGGTGGACACTTCAGACAATTTTGACACATTTCTGGGACCATTGTCATTTTCACAGCAAAAAATGCATTAAAAATGCATTGTTTACTGTGAAAATGACAATTGCAGTTTGGGAGTATTATCCACAAGGGGGCGCTGAAGGGGTTAAGTGTGACCTCATTTGTGTTTCTAACTGTAGGGGGGTGTGGCTGTAGGTGTGACGTCATCGATTGTGTATTCCTATAAAAGGGAACACACGATCAATGACGGCGCCACAGTGAAGAACGGGGAAGCCGTGTTTACACACAGCTCTCCCCGTTCTTCAGCTCCGGGGACCGGTCGCGGGACTCCAGCAGCGATCGGGTCCGCGGGTCCCGCGGTCACGGAGCTTCGGACCGGGTCACGGGCGCGGCTGGGCACTTAAAGAGAACGTACAGGTACGTGCTTGTGCCCAGCCGTGCCATTCTGCTGACGTATATGTGCAGGAGGCGGTCCTTAAGTGGTTAATGTAGTGAATTTTATGTTTTTTTATTTTGCAGTTTTTTATTTTTTTCCACCACGAGTTCATCTGCATTTCTCTGCACATTACTTCGCTCTGCTACAGTTCTAAGCAGGAAGCAGGTAGCTATTTAAAGTGGTGTTAAACCTAAAACCAAAAATATAATATATTGCAGCTTAACAATCATTTCGGCTTTTTCCCCCTCTATTTTCACCTGTTGATCTGGCCAGTAACACACCTCCTGTATTAGAGCGCCTCCACTCTGGATGAAGGAGCACAGGGGGCACATGTGAATAGCCACATTGTTAATCTGCGGGGAGGGAATGTTAAATGTACTAGCAGATTTAGATACACTAGAAAATTGGAGTCAAACTCCAGCGCACACTGCGGTTACACAAGCAGTTACAGACACTTTTTTTTCTTTCTTTTTGGATAAAGGTTTTACATGAATAAATAACAGCTGAGCACCTCTGTCAACGGTAAATGGTTTGTACTCACCGATACCGAGTACCGACACTTTGCTGTGCGATTTGCGCCAATACAAAAAATTGGCGCAAATCGCATACAGCAAAGAGTCGAATGCGATTTGAATAGAAATGCAGTGCGATTCCTGTCTGAATCGCATGTGATTTCCCCCACTGCTCCTGTGTGTGTATATAACGGGAAAAGAGCCATCTAGTGGGCAGTTTAAAAAATGTTTGAACTCACAGTACATAACTGACCGCATGCAAAATAATCTGTCCCGGTCCGCTGATGATAGCAAATCAGGGCCGCTGGAGGTGCTCACAGGGCTGGAGGAGAAGTTCCGGGACAGCGTGGCCCAGATTCAGGTAGGGGCGCGCACTGATTTGCTCCGTAATTTGCGTATCGTAAAAGGGGCCGGCGTAAGCGCGCGTAATTTAAATGATCCCGTAGGGGGCGTGGATCATTTAACCACTTAAGCCCCGGACCAAAATGCTGCCTAAAGACCCAAGGTGTTTTTACAGTTCGGGACTGCGTCGCTTTAACAGACAATTGCGCGGTCATGCGACGTGGCCCCCAAACAAAATTGGCGTCCTTTTTTTCCCCACAAATAGAGCTTTCTTTTGGTGGTATTTGATCACCTCTGCGGTTTTTATTTTTTGCGCTATAAACAAAAATAAAGCGACAATTTTGAAAAAAATGCAATATTTTTTACTTTTTGTTATAATAAATATCCCCCAAAAACATATATATTTTTTTTCCCTCAGTTTAGGCCGATACGTATTCTTCTACCTATTTTTAGTAAAAAAAAACGCAATAAGCGTTTATCGATTGGTTTGCGCAAAATTTATAGCGTTTACAAAATAGGGGATAGTTTTATTGTATTTTTATTAATTATTATTTTTTTACTACTAATGGCGGCGATCAGCGATTTTTTTCGTGACTGCGACATTATGGCGGACACTTCGGACAATTTTGACACATTTTTGGGACCATTGTTTTTTTCACAGCAAAAAATGCATTTAAATTGCATTCTTTATTGTGAAAATGACAGTTGCAGTTTGGGAGTTAACCACAGGGGGCGCTGTAGGAGTTAGGGTTCACCTAGTGTGTGTTTACAACTGTAGGGGGGTGTGGCTGTAGGACTGACGTCATCGATTGTGTCTCCCCTATAAAGGGGATGACACGATCGATGCGCCGCCATAGTGAAGCACGGGGAAGCTGTGTTTACATACGGCTCTCCCCGTTCTTCAGCTCCGGGGAGCGATCGCAACGGAGCGGCTATAAACAAATAGCCGCGCCGTCGTCCCTGATCGCTCCCCGAGCGAACCCAACCGCCGCATGTAGCGGGGGGGGTCCCGATCGGACCCCCCACCCGCTAGAAGGACAGGACGTACATGAACGCCCATGTGCCTGTACGTGCCATACTGTGGACGTACATTTACATGCGGCGGTCGGGAAGTGGTTAAATTAGGCGCGTTCCCGCGCCGAACGTACTGCGCATGCTCCGTCGGGAAAATTTTCCAACGTGCATTGCGGTAAATGACGTCGCAAGGACGTCATTGGCTTCGACATGAACGTAAATGGTGTCCAGCACCATTCACGAACGAGTTACGCAAACGACGCAAAATTTGAAAATCGCGACGCGGGAACGACGTCCATACTTACCATTGGCTGCGCCTCCTAATAGCAGGAGCACCCTTTCTGGCGAAAACGACGTACGCAAACGACGTAAAAACCGAGCGCCGGCCGCACGTAAGTTTGTGAATCGGCGTAAGTATGCAATTTGCATACTCTACGCTGACAACTACGGGTGCGCCACCTAGCGGCCAGCGGCAGAATGCACCCTAAGATACGACGACATAAGAGCCTTATGCCAGTCGTATCTTAGGCTACAGTCGGCGTATCTAGCTTTCTGAATACAGAAAGTAGATACGCCGGCGCTACTTAGCAATTACGCTGCGTATCTATGGATACGCAGGCGTAATTGCTCTCTGAATCTATCCCCTTGAGTATAGGGCGGAAGCATAGCTCCCAACTGTCCCTGATTTGGATCTGTCTGATCTGTATAGTGGAACATAAAATGCACTTTTTATCTTTCAAAAAGTGTTTCCCAGTGCTAAACTTTTCATCCAAATTCTGAATTGCTGCTCTCCTGACAGGGGGGGTCTGTGCTGATTGTTTATCAGCACAGCTCCCCCTCGGATCCCGCCTAGGACCACCAGGACTGCCATTCACACTCGACCACCGGGTATTCCCCCACTAGACCACCAGGGAAATGCTAATCTGTGACCTGGCAACTGCCAATCAATGACCAGGCAGCTGCCAATCAGTGCCCACCCACAATGCCTGCCACTGCCAGTGCCACCAGGGATACCTATCAGTGCTGCATATCAGTTACAACATTTTATAACAGAAAAAAAGCAAAACTTTCGGTCTTTTTTTTATTTGTTTAGCAAAAAATAAAAACCAAAGAGGTGATCAAATACCACCAAAAGAAAAACTCTATTTGTGGGAACAAAATGATAAAAATTCTGTTTGGGTACAATGCATCACGACCGCGCAATTCTCATTTAAACAGCGACAGCGCTGAAAGCAGAAAATTGGCTTGGGCAGGAAGGGGGTAAGTGCCTGGTATTGAAGTGGTTAAGGGGTCTGGGGTGCAGCTGCAGCACAGAAGGTTTTTCACCTTTCACACTGGGTGTTATTCGGGCGTTTTTCAGGCGCTTTGGCATTAAAAAAAAAAAGCCTGTAAAGCGCCTGAAAGAAGCCTCATTTGCAATCCCAATGTGAAAGCCTGAGAGTGCTTTTAGAGCCCTTTCACACTGCCGGTGCTGGAAAAACGCTGGTGAAGCGCCGCTAAGACCCCTTTCACACTGGGGCGTTTTCCAGGCGCTTTGGCGTTAAAAAAAAGCTCCCTCAATGGGAAGGGGTGCTTTAGGAGCGGTGTATTCAATGCTCCTAAAGCGCTGCAAAGAAGCCGCTTGCAGGACCTTTTTTGACGCCCTGCCAGCCCAGCGCCTCAGTGTGAAAGTACTCGGACTTTCACATTGGGATTGCAGATGCAGCTTCTTTCAGGCGCTTTACAATCGCTTTTTTTTAATGCTAAAGCGCCTGAAAAACGCTGCAGTGTGAAAGGGATCTAATGCATTCTATGCATTTAAAACCTTAAACTTTACCATATCTTTAATTATTGGCAATGTAGAGCAGGGCAGTGGCATGGCATTCTATACAGCATGTTCAGCGCATCGCACAAATCCCTTTTTTTTTATGTTTTGAACAAACTTCATTTGAAGTGTACAAAGTGTACACCTAATTCATGGCAATGTACAGCAGACTGATGGGCATGGAATTCTGTGCAGTGCGCTGCGATAAAACGCAGGCCCCAGGCTGCGTTGTAGTTCTGTACAGTGCGCTGCGATAAAACGCAGGCCCCAGGCTGCGTTGTAGTTCTGTACAGTGCGCTGCGATAAAACGGAGGCCCCAGGCTGCGTTGTAGTTCTGTACAGTGCGCTGCGATAAAACGCAGGCCCCAGGCTGCGTTGTAGTTCTGTACAGTGCGCTGCGATAAAACGGAGGCCCCAGGCTGCGTTGTAGTTCTGTACAGTGCGCTGCGATAAAACGGAGGCCCCAGGCTGCGTTGTAGTTCTGTACAGTGCGCTGCGATAAAACGCAGGCCCCAGGCTGCGTTGTAGTTCTGTACAGTGCGCTGCGATAAAACGGAGGCCCCAGGCTGCGTTGTAGTTCTGTACAGTGCGCTGCGATAAAACGCAGGCCCCAGGCTGCGTTGTAGTTCTGTACAGTGCGCTGCGATAAAACGCAGGCCCCAGGCTGCGTTGTAGTTTTGTACAGTGCGCTGCGATAAAACGGAGGCCCCAGGCTGCGTTGTAGTTCTGTACAGTGCGCTGCGATAAAACGCAGGCCCCAGGCTGCGTTGTAGTTCTGTACAGTGCGCTGCGATAAAACGCAGGCCCCAGGCTGTGTTGGAGTGTGAATGGGACACACAGGAAACAAGTGTTTTCTGTGTGTCCTTGAGGGGACAGATGTTTTACTATGTGGTCATCTGTCATTGCAAAATATGTGAATTAACCCTTAGGCCGCGTACAGACGAGCAAACATGTACGATGAAACCAGCTGCAACACCTAAGCAAGAGGCACCACTAACCAAACACTGCCATGAAGACCAAGGAACTCTCCACACAAGTAAGGGACAATGTTGTTGAGAAGCACAAGTCAGGGTTATAAAAAAATATCCAAATCTTTGATGATCCCTAGGAGCCCCATCAAATCTATCATAACCAAATGGAAAGAGCATGGCACAGCAAACCTGCCAAGAGACGGGCACACACCAAAACTCATGGACCGGGCAAGGAGGGCATTAATCAGAGAGGAGCACAGAGACCTAAGGCAACCCTGGAGGAGCTGCAGAGTTCCACAGCAGAGACTGGAGTATCTGTACATAGGACGACAATAAGCCGTACGCTCCATAGAGTTGGGCTTTATGGCAGAGTGGCCAGAAGAAAGCCATAACTTTCAGCAAAAAACAAAATGGCACGTTTTGGGCGTGTACCATTTAAATTAGGCGCGCTCCCGCGCCAGACCTACTGCGCATGCTCCGTTTCTTAACTCCCGCCGTGCTTTGCGCGCCGTGACGTCATTTTTTTGAACGGCGACGCGCGTAGCGTACTTCCGTATTCCCGGACGGCTTACGCAAACGACGTTAAATTTTGAATTTCGACGCAGGAACGACGGCCATACTTTAGACAGCAATACACTTGCTGACTAAAGTTAGGGCAACAAAAAAAACGACTAACTTTTCGACGGGAAACTAGACTAGCGTCGACATAGTGAACGCGAAAATCCGTCGTGGATCCGCCGTAACTCCTAATTTGCATACCCGACGCTGGTTTACGACACGAACTCCCCCCAGCGGCGGCCGCGGTACTGCATCCTAAGATCCGACAGTGTAAACAATTACACCTGTCGGATCTTAGGGATATCTATGCGTAACTGATTCTATGAATCAGCCGCATAGATAGAAACAGAGATACGACGGCGTATCAGGAGAAACGCCGTCGTATCTCATTTGTGAATCTGGCCCACTATCCCCACCGTGAAACATGGTGGTGGCAGCATCATGCTGTGGGAATGTTTTGAGCAGTCAGGACCGGGAAACTGGTCAGAGTTGAGGGAAATATGGATGGTGCTAAATACAGGGATATTCTTGAGCAAAACCTGTACCACCCTGTGTGTGTGATTTGAGTCTAGGATGGAGGTTATTCTTGAGCAAAACCTGTGTGTGAAGCTAGGACATGGACAGTGACCCCAAACCCACTGCTAAAGCAGCACTTGAGTGCCCTTGGTGCCCTTTTTTCGGCCACCAGAGGGCTCTCGCGCGCCCACTGAACGGTAGGTGACCCGATGCGCGTGATCGCGTGCACGAGCGCCAGCATGGGGATTTGTGTGTGTGTAAATCCTTTTGCTGTGAGAGGAGAGAGCCATATCCTACTAAGTAGAAAAAACAATATGTCTCCTCTCCTAGTCAATCCTATCCCCGTACAGTTAGAACACACATTTAACACCTTGATTGCTCCCTAGTGTTAACCCCTTCCCTACCAGTGACATTTATACAGTAATCAGTGGCCCAGATTCAAGAAGCACTTGCGCCCGCGCAACCAAGTGCTTACTTGCTCCGGTGTAACGAGTGCTCCTGATTCAGGAACCTTGTTACACCGAATGCAGCCTAGGATGTGACAGACATAAGCCTCCTTATGCCTTCACATCCCAGGCTGCATTCTTGCGTTGGCCGCTAGGGGGCGCGGCCTTTGTGATCGGCGTGTAGTATGCAAATTGCATACTACCACCGATTCACAAAAGTTGCGCGGGCCCTGCGTACGCAAGGTACGGAGTTTCCGTACGGCGCCTTTAGCATAAGGTTGCTCCTGCTAATAGCAGGCGCAGCCAATGCTAAAGTATAGCTGCGCCTCCCGCTCGCGACGTTCAAATTTCACGTCGTTTACGTAAGTGAACCGTGAATGGCGCTGGACGCCATTCACGTTCACTTACAAGCAAATGACGTCCTTGCGACTTCATTTGCCGCAATGCACGTCGGGAAAGTTTCCCGACGGAGCATGCGCTGTTCGCTCGGCGCGGGAGCGCGCCTAATTTAAATGATTCCCGCCCCCGGCGGGATCATTTACATTAGGCAGCCTTGCGCCCGGCTGCTTAGCATATTGCCCGCGCAATTTACGGAGCAACTGCTCCGTGAATCGCGGGCAAAGCGCAATATTTGCGTGGGCGCAGAGAAAAAAATTTGCTCTTTGCCCACGCAAATATTGCGCGATTCTACTTGAATCTGGGCCAGTGCATTTTTATAGCACTGATCGCTGTATAAATGTCAGTGGTCCCAAAAAAAGTGGCAAAAGTCTCTGATCTGTCCGTCGCAATGTTGCAGTACTGCTAAAAATCGCAGATCACCACCATTACTAGTAAAAAGAATAATAATGATAAAAATGACAAAAATCCATCCCATAGTTTGCAGACGCTATAACTTTGGCGGAAACCGATCAATATACACTTATTGCAATTTTGTTTTACCAAATATATGTACAAGAATATATATCGGCCTAAACTGATGAAAACATTTGTTGTTTTTTTTAATTTGGGGATATTTATTATATCAAAAAGTAAAAAATATATATTTTTTCAAAATTGTCGCTCTTTTTTTGTTTATAGCGCAAAAAATAAAAAACGCAGAGGCGATCAAATACCACCAAAATAAAGCTATATTGACAGCGGCACAATCGCATTCCTGTGCAAATCGCCGTAGCGATTTGGGTGCTTTTAGGAGTATAGGGTGCACGCCCACAGCGTGATGTTGGGAGCTCGTGCGCATACCCGGCGGCCCCCAATGGCCACCAGCTACTCGCGATTGCTCCTGAGAAGGAGAGAACAGAGATCTGTCAATGTAAACAGACAGATTGTTGTTCTGTCAGGGGTGAGGAGAGCGATCTTGTGTTCCTAATGCTTAGGAACAACGATCGCTCTCCTCACCCATACAGTCCCATCCCCCCCACTGTTAGAATCACTCTCTAGGTAACACAATTAACCCCTTGATCTCCCCATAGTGTTAACCCTTTCCCTGCCAATGACATTTATACAGTAATCAGTGGCTATTTATAGCACTGATCGCTGTATAAATGTCACGGGTCCCAAAATAGCGTCAAAAGTGTTCGATCTGTCCGCCGTAATGTCGCAGTCCTGATAAGAATCGAAGATTGCCGCCATTACTAGTAAAAAAAAGTAATAATAATAAAAGTGCCATAAATCTATCCCATAGTTTGTAGACAAATAAAAACCGCAGAGGTGATCAAATACCACCAAAAGAAAGCTCTATCTGTGGGGAAAAAAGGACATCAATTTTGTGTGGGTACAGCGTTGCATGGCCGCGCAATTGTCAGTTAAAGCAACGCAGCGCCGCATCGCAAAAAATGCCCCGGTCAGGAAGGGGGCAAATTTTTCCTGGGGCTGAAGTGGTTAATTTCACTTTTTTGTATCTATCATGGTAGCACCGGCTAGGAAGATTAATATTACAAATAAAAAAGCTTTCTTGCGAAATGCATTCTGCGTTGGTCAGCTGACTATTCCACAACCACCACAAGGTCTGTGTAGGACAGAATTATGTTGAAATTCTAAAAGCAGATTATCAATGTAATTTAGAGTCATTTTTATGTGACAGATGGACTCCAGCAGATCATTCTAAGGACCCGTTAACGGGTAATCCTGCCACTTACAGCTGTGGCATTATAAACCTTTAACCCTTTCACTTCCACAGTCAATTTTATATTATCTTGCACATTTTAAGCCTGAAGATTAGCTAAAGAATAAATAAAGGTAAAACTTTTTTTTTTTAGATCTGGATAGAGTGGAGAGGGATTAGAACCCATTCTAAGTTTTTATTGTTATCTGTGCAGTATCACCCTCTCTATTTGTCCTGTTCACCATTATCATTGAATGTGAAAGGAAAATAAAGTTTGGGCTGTTCCTAGAAAATAAATAAAACATCTTTCAATGGGGACACTAGTTCTGGTGACCTGGGGGTCCCTAAGAGATCCCCTGGGATTTTCTCTCACTTCCTGTTTGGCAGGGACAGGAAGTGAATGGAAATCTCCACAATGGGTCACAGATCACAGATCAGATCAACTATATCCCGTATTTATCGGCGTATACTGCACACTGTTTTCCCCTTAAAATCAGGGGGAAATTGTGGGTGCGCGATATACGCCGATACTGCTTTTCCCGGGCGCCGCCGAAATATGCCGAGCCGAGTGTACTCTGCACTCGGCTAGGCTCGGCCACGCTCGGCTCCGCCCGCAGCCACGCAGCGTAGAGCGAGCCGAGTGTACTGTGCACTCGGCTCCGCCCGCAGCCACTCGAGAGGAGCCGAACACACAGGAAATCCGGCTCCTCTCTGCGCCAAATCCAAACACCGCTGCAACCCCGGGCAAGGTGCGGATGGACGGGCCCCGCGAGGAAGCCGCAGACGGACACCTCCAAAGCCGCAGACGGACACCCACAAGGCTGGACGGACCCCGCGCAAGGCCGCAGACGGACGCCGGACAAGGCCGCCAATGGACGCAGGGCAAAAATGTAAGGTGCCGTCGTACGTGTTGTACGTCACTGCGCTTTGCTAGAGCATTATTTTTTTCACGATCGTGTGTGGGCAAGGCAGGTTTAACAATAATCGGGTTGAAAAAACGTTTTTTCTAGACCATTAAAAATGGTCGTGTGTACGCTGCATTACTCTCCACCAGGGAAGGCAAGGAGATAAGCAGGCAGGCGGCTGGCCGGGACTTGAGCCAAGGCAGAAGAACAGAGCGTAGCTGAATGGGGAAGCACCCGAAACTGAAGAAATATTCCCTCCGCTCTGACCAGCACATGTTCATCAGAAAGGGGCACAGATAATTGAACAAAATACACCCCACCTAAGCTAGAATTTTTTTTTAATTCTGCACTGACTGTCTTTGAAATTGCCCTTGCCCCTGTTCAAATCCAATCCGGGGACAAAACCGGGGACAGACTTGGTACGGGGAGAGTGTCCTCAATCCGGGGACTGTCCCCTGAAACCGGGGATGTCTCGTCACCCTACGCTATGAACCAGGAAGTGATATTATGAATGCAGCTTCCAGGTTCATTCATTGGAGGGAGAATCAGCTCCTTCCACTCTATCCAGTGCAGAAATACCCAGCATGGCCATCCCAGGCCCACCTTGGATTCAGCTTTACATACAAGTCTTAGGCCCCGTACACACGACCGAGTTTCTCGGCAGAAATCAGCCAGAAACTCGGTCGGAGCTGGATTCTGCCGAGAAACTCGGTCGTGTGTACACTTTTCAGCGAGGAACCCGTCGAGGAACTCGTCGGGCCGAAAAGAGAACATGTTCTCTATTTCCTCGTTGTTCAATGAGGAAAGTCGGCCCGCCGAGCTCCTCGGCAGCTTCCACACTGAACTCGCCGAGGAACTCGATGTGTTTGGCACGTCGAGTTCCTCGGTCGTGTGTACGGGGCCTTAGGGATTGATTTTGTAAATGTGCATCTGTGAGCCTGTACTTTTGAAATAGTTAGTTGTAAAGAGTGTGGCAAATGTATGTGCTGTATCCAGAGGGTAGGCTCTGATTCTAATTAACCATGAACCTTAAAACCTCACCCCATAAGCATAATATTTAAAGTGGAGGTTCACCCTATAAAAAATTTCTAACACTGCATCCAGCCCAGTTGTGCATATAAAATGACACTGACTTTTTTTTTTTTTCCGTAGATATCGTTTAGCCGTGGAATTCACCGGAATTCCGCGGTGAATTCCACGGCTAAACGCTATCTACGGAAAAGAAAAAAAAAGGTCAGTGTCATTTTATATGCACAACTGGGCTGGATACAGTGTTAGAAATTTTTTATAGGGTGAACCTCCACTTTAACTGTACTCAACGCACCCATTACCCTACACCAGGGGTAGGCAACCTGTGGTGCTCCAGCTGTTGTGGAACTACATTTCCCATGAGGCATTGCAAGGTTTGCAGTTACAATTACTCCCAGAGGCATGATGGGACTGCAACAGCTGGAGTGCCACAAATTGCCTACCCCTGCCCTACACCCTCTGGCTGCAGCCGCAATGCACACAATCTAGTTCCCAATTCCCAATTCTCTTCTTCCCAAGACCAGACTTCCTTTCCCCTGTGCCCTTTGAAATGCCCGCTCTGTTTGTAACAAACTCACCTCCCTCTAGGATCTCTTTATCACTAAGGCCCCTTTCACAATGGGGCGTTTTTCGAGCATTATTCGAGCGAATCCTCACCTGCAATCCCAATGTGAAAGCCTGAGTGCTTTCAGAGCCCTTTCACACTGCCAGCACCCGAAAAACGCTGGTAAAGCACTGCTAAGACCCTAATGTTTTAGGGCGTGTTTGCAGTGCCTCAGTGTGAAAGGGTAAGGCGTTTTTACAGCGCTTTCAATTCATTTCAATGGAGAGGGGCGTTTTTGGAGCGTTTTTTTTAGCTCCCAAAAGCTGCTCCAAAGATGCTGCTTGCAGGACTTTTTCCACGCCCCGCCAGTGCAACTCCTCAGTGTGAAAGGGCAAGGCGTTTTTATAGCGCTTTCAATTCATTTCAATAGAGAGGGGCGTTTTTGGAGCGTTTTTTTCAGCGCCCAATAATGATGGGACCGGGTAGTACCATGGGAACCAGGCGGCACTTTTAGGGGGCAGAATTCTAACGCCCCTGCCAGCCCATTCCGCCCGCTCTGCTGCCTGTGAGAACACTCGCAGCTGGAGGGAAGCAGCCACCGAGTGAGAAGGGCAGGCACCGCTGCCTCTCAGGAGCCCAGCGCCGCTGCTGTAGCACGGCTGGTGCTGTAGGGCTTGCCTGGATTTGACACATGTGCGGGCTGGACTGTGGGTGTTCGCGGCGACCCAGAGTCCAGCCCCCTGCCTGGCCCAGTCATCATGATATAAAATAATGAATGTGGGGGCCTTTTGGTGGGCTTGATTAATTGGGGGGGGGGGCAGTATTTCATTCTTGGTCCCAGGCAGCACAATGTCTTTGGCCGGCACTGGACACACTGTATTCGTCTCTTCTCCCCAGTTTCACTGGATACACTGACCCCACCTCACTACACTGTCCCATTTTACCTTGGCAAACAGATGACACTAGCAGTCTCAAAAAAACACAGCCATGCTCTTGAGCGCATGTGGCGTAAGACGAAGTCCCAAAAATATTTCAGTCAGTATAAATCTGCCCTCCAAAAATACAATTACTGCCTCCTCACTGCCAAGCAGACCTACTTTATCTCTCTCATTAACACCTTATCATCCCGTCCCCCTCAACTCTTCTCTACCTTCAACTCTCTACTTCATCCCTCCACCAACTCACTCACTGCCTAGGAGATCGCCAATCACTTTAAACAGAATATTGATACAATTTGCGAGGCGATCTCTACTGTTCAGATACCCTCCAGGCTTTACACTTCATGCCCACAGGTAAAATCATTACTTCCCTCTTTTAACCCCACCACTATAGATGAGGTTGCTAAACTACTTGCTAATGCCCATCTTATTACCAACTGTCCCCTGGATCCTGTTGCCTCGCAAATGCTACGTTCACCCTCTGGCTCTATTCTACACTCTCTAACCCACATCCTTAACCACTTGACAACCGGGCCTATTTTGGCACTTCTCTCCTTCATGTAAAAATCACAATTTTTTTGCTAGAAAATTAATCAGAACCCCCAAACATTATATATTTTTTTTAGCAGACATCCTAGGGAATAAAATGGCAGTCATTGCAATACTTTTTGTCACACCGTATTTGCGCAGCGGTCTTACAAGCGCACTTTTTTGGGGAAAAAATCATTTTTTTGAATTAAAAAATAAGACCACAATAATTTTTGCCCAATTTTTTTATATATTGTGAAAGATAATGTTCCGCCGAGTAAAACGATACCCAACATGACACGCTTAAAAATTGCGCCCGCCCGTGGCATGGCGTCAAACTTTTACCCTTAAAAATCTCGATAGGCGACGTTTAAAAAATTCTACAGGTTGCATTTTTTGAGCTACAGAGTAGGTCTAGGGCTAGAATTATTGCTCTCGCTCTAACGATCGCGGCGATACCTCACTTGTGTGGTTTGAACACCGTTTTCATATGCGGGCGCTACTCGCGTATGCGTTCGCTTCTGTGCACGAGCTCGTCGGGACGGGGCGTTTTTTAAAAAAAAATTTTGGTTTTCTTATTTATTTTTATTTATTTTTATAATTTTTTACACTGAAATAAAAAAAATAAAAAAATTATCACTTTTATTCCTATTACAGGAAATGTAAACATCCCTTGTAATAGAAAAAAGCATGACAGGTCCTCTTAAATATGAGATCTCATATTTAGGCTTAAATGCAAAAAAAAGAAAAAAAAAATTAAACTGTCATTTTTTCAAATGACAGAAAAAAAAAATGTTGCTTTAAGAAGCTGGGCGGGACTGACGTTTTGACGTCACTTCCGCCCAGCAGAGATATGGGGACGGGTGGGGGCGATTTTTCCCTCAGTCGCATCCCCACACAGGTGCCGAATGGACCCGATCGCCTCCGCCGCTACCGACGGCTCCGGTAAGCGGCGGAGGGCGCGGGAGAGCGGTGGGAGGGGGGGCCCTCTCCCGCCACCGATAACGGCGATCTCGTGGTGAATCCGCCGCGGAGACCGCCGTTATCGTTTACAGGACCGTTGGCACTAAAGATGGATACCTCGGTTGTGGCAGCAGCTGCTGCCGTTACCGAGATATCCATCTTTAAAGTGCCGCCGTTAGTAGACGTAAGGCGGTTGTTAAGTGGTTAAAGGAGTTGTAAGGAGAATTTTTTTTTTTTTAAATGTAGCACTACCCCCGAAGGAGCCGCTGGTTGTTTGTGGGATTGGCGTATTGAGTTACCTTGCTGGGTGTTTAGGGGTGATACTAGTGAGTTGAGGCAATGAGCGAAGGTCCAGTCATCAATTGCATTTTTTTCAATGCTTTATTCCAAGGCCCAACATAGCCAACATCAACATAAGACAAGATAGGAAAGGTTGATGAAGCATAAGAACAACTTTAGTTTCAGGCCTTGGATATGAAAAGAGCAGTTCTGCTCTTTGTAACAATGAGATCAGTTCGTCGCCACTCTAGCCAGAGTGGGTAAAGTGCCTCCGGACAGACTACTGCTACAAGCCTGGCAGCCGAAGTGTCACTTGTAGATCGCTAGGAGGAACAGACCTCTGCCACAGGCCTGACTCTGGACCTCTGCCACAGTCCTGACTCTGGACCTCTACCACAGGCCTGACTATGGACCTCTACCACAGGCCTGACTCTGGACCTCTGCCACAGGCCTGACTCTGGACCTCTACCACAGGCCTGACTATGGACCTCTGCCACAGTCCTGACTCTGGACCTCTGCCACAGGCCTGACTATGGACCTCTGCCACAGGCCTGACTCTGGACCTCTGCCACAGGCCTGACTATGGACCTCTGCCACAGGCCTGACTCTGGACCTCTGCCACAGGCCTGACTATGGACCTCTGCCACAGGCCTGACTCTGGACCTCTGCCACAGTCCTGACTCTGGACCTCTGCCACAGGCCTAGCGATTCAGGGTGCAATAATTGGAATGAGCGAATCCTCCCAGTAAATTTTAGTTAAGGTCACCGGTTGACAGCTGTAATAAACCTGTCAGTACCGTGGTGACCAGATCCCCGGGTTCTCCCTGAGCCGATTCCCCACCGCACAGCTCTCAGCTTAGGATCTTCTTAGCAAAGGTTGGGACCCAGCAAGTCGCTGGGGCCCCTCTCATCATCAGGATGAAGCTCCACATGTTGCGCAACTCCGGCCAGGTAGGCCATGGTGGCGGGGTCCATGGATGCGTGCACCCTGAGGGTAGATGCCGCACCTGGAACTTGGACCCCGCGGAAAAAAAGGACTCAGAATCAATGGCGCCTGCTCCAGATATACCCTTCCCCAGCATGCCCAGCGAGTGAAAAACTCCTCTAATTGGCTGCTGGGCAAAAGTGACTCTGCCAGAACCCCTCTAGCGCCAACTGCCGCCCAGAGGTGGAAATGCACCCCTGAAACGCAGACAGACCTACAAGACAGTTCTGAAAGGAAAGCAGCCCTGCAATTTAACAAATTGTGAATGGGAGCAAAATTACTCTTCCATTCCCCACTAACTTTAGTGTAGTGCCCATACTGAAAGTAAGGGGGCGCTACATAAATAACAAACATGTTATACTTACCTCCACTGTGCAGTTCGTTTTGCACAGAGTGGCCCCGAACATCCTCTTGGGGTCCGTCGGTGGCTGTCGCGGTTCTTGCCCGCAACAACTACACACAGACATGCGAGCTTGCATGGTGTGTAGCTGTGTGGGCGCGCTCCCGTAATACAGCAGTGGGCATAGCCGCCGCTGTATCACTTGGCCCCGCCTCTGGCACGCCGCGTCATTGGATGTGATTGACTGCAGCGCCAGCCAATGGCTGCGCTGCTCTCAATCCATCCACTGCAGCCAATCAACGGCCCGGCTTCGACTCAAGGAGGATGACGGGGCGAGCTTAGGGTCAGGTAAGTAAAACGGGGGCTCGGGGGGGCAGCATCATCTGATTTTTTTTCACCTTAATGCATAGAATGCATTATTCACCTCTAGGAATTGGGAGGAGCCATGAGGTAATACGCCGCCCAAACATCCAGCAGCTCCACTGGGGGTAATGCTACACGTAAGTGCAGGTTTATTGTTATTTTCCTTCATGTCGAAAGGAAAATAACAATAAAAGGATGCATACGAAAGTCACGCCCGCATATGTAAACAGTGTTCAAATCACACATGTGAGGTATCACCGCGATCATCAGAGTGAGAGCAATAATTCTAGCATTAGACCTCCTCTGTAACTCTAACCTGGTAACCGTTATTATTATTTTAAAGCGTCGCCTATGGAGTACTGTAGTTTGTTGCCATTCCACGAGTGTACGCAATTTCAAAGCGTGACATTTTTCATATCTATTTACTTGGCGTAACATCATCTTGCACATTATACAAATAATTGGGCTAACTTTACTGTTTAGTTTTTTTTTCAATTCATGAAAGTGTCTTTTTCCCCCAAAAATTGCATTTGAAAGACCACTGCACAAATATCGCGTGACATAAAATATTGCAACATTCGCTATTTTATTCTCTAGATTCTCTGCTAAAAAAATATATAATGGCCCAGATTCACATATAATTACATTGCTCCTGGGCAGCGTAACGTATGTGATTTACGTTACACCGCCGCAGGTTTACAGCGTTAGTGCCTGATTCTCAGAACACTTACCTGTAAACTTGCGGCGGTGTATCGTAAAAGCGCTCAGCGCAAGCCCGCCCAATTCAAATGGGGCGAGCACTATTTAAATTAGGCGCGTTCCCGCGCCGAGCGTACTGCGCATGCTCCGTCGGGTAAATTACCCGACGTGCATTGTGCTAAATGACGTCGCACCGACGTCATTTGCTTAGACGTTAACGTAAATGGCGTCCAGCGCCAATCACGGACGTCTTACGCAAACGACGTCGATTTTTTAAATTTCGACGCGGGAACGACGGCCATACTTAACATTGGCTGCGCCTCATAGACCCAGGGGCAACTTTACGCATCGCAAAGGCTACGGAAACGTTGTAAATTCTCTGCGTCGAGCGCGCGTACGTTCGGGAATCGTCGTAATTTGCTAATTTACATAAGCGACGGGGAAAACGACGTCGGCGACACCTAGCGGCGGGAAAAAAAATTGCATTTAAGATCTGACAGCGTAAGAGCCTTACGCCTGTCAGATCTAATGGGTATCTATGCGTAACTGATTCTAAGAATCAGTCGCATAGATACCTGGGGCCAGATTAGGACTTACGACGGCGCAAATGGTGTTGCGCCGTCGTAACGCCTTTGAGAATCTGGGCCATAATATTTGGGGGTTCTAAGTACTTTTCTAGCAAACAATACAGATTTTAACTTGTAAGCAACAAATGTCAGAAATAGGCTTAGGCATGAAGATAATACAATAATTTATAACTATGGACTAAAATAAAATAAAAAACACTCATGAAAAATGTGCAACTGAGCACCACATATAATACATGGAAACCAAGGGCAGGCAGAGCACCTCCCAGCACTTCCCTTCTTCCATTTCCCTTCATTCATGTATTTATCTTTCAACTCTTTGGAGTTAGGAAGAGACTTTTGGTTGATTTATTTATGTAACAATTGTTACTAAAAGAGAAGTATGACCAAAGCTGTTTTGATTATACTGCCCGTGTGGTTCACGGGAGTTTTGCTCTCCTGTGACTCCGGCCAAAATCCACTGTCGACAGACGCTGCAGAGCTGCTCCAATCTCTGGATGTATCCCGACAATAATGTCAGGATCCACCCTGATGCCTGACCGGCAGCAGGCTTGGCCTCTCGGTGCACCGCTGGAACCTGAGACAGCCGCCTCCACAGCCAGTGACCGCTGAAGGGGCAGAGAAAAGAAATGGTGATTGACAGTCACCACTCTTTCCCCTGAGCGAGCCCCAGAACTGTGCGATCAGCAGTCATGTTGATCGCTCAGTTCTCGGTCTTAGAACTGGCGGGAGACAGATGCATTGAATCAATGCTGCAGCCATATACAGTAGGTAGGTATGTACTAGAGGTCGACCGATATGGGTTTTTCTCTGGCCGATGCCGATATTTAGAAATCGGGGTGGCCGATGGCCGATATATGTTGCCGATTTTTGCGGCCGATATTTTAGGCCGATTTGTTTCTTTTTCCTTCATCTCAGAAAATCTAGGGTGGAGAGGTGGGGAGGAGGTTATTGTTTGGGGTGGAGAGGTGGGGGTGCAGCCTATTAATGTCCATCAGTGCCACCTCATTAGTGCCCACCAGTTCAGCTGGTCAGTGTCCATCAGTGTAGCCTGGCAGTGCCACATCAGTGCCGCCTATCAGTATCCATTAGTGCTCACCAGTGCAGCCTGTCAGTGCAACCTCATCAGTACCCACCAGTGCAGCCCATTAGTGCCACTTTATCAGTGCCCACCAGAGGAGCCTGTCAGTGCCACCTCATTAGTGCCCACCAGTGCAGCCTATCAGTGTCCATCAGTGCCACCTCATCAGTGCCCATTAGTGCCCACCAGTGCATCACATCAGTGCCAACCAGTGCATCACATCAGTCCCATCTCATCAGTGCCCACCAGTATAGCTCATCAGTGCCCACTAGTATAGCTCATCAGTGACCACCAGTACAGCTCATCAGTGCCCACCAGTACAGTACAGCTCATCAGTGCCCACCAGTCCAGTACAGTTCATCAGTGCCCACCAGTCAAGTACAGTTTATCAGTGCCCACCAGTCCAGCTCAATAATGTCATTCACTGCCACCTTCACCAGCGGAGCGCTCCTGGCTCCGTTCCGTCACTTACTGTATGGGCGCCAGCAGACTCAGACAGACACCCCCCCCCCCCCGCCAGCAGACTCAGACAAAAAAAAACGCCAGCACACTCAGCCAGCCAACCCCTCGCCAGCACACTCAGCCAGCCACCCCCCCATCCCTGCCTGGCCTGGGAGTTTCTCACTTCTGCCTAATCTTGTCCCATAAGGGGGGGGCACCGAACTGATTCTTTGCCCCGGGTGAAATAATGTCTAGTATCCCCACTGGTACTGTCTATAAGAGTACCAGTACCAGCCGTTCTACTCTAATAAAGTAGAACGGCTAGTGGCTAGTGAAGGTGGAGAGGGGGGGCTTGGGTGGCCGGCAGGGTGCGGGAATTGTCCGGCCGCCATGGGAGAGACCTGTCAATGTGGGCCAGTCTGGATGAAGTCCAGGGCCAAATTTCTGTCCCAGTCCAGCCCTGTCTGGGAGGAACAGGTCTGTCTCACAGACCCAGCTCTAGGGCCCCTGCTACAGGCCAATTTCAATAAAGGACTTAGGTGAATAAAGAGCATCTCCTCCCAGCAGACTTTTTCCTAAACAGGCCCCCGGATGACAGGAATCATACCTGTCAGCGGTCCGGACACCCGATCCCAGACTGGGATTCTCTCAATAGATTCTGGAACCCAGCGAAGCACTGGAGTCCCCTTTCTCCTCAGGATGAGGGTCAATGCAGTCTCGAGCTTTGGCCAGGTGGGCTGCGCTGGCGGGGTCCATGGATGCGCGTACCCTGAAGGTGGGTACCGCACCTGGAACGGGACCCCGCAAAGTTTTTGGAACACATGACACCTGTCCCAGATATACTCTCCCCCAGCATGCCCTGCGAGGGAAAAGCTCCTCTAATTGGCTGCTGGGAAAGCTTGCTCTGCCAGAACCCCTCTAGCGCCAACTGCCGGCCAGGAATGGCACTGCATCCCTGGACCACAGACTGACCCAGTGGATAATTCTGGAATGACAGAGGTCCCGGAATTTGAACAAATCATGAATGGGAGCAACGTAACTCTCCCATTCCCCACTGACTTTGGCGTAGTGCCCATGCTGAAAGCAAGGGGGCCCTACATTTGTTTTTTTTTTACAAAGGGATATTTATTATAGCAAAAAGTAAAAGACATTGGGGGTTATTTACTAAAGGCAAATCCACTTTGCACTAAAAGTGCAAAGTGCACTTTAAATTGCAATGAAAGTGCACTTGGAAGTGCAGTCGCTGTAAATCTGAGGGGTAGATCTGAAATGAGGGGAAGCTCTGCTGATTTAATAATCCAATCATGTGCCAGCTAAAATGCTGTTTTTTAGTTCCCTTGCATGACCCCCTCGGATCAGCGACTGCACTTCCAAGTGCACTTTCAGTGCAATTTAAAGTGCACTTTGCACTTGTAGTTTGTACTTCTAGTGCAATGTGGAGTTGCCTTTAGTAAATAACCCCCATTGTGTTTTTTTCAAAATTGCTGCTCTTTTTTTGTTTATAGCGCAAAAAATTAGAACTGCAGAGGTGATCAAATACCACCAAAAGAAAGCTCTATTTGTGGGGAAAAAAGGACGTCAATTTTTGTTTGGGTACAGCGTCGCTTGACCACGCAATTGTCAGTTAAAGCGACGCAGTGCTGTATCGCAAAAAATGGCCCTGGTCATTGAGCAGCCAAATCTTCTGGGGCTGAAGTGGTTAAACGAATTCTTCTCATCCTATATGCAGATAAAGATTTGCAAAGTATTCTTAAATGTGGATGTCATTTCTCAAGCAGAAGGGCACCCATGCTTGGCAATATGTTGTCCCCTAGTTTGTTTTGCTCCTCAGATCTTTCTAAAACACCTACTTGGTTGTCAATTGTGGTTTCCTATATGTGCAGATATAACACATGCAAATAGTGTAGGGGCATAACAATAGCACATCTGTCACTTCCTTTTCAAATGACAAAGCATAAAAAATGAGTAGACATTAACTCCACTTCTAAATCTGCTGTATATGTCATTGAATGTAGCACATGCAATGTCCAGTACGTTCAATGTACTATTCACTCCTTAAAAATTTGAGAAACAGAACATTTTAATGATAATAACAACATAAATGCAAAAAATATATCCAACATTTCGAAACACTTGCGTTGAAATGCATGACAATTTCTCTTTTTTTCCCTCATTAAACAGATTACCAAACCTTTGAGAGGAGGAGATACGCCTCACTACAACGTGAGGTGTGGTGGATACACACCCTTAACACAAGGGCATTTCAAGGCTTAAAGGGGTTGTAAAGGTAAAAAAATGTCCCCCTAAATAGCTTCCTTTACCTTAGTGCAGTCCTCCTTCACTTACCTCATCCTTCCATTTTGCTTTTAAATGTCCTTATTTCTTCTGAGAAATCCTCACTTCCTGTTCTTCTGTCTGTAACTCCACACAGTAATGCAAGGCTTTCTCCCTGGTGTGGAGTGTCGTGCTCGCCTCCTCCCTTGAGGGGGGAGGGGGCGAGCAGGAGAGCCGGGACACCCACTAACACACAGCTCCTTTCTCTATCTGCAATGTAGAGAGCGGCAGTGTGCTACGTTTACCTTCCTGTGTACCGTTTTTGGCTCGTCCCTGAACTTTTGCCTGTCCCTCGGTTACCCTTGTCTGCCTGTTGCCCTGACCTCGGCTTACCCATCACTATCACTTGTCCTGGTTGCTGCTTCCCCTCTCTCCCTGCGGAGTGTGACCTAGGGGATCCCAGGGGTCGCGACCTTGATCCAGCTGCAGCAAAGGCCATCCTCACCACTAGAGGCTCTGATGAACACAAAGCTGGGTCTTAGACTCCGCGCCCTGGGGAATCTTGGGCTCACGCTTCCTTTCTAATTGCAGCAGTCGGCTATAGGGTTCACTACCCTGTGGTGCATCCCTGACCCCAACAGTGTGCACTTGTCACCTGGCCACAGGTGACCTGACACCTGCATTCTGAGTGCAACACACTCCTTAACCCTGCATTCTGACTCAGAATGCAGGGTTAAGGAGAGTGTTGCACTCAGAATGTAGGGTTCACCAGTGCATTATGCTCAGAATGTAGGGTTCGCCAGTTCATTGTTCTCAGAAAAAGCACCAAAAGCACATTTGATCCTAAGAGAAGATACCCGAAGAACATTCAACCCTCAGACAAAGTACCCTAAGAACCTTCAATCCTAAGAAAAGGTACCTTAAGAACATTCAATCTTAAGAGAAAATACTATAAGGACATTCAACCCTAAAACAAGTACCATTCTGACTGTGGGACAATGGCCCTCCATTGCGCTATTAATGGAGACCACAGGCCCCTTCTGTCTGACATTCTGGAGTGCTTTGCAACTCCACCATTTTCTCCAGTCCTTACCAAATCTACAAAGATTTGGTTGACACCTAACCACCCTTGAGGAATATTGCTCAGATCACGAAACTCTACCGCAAGTGCTCTCGAAAATGTACAGCCTATTGATCACCCCTCAGGCACAGCCATGCCTGCCAGTTATGATGAAGTGGGAAGCAGAACTGAACCGCACATTCACACTAGGCCAACAACGAACTATTATCCGATTCTCGTTAAAATCGTCCATCAGTACCAAAATTAAGGAAACAAATTTCAAAATCCTGAGGAGGTGGTATCGTACACCTATTTTTCCCCAACATAGACAACCATTGTTGGAGGTGTCAGAAGGAGGAATGAAGGATGTTGCTCATCTTCTGGACATGCCCAAAGATAACACATTTTTGGAAGGAAGTTCGGAATATTATTCAAAGATTTACTGATCTTGAGATTCTTGACGATCCCGCCTTTTTCTTGATACTTGCTACGTCTATCCCAGCAAAAACTTATAAAAAGTCAATTATCTGCCACCTGCTAAACGCTGCCAAGCCTTGCATCCCCCTTAACTGGAAAAATCTGCAGCCTCCAACTATCAGCTGTTGGCTACACAAAGTAGAAGAAATAAATAAGATGGAGAATCTAATACTTTCAGCAAAGCACAAACACGAAAAATACTCCAAGCTTTGGCGGCTATAAAATATCTTGTCCTCTCTGATGAAGGGATAGTTATGTTTGGGTCATAAACACCATAAACTAGGCTAACTGTCTTGGTTGTTCCTCTTCACTACCCCAGGATTCACATACAACTATAACCCCCCACCCCCCCTCTGTGCTTCTGGTCTCTTCCAATCTTTTCTATTTTCTCTTCTTTAATCTTTTCTTACTGTGTAAACGGAAAAGGACGCAGGCAGCTCCTTATTACATGCTTAGTGGTTAATTTCCTAGACATTAAAATAACATGCTATTCTCAACTGAAATGCATTCTGGTGGTGTTACGGATATTTTGAGTTGGTTTTATGGTTTAGAGAAGGTCATATGCAATTTATTTAAATGTATTGTATCTTATACACTGTCGGTGTAATGCCTTGGAACTGCCTCCTGTGGTTTAAATAAAACATTTGAAAAAAATAAAAAGTACTGTAGCGCTACCCCAGAAGGACCTGCTGGTTAGATTTGGGATTGGCGTGTTTAAGTTACCTCTTACTGTGTCTAGGGGTGATGGTAGTTCTGAGAGAAATAACAGAGTGTCCAGGACCGTTAGTTGACGTTTTTCAGATGCTTTATTTTTCCAGTCCAACACGACCAACATGTAACTTGAGGTAGACAGGATAGGTGGGTGAAGGAAGAGCAACTTCACAGTATCAGGCTATGGATAATAAAGGCAGTCCTGCCTTTAGCAATGGTATTTACACGCGTCGCCACTCCAGCCGGAGTGGGTGAAGTGCCTCTGGACAGACCTCTCTCACAGGCCTGGCAGCCAGAGCGCCACTTAAAGCTTCTGGGAAAGGAAAACAAGTCTCTGCCACAGACTTGGCTCTGAATTAGATTTGAACGTTCAGATGAGGCCTCTGCCACAGGCCTAGTGCTTAGAAGTTAGGACGGTAGAGCAAATCCTCCAAGTATGTTCTTTGGGGTCACCGACTGACAGCTTGAATGCGACCAGTTTTAGTGCTTTTTCCATTTTGCAGATTTGCATTACAGTCCATTTAACATGGTTTCCTATGGAACACGTTCTGTAGTGCAAATCTGCAAAATGCAAAAAGCCCTAAAAATGCATAGGTGTGAATCCAGCCTAAGAACATTCAATCATAAAGCAAAATTAGTAAATCTTCAACAAGAGAGTCTTTTTGTTCACTAAAGCAACGCTAGTTGTCACTATTCAAAATGTGACCCCTCTTTCCTATGAAAGTCCATTAGACAAATAGTTCTGGAGAGAAAGGAATGTTTCAGAGTCCAGTTGAAGTATTTATGGGATATGGTGTATCCCATATATACTCTCTTGTTGTAGATTTACTCCCGGTAATTTTGCTTTATGTTTGTATGTATTTTAAGCGGCTGCTTACTGATTTACTTGAATCACAAATGGTAACATTTAGTTATTTATAATCTGTTTTAAATTATCCATTTAATCCATAGCGTTGAGATAGTGAGAGAAGGCCGTGAATTTCACTATATATTTTTGTAAGAACATTCAATCCTAAGAAAAAGTACCATAAGAACATTTGTTTCTTAGAGAAGATACCCTAAAACCATTCAACCTTCAGAAAAAGTTCCATAAGAACATTTGCTCCTAAGAGAAGATGCCCTAAAAACATTCAACCCTCAGACAAAGTACCCTAAGGACCTTCAACCCTAAGAGAAAATACCATATGAACATTCATTTCAAAGAAAAATTATCATAAGAACATTTGTTTCTAAGAGAAGATACCCTAAAAACATTCAATCCTAAGAAAAAGTACCATAAGAACATTTGATCCTAAGAGAAGATACCCTAAAAACATTCAACCCTCAAAGTACCTTAAGAACCTTCAACCCTAAGGCCTTGTACACACGACCGAGAAACTCGACAGGCGAAACACATCGTTTTGCTCGTCGAGTTCCTTGTGAAGCCGTTGAGAAACTTGACAAGCCAATTTTCTCCATTCCCGTCAAGGAAATAGAGAACATGCTTTCTTTTTGGCTCGTCGCGTTTCTCGACAGTTTCCTCGACGAAAATGTACACACGACCGGTTTCCTCGGCAAAAAAATATCTCCCAGCAAGTTTCTTGCTGGTTTTTGCCGAGAAACTCGGTCGTGTGTATGAGGCCTAAGAGAAAATACCATAAAACATTTGATCAGAGGAAAAAAAGCACAAAGAATATTTGATCCTAAGAAAAAATACCGTAAAAACTTTTGATCCAAAGGCTGCATTTACACCTGAGCAAATAGTAACCACAGCGTATTCCATGTTATTTTGAAGAGTGTTTTTCAGGTGTATTATAGGTGTATATCAAGCATCAGTAGTTTTTTTTCCCCTGCCTGTGGAATGGGAGGAGGGCAGTTTTATAGGAGGAGACAAATTCTTCAGGTATAAAAACAAGCACAAAAACACATCACGTGTTTACAGGAGTACACAATAAAAAAAGCTCATGTACTTTTTTTCGAGCATAAGGCGACTGAACATATAAGTGTAAATATGCATAATTTGAAAGAATGTGATTCTGCCGCAGTTAGAGGAAACAAGCAGAAAATCGCTTAATTGTGAATGGGGGCTAAAAGTAAATAGAAAATATGCCCTAAGAACATTCAATCATAAAACAAAATACCCCAAGAACATTCAACCCTCGGACAAAGTACCCAAAGAACTAGGGATGAGCTTTATGACTCGAACATTGGCTGTTCACCCGTTCGCCGAACATCAAACAATTTGGGGTGTTTGCGGCAAATTCGAAAAGCCGCGAAACACCCTTTATGGGAGAAATCTAAAGTGCTAATTTTAAAGGTTAATATGCAAGTTGTTGTCATAAAAAGGGTTTGGGGACCGGGTCCTGCCCCAGGGGACATGTATCAATGCAAAAAAAAAAGTTTCAAAAACTGAAGTTTTTTTGGGAGCAGTGATTTTAATAATGCTTAAAGTGAAACAATAAAAGTGAAATATTCCTTTAAATTTTATACCGGGGGGGGGGGGTATATAGTATGCCTGTAAAGTAGCGCATGTTTCCCATGTTTATAACAGTCTCCACACAAAATTACATTTCTAAAGGAAAAATTTCATTCAAAACTACTCATGGCTATAATGAATTGTCGGGTCCTGGCAATACAGATACAAGTCATTAAAAGTCATTGAAAAAATAAATAAATAAATGCGTGGCGGTCCCCCCAAATTCCATCACCAGGCCCTTCAGGTCTGATATGGATTTTATGGGGAACTCCACGCCAAAATTGAAAAAAAAAATGGAGTGGGGTTCCCCTCAAAATTCCATACAAGACCCTTATCTGAGCACACAACCTGGCAGGAATGAGCGCCCCCCCCCCCCCCGAACCATACCAGGCCACATGTGTGTATAAGGCCCTGTACACACGATCAGTCCATCCGATGAGAACGGTCCGAAGGACCATTTTCATTGGTTCACCGACGAAGCAGACTGATGGTCTGATGTGCCTACACACCATCAGTTAAAAAAACGATTGTGTCAGAACGCGGTGACGTAAAACACAACGACGTGCTGAGAAAAATGAAGTTCAATGCTTCCAAGCATTCGTCGACTTAATTCTGAGCATGCGCGGGTTTTGAACTGATGCTTTTGCATACTAACCGTTGGTTTTGACCGATCGGTTAGGCGTCCATTGGTTCAATTTTAAAGTAAGTTCTAAATTATGCGACCGAAGGATAACGGACTGATGGGGCCCACACACGGTCGGTTTGTACTGATGAAACTGTCCGTTTTCATCGGTTTTGTCCGGCCGTGTGTACAAGGCCTTAGAGATAATACCCTAAGAACATTCAAACCTAAGTTAAAGTACCCTAAGAACATTTGATCCTACAAGAAATACCTCAAGAACATTCAATCCTAAGAGAAAATATACTAAAAACATTAGATCAAAGGGAAAAAAACATGAAGAATATTTGATCCTAAAGAGAAAATAACATAAGAACTTTCGATCCAAAGCCTGCATTCACACCTGAGCAAAACCTAACCACAGCGTATTCAATGTTATTTTTTTTTCAGGTGTATTATAGGTGTTTTGCATGGATATCAAACTTCAGAAAGTTTTTTTTTTTTTTTTTTTATCCTGTGCCCGTGGAATGGGAGGGGAGCAGTCCTATAGGAAAAGAGAAGATTTCTTCAGGGATAATAAAACAAGCACAAAAACTAGCACAAAACATAGGTATCGTGCATTTACAGGAGTTCCACTAGAAGTCTTTGGGAACAAAAACACCTGAGTACACAAAAAGCTCATGTACTTTTTTGAACAAAGGGCGACACGTGTGAATAAGTATAAGCGTAATTTAAAGAATGAGATTCTGCATAGCCAGCCGCAATTAAACGAAATGAGCAGCAAACTGGTGAACTGGGAGCTAAAGTAAAAACTCTAATGCCGTGTAGATTGTAGTCGAAAAACCCAACCGTGTGTAGGCTCCATCGGACATTTGCTGTCGGAATTTCCAGAAAACAAATGTTTGAGAGCTGGTTCTCAATTTTTCCAGAAATTCCGATCGTCTGTATGCAATTCTGAAAATCCTACACATGCTCGGAATCATTGAACCTAATTTTTCTCGGCTTGTCGTAGTGTTGTACGTCACCGCGTTCTCGGCGTTTGTAATTCTTGACAACATTTGTGTGACCGTGTGTATGCAACACAAGTTTGAGCCAACATTCTGTTGGAAAAAAAATCCAACGTTTTCTTGTCTGAGGCCTCGTACACACGACCGAGAAACTTGACGTAAATGAAACATCGTTTTCCTCGACGAGTTCCTTGTCAGCAGGGTCGATCCTCCCTATAGGCTCACTATGCAAGCCGCTTAGGGCCCCGCAAAGCTGCGAAGGGCCCCCCAAATTACTAGAGGTCCCGCCTGGTGAGAAGTCATTTTCGCCCCCTCACCCCGCTTCTAAACTCGCTGGCTGAGTTATTTACGAGAGCAGAACACCCCCTACCCCCACTTCTCAACTTTCTTTAATGTGACATGTCACTGTCGTCAGCGCCTCCCGCTTCTCATTTTTGTGCCATGTCATTTTGCTTAGGGCCCCAGGGAGGTCAGGATCGGCACTGCTTGTCAGGCTTGTCGAGAATCTTGTCAAGCTGTCTTTGCGTACACACTATCAAGACAAAATCTCATCGTTCTCAAACGCGGTGACGTACAACACGTACGACGGCACTATAAAGGGGAAGTTTGATTCCACTGGCGCCACCCTTTGGGCTGCTTTTACTAATCTCATGTTACTGCGTGTTAAGTAAAAGTTTGGTGAGAGACGATTCGCGCTTTTCAGTCTGTTACAGCGTGACGAATGTGCCATCTCCATTAAGAACGCTACTTTTACCGAAGGTGCACTCCCGTCTCATACTTTATTCGGAGCATGCGCGGGTTTCTAAGCGTACACACGAACGTGTTTCTCGTGGTAAACCAGCCCGACCAGAAACACAACGAGGAAATTGACACTCCTGACGAGAGAACTTGTTCTCTTTTTTTCTCGTCGAGATCCACGACAGTTTTCTCAATGAAAAACATACACACGGCAAAAAAGCTCTGCCACCAAGTTTCTTGATGGATTTTGTCGAGGAAAACGGTCGTGTGTACGAGGCCTGATTGTCCGATTGTGTGTATGCGGCATTGGAATATTTTTTTTGCCCCAGTCGAAACAACAACCAAACTTCTACACCAATGAGCACATGTTGGGTAATTCACACAGTACAAATATACATGTAGTTTCAAAGGACAAATAGCTATAATTTTTTTATTTTTTCCCCCCCAGGATCACCTTCTGTATCTATTTTAGGAGTATTTTTATAGTTATCGTGTTATATTTCTTTGTTTCATCAACGTAGCAGGAAGACAGCAGGTGGGAGACTCAAAGTACAGAAGAAAGCCTACAATGAGGTCTCGACCACTCTGTAGTTCTTCAGATGAAAGCTGCTGTTCCGTGAGTTCATTTGCTCCCCATGTGCTCGTAACGATTTGCTTCACGTTTCCTCAGAGAAACACGAAAAAACATATTACCGCGTTAAATGGATTCCAACCAAAATTACGGCCATAACGGTGTACCTTATTCGATTGTAAGCTTCTCCGGAGAGGGACTAATTTGAATTGTTCGGTTTAAAGCATTGCAGAATGTGTCAGTGCTCTATATACGTGGGAGACAACTAAAGCAAATATCTGTTTGGATAGATCCATCGTGTTTTGTAAAGAGCTGCGCAAACCGTTGGCTGCTATATAAACCCTGTATAATATTAATAATAATAAAATATAGTACATCACCAAAGCGTGCAGAACACAAAAAAAAAAGAAGAAGATGGATCCAACGGTACAGCATCACCTACCTTCCAGCCCTGCGGCAGCTTCATTGCCATTAAAGCTTGTTCCTTCGTATGTTTGCCATCAACAAATAGCTCAGATCTGCAGACAGTCCTTGTCCCTCCAGGGGCACAGTGTAGTCTTTAGGCAACTGCGGTGATATCAAGGGAGGCGAGTAAGGGAGTGTGTCTAAACTGTTACACATCGTGAAAGGCAAGGGAGTGAGAGAGGCATGAGCAAAGAAGGCTGATGACAATATTTCCTGCTCTATTCATTGAGACTCGTACAAAAACACATCTCAGGCTATGGATTAGCCATGGTTAAAGTCAGAGGAAAAGCCGTGGCAGGATGAACTGGGTCATGGCGTCATTAAAAAAAATAAACAAGATAAATTAAAGAAGATAAAAAAATATAAAAATTTCAAAAATAATAATATTACATAAAAATAAGGTCAAACATTAACATAATAATAATAGTATTTTTGTTATTATTATTATTATTTATCATTAATATTATTATTTTTATTATCAATAATAATAATATTTTAATTGTTGTTGTTGTTGTTGTTGTTGTTATTATTATTATTATTATTGTTATTACTGTTATTATTATTATTAGTAATAATAATAACAATCAAAATATGCACGATTTTTTTTTATCTTTTTTAACTTATCTTGTTTATTTTTTTATTTTATTTTTAATGATGCCATGACCAACTTCAACATACCATGGCTTTTCCTGATCATTTTTTTTACTATTTTTATGTATTTTATGTCTTATTATTATTATTATTATTATTATCGTTGTTGTTGTTGTTGTTATTATTGTTGTTGTTATTACTGTTAATAATAATAATAATAATAATAATAATAATAATAATAAAATAAAATACATAAAAATAGTAAAAAAAAATATTATTAGGAAAAGCTGTGGTAGGTTGAAGTGGGTCATGGTATCATTAAAATTAAATTAAAACATTAAAAATAAACAAGATAAACTAAAAAAATATTTGTTGTTGTTGTTATTATTATTGTTATTGTTATTACTGTTATTATTATTAGTAACAATCAAAATATGCACGATTTTTTTTAATCTTTTTTAACTTATCTTGTTTATTTTTTTTATTTTATTTTTAATGATGCCATGACCCACTTCAACATACCATGGCTTTTCCTGATCATTTTTTTTACTATTTTTATGTATTTTATGTCTTATTATTATTATTATTATTATTATTATTATTATTATTATTATTATTGTTATTACTGTTAATAATAATAATAATAATAATAATAATAATAATAATAATAATAAAATACATAAAAATAGTAAAAAAATATATTATTAGGAAAAGCTGTGGTAGGTTGAAGTGGGTCATTGTATCATTAAAATTAAATTAAAACATTAAAAATAAACAAGATAAACTAAAAAATATTTAAAAAACAATTATTAAAAAAATACATAAAAAATAATTTAAAACATTAACACAATAATAATAATAATAGTACAGAAAATACATAAAAAAATACAAAAAATAACAAAGAATAATACATTTAGGGAAAGCCAAGGCAGGATGAACTGGATCATGGCATCATTAAATAAATAAACAAGATACATTAAAACAAGATACAAAAAAAAATATTAATCATTTCAAAAATAATAATATTATATAAACATTATGTCAAACATTAACATAATAATAATAATAATAATAATAATAATAATAATAATAATAATAATAATAATAATAATAATAATAATAATAATACATGAAATACATAAAAATTGTAAAAAAATAAATAATGATCAGGAAAAGCCATGGTAGGTTGAAGTGGGTCATGGTATCATTAAAATAAAAAAATAAAAAAAATAAACAAGATAAACTAAAAAAGATTTAAAAAACAATCATTAAAAAAAATAATAATACATAAAAATAATTTAAAACATTAACACAATAATAGTAGTACAGAAAATAATAACAAAGAATACTACATTTAGGGAAAGCCATGGCAGGCTGAACTGGATCATGGCACCATTAAAAAAATAAACAAGATACATTAAATCAAGATAAAAAAAATATTAATAATTTCAAAAATAATAATATTATATAAACATTATGTCAAACATTAACATAATAATAATAATAATAATAATAATAATAATAATGAATGAATGAATGAATGAATGAAAAACTTATATAGCGCGGCACATGCGAACTGAATCGCTTCTGGGCGCTTGTTGTTAGTGTCTCATGCCTTTCAGAAAAGCAGGGTTTTGATCTGCCTTCTGAAAGACAGGTGGTTTTGCTCCAACCGAATGCTGGTTGGTAAAGCATTCCAAAGCCTGGGGCCCTGGAAAGCAAACCTTCTTTCTCCTTTGGACTTGTATTTGGTTATAGGAACCTTGACCAGATTTTGGTCGGTGGAACGCAGAATGCGGCTGCAATTGTGCGGTTTGATCTTGTCGCATAGATATCTAGGAGCCTTCCCATGGATGCACTTATGTGTCAGGCAGAGTGCTTTGAATGCAATTCTGTCTTTCACTGGCAGCCAGTGAAGGGATCTCAGTGAAGGTGAGATTGATTCCCAAGATTTTTTCCCAGTCACCAGTCTAGCGGCCGTATTCTGTACGACTTGGAGACGAGCGATTTGGTACTTGGGTAGCCCGAGGTAAAGGGCATTTGCATAGTCCAGTCTGGAATTCACGATAGATCCCACCACGACTGCTACGTCTTCTTTGGGAATAAATGGAATCAGTCTGCGTAGTAGGCGCATCAAATGGTGCGCCCCGCTGACTACTGACCCTATTTGTGCGTCCATTGTCATGAAGGTGTCAAACGTGACTCCCAGACTTTTGACTTTGGAGCTAGGGGCGATGATTTGTCCCAGGATGGGAGATGGTGTCCAGTTTGTTGTCGGTGATTTCTTCCGACTGGCATCGAAGATAAAAAGTTCTGTTTTAGCACTATTGAGTTTGAGATAACTCTTAGTCATCCAGTTTTCTATTGAAGAGAGACAATTCTCTAAACTTAGATGATGATCCTTTTTGTGGCAGATGCGAAAATACAACTGCGTGTCGTCTGCATAAGAGTGATAAAGTAGTTCATGGCTACTGATAATATCAAAGAGAGGACGAAGATAGATGTTAAACAGCACTGGTGATAAGGGGGATCCTTGGGGGACCCCACATGTCACCGTGCGTTTTTCTGACGTGAAGGATCCCAGTTTCACTGTTTGTGATCGGTTTCCTAGAAAAGAGGAGAACCATGGTAAGGCATCTTCTGAGAGTCCGGCGACTTCTGTTAGTCGTCTCAGTAGCAATCCATGGTCTACTGTGTCAAAAGCAGCGCTTAGGTCCAGCAGAACCAGGAGAGATGATTCTCCTTCGTCTGCGGCCTCGAGCGCATCGTCCCATATTTTCAGTAAGGCCGTTTCTGTCCCGTGTCCGGGACGGAACCCGGATTGAAATGGATCGAGTAGGTTGTGGGTGTCCAGATGCTGTTGCAGCTGATTTACCACCACTTTCTCCATTATCTTGGACAGAGCATTTAGACTTGTTATGGGACGGCGGTGAGTTGGGTCCATAGGATCCAAATTAGGTTTTTTCAAGATCGGCAGGATTGTGCCCTCTTTCAGCAGGGAAGGCACTATGCCTTCCTTAAATGACTGATTTATAAGCTGCGTGATCGGAGGCGCCAGGATGTCGGCACATTCCTTCAGTAGCTTGGTGGGAATGATGTCATTCGGTGCTGTGCTGTCGCGCAGCAGGCCAATGAATTTTTTTGTTGTATCGATGGAGATGGGTTCCAAAGTGAACTTAGTTGATTGTAGAGGCGTTCGGTCGTTGTTTTGATTGAAGACGGGGCTGAGTGGAGTATTGTTTTGCCGAATACTTACCCGAATTTTCTCAATTTTGTCGATGAAGAAATCCGATAGTTCATTGCAGAACTCTTGGGTGTCTGAAGTGGGGACTTCTAGACATCCAGGATTCATGGTCTGGGTGACCATCCTGAAGAGTTCGCGAGGGCGATTGAGTGCGCTGTTAATCACCCTGGAGAAGTGAAGTTTTTTGGCTTTGAAAATTTCCTTGTGATAGCGCGTAGTTACTGCTTTGTAGATGTTGAGGTGGTCTTCTGACGGACTTCTTTTCCAGGAGGCTTCCGCCCTTCTGCGCTCTTGCTTCAATAGCGACAGTTGGTTATTGAACCAGCTGGACTTATTTTCCCGGCTGCGAAGTTTGCGCTTTGGTGCTGCTAAGTCGGCTGACTGTAGCAGAGCTGCATTAATGGCGTCCAAAGTATCTGAGGCTGCTAGCTGAGGAGGAATAGCCCCAATTCGGTTTCCCAGGGTAGATCTGAAGAGTTCCGAGTGGAGCTTCCTCTGAGATCTAGCCCAGTGTATTGTCACCGGCTTGGGTATTTTCATGACTAATGGAGTTCTGGGGATTATGAAGCTGATTGCATGGTGGTCTGTCCATGGCAAAGGTTCATTTCCCACAATATTAATTTTCAGATTTTGTCTGAAAATTAGGTCGAGTGTGTGACCTGAAGCATGCGTTGGTCCGCGTATAAGTTGTTGAAGTCCAAATCCTTCCAGGTGGTTGATGCAGGCATCCGCGATGGGATCCTGTGAGGAGTTAGCCCACAAATTAAAATCCCCGAGCAGCAAAAGATGATTACCGCTAAGGGTGTAGGTGGAAATGAACTCCGTTAATGCTGATATCAACTGCGATTTGGGCCCAGGGGGCCTATAGCAGAGGAGAATATGAACGGTCTCCTGAGAATGAGCTTGAAGTTGAAGCGTAAGGGTTTCCATGAAAGGAAGAGGATTTTGAAGGACCGGTTTAGTGATTGCAATATGCGACTTATGAATCACCGCCAGTCCTCCTCCCCTTTGCCCTATTCTATTTTCCGTTAAGATGCGATAGTTTGCTGGCACCAGTTCTCCGAGAATGGTGTTGCAATCGTCTGACAGCCAACTTTCCGTGATAAAGAGGCAGTCTAGATCGTATTGTAGTAAGAAATCATGGATTTCTGATCGGTGTTTAACTGCTGATCTAGTGTTAAGCAAAGCACATGATATGTGCTTGAGCTGTGTTGAATGATTGAAATATTTGATGATCGATCGATGATCGAACCTCAAAAGTTGATCTGATTTTAAGGTTATTGTGGTGGCGGCAGGCAATGTAGTAGCGAAATGTCTCAGACCCCAAATGGTTTCTGCAGAGTAACGCAACTTAACCATTGTTGCCAGTCACCAAGGGCTGGGGTGCGGGCGTAGGGTGAGAGAGGATTCGAGAATCCTAGCTCAAGGGAAAATGGGATTTTATTTTTGGTCCAGAGGAAGGCAAAAAACCCTGGGCAAGCTGGCCAATGTGCTGCGGCAGGGAAAAAATTCCTTCCTGATCCCTAAAGGCGATCGGCTCAAAACCCTGGATCAAAAGACTAACGGCTTGTGGAGGGGAAAAAAGGGGGGGGGGGAAGCTGGGTGTCACTGCTGCTGGGTGTACCAAAATAATGGCTGCCAGGCAAAGCACAGGACCCGGGCTGGGGGGGGGCTGTCAGCTTGGTAAAAATACTATTTACCGATAAAGTTGCTGAGCAGGGGGCCTCTGGGGGTGTGGGGGTGAATATCCAGAGCAAACTGTGCTTAGGAATTAAGTGTAAAGAGAAAAAGAGCGGCGCGCCGGTAGGCCGCGGCTGAAGCCGCGGACTTTCCTAAGGTGCGGCGGCCGCGAGAAGGAGCAGGCCGGCGCGGGGGTGAAAGAACACCCAGAAACGCCGGAAATACACCCAGGGGGGGTGATTTGGGACCACCACAAGTGGGTGGCCGTGCGGGCGATAGATGCCGGCGAGAGGTAGTATGGAAAGCCGCAGTGTGGGGTCTGTGTGACGGCTGCCCTGATAAGGACGGCCGTCAGTGGATCCCCAGGATGTCAGGCCCTGAGAGGCAGGGTCTTACCTGCGGAAGAGAGGAGTCCTCGTGGAGAGCGAGATGCTGGTTCCAGGTTCCAGGGAGCTTGTTTCATGGAGCGTCTAGCCTAGCAGCTGCCTAGCCTCTGACTGCCAGGTCTGGGTGGAAGCAGGCTCGTATGCGGAAGGTCCGAAGCGCCCTACTCCACCGCTGACACTGACTGACTGATCTGACTGACTGACTGTTGTAGTAATTATTATAATAATAATAATAATAATACATGAAATACATAAAAAAAAATAAAAAAAAAATGTTTAGGAAAAGCAATGGTAGGTTGAAGTGGGTCATGGCATCATTAAAAAATTTTTAATAAAAACATAAACAAGATAAACTAAAAAAGATTTTAAAAAATAATTAAATAATCATAATTTTTACATAAAAATAATTGAAAACATTAACATAATAAAATAATAATAATTCATACAAATAATAAAAAATAACAAAGAAAAATAAATCATGGAAAGCCATGGCAGGCAAGATAAATTACAACAAGATAAAAATGTTTTTATAATTTCAAAAATAATAATAATAATAATATTAATATATACAAATTATTTAAAACATAATAATAATAATAATAATAATAATAATAATACATAAATACAATACAAAATACAAAAAAAAATACAAAAAATAATGATCACGAAAAGCCATGGTAGGTTGAAGTGGGTCACTGTATCATTAATAAATAAACAAGATACATTTAAAAAAAACAATCATTAAAAAATAATAATAATAATACATAAAAATAATTGAAAACATTAACATAATAAAAATAATAATACATAAAAGACATAAAAATAATAAAAAATAACAAAGAAAAATAAATCAGGGAAAGCCATGGCAGGCGGAACTGGGTCATGGCATCATTAACCACTTGACCACTGGGCACTTACACTTTGCTCTCACAAATTGAATGACAATTACTCAGTCATACAACACTGTACCCATACGAAATGTTGGTCCTTTTTTCCCACAAATAGAGCTTTATTTTGGTGGTATTTAATCACCAATGTGTTTTTTATTTTAAAATTGCTGAGTATCGCCGAGTATAGCTGGGTACGGCCTTTTATATGCTGAGTATCGCTGAGTATGGCTGGGTATCACTGAGTATGGCTGGGTATCACCGAGAATGCCTGGGTATGGCCGGGTATGGCTAAGTATGGCTGGTAGGGATGAGCTTCGAGTTCAAGTCATTGCCTGTTCGGCGAACAATTTGGGGTGTTTGCGGCAAATTCGAAAAGCCGCCGAACACCCTGTTAAAGTATATGGGAGAAATCTAAAGTGCTAATTTTAAAGGCTAATATGCAATTTTTTGTCCTAAAAAGTGTTTGGGGACCCGGGTCCTGTCCCAGGAAACATGTATCAATGCAAAAAAAGTTTTAAAAACTGACGTTTTTTCGGGAGCAATGAATTTAATAATGCTAAAAGTGAAACAATAAAAGTGAAATATTTCTTTAAATTTCGTACCAAGGGGGGTGTATAGTATGCCTGTGAAAAAGCGCATGTTTCCCGTACATAGAACTGTCCCTGCACAAAGTGTCATTTCTGAAAGAAAAAAAGGCATTTAAAACCGGACTTGCGGCAATAATGAATTGTCGGCTCTGGCAATTCAGAGCGAATTTATTCATAAAAAAAAAAATAGCGTGGGGGTCCCCCCAAATTAAATTACCAGGCCCTTCAGGTCTGGAATGGATATTAAGGGGAACCCCGCCATCAATAAAAAAAAAAAAAATGGGACAGGGATGGTAAAAAATAAACTGACAAGGGGCTATAATCCTCCCTTACTCTATCCAAAATGAAGAAAAAGGTGTTGCCTATAGTTTTATAGTTCTAAGCACAAATTTCTGATCATTTTATGGAGAGGACTAAGAAGATATAACCATGCCAATGGTGCAGCAGAAAACATATAGCACAGTGAGGAAGGTTTGTGGTCCAGGATGATAGGACAGTCAAAATAAGACTTTATGGGGGCGCTAGACTAATATACCTCTCAGCCCAGTCTGCCCTATAAGACTGGTGCTACACTAAACAGTCTGATGTCTGTCTGTGAAATGATGTGGGAAGGGGCGGGGGTGGGCGGTGGGCGGTGCCGCAGCTCAATTCCTATTGGCAGCCACCCGGCCGGCTCTCCACTGTCCTGTCCACTCTGTAACTGTAATGGCGGCGGAGTGAGTCTCTGCTGCTATGGCTTCATACCTGATGATGTAAGGGGGGGCTCCGCTGGGATTGACTGATGTAAGGGGGGGGGGGGCTCCGCTGGGATTTCCTGATGTAAGGGGGGGCTACGCTGGGATTGCCTGATGTAAGGGGGGACTCCGCTGGGAATGCCTGATGTAAGGGGGGACTCCGCTGGGAATGCCTGATGTAAGGGGGGACTCCGCTGGGAATGCCTGATGTAAGGAGGGACTCCGCTGGGAATGCCTGATGTAAGGGGGGACTCTGCTGGGAATGCCTGATGTAAGGGGGGGAGTCCGCTGGGAATGCCTGATGTAAAAAGGGGCCCTGCTGGGAGTGCCTGATGTAAGGGGGGACTCCGCTGGGAATGCCTGATGTAATGAGGGACTCTGCTGGGAATGCCTGATGTAAGGAGGGACTCCGCTGGGAATGCCTGATGTAAGGAGGGACTCCACTGGGACTGCCTGATGTAAGGGGGGACTCCGCTGGGAATGCATGATGTAAGGAGGGACTCCGCTGGGATTGCCTGATGTAAGGGGGGGCTCCGCTGGGAATGCCTGATGTAAGGAGGGACTCCGCTGGGAATGCCTGATGTAAGGAGGGACTCCACTGGGAATGCCTGATGTAGGGGGGGACTCCGCTGGGAATGCCTGATGTAAGGGGGGACTCCGCTGGGAATGCCTGATGTAAGGGGGGACTCCGCTGGGAATGCCTGATGTAAGGGGGGACTCCGCTGGGAATGCCTGATGTAAGGAGGGACTCCGCTGGGAATGCCTGATGTAAGGGGGGACTTCGCTGGGATTGCCTGATGTAAGGGGGGACTCTGCTGGGAATACCTGATGTAAGGGGGGACTCCGCTGGAAATACCTGATGTAAGGAGGGACTCCGCTGGAAATGCCGGAATGCCTGGTGTAAGGGGGACTCCGCTGGGAATGCCCGGTGTAAGGGGGACTCCGATTGGATTGCCTGGTGTAAGGGGGACTCCGCTGGGAGTGCCTGGTGTAAGGGGGACTCTGCTGGGAGTGCCTGGTGTAAGGGGGACTTCGCTGGGAATGTCTGGTGTAAGAAGGGACTCCGTTGGGAATGTCTGGTGTAAGGGGGACCCCGCTGGGAATGTCTGGTGTAAGGGGGGGCTCCGCTGGGAATGCCTGGTGTAAGAGGGTTTCCGCTGGGATTGCCTGGTGTAAGGGGGGGCTCTGCTGGGAATACCTGGTCTAAGCACTCCGTTGGGAGTGCCTGGTGTAAGCGGGGACTCTGCTGGGAATACCTGGTGTAGGGGGGACTCCGCTGGGAGTGCCTGGTGTAAGGGGGGACTCCCCTGGGATTTCCTGGTGTAAAAAGGGGACTCCGCTGGGAATACCTGATGTAAGGGGGGACTCCGCTGGGAATACCTGATGTACGGAGGGGCTCCGCTGGGAAAACCTGATGTAAGGGGGGACTCCGCTGGCAATACCTGATGTACGGACGGGCTCCGCTGGGGACACCTGATGTAAAGAGGGACTCCGCTGGGGACACCTGATGTAAGGAGGGACTCCGCTGGGAATGCCTGATGTAAGAAGGGACTCCGGGCTTACACTGATTCTGCATTATGGTGAGTTGAATAATTTCATTCTATATTACAATGTAATAATAGAAATAATGCGCTTCAATCATCCTGACACCATAACAACCATGGTGCCGTGATGATTGAAGCGCTAACACCAGATGTTTGGAGGATCTTTATCTGCTGATTTGTTAAACTTTCTGGAATACACAGATTTCTATTGTGGTGTAGAATCTGGGCCTGCTGTCCCTCCGTCCCTCTTTCTCTCTCTCTCTCTCCTTCTTTCTTTCTCTCCCTCTTTCTCTCCTTCTTTCTTTCTCTACCTCTTTCTTTCTTTCTTTCTCTCCCCCCTTCTTTCTCTCCCTCTTTCTCTCCCTCTTTCTTTCTATCTATCTTTCTTTCTTTCTTTCTCTCCCTCTTTCTTTTTCACGTTCCTTCTTTCTCTCCCTCTTTCTTTCTTTCTCCCGTCCCTTCTTTCTCTCCCTCTTTCTTTCTTTCTCCCGTTCCTTCTTTCTCTCCCTCTTTCTTTCATTTGTTTCTCTCCCTCTTTCTCTCCTTCTTTCTTACTCCTTCTTTCTTTCTCTCATTCTTTCTTTCTTTCTCTCCCTCTTTCTTTCTCCCCTTCTTTCTTTCTCTCCCTCTTTCTTTCTCTCCCTCTTTCTATCTCACAGCTTACTAAAAGGGGAAGTAAGTATTTGACTTATCTGATCTGTCGAATACTCATACAGGACAGTGGGCATTAAAGTGCCAATTTTTCAAGAAACCGGCCACCTGAAAGATACCATTGAGAGATAAGGTCCGGATTATCATCCATCATCGCACACTTTGGTGCTTTCTGAATCGTCATCTATCAGACCAGGACGTGCACACCAGTTTGATTCTTCCATTCTCGGCTGGGAACCATATCTCACAAGCCTGTTTGACTTTTGGTGGCACATGTCCCCCTAAGTCCATTCGTTCCGGTAAGCCTTCATTTCTATTGGTGGCGGGTTATTACCATACACGGAAGAAGTCAGCATTATGTTTTGAATATCCTTCACTCAATCACTTGGTGGAATTTCATTGACGTGGACTTTATTTGCAATTTCTAATCGTTGTATATTTAATTATTTACAACCTTATGATATCATAATTTTCACATTATACATCCAGTGTTTATTGTCATGATAAACACTACACTTATTTTTTCACTTCTTTCTTTCTCTCCTTCTTTCTTTCTTTCTCTCTCTCCCTCCTTCTTTCTCTCCCTCTTTATTTCTCTCCCTCTTTCTTTCTCTTCCTCTTTCTTTCTTTCCTTCTTTCTTTCTTTCTCTCCCTCCTTCTTTCTCTCCCTCTTTCTTTCTCTCCCTCTTTCTTTCTCTTCTTCTTTCTTTCCCTCCTTCTTTCTCTCCCTCTTTCTTTCTCTCCCTCTTTCTTTCTCTCCTTCTTTCTTTCTTTATCTCTCTTTCTTTCTCTCCTTCTTTCTTTCTCTCCCTCTTTCTTTCTCTCCTTCTTTCTTTCTCTCCCTCTTTCTTTCTCTCCTTCTTTCTTTCTCTCCCTCCTTCTTTCTCTCCCTCTTTCTTTCTCTCCCTCTTTCTTTCTCTCCTTCTTTCTTTATATCTCTCTCTTTCTTTCTTTATCTCCTTCTTTCTTTCTCTCCCTCTTTCTTTCTCTCCTTCTTTCTTTCTTTCTTTATCTCTCTTTCTTTCTCTCCTTCTTTCTTTCTTTCTCTCCCTCTTTCTTTCGCTCCTTCTTTCTTTCTCTCCCTCTTTCTGTCTTTTTTTCTCCCCCTCTTTCTTTCTCTCCCTTTTTCTCTCCTTCTTTCTCTCCCTCTTTCTCTCCTTCTTTCTTTCTCTCCCTCTTTCTCTCCTTCTTTCTTTCTCTCCTTTCTTTCTTTCCCTTTTTCTTTCTCTCCTTTCTTTCTTTCCCTTTTTCTTTCTTTCTCTCCCCTTTTCTTTCTTTCTCTTTCTCTCCCTCTTTCTTTCTCTTTCTTTCTCTCCCTCTTTCTTTCTCTCCCTCATTCTCTCCCTTTTTCTTTCTTTCTTTCTCTTTTTCTTTCTTTCTTTCTTTCTTTCTTTCTTTCTTTCTTTCTTTCTTTCTTTCTTTCTTTCTTTCTTTCTTTCTTTCTTTCTCTTTTTCTCCCTCTTTCTTTCTTTCTCCCTCTTTCTTTCTCCCTCTCTCCTTCTTTCTTTCTTTCTCTCTTTCTTTCTTTCTTTCTTTCTTTCTTTCTTTCTTTCTTTCTTTCTTTCTTTCTTTCTTTCTCTCTTTCTTTCTTTCTTTCTTTCTTTCTTTCTTTCTTTCTTTCTTTCTTTCTTTCTTTCTTTCTTTCTTTCTTTATCTCTTTCTCTCTTTCTTTCTTTCTCTCCCTCTTTCTTTCCCTCTTTCTTTCTTTCTTTCTCTCCCTCCATCCCTCATTCATCTCAGACTCTGACCACACCCCGAGCCACGCCCATGTAGGCCACACCCACTATTTCCCGTAAACACACCGATTTTTCACCACCGTAGAGGGCCCCTTAGCAGAAGTTTGCTTGGGGCCCCAGGGAGGTCAGGATCGGCACTGGGTAACATGCCGCCTGAAATATTCAGTAGCTCCTCCAGGGGTAGTGCTACATAGAAAAGAAACATTTGTTTAACAACACATTTTTATGACTATCCGCTTCAATTACAGGGATTACCAAAGTATAAAATACAAAGTATTTTAAAATTTGTCTTGAAGGAACCAGGCCCGTGACAGTCTGGTGACTGTCACTGGACCCACAAGAAGCTGAGATGGATCGTCACAGTAGACCGTGACAGGCCAACACCCACGACATAATCTAAACAGAAAAATGGAGGGAGTGGTCACATAGTAAATTCCATATCCTTATAACAAATAATGGCATTCAGTGCTTGACATAATTAACAATATACTGTACATCAATAAAAAACAGATGGGTATCCACGCTACCGGACACCGGATCTGTGCTGTCCGGTTCCGGTGTATGGGGGAGGGGCTCCAGACTTACATAATAAATCAGTACAAAGAGCAACCTTAATCTGCAAGATACAGCAATCCATAGCAACCAGATATCAGTTTACTAAAATCAGATCACTGAATGGGAAATGCTGATTTGTGATGTTGTCCCCATGATTGGGAGGAAACGTCTTAACGACATATCTGGTAACGGGATGCCCTGGCTATCTGGATGCCTTTGAGCATGTTTGATGCCGGTCCTTTCCATGTGATTCAGCCACACCAAGTCATCTGACAAGAGAGTGGAGCTGGAACTATTGCTGAGTTATTTGTTACATGCCTGCTTGTCATACATTTTTGGTAAGGAGATTGGATTGACACAGTGGTTTGCCTTTCTATACATGGTTAAGGGATTTCATATTTTATTCCTTCTGAAAGACTCAGTTTAGCGCTGCATGTGGACTTTTAACCACTTAACCCCCGGACCATATTGCTGCCCAAAGACCAGAGCACTTTTTGCGATTCGGCACTGCGTCGCTTTAACTGACAATTGCGCGGTCGTGCGACGTGGCTCCCAAACAAAATTGGCGTCCTTTTTTTCCCACAAATAGAGCTTTCTTTTGGTGGTATTCGATCACCTGTGCGGTTTTTATTTTTTGCGCTATAAACAAAAATAGAGCGACAATTTTGAAAAAAATGAATATTTTTTACTTTTTGCTGTAATAAATATTCCCCAAAAATATATATATAAAAAAAAAAAAAATCCTCAGTTTAGGACGATACGTATTCTTCTACATATTTTTCGCAAAAAAATATCGCAATAAGCGTTTATTGATTGGTTTGCGCTAGGGTTGTCCCGATACCACTTTTTTAGGACTGAGTACAAGTACCGATACTTTTTTTCAAGTAGTCGCCGATACCGAATACCGATACTTTTTTTAAAAATTTGTCCCCAAATGCAGCCATGTCTCCCCACAAATGCAGCCATGTCCCCCCCATATGCAGCCATGTCCCCCCCATATGCAGCCATGTCCCCCCCATATGCAGCCATGTCCCCCCCATATGCAGCCATGCCCCCCCCATATGCAGCCGTCTCCCCCCCATGCAGCATGTCTCCCCCATGTAGCCATGTCTCTCCCCCATGCAGCATGTCTCCCCCATGTAGCCATATCTCTCCCCCATGCAGCATGTCTCCCCCATGTAGCCATGTCTCCCCCCCATTCAGCATGTCTCCCCCATGTAGCCATGTCTCTCCCCCATGTAGCCATGTCTCCCCCCCCATGTAGCATTTCTCCCCCATGTAGCCAGCCATGTCTCCCCCCATGTAGCCAGCCATGTCTCCCCCCATGTAGCCAGCCATGTCTCCCCCCATGTAGCCAGCCATGTCTCCCCCCATGTAGCCAGCCATGTCTCCCCCATGTAGCCAGCCATGTCTCCCCCCATGTAGCCAGCCATGTCTCCCCCCATGTAGCCAGCCATGTCTCCCCCATGTAGCCAGCCATGTCTCCCCCCATGTAGCCAGCCATGTCTCCCCCCATGTAGCCAGCCATGTCCCGCTTACCTGTCCTGCATCCCCGCTACCGCCGACAGTCAGTGTAATACGCGCGCTGTTCCATTACAGCTTTGAATAGCTGTAATGATTGGCGCTGCGTATAGACACTCCCCCTCGCTCGGGATTGGACAGTTCACCCGAGCAAGGGGGAGTGTCTATACGCGGCGCCAATCATTACAGCTATTCAAAGCTGTAATGGAACGGCGCGCGTATACACAGTCAGTCGGCGGTAGCGGGGATGCGACGTAACGGCATTGGCGGCGGCGGCGGCGTAACGGCATTGGCGGCGGCGGCGTAACGGCATTGGTGGCGGTGGCGGCGGCGGGGGGGGGAGTATTCTATTCTGGTATCGGGGGTATTTGCAGGAGTACGAGTACTCCCGCAAATACTCGGAATCGGTCCCGATACCGATACTAGTATCGGTATCGGGACAACCCTAGTTTGCGCAAAAGTTATAGCGTTTACAAAATAGGGGGTATTTTTATGGCATTTTTATTAATATATTTTCTTTACTAGTAATGGCGGCGATCAGCAATTTTTTTTCGGTACTGCGACATTATGGCGGACACTTCGGACACTTTTGACACATTTTTGGGACCATTGGCATTTTTATAGCGATCAGTGCTATAAAAATGCATTGGATTACTATAAAAATGCCACTGGCAGTGAAGGGGTTAACACTAGGGGGCGGGGAAGGGGTTGAGTACGTCCCTGGGTGTGTTCTAACTGTAGGGGGGGGTGGCCTCACTAGGGGAAACACTGATCTTCTGTTCATACATTGTATGAACAGAGGATCAGCATTTCCCCCCCTGACAGGACCGGGAGCTGTGTGTTTACACAGCGCCCGCCGGGCACCCGCACGGGAGTCACAGACGAGCGGGGGGGCGCGCGCGCCTCCGGCGGCACGCACGCGCCCCTAGTGCCCGCTAAAAGAGCCGGCGTAGAGCTACGGGCTCTCGCCCAGGAGAGCCGACCTGCCGCCGTAGAATGAATTCTACGGCGGCTGGTCTGCAAGTAGTTAACATGCTGTACATATATCTTATGCCTCGTGCACACGATCGGAATTTCGGATGGAAAAAGTAATACGGAAATTCCCAACAGAGTTAGAAAGAGAACATGTTCTCTTTTTTTCTGACGGAAAATCGGAAATTCCGTTCGTTTGTATGTAACTCAGACGGATGCTCAGAGCATTGAACTTTATTTTTCTAGGCTTGTCGCAGTGTTGTACGTCACTGCGTTCTTGACGGTCAGAATTTGGTGTGTCCGTGTGTATGCAAGACAGCTTGAACGGAATTTTGTCGGAAAATCCCATTGGAGTTTATTCAGATGGAAACTCAGATCGTGTGTACGGGGCATAACCGTATTTGTAAGGGTCGCATAGAGGACAGCAAGGAAGAAAGGCCACCATAAAAATTCTGGTAACGGTGCTGTAGTCGAAATGTTAAAAACAGTAAAAAAAAAAAATTCAATAGAAAAAAAAAAAAATTTGTATATCAAACTTATTATAAATAATCACCTGCTGTTATGGCCTCAACATCAAGGGTCCTGAAGCGCTGGTATAGATTGATTTTTTTTTACTAGTATTGGCAATGATCTGCAATTTTTAACGGTACTGCGACAATGCGACAGACAGATCGGAGACATTTGACACTTTTTTGGGACCATTGACATTTATACAGCGATCAGTGCTATAAAAATGTGCACCGATTACTGTATAAATGTCACTGGCAGGGAAGGGGTTGACACTAGGGGGGCGATCAAGGGGTTAAATATGTGTTCTCTCAGTATGTTCCAACTGTGTGGGGATGGGAGTGACTAGGAGAGAAGCCATATAGTTTATCCTACTTCGTAGGAAGAAACGATATGCCTCCTCTCCTCTGACAGCACAGGGATTTGTGTGTTTACATCCCACACGCATTGGGTCCTCCGCCGTGCAGCGGGTGCGCACGCAGCCTCTGGTGGCAAAAAATGGGTAGGACGTCACGCACCCATACTGTTGCTCGCAGTTTATTTCCATTATCAGTAAACTTAAAGGGATTTCGTAATTTTACAGCAAAAAATGGATAAGGCTGATATCACCTGGCACTGTTCTCAGGCCCGTCGGAACCCGACAGGCAAAGCAAGCATTTGCCTGGGGCCCCGAGCTGGCCAGGGGCCCCCGAGCTGGCCAGGGGCCCCAGCAGGGAGGGCCCTTACAGCACCGCTGCTTCCTCCTGCAGTCCGGTCGGCCGTGTACCATAACCGCGCGGTACAGGAGAATCAGGTTCCTGTTCCCGGCCGGACTGACAGGAAGTGCACACACTGAGTGTTCACTTCCTTTCAGTCCGGCCCTGGGAACAGCAAACTGAGGTTGGAGCTGCTGCCAATCATCCCGTGCACTAACCTAGTAACCAAAGATGCCACGTATGCCCCACCCCCTGCATCGTGCTTTTGCTCCCAGCGCGCCTGAGCTACAGGGATCTATTGGACAGGTACAGCTCTACTGATCTATGGGGACACCTGCTGTCGGGGGGGGGCTCTGATGGGCACACCTGCTATGGGGGGGCTCTGATGGGGACACCTGTCGTGGGGGCTCTGATGAGGACACCTGCTGTGGGGGGCTCTGATGGGGACACCTGCTGTGGGGGGGCGTTGATGGGGACACCTGCTGTGGGGGGCTCTGATGGGGACACCTGCTGTGGGGGGCTCTGATGGGGACACCTGCTGTGGGGGGGCTCTGATGGGGACACCTGCTGTGGGGGGACTCTCTGTGTTTGCTGCCCATTCCCTCTCCCTCCTACTGTCAGAGGAGGAGAGTGAAGCAGCCAGAGATCAGAGTGGCCATGTCTCTGAGTGAAGAGAGCAGCAGCGGGCTCCCCCCCCCCCCTATCTCCCGTCTCGCGCTGCTGTACTAGTGAGCGGCGCTTGCCAGGACAACTGCCTGTTTCTTCTCCCTCCTTCATATTGGCCAAGGAAGGAATACAATTATTAAAAAAAGAGCAGAGAAGAGGCTAGTGGGACATGTAGTCCCGTTGTAACCCGGAAACTGCAGCCCACACAGCATGCCCAGCTGACTAGGAGAGGGAGAGAGAGAGAGAGCCAGGAGCCCGGGAACGTTTTTAGGAAAGCGCACCCAGGACTCCAGGGAGAGGACAGAGCTGAGGGGACGCCGTCAGAGAGAAAGAACCCTGCTGCCCTGCACCCCTCTGGTGCCACACAGCCTGGCGCCATCCCTGGTAAAGAAAGGAATGAAATCATTGCCAGAATACAGATCTGAGTACCATGGGCAACCCAGAGTTAGAGGAACCGATGTTGCTGTATCGCCGTGTCAGGTGAGAGGGCTGGTCGGCCATTATCTACTGCCATCCATAGGAACTGTAGTCTCTTACCGTATCCTGTACTATGTCTGCAATCTCTGACCATCTCCTGTATTATGTCTGCAGTCTCTGACCATCTCCTGTATCATATTTGCTGTCTCTGACCATCTCCTGTATCATGTCTGCAGTCTCTGACCATCTCCTGTATCATATTTGCTGTCTCTGACCATCTCCTGTATCATGTCTGCAGTCTCTGACCATCTCCTGTATCATATTTGCTGTCTCTGACCATCTCCTGTATCATGTCTGCAGTCTCTGACCATCTCCTGTATCATATTTGCAATCTCTGACCATCTCCTGTATCATGTCTGCAGTCTCTGACCATCTCCTGTATCATATTTGCTGTCTCTGACCATCTCCTGTAGTATGTTTGCAGTCTCTGATCATCTCCTACTTTTGTGTGGAACTCCGCCAGAATCTGCTTTAAGAAAATCTGGAACTGCCCATTTCATCAGTTTCCAGTGTCTCACTCAGAGGGCCCCCCCTCCCCTCATTCATGATGAGCAAGCTTAGGGGATCCTATGCTGAGCAGTCATTTGCTTATCAAAATCACTGACACTGTTACTGCTCCTGTTGGCCTTAGGGTGACCACATTTCCAAACTACCATTCAGGGACACCCTCCCTTCCCAAAAATCAGCTTGTGCTGTAACAAATCACAGCACAGTGATTGGACACAAGGGCCGCGATTCAGATACATTGTCGTATCTTTGAGCGGGCGTAACGCATCTCCTATGCGCTACGCCAACGTAACATTGAGAGGCAAGTACTGTATTTAGAAAGCACTTGCTCCCAAAGTTACGTTGGCGTATCGTAAATGGGCCGGCGTAAGCCCGCGTAATTCAAAGTAGCAAGGCAGTGGGCGTGTTGTATTGTAATGAAGCGTGACCCCATGTAAATGCATGTCCGATCGAACGGCCCATGCTCAGAATCACGTCGCAAATACTCCCTAAGATACATCGGCTCAATGCTTTGTCGACGTGAACGTAACCTACGCCCAGCCCCATTCACGTACGACTTACGCAAACGACGCAAAATACGACGCTGTTCCGACTTTTCCGACGTCCATACCTTAACATGACTTACCCCTGCTTTATGAGGGGTAAACTTACGCTGGACATACGCCTTACGTAAACGGCGTAGCTAAATCCGACGGGCGCAAGTAGGTTTCTGAATCGGCGTATCTAGGTCATTTGCATATTCGACGTGTAAATCTACGGAAGTGCCCCTTGCGGCCAGCGTAAATATGCACCCAAGTTACGACGGCGTAAGGAGACTTACGTCGGTCGTATCTTGAAAAATTCAGGCATATCTCAGTTCCTGCATAAGCGCATAGATATGACGGCGCGCATTTGGACTTAGGACGGCGTATCTGGAGATACGCCGTCGTAAGTCCTTTCTGAATCCGGGCCAAGAGGCGGGATTTATGATTTCTCCAATCACAAGCAGGGGGCAGGATTGTGCTTCTCCAGGCATTCTCGGCCGGGACAAGTACTGTCAGTGAGTAAAGTGGTGATGTAGCGCTCTTTTTTGGGGGCATCAGATTGGCCTGGGGGGGTGGCTGTGTCAGTTTCATTCTGGGACACTGTATTGTCCTGGAATGAATGTGCCCGGGACAGACCTGCAAAATGCGGGACTGTCCCGGGCAATCCGGGACATGTGGTCACCCTAGTTGGCCTTATAACAGAAGGAAAGCGCCCCCATCACTATAGTAAACCATTGTGCCCAGGGCAGCCATCCCTCCCACTCGCCCCTTGTCCCGGCTCTGCTAATGACACTGGCTGGGAAGGGGGTTAACATTTCGGGTAATCAAGGGATTAAATGTGTGCCTAACAATGTGTAATGGGTGCTTATTTTTACCATAGATCTGTTTGTTTCTTCTCCCTGCTTTGCAGGGAGAAGAAACAGAGAGATCCTTCCCTCTATACAGAACCCTGGGTTGATTGTCAACACAGGGCTCTGGGCTGTGATTGGACACAGCCAGTCAGCGGGTCCCGGCTATGAATCACTGTGCGCCCTAAGCCCAATAACAGCCAGCGACCTACCAGTACGTCCATTTGCCCATAGGGGCTGCCCGTCTGCAGTACATTGCAGGAGAGCAGCCTGAAAGTGGTTCAACTCACTTGCTATGCTATAACTATACTAGTTAACGGTACAAAAGCTATACCTTGAAGTTCTTTTACATCATCGTTGGTTATTGATTAACTTGTGCTTATGTAAGCACTCAAAAATGTACATTGAAACAGATGGTATCCTGGAAAAACAATATATATTCACTCCAGGAGCAATATCCGTTACCAGCGGACTAGCAGAGTTCACAAAACACATTGGGGTGGATTCAGAAAGCAATTGCGTTTGCGTAACCATAGTTACGCAGCGCAATTGCTTACTTGCGCCGGCGTATCAAATGCTCCTGATTCAGGAACCTCGATACGCCGACTGCAGCCTAAGAAATGACTGGCATAAGGCTCCTTATGCCGTCGTATCGTAGGCTGCATTCTTACGCAGGCCGCTAGGTGGCGTTCCCGTAGTGGTCAGCGTAGAGTATGCAAATTGCATACTAACGCCGATTCACAACCGTACGCGCGCCCTGCTTACGCAGTTTACGTTGTTTGCGTTCGTCGGGTTCTGCATAAGGCTGCTCCTGCTATTAGCAGGCGCAGCCAATGCTAAGTATACCCGTCGTTCCCGCGTTGCGAAATTTGAAAATTACGTTGTTTGCGTAAGTGAATCGTGAATGTCGCTGGACGCCATTCACGTTCACTTAGAAGCAAATGACGTCCTTGCGACGCCATTTACCGCAATGCACGTCGGGAAAGTTTCCCGACGGAGCATGCGCACTACGCTCGGCGCGGGAACGCGCCTAATTTAAATGATCCACGCCCCCTATGGGATCATTTAAATTACGCGCGCTTACGCCGGGCAGTTTTCCGGAGCGCTCACGCAAATTACGGAGCTACTGCTCCGTGAATCAAACGTAGCGCAGGTAATTTACGGAGGCGCAGCGGCAAAACGGTACGCTGCGCCTCCGTAAGAAAAGCGCAAAGCTACCTGAATCTACCCCACTCATATTTTAGAAACATGTCATTATTCTGGAATAAACAACTAAAAAGATAACATTCAGAGATGAAATAGACGAATGACACAGATAATATGATAAATACAATAGACAGATGATTTTTCCAGGACACCATGGAAAAACACACGAGTATTGTAAAGTACATCAAAACACATCAACACATCACTGAGATGGGAAATAAAAAGATATTTCCCTATAGTAAGATTCTAACCCTCCTTTGCTACATAAAAAAAAAAAAAAGTTTGGGCTGGAGTTATATATTTTTTAAACAATTTAGGGCCAGATTCTCGTAGAATGGCGTATCTATCGGCGTATCTATCCGATTTACGTTACGCCGCCGCAAATTCGGCGGGTAGGGGGCGTGTATCATTTATCTTTCAAAACTTTATCTTTCAAAAGAAATAGCGCAAGAATTTAGGAAATACCATGCCTCTTTATACAGTACATGTTGCCGAGAATGTGTTTCTAGCACGACAGCATCGCGCTGATTCTCGGCGACATGGTGCCGACATCTCGCACTCGCTGGAATAGACAAAGCACATTCCAGCGAGCGCGTCATAGAAGCGACGGGAGATCCGACTTGGATTCCCATCAATTCTAGCTGCGGCATTTGGTATGCATCCTGAGAGGGAGAACTCCACGCCAAATTTTAAATAAAAAACCGACATGGGTTCCCCCCCCCCCCAAGGAGCATACCAGGCCCTTAGGTCTGGTATGGGTTGTAAGGAGACCCCCCCTACGCCGAAAAAACGACGTAGGGGGTCCCCCTACAATCCATACCAGACACGTATCCAAAGCACGCTACCTGGCCGGCCAGGAAAGGAGTGGGGACGAGCGAGCGCCCCCCCCCCCCCTCCTGAGCCGTACCAGGCTGCATGCCCTCAACATGGGGGGGTTGGGTGCTCTGGGGCAGGGGGGCGCACTGCGGGGGCCCCCCCACCCCAGAGCACCCTGTCTGTCGTTTTTTTTATTTTCTTGCCAGTAACTTCCCACATTTATCTCCTGAATTATACGACGTCCTTTCTGAGTATTGTAGAACTGCTTCAGCCTTGTATCGTAGGAGGTCTGCTACTTGTCTTCTTAAATGTGTTAATTCCGTTCCCAAGCCTACTTCTGGTTTTTTTTTTGAGAGAAAAAAGGAAGTTTGACTGAAAATCACAATGAGGAGGAGAAGGCGGGGGGGGGGGGGTTCTGTTGGTCCCTTTTTTTTTTTTCCTGCGCCGTAGGTGAAGGGTTGAGGGAAATAGGGGAAAGAAATGGGGAAGGAGGAATTGCGGAGATGGAGAGGGAATTAGCGGAAGAAAGAGAAAAGGGAGGGAAATATATATATATATATATATATATATATATATATATATATGTGTTTATATATATATATATATATATATATATATATACCCCCTGTTTCCCCAAAAATAAGACCTACCCTGAAAATAAGACCTAGCGTTATTTTCCAGGAGGGCTGCAATATAAGCCCTACCCCAAAAATAAGCCCTAGTTAAAAATTCTTGTAATATCCTATAATCCACTCTATTACAGTAGTTTATAATGTACAATGTGTGTGTTTCTGTAATATAATTGCGGGGAAGAGAGCTCCGGTGGGTAACAGAAGTGCAGAGCGGCGCTATAACAAATGTATTTGGCACAATTATATTACATAAACACACACACACATTGTACATGATATAATACTGTAATAGAGTGGATTATAGGATTTTACAAGCATTTTAACTCAGTTTACACTGGGGATTCCTGACAGGCAGGGGGGGAGAAGGGGAGAGAAGACAGCACATTACATGGTAAGACCTACCCCGAAAATAAGCCCTACTGTGTCTTTTGTTGGCATAATTAATATAAGACCCGGGCTTATTTTCGGGGGAACACGGTATATATATATTCGATTTTGAGTTGTTAAAGATACATTTATATTTCCCTCTGATTTAACATATGAATGGCAATAGAGTTGAAGAGGATGATGTAAAGTATATATATATATATATATATATATATATATATATATATATATATATATATATATACTGTATATAATGTTTGTATTGTCATTGGACTCTGTATGGTCCTTTTGTCTTTATCTCTGTATACCTCCCTTGTTTAAAAATAAAAGAAATAGAGAATTTAAAAAAAGAAACAGAGCAACTTCTGAGCAAAAACGAACAATGAGGAAGTGAAAAGAGGAATGTCTGCAGGTAAAGAATGCTTATTATGAAAAAAAAAAAAATTCCTTTACAACCCCTTTAAGCTAGTGCATTGTTGGTTCACTTACCTTTTCCTTCGATTTCCCTTCTAAATGTTTCTTTGTTTTTGTTTTCTTTGTCTGAATTTCTCACTTCCTGTTCCTCCTCAGTAAGCTTTTCTGTCTGACCCCCAGCCAGATGATGGGGGCAAGCTTACTGAGGAGAAGCAGGAAGTGAGAAATTCAGACAAAGAAAAAAAACATTTAGAAGGGAAATCGAAGGGAAAGGTAAGTGAACCAACAATGCACTAGCTTAAAGGAACCCATTTAGAGCCTTTACAACCCCTGTAAAGCGGAGTTCCACCATATAAATGAACTTTCTATTAACAGCTTGCCTTTAATGTATAAAAAAAAAATGTAAAACATATTTTTTTACTCATTTCTATCTTGCTGTTACTAGGCAGATTTCGTAATGTGCCTAGGGCCAGATTCACCAAAGAGATACGACGGCGTTTCTCCTGATACGCCGTCGCATCTCTCAGAGTATCTATGCGGCTGATTCATAGAATCAGTTACGCATAGATATCCATAAGATCCGACAGGTGTAATTGTTTTACACTGTCGGATCTTAGGATGCAGTACCGCGGCCGCCGCTGGGGGGAGTTCGCGTCGTAAACCAGCGTCGGGTATGCAAATTAGGAGTTACGGCGATTCCCGACGGATTTTCGCGTTCGCTACGTCGCTGCTAGTCTAGTTTCCCGTCGCAAAGTTAGTCGTCGTTTGACCTGCCCTAACTTTACTCAGCAATCGTATTGCTGTTTAAAGTATGGCCGTCGTTCCCGCGCCGAAATTTAAAATTTAACGTCGTTTGCGTAACACGTCCGGGAATACGGAAGTACGCTCCACACGTCGCCGTTCGAAAAAATTACGTCACGGCACGCAAAGCACGACGGGAATTGCGAAACTGAGCATGCGCAGTAGGTCCGGCGCGGGAGCGCGCCCAATTTAAATGGCACACACCCATTTGAATTGGCCCGCCTTGCGCCGGAGGCCGCTGGCGTAGGTTTTCATTGCAAGTGCTCTGTGAATCAGGCACTTGTGATGAAAACTTGCGGCGGTGTAACGTATCTAACTGTAACAGTAGATACTGAACGTATCTACGATCTACGATACGTTACGCCGCCGCTCACCTACGTGAATCTGGCCCCTAGTTCCTGGTCCTAGGTGGTTCAACTTCCTGTCCTAAGACCCCATTGCCTCCTGGGAAATGATGACACCCATTTCCCAGGAGTCTCTGAGCATTACTGTGCCTAAATATCGCCCAGCATGCACCTCTCCCTGAAAACCAGGAAGAAAAAGGAACTGGGCTTCACATGCCCACACATATGATGGATACGCCCACACATATGATGGATACGCCCACACATATGATGGATACGGCCACAACATGAGCTGGAGGATATAAGGCAAGTGTTTGCAATGATTTCTGGAATGATTGGGGAGCAATTAATATGTTTTAGGGACTATTTAATGTGATTAATTTTAGATTGCAAAAAAAAAAATTATGCCCGGAACCCTGCTTTAACCGCTTGGGACCCGCGCTATAGTCAAATGACGGCTACAGCGCGGATCCGAAAATCCAAGTGGACGTCAATTGACGTCCGCCCCTTTGCGCGTTCCCCGCGCGCGCTCCAGAGCGCGCAGCGGGGAAACTCTGTGTTGGCCGTGTCCCTTGAACACAGCCAATTACAGATCGCCGCGAACGGCCAATCAGAGTGGCCGTTTGCGATGCGATCTGTGCGGCCAATGAGAGATGATCTCATATGTAAACATATGAGATCATCTCTCATTGCCGTTTTACACAGAGACAGCGTCCTGTCTCTGGAGAGGAGACCGATTTGTGTCTCTTGTACATAGGGACACAGATCGGTCACCCCCCCAGTCACCCCCCCCCACCTACAGTTAGAACACAATGCAGGGAATACATTTAACCCCTTCCTCGCCCCCTAGTGTTAACCCCTTCAATGCCAGTCACATTTATACTGTAATTAGTGCATATTTATAGCACTGATCGCATTATAAATGTGAATGGCGCCAAAAATGTGTCAAAAGTGTCCGATGTGTCCGCCATAACGTCGCAGTCCCAATAAAAATCGCAGATCGCCGCCATTTCTAGTAAAAAAATAAAATAATAATTCTGTTCCCTATTTTGTAGGCGCTATAACTTTTGCTCAAACCAGTCGCTTATTGCGATTTTTTTTTTTTACCAAAAATATGTAGAAGAATACGTATCGGCCTAAACTGAGAAAAAAAATGTGTGTTTTTTTTTTAAATTGGGATATTCATTATAGCAAGAAGTAAAAAATATTGTATTTTTTTCAAAATTTGTCACTCTTTTTTGTTTATAGCGCAAAAAATAAAAACCGCACAGGCGATCAAATACCACCAAAAGCAAGCTCTATTTGTGGGGAAAAAAGGACGTCAATTTTGTTTGGGAGCCACATCGCACGACCGCGCAATTGTTAGTTAAAGCGACGCAGTGCCGAAAGCTGAAATTTCACCTGTGCAGGAGGGGGGTATATGTGCCCAGTAAGCAAGTGGTTAATTATGCATTGCATATGAATATGTAGTCTTCTATTGATCCAGTAGGTGACAATTTAAAACCTTTTGTCTCCTTACCACTTTCTGTAAAAGAAAAAAAAAAAAAACAGTAGCCAAATCTGAAGATTACTTACAAAGTAAATGTGTCAGAGGAATGAGGCATTCCTTATTGGTCTCCATGCAAGGTGACCATCGGATATAGGCATCCTCTGCTGTACTCTCTTCTTTAGATAACTCGTGTTGTTCTGAAAAGCCTCAGTCATGTATTTAAATTTTATTTATTACATATATACTTTATACATATAAAAAAATATATAACACAATAGTCCAAATATTTAAAAAAAACAATTAAATTAACCCAGATTTATTATAAATTGTATTTAAAAGAAGAGGCATGTTGTTTATTTATTTTTTTGAATAAAGAAGAGTTAGAACATCTGTCAGTTTTTATTGCTGCTTGTAGCCCCATTGGGGAGATTTATTCTAACTACTTCTCTTGTGATAACATTATTTCATCATAATTCTTCACCACTCAATTGAAACACAATGCTGATGTTGTTGTGTTCAAATGGACCTTTCCCTCTTTCATTTAAAATCAGGATACAGTTCTGCATGCTGATATGAAATCATCTTACATTCATTACACAATTACTCTTTTCCCACTTCTTGCTTGAGTGAGGCACTGGTGGTGTAACTAGGGCCTCACAGATGCACCTCAAAGAATTTTGCGCCGTAAGTTACGGCGGCGTAGTGTATCTTTGGCGGCGTAATGGCCCGCCATTCAAATCTCTGTGATGGGGGCGTGTTTTATGTAAATACGTCGTGACCCGACGTAAACGATGTTTTTTTTTAACTGCGCATGCGCCGTCCGTGGGGGTATCCCAGTGCGCATGCTCGAAATTAACCCGGAACAAGCCAATGCTTCCGACGGTGATGTCATTCTACGCAAATCCCTATTCGCGAACGACTTACGCAAACAACGTAAAAATGTCAAATTTCTACGCGGGAACGACGGCCGTACTTAACCCTCCTAGCGGTATTCCCGAGTCTGACTCGGGGTGAGATTTTCTTACCAAAAGCGGTAACCCAGAGTCAGACTCGGGCTTGCCTCGCTGCAGCAGCAGACAAAGTTACTTACCTTGTCCCTGGATCCAGCGATGCCACCGCACTGTGTGAGCGAGCGGGACCTCGCTCGATTCACACAGTGTCCTCCTGTGCCGCCGATCTCCGTTCCCTGCGACGTCACGACGCACGGGAGCGGAGAACGGCGCCAAATTCAAAAACGTAAACAAACACATACTGTAATCTTACAGATTACAGTACTGTATGTAAAAAATACACACCCCCTTGTCCCTAGTGGTCTGCCCAGTGCCCTACATGTCATTTTATATAATAAAAACGGTTCTTTCTCCCTGCAAACTGGAGATTGTCCATAGCAACCAAAAGTGTCCCTTTATGTCAAACATGGTTTTAGAGCAGCTAGAAAACAGCGATAATAAATTATAATCACTTGCAGAATTGTGCGATAGCGATTTGCGGGGAAATTCGTCATAAAAAAATAAAAATAATGACAGCAACAATTCTGCAACTGAGCAAATTTCAGTGATTTTGATTTGATTACATTATTGAATAATTTTTATTATAATTATATTATTATTTGTTATAATTATTTATAATTATTTATTATATTATAATTTATAATTTTGTTTTTAAAAAAATGTCATACCCGGGATGCCTACTAGACTCTTGTTTGGTCAGATTTAAGTGAGTTATTCCTAAGAATTACAGGCCTACAGTATAAAACGTCAAATTTCCTTGCAAATAATGGTACCGCTTTCAGCATCTTTTTTCTGAAAGAATCATACCGCCAGGGAGGTTAACATTGAGTGCGCCTCATAACAGCAGCTTTAACTATACGCCGGAAAAAGCCGAACGCAAACGACGTAAAAAAATGCGCCGGCTGGACGTACGTTCGTGGATCGCCGTAACTAGCTAATTTTGTATACTCGACGCGGAATTCGACGGAAACGCCACCTAGCGGCAGCCGAAAAATTGCAGCTTAGATCCAACGGCGCACTAAGACGTCTAGCCGAGATGCCGTCGTATCTTGTTTTGAAGCTACAAAACAAAGATATGACGCGCAAAATTTGAAATTAAGCGGCGTATCAAGAGATACGCCGGCGTAATACTTTTGTGTCTGCCCCTAAATACGCAAAGAATAAAAAAAAACTTCAATTATCACTAAACATCTGTTTGTAGATTGCCATTACTAAACGGTTCTAAAGCTGCCTTTGTTGTGATGGTAAGAAGGATTTCCCTTTACTTCCTCTCCTGCTGACAATATTGTCACAAGAACAGGAAGTGAAGGGAAATCTTTTGAATGAGGTCACAGTCAATCTTATTGTCTCATATTATTCCCATAAATATTCCCCACTCTGTCCAAAACTAAAACTAAAATACATTTTGGTGAGAGTTATGCCCTGTACACGCGATCGGTTCGTCTGATGAAAACGGTCCTATGGAGCGTGTGTGGGCCCCATAGTTTTTTTTCCCATCGGTGAACCCGTTTTAAAATTTTCTGATGGTTAAAAAAACGATAGAAAAAAACGATCGTCTGTGGGAAAATCCATCGGTCAAAAATCCACACATGTTCAGAAGCATTGAACTTTATTTTCCTCTGCACGTCGTTGTGTTTTACGTCACCGCGTTGGACACTATCTGATTTTTAACTGATGGTGTGTAGGCAAGACTAATGAAAGTCAGCTTCATCGGATATCTGATGAAAAAATCCATCGGTCCGTTTTCATCGGATGAACCGATCGTGTGTACAGGGCATTACACAGTGCAAGTAAAGGTTTCTTAAAAGTTCACCGTATTAATTTTAGAAAAGAAAAGTGCATCTTAACATTTTTCGTCTTGTGCCTTCTCCAAGGTATCCCAATAAAGTATCATTTCGTGTGGCTCGACCCTATGAGACGTCACAAGGTTCCGATAGGTACACACAGAGAATGGAGGCTTTGATGGAAAAAACACAGGTTTATCGTGAAGTTCCTGCAACCCGATATTTAGTTTCTCCAGACACATCCCTATGTACACATCTTCCAGTTTAAGGAACGGTACGGAGAAAGATATGTTGTAGATCCTTTGGGCAACATCTACAGAGAGCACGTAGCCAGTACCCGAACAAAACGGGGGGTATTTATCACCGCTGAACTCGCTTTCACTTACGTACCACTTGCTGTTTTTATCACGTATTGGGGCATCGGTTGGCTTTAGAAAACCTGTGAAAAGATTTGAAGTCTGTTTTTTACGCATGAGTAGTTGGACAAGGTAAAATGTATTGATAAACATGTCCACGTCTGTCTTCATGACGTAGTGTGTCTGAGGGCAATGGTTAGTAATCCATTCCATGCCCATTAATGTTTTATAAGTCAAGTTGTCATATGTGTCCATGAAGTCTTTTTGGATGATGTCTTTGTAGGTGTCAATTTCTTCTGATAAAAAGGCGTCTTTCTCAGTACTAGGAGTTGGATTGGTGCCAAGAAGAAAGAAGGTCACCACTCGTTTTCCAAGGATGAGTTGCTCCTGCCCCCATGTTTTTCTGATGGCCATGCGCACTGTCTTCTGGTCATGTGTCGTGGTCACCAGCAGAACCAAGAAAGGAGGGTTTTGTTTGCAGGTGTCTCCATGCAACTTTATAGAGGGGTTCCTTTTGAAAGTATCAATGTAAATGATGTATGAGAGCATGCTCAAACACGGTAGTATTACGAATGCCGCAATGATCATCTTTTTGGGAGCCATCTGACAGATAGAGAAAGAGAAGTGTCAATACGTTTCTTATCAATAATTTTACAATAAGGTCAAATCTATCTCTAGCTTTAGATAGATATAAACTAACATCAATTAATTAATTGAAGGAGTTGGTTGGGACTTAATATGAAGCACAGCTAAGAAAGTAGAGGTATAAAATCACATGATAATGTATTCCAAAAAAATATACAATAAACAAAACAGTTAGGGCCCTTTCACACCAGCGGACCGTATGCCCATACCTCCCAACTTTTTGAGATGGGAATGAGGGACACCTATGGCAAAAGTATGCAGAAATAGGACACACCCCTTGCCACGCCCTCTCAAAGGGGAATTGAACAAAAAAACAAGATTGCTTAAACCCACAAGTGCTTTTTTTTACTATTACTATTTCTTTATATTGGCTTTTGGAATTTACAAATGCAGCAATTTAGAAATCAGATGAAAGGTATATCGCTGGGAAACACTTTTTGATAGATAAAAAGGGAATTTTATATACATCTATACAGATCAGGTCAAAATGAGGGACGAATGAGGGACAGAGGGACATTGCTCCAAATCAGGGACAGTCCCTCGAAATCAGGGACAGTTGCGTATGTCCGTTTTTTCATCCATCCGTTTACGGATAAAAAAGGGACATACGTGCATACATGACACCCGATCTCATCGGTGTCCGCTATGCTCCGATTCTGCCGACTGAGGGAAATCCTATTTTTCCATCCATCTGCAGAGCGGATCAGGTGAACACGAACAGACGGTCCGTGTTCACTCGATCCCCCCATAGGGGAGAGCGGAGATGTGACAGGGCGGTCCCTGTCACCGCCCTGTCATCTGCCGGCTCAGTGGGGATCAACAGAGCGATCCCCGTTGAGCAAGCGGATAAGAAAGGTACGCATCCTCACGGGATCCGTACGTCTAAAAGGGGCCTAACATGATGGGCTGGAGTACCACCGTGACAATTGATTGTACATAATAACGACATGATTCGTACACAATCAAACGCTATGAATTTTATTATTAACTATTACTATTATTAATATAGTTATGTATTTCATGAATTGGAACAGTTTTATTATACAAATGCATCTATTACCAAGAGATTGTGTACGTAAATTGTCAAGGTGGTACTCCTGTCTATCATGTTACTGTTTTATCCAATGTACCGTATACACTCGAGTATAAGCCGACCCGAATATAAGCCGAGGCACCTAATTTTACCACAAAAAAATGGGAAAAACGTATTGACTCGAGTATAAGCCTAGGGTGTCCATCTGGATCAGGGGAGGGCTGGCAGCCTTAGGCCTGGGGGGCAAACTCAGTCAAGTGGCCATTGAACCGTCAAATCAGCTCACCATCTATGGCCCATCTGGTTTTTCAATGCAGCCTCACCAGTGCAGCCAACTCCAGTGCCCATCAATGCAGCCTGATCACTGGGGCAAGTTACATGGGGTGTATGGGGGGTCAGCTATGGGTTTCAGGGTCTCACCTCAGTGATCTCAGCAGGTCCTTGCATGCCACAGCCTCCTGGGGGGGGGTAATGCTCCTGGCCCTGGGGGCCAAGTTGCAGCCACCACCCAGCCCTGCGTCCCAACTCCCTGGGACACCCTGCCTCTGCCTGCTCCCAAAAATCCTGTCTCCGGGAGTTGTAGTTTCCTCTGCGCTGCTCTGTTTTCCACCCACCGGGAGCTTGAGCGTGGACTACTACATCCCCGGAATGCAACAGCTAGCGGTCGGCCACTGTGGCCATGCCCCTGGCCCAACTTCCTAGACCAGAATAAAAAAAATGGTAGCGACCAGCGGCTGCCGGCCATTTTGAACACAAGTCAGGGCGGTCTGGGAGGCAATTGCCACCCTGCCCCCTGGCCCAGCCCTCCCCTGATCTGGATGCCTCACTGTGTCCATGTGCATGCCTCACTGTGCCCATGTCTCACTATGCCCATGTCTCACTATGCCCATGCCTCACTGTGTCCATGCCTCACTGGGCCCATGCCTTACTGGGCCCATGACTAGACTGATATTTAACATGGGAGTCTAAAAAAACGGTGCTTTGAAAAAACGGTGCTCCCGGCCGTAGGTCGCCCAGACAACAAACTTTGCACACTTGTAGAGGAAGATGTGCTGGTACCGGTTCCCAAAGTCTGGGATATCAGGCACAAAAAGTTGACTCGAGTATAAGCCGAGGGGGGCATTTTCAGCACAAAAAAATATGCTGAAAAACTTGGCTTATACTCGAGTATATACGGTATATTCTTTTAGAATTCATTATCATGTGATTTCATACTACTTTCTTAGCTGTGCTTCATATAAAGTCCCAACCAACTCCTTCAATTAATTAATTGATATTATTTTACATATATAATAGGGATGGGGGCGGATGAACGCACCCACTCATTGCCTCAATTAAAGTCCCAAAAAACCCCCTTCCCCATCTTTTCTCTGTAATGAATTAGGGATGGAAACACGCCAGCTAAGCTAGCATATGGTTTTTACTTTGCTATTAATTGCCACATTGCATTAGGACTCCTGCCTAACACTCTGGACTATAAGGTTCATATTTTTTATTTATTGATGTTCCTCCACTGGGGATGCCCGGATTCCTGCATCCCCGGGAGATGGGATGTGTAGCATGGCCCCTCCCTCCCCCTCTCCCCTGATAGGTTTGAGGCGGTGGGCGGGAACCTGACGCACATCGACGCCACGCTTCACGCACCGGACGTGTGGAGTCATATGATGCTGCACGCCTGTGTGTTGTTTTCCATCAGCATCCTATATAAGGGGAGAGTTTGAGCATCACTTGCCAAGTGACGCTATGCATCCGGGCACTGGCGCCGCCTCTTCCCCCCATCCCAAACGCAGTGTGGTGTTATGGCCTTTGAAACCACACATGGGCGGAATGCACACCGTTCCTCGCGAACGCATCTTGAGACCCAAGGTAAAACCCCCCCCCCCCCTTTCTTTTCCTCTTGGTTTTGGTATTGCGGTACACACACCAGAGTTGTATTTTTTATCCCATCCCCATATCCACACTTACATTGACAGGATACGTGAGATGTACCATCTAGTATGTCCACTTTTTCCCTGTCACCCGACACTTTCACATACCCCTTGGGCAATAGTTTTCTATTGACCCAAGGACATTTTTTCACATAAACACTCACATAATGCTTACTTTCCAGTATATTCACGGTGATTGTCACACACCTTAATCAATATTTTATTACCAACATGAAGAGATTACACCATCACTGATGCTCCCTATCTCACATCCTCTGGCCCTAGTGCGGCCGCACAATTGCAGCCTCAGCTCCCATGTGATGTTTGTTTCTCCATGGCACTGTCAGCAACATCAGTAAAGTATTTTATCCATTTTACTCGTAAGAGCGATTGGAATTATCCGCTGCACCTCCGCTCTATTTCTCCTCTGTGTCAAGCATCTGTTCACTTTGTAATTCCTCTTTTTTTCTATCATAGACTTATGCTTATGTAAATTCCTCCTGACAAATGGATGTCTCCACGAAACGCGTAGAGCCTTAGCCTTATGTTACATCATACAATTATGTGATTTTGAGATTCAACACCATGAACGCTATGAATTTTATTATTAACTATTACTTGTCGTGAGTTATGATGCAAATAATAATAATACATTTAATATTTACTGGCAGAAATATGAAAATCCAGTAGGCCTCAAAATTGAAGTGAAGCATTGCAAATGAAAACCTTTCAGAAAAGAAAAAAAAAACCTTATCATATATTTTCCAAGTGTCCAAGACATTAACAATTGGATTAGAAACAAACAGACATTTATGGTCAAATGCTCTGCCCATAGGCTATAGAAGAATTCTAGTGTTGGTTGACTTATAATAATAAGACTAGTGATAATAATTTATAAATAAAATTATTACTAGTCATACAACATTAGAATTCTACTATAGCTTGAGGACGGAGCATTCGTCCGGAAATGTACGATCGCGGTGTCGTACATTTTAGCTGCTTCATCTGATCTTCTTAGAACATCTAACGGGCACCATAAGCCTTCAATGACAGATTCGACCTTAATTAATTCGGATTTTCAGACTATTGCATTTTTTAACGAATTTAAATAAATAAAAACGAATTTCGGGAGTAACTAAATAAATGTATTTTTTAACTAAAATGAAATTCCGAAACAAAATATTTCAGTGTGCACATGTCTATTTGCCACTGCCTTACCTTACAGTTCGCCACACCTCCAGCAGATGTCGTCCTCTGGTAATACAGACTAAGCCTGAAACTCCGACGCTAAAATTCTGTACCATTGTTAAATAATATGCCATTAAGTGAGTAAGTGAGAAACTTATATAGCGCAACACATGCGAACTGAATCGCCTCTGGGCAATTTAGTATCCATTCCTACGGCCCTCAAAAGAGATGGGTCTTGATCTGTCTCCTGAAGGCCAAGTGGTTTGCCTCCAGTTGGATGGCGGTTGGTAGGGCGTTCCATAGTCAAGGTCCTTGGACCGCAAATCTTCATTCTCCTTTGGACTTGTATCTGGAGTAGATTTTGGTTGGTGGATCGCAGAATGCGATTGGTGTTGTGAGTTTTTAGTTTCTCGCATAGATATTGGGGGGCAATTCCCAGAATACACTTATGCGTTAGACAGAGTACTTTAAAAGTAATTCTGTCTTTTACGGGCAACCAATGAAGGGATCTTAACGAAGGTGAGATTGATTCCCATGGTTTTTTCCCAGTCACAAGTCGAGTGGCCGTATTTTGAACGACTTGCAGACGAGTGATTTGGTATTTTGGGAGTCCAAGATAAAGGGCATTTGCATAGTCAAGTCTGGAGTTGATAAGTGTCCCCACCATGACTGCTATATATTTTTTGGGGATAAAGGGGGTGACTCTACGTAGTAGGCGCAGCAGATGGTGCGATCCGCTAACTACTGACCCTATTTGTGCATCCATTGTCATATGGGTGTCGAAGATGACCCCAAGACTTTTGACTTTGGTGCTGGGGGTGATGGATTGACCCAGAATGGGCGGGGGCGTCCATGTAGTTGCAGGACGACTCTTCCGATTAGCCTGAAACAGGAGAAGTTCTGTTTTTGAGCCATTGGGTTTGAGGTAACTCTTAGGCCGCGTACAGACGACCGAACCTGTCCGCTTGAAACTGTCCGACGGGCAGTTTCCGGCGTACAAGGCAGATTTGTCTTTTGGTCCGCTGGCTTGTACACACCAGCGGATCAAATTCCCGTGGTACCAGAACGCGTGCACGTAAACCACGTACGACGTCACTATAAAGGGAAAGCCCAAAGTCAATGGCGCCGCCCTCTGTTCCGCTTTTGCTAGTTACGGGTTTGCTCGTGTTAGTGAAGGTTTGGTTAGAGCGGATTTGCGCTTTTCGGTCTCCGCGCTTTACCAGGTAGTATTTTCGGGTTCAGTGCGTGTGCTTGCGGGATCGTAGTTGGCAATCGGGTACAGGCTTTCAGGTCGTGCTGCTTTGCAGTTGCGTCCTGTCCGCTCGTATATGTTTGTCGCGCGTTCTTTGCAGGTTGTGCTGGATTTGTGAGTGCTTTCTGTTGGAGTGTGTTCTTGACTGACCAGCCGGCCGGTTTGAAGCCATGATGGAGCAGCAGCGTCAATTTTCGCGAGTTGGTGCTGGTTATGGGATGGCTTCTGGATATGCTCAGCATTCCAGTAGTTTGGCCAGGAACAGGGGGAGGAGGCGTTCCTGTGCCAAGAATTGGTTGCGCCAGCGTGACCAGTTCTCTCATATGCCTCTGTTTAGGGAAATCCAGGAGAATAATCCTAATGACTATAGGAACTTTCTCTGTATGACGGACCCCGTATTCAACCGTCTGCTGGATCTTCTGTCCCCCTATATCACGAGGCAGGACACTGTGATGCGTCAAGCCATCACGGCCGAGCAGAGGCTTATTGTCACGTTGCGGTACCTGGCGACTGGGAGGAGCCTGCAGGACCTCAAGTACTCGACAGGCATCTCTCCGCAGGCGCTTGGGGTCATCATACCGGACACGTGTTCTGCCATCATCAAAGTTCTGCAGGAGGAGTATATTAAGGTAAGTTTCCTCATTTTAACCTCACAATCTGTCTTTAATAATGTGGGAAACTAACCTTTTCTTTTATTTCCCAGATATGCTGTGTGTTTAACTAACGTTCCCTTTTCTCCCTATGCATATTGATATAAGCTTTCCATGTTCTTTTTCTTGGCCTACCTGCATATTTGTACCTTACCCAATATTAACCTGTCCAGCATGCTATCCTAGGGACAACCCCACCTAGCCTATTTTTAGCTATTTTTTTTTTTTTTACAGTTCAAACCCCCCCCCCTTAAAACTGTTTTTGTCCCCATCAGAGGACTGTGGAGTCTCTTAATTAAGTGGGCCTATATATTTGTGCCCCGAAATTCTCCCTGCACAATTTTTAAATGCTATTTGAATACTGTGAAGTAGCACAAGGATGCTTGTAGGATTATGTTTGCAATGTTTATGTGCCAAAGTACTAATTATCTTTATTTGTTTGTCCCCACAGCTTCCCTCCACACCACAGGAATGGCAGACTGTGGCTTCCAAATTTGCCCAGCGTTGGGATTTTCCGAACTGCGGTGGAGCAATAGATGGGAAACACGTCCGCATAGTGCCGCCACCCCACTCGGGGTCCTACTATTTTAACTACAAAGGTTATCATAGTATTGTGTTGATGGCGGTGGTGTCGGCACAGTATGAGTTTCTATATGTGGACGTGGGGAAGAACGGCCGGATGTCTGATGGGGGAGTTTTCGCGCTGACAGAATTCTACAGTCGTCTCCAAGCTGGTGGTCTGGCACTGCCACCGGATGAAGACAACGTTGAAGGACTTCCGTTTGTGTTTGTAGCGGACGAAGCTTTCGGGCTTGGACCTAACCTCATGCGGCCTTTTCCCCAGAGGACCCTCACCTCAGAGAGGAGGGTGTTCAATTATCGGTTGGCCAGGGCTCGGAGGGTAGTCGAGAATGCCTTTGGGATACTCTCCAACCGGTTCCGCCTGTTCCTGACAGCGATACACTTGGCGGAATATAAATTGAACACCATTGTTTTTGCCTGCTGCATTTTGCACAACTTTCTACGCAGGCACTCCCAGACGTACCTACCCAACATCGGTGCTGAGGCACGACTACCCTCAGATACCCTTCCTGGGCTGGACACTGGTCGCGCTGGCTTGGCCCCCCCAATCTGCTTGTGATGTACGCGACAAATATGTTGAGTACTTCATGGGTCGGGGGGCCATTGCTATGCCAGATCATATTTCTTTCTAATTCGGCCCCCAAAAGAAAGCAATATTCACAGAACTAATAAATAATTTGACCATTGGACTTTATACAGTTGTTTGTCATTATTGCTTTTTCTCTTTTTATCTGTCTTCCTGGTTATCCAACTAACTAGTGCACTTCTAGTGACAAATTTAGTTCTCCAGTTTTAGTAAATAACCACAATTGCACATTATTCACTCATCTACAAACAGGGTATTGAGTCTAGAAATAAGAAGCCACTAATTTTTCATATTTTGATGTCAAGCTTTTTATTTTCAGCTTGTTCATTACCCCCCAAAAAAGTATGCATTTTATTATGAAAACATGTCTTTACAATTTGGAGTCAACAATATATTTTTTTATTTTTTATTTTTGCACTTTTTTTTTATGTTTTTATAGTGCTTATCCAGAATATAGATTTTTTTACAATTTAACATTTTTGGGTATCAAATCTAGGTTTTTTTTTTTTTTTTTTTAGATATATATATATAAAATGAATATAATTTTTTTATATATATATATATATATATATATATATATATATATATATATATATATATATATATATATATATATATATACACACTTCAAACATTTTAGATTTTTGTTGTTTTCCTAAAAATATATTTTTTTATTTTTGGGGTTGTTTTCTGAATTTTTTTTTGTTTTTTTTGTTTTCTGAAAAATAAAGCTTTCTTTTTCAAATTTTTTGAGATATATATAATTAAACTTTATTTATTTTTTTTGTTTGTTTGTATATATAAAATTATATATATATATATATATATAATTTATTTTTTTTATCGTTTTTGGGTTCTTGTTTTTCCCAACTTTTTTTTTTATAAAACTGTAAAAATGTACAACCAATAGAACTTCAACAGTAAAAAAAATTCAAGATTCACAACAGCAGTCAGTCATGGTGTGCTTTCACACTGGAACACGCCAAAATTTGAAGATGCACACATTCATTGTGAATTCGCCAAATCTCATTGGTTCAAGAGACAAATGGCCACATGTGCTATCTGACATCATGGGTGATCAATGTCTGTGTTTTGTGGGAGCAAACCCTTCCTCTCAACTACTTGAGGATCGAAGGAGGGGGTTGTACCCACAAAGCACAGACAAGAGATATTCAGTGATGGCAGATAGCACATGCGGCACACTGTGTGTGCATCTTCAAATTTTGGCTTATTGATGATTCAAAAATTAAAAAGGGTTGGGGGGGCGGGGGGTGTTTCAGTCTTTGACACGGCCCATCATGTCAATTATATTTTTATAATTCTGTTCTATGACCATCATCCTTTGCCGCATATTGTCCATCTCTGTGCTGCACTCCAAAATGACATTTCGAACATTCTGTTCCATGACCATCATACTTTGCCGCATATTGTCCATCTCTGTGCTGCACTCCATAACTTGTTGTTTAATTTTTTCAGCACTTGCACGCAAAAAATGTGCAACACCATCTTCACCCCCTAAAAAATAAAAAATTAGCAATCAAAAATTTTAACTTTTTTCAGGCCTATCTACATATGTTTTGCCCTATAAAGCTGGGGTGACACTGACCTGATGGTGTGCTCATTTCCACCTCCACAATTTCGCCATCTTCAATCACTCCACCTTCTTCCACCACTTCACCCTCATCTTCCACGACTCCTCCTTCTTCAACCACTTCACCCTCATCTTCCACGACTCCTCCTTCATCTTCCAAAAATTCCAAATCCAAAATTACTTCTTCCTCCTCTCTTCCTTCCTCCTCTCTTTCTTCCTCCTCTCTTCCTTCCTCCTCTCCTTCCACATCCTCCTCCTCCTCCACAGGCCGAGATGTGCGATTTTCGGCGTGTCTGGCCCTCTCTGCCTCCTCCAAATGCTGGCGTCTTCTTTCCCCTAAATAACACAAAACAAAAGGTAGACTCATCAGCACACAGATATTGGAGAGCAGAAATCGCATACATTGGTTTAGAAGAGGCTTTCATTTTTTTTGTGTTTTTGTCTTCCTCCACCAAACCTACATTTTTAGCAGACTTCTAGGCCAAGCTCTGATCCTGCCCCTTTTTAGCTAAAAGTGACACACATGGATGTCCCCCCTAAACTTTCTTTCTGGAAAACCCAACAAAAAAAGGAACATTTTTATTGTGGAGACACAGGTGCTCTGCATTCCAGATGGGAAAACATCTGCTTTATGATCACTGTTGAGAATGAATCCTGTTTGCCTTTCACATTCTCTTAATTTGATTTGTCAGAACTAGCTTTTACACAATGTTTGCAAACAAAGTTTTTGGCCAGTGAGCCATGTCCAGGTGTGTTGTTCCTGGACTAACCTCGCATTTCTGAGAAACGATGTGATGTTACGCGGTTTACTATTTACGATATTTGCAAAAGGTAGGTATTTTCGTTAAACACATCCAATTTAAACATGTGTTCAAAAGTACAAGCAGGCCAAGGAGGCAGATGTCGAAATATACATGTCAACACATTCTTGAAGACAATTGCCCCCCCCCCCCAAAAAAAAATAAGGACTTACTTTTCCTCAGAATTTTCAGGATCTTCTTCATCTGATGTGGCTCCCGCAATTTCAAATCTGACCAACGTTTCCTGAGCTGTTCTTTGGACCTGGTGACACCAAACATGTCCTTCATTCTCCTCGCCACCTTGTCCATAATGTGGGCCTTTCTGCGATTAGGGGTCTTGTATGGCCCATATTCCCCGTCATAGTCCTTCCTCCGCATGATGTAAACTAACTCCACCATTTCGTCGAATGCCATATTAGTGGCTTTGTATCGTTTTGGCCTGGATCGGGACGTTCCTGCCTCTGTCCCTTCACTTGCGGCCTGAGAGCTTCGTGCACGCTCGTGTGACATCGCCATCTTTCCTTCCCACAGAGATTATGGGCGTGGAAAAGAGGAAATGTTCCACCATGGGCGGAGACGAGGGCGGCGTTTCATACATACGCGGAGTGTAGAGAATGCAAACAACGGGTTTACGTACGTTACGCGGAGACTATTCGAGCGATTTCAGAACCTACACAGTTAACGCCATATTTTCGTTTCACATTGATTAGGGGCATGGCAAAGGTGACGAGGGCGGCGTTTCATACATACGCGGAGTGTATAAAAGGCAAACGACGTGATTACGTAGGTTACGCGGTAATTATTCGAGCGTGATAATCGAGGAGCAAGAGAGAGGAAGGTAAGAAATTTCAACATGGGATCAGCAGAGGCCTAGAAAATGGAGAGCCATGGGATGGGGGTTTGGTCTGTTGGTTGCACCCTTTTAAGCTATTATGTCTCTTGGGTACCACAATGGTATTTTGGTATCCAAATGCTTTTGGACACATCACAAAATTTAGATGGGAACAATGCTCTACCTCATTAAAATTTTTGTATGGTGTATTCAGATCAGGCCAAGTATTGTTCTGTGTTGGTTGGACAGAGGTCATTAGGAAGTGTCTTTTATGTCATCAATGCTGAGGGGCAGGATATCTACACATGAAATAGTGCCTTGATGAATGCTCTCATTTATAATAATTGTGTATGGTTCGAGATTGCACTTATTTACTGCAATGTAACCAAAGGGTCTGCATGAATAAAATCAATGTTTGTTACAACCAATGGGGCAGAGCTGGCCAGCATTTTTGCAACAGGAGACACTGTGTTTGTATTTATATATAGGTCCTACATTTTGGGCCACATATTCGATCAATGTCAACGCTGAGCCTTTTTTAAATCGTGTTTTTTGTTTCTTTTTGTTTTGTTAATCTAGAGTATAAAATAATATTACTTCAATTGGCCAAGTAATGGACCTACTCCAGTCACAGGACAATATCCAGCGCTTGTTGGATACATTTCGCGAAATGCCCATTCTGTGGGATTCAAAGCAGGCTAATTACCATAACAAAGACGTACGAGCGGCAGCACTTGAAGAGCTAGCAAGCTACATGAAAACATGGGTGCCAGAATGCACTGCCAACATGGTGAAGGATAAACTTGCCAACCTCAGGGGCACATATAGAAGAGCTTACAAAGCTCATCAAAAACAAAAATCTGGAGCAGCAGCAAGACAACCAAAGGAGCCCAAGCTGTGGTATTTCAAACAGATGTCTTTTTTGCGGGATCAACTGGACGGCAGGCAATCGATGTCAAGTCTGACTCCCAGCCTTCCCTCCATGCTACCTTACAGCGGAACTTCCCCAGATCCACACAGCCCTGCAGAGTCTGAAGAAGAGGGCCTGGCTGACAGAGACGCAGATCTGCTAGTCTTCGATGATGAGGTATAGTAGTTTCCAAAATATTTCTGGGCTACTTATTATTGTTGGATTATTGACTTGATATTGTAAAATAAAAGCCAAGCTGGTAAAAAAAAAAAAAAAGTCATGGGCAGACAAATAGGTGTCAGGGATGACAACTGCAGGGTCAGAAGGAGAGTCTGTTCAAGTTAAAATGAACCAAAAAAAAAAATATCAAGCATGAAAATGTGTGTGATTTGATTGGGGTAAATATTAAAACATGTCCCTTTTTTTGACACAGGAAGAAGAGACCAGCCAGGAGGTGGCAGATCCTCCGGTCAATGTCAGCCAGGCAGAAGGGGTCAGTGGCAGCCAGGAGGAGGCCGGGCCCAGTGGCGTTCAGCAGGGCCCCAGGCTCAGGACAACCACCACCAGCCAGGCAGATGAGGCTAGTGGAGGACGCGAGCCTCCGCATGATACAGGAGGCCAGTGCTATCATGAGGGCCCCCCTCAACCCCACAGAAGCCTACAGTGCCTCCGTGGCTCACGATCTTACCCAAGGGGGAGGAGCAAAGGAGACTGGCAAAGGGCCTGATCAATCAGGTCCTTTGGTGGATGGAGAGGGACCTGCTGACCAGAGACACTGGGCTATGTGACCCGGCCTGGCTTGCTGAACACCATCCTCCTGCTGCCACATCATCCCCACCTGCAAGGGGCCGTGTACGGGTCCGTGGAAGATCCGCTGTAAGGCAGCCTGGAGGGAAGGTTGGAAAGAAGAGGAGACAGTGATTCCCTGCCTTCCATTTGATTCCCCACAAAAGACATATTGTTTGGACTGCCACAGCTTGGGTTCCTTTGGTTATGTGCTGCTGCTTCAGATTTTTTTTGGGTGCCTCCTGAGGTTTGCTAGTTTATCCCTCATCATGTTGTAAATGCAAGTCTGCATGTATTTTGCTAGCTGTTCAAGTGCTGCCGTTCTGTTTATTTTTTTTTTTTGCATTTGCCAAAATAAATGGCTTTTTGCTTTAAATTCCAACCTTGTCTATTGTTTGTTATACTGTGGGGATTATTAGGCATCAAACATTAAAAACAAATACAATGGGTCATTTACAAAGGCCAGAAACTCCTTGGGGGGAGGGGGAAATTTGGTGTGCCAACATAAAAAAAAAATTAAATAACCAAAAATAAGAAATAAATAAAATAACTTGCCCAAAACCCAAAAAAAAACAAGTACCAAAATGAACAAAATGGTGACATAACTAGAAACACCCAAACATTTTGGAGAAGATGAACATTAAACTAAAAATAATATTAAAAGATAGACATGTGGAGGACCAACCAAAAAAATGCCACGTCTGGGCTAGAAAACATTTTCAAAATATTACATCACAAGCAACAAATGTCACATTTCAGTATGGGACAACTCAGTTGAAATAGCATCAGCAAGAGAACGGGTTTATTCTAGCAAGAGAACAATGAAGAAAACGACGCAATAAACTGTTGTTTATTGTGTCGTTTTATTCATTGTTCTCTTGCTAGAATAAATCTTTGAAACGCAACTTTTACCTGAACGAGCGCTCCCGTCCCCTCATTTTGTCTGAGCATGCGCGGGTTTTTTGTACGATGATTTTGTGTACTAACCAGCGAACATGTCCGAGCGGACAGGATTCCAGCGGGCTGTTTTAAAACAAGTTTGGAAATATTTGCACGCGGACCAGTTTCAGCAGACATGTTCGGTCGTGTGTACGGGGCCTATGTCATCCAATTTTCTATCAAGGTAAGGCATTTCTCTAGTCCGAGATAATGATCCTTTTTGTTGCAGATGCGAAAATATAGTTGTGTGTCATCTGCAAAAGAATGGTAAAGTAACTTCTGGTTGCTGATGATTTCAAAAAGAGGGCAGAGATAGATATTGAAAAGAACATCGGTTTTTAGAATTGGTTTGATTATAACTTGTTTCAGCAAGAGTGGCACCACACCTTCCTTGAATGACTAGTTTATGAGCTGCATGATAGCTGGTGCCAAAATATCGGCACATTCTTTCAGCAGTTTAGTGGGGATGATATCATTAGGCGCTGTGCTATTTCGCAGAGTCCTGATGATATTTTTAATGGCATCGATTGAGATGGGTTTGAAGGTAAATTTAGATGATTGCGGGGGAGTTATATGGATATTAGGTTCGGGATTTGGGGAGGGGTAGGTGGGAGTTCTATTTTGCTGAATACTTTCACAGATTTTTTAAATTTTATTAATGAAATGATCCGATAATTCGTTGCAAAATTCTTGTGAGTCAGAGTTAGGGGCTTCTAGGCAGACTGGGTTCATGGTCTGGGTGACTAGCTTGAAAAGTTCACAGGGGCGGTTTAGGGCATTAGTGATCATATTGGAAAAATGTTTTTTTTTGGCCAGGAAGATTTCTTTATGGTATTTTTTGGTTATTGTCTTATAAATGGCGTGGTTTTCCTCTGAAGCGCATCTTTTCCAAGCTGCTTCAGCTCTTCTGTGCTCTTGCTTTAGCAATGACAGCTGGTCGTTAAACCAGCTGGAGTTGTTTTTCCGGATGCACGTTGTGCGTTTTGGCACTACTAGGTCTGTGGACAGTAGTAGACCCTTGTTTATGGCATCCAGAGTTTCAGTGGCTGTTTGATGTTGTTGAATTGTTTTTATTTTGTTCCCTAATGTTGTTTTGAAGAGTTCTGAAAGGAGCTTCTTCAGAGATCTAGTCCAGTGGGTTGTCACTGGTTTTACCATTTTTTTGGAGGGGGGCGTTTATGGTAATTGTGAATTTAATGGCATGGTGATCAGTCCATGGTAGCGGCTCGTTTTTCAGAATATTGATTTCCAAATCTTGTCTGAAAATGAGATCAAGCGTGTGACCTGAAGCATGTGTGGGCCCACATACTAGTTGCTGCAGACCCAACCCTTCCAAATGGTCAATGCAGGCGTCGGCGATGGGATCCTGTGGGGAGTTGGCCCAGAGGTTAAAATCCCTGAGCAGCAGAAGGTGTTTGGTGTTTAGGGTATAGGTGGAGATGAACTCGGTCAATGACATGGGCAGGTGCGTTTTTGGACCTGGTGGTCTATAGCACAGTAGTATGTGAACGGCGTCCTGGGGATTTGTTTGCAGTTGCAGGGTGAGGGTTTCCATAAATGGAAGTGAGTTTTGATGGTCTGGCTTGATGATCGAGAGGTGAGACTTGTGGATCACCGCCAGACCTCCTCCTCTATGCCCCACTCTGTTTTCTGTTAGAATATGATAATTATCTGGCACCAATTCTCCAAGAATGGTGTTACAGTCGGCTGTAAGCCAGCTTTCTGTGATAAAGAGACAGTCTAAATCGTTTTGTAGGATGAAATCATGGATTTCTTGTCGGTGTGTTACTCCCGATCTTGTATTGAGCAAAGCACATGATATGTGCTTAGGTTGGGGTGAATGTATGTAATTTTTGACTGTTGATCGTCGATCGATTCTTAACAGTTGCTCATTCCTTAGAGCTTTTTTGGTGACGGCTGCTAATATTGAGGCGAATGGTTTTAGCCCCCAAATGTTTTCTGCAGAGTATCGCAGATTAGCCATAATCGCAGAAAAAACTTTGGGGGAGATGCTATTGATCGGGGAGGTATTCAATGAAATGATGATGAAGGGAGATTTTTCAAGTGGGTTTCACTCGACAAACCTTTTTCTTCCCGTTTGATCCAGAGGAAGGCAAAAAAAAACTTAGCCGTGCTGTGCCAATTTGTAGTGGCTGGGGAAAAATTCCTTCATGATCCCTCAACGGCGATCGGAGGAGCCCTGGCTCAAGCGTGGGGGGGGTAGGAGTCAATTCCCAGTTTTTGGGCTGGGAAAGAGGAGTTGGGTATGTCCTGAGATTTCTCAATCGCCAGGGTGTAGCAAGATGGCCGTCGGCCGGGCCTAGGCCCGAGCCGGGGGCTGTGTAGCTGCGTAAAGCCCTGTTGTATGCAGGGGAGGTTATTGGGGTGCCGAGGGGGGCCGGTGGCGATCCTCCTGGGGCAGAAGAAGGGGGTTTTAATACTATTTAAGTGGGAATGGCTGGTGCGAGAGCAGCGCATGGACTTTCCTTGAGGTGGTCGCCGCGATCGTGCCACGGGAATTTGAGTTGGCCGAGGTGCGATTTGAGGATGGTGGATACCGGGATGGAGAGGTGGCCGGGGGGATGTAGCGAACGTGACTGGGGAGTGTAAGGGGATATTGGGCCAGAGTCGTGGCTTATCCTGAAAAGGATTGCCGCGCGCTTGCCCAAGGGGAGGAGGATAAGCCTGGGAAAGAGGCCTTACCTTGTGGATGCTTCCAGGGGGGAAGAGGGGGGCAAGGGGGAAGATAGGCTGACCTGGATCCTGGCTGGAAACCCTGCTTGTCTGGTGCCTGAGCCGCACGTCCTACTCCTAGGAGCGCGCCTTAGGTACAGGCAAGCACCAGTTCTCGCCCTGGGAGGGAGAGTAGACTCAGAATGCAGTCTCTCCGTAACACAGCTCCTTCCGTTGCGGGTCCGAAGTTTGCCGTACTGTACTATTACTTCATTGATCTACCGCTGGAATACTGTGCCACTGCCTAGTAATATGCTGCTGCAATACTGAGACATTACTAAATGATATACTGCCACAACACTGTGCCTTGCTAAGTGTTATACTGCAATTGTATGAATACCCAACAGGTTGTTACTTGAGTACCAGTGCCTAAAGCTACTATTTTCAAATACCTCTGTAAACGTTCTTACAATATACAAGATATTATACAACATCCCAGACTGTGTGCATGTGATTTCTCCCAGGTTGAGTGTCTAAGCCTCAGGCCCTAAATACAAGTGTACGGCAAACTCTGAAAGCCGCACTTCTTCCGGAAGCTCCATTAATGTCAGTGAACACCTCCCACTTCCTGGAGTTGGCCAATGGTAACCTCTCTCAATAGATACATAACACACATGTACAAAATTAGGTATTTCCCTGTTTTACTGATATTGACTATACTTTTTTTATTCTATTCCTTTAAAGAGGAAGTAAACCCTCTGTATTTCTTTTAAATACACCTGCAAGAGAAAGTCATAATGAGCTAGTATGCACAGCATACTAGCTTATTATGTGTCACTTACCGGAGATCGAAGCCCCTGAAGTCCGCCTCAGTCCCGTCCACCGCCGCCGCCATGTCCCCTCGTCGCTATTTCCTGTTATCGGCGCTCCGGCGCTGTGATTGGCTGCAGTTGCGATGACGTCACTCCTGCGCATAAGCGTGGGACCAGCAGGTCCCCGCGCATGCGCAAAAACACGGCATTAACCCAGTTATGCCATTAACAAAAAAGGCACCGCTCAGTGCGCCTGAGCCGTAGACAGCGGTGCCCGTTTCTGTGAAAATGAGTGAGTGAGTGAGTGAGTGAAAAACTTATATAGCGCAACACATGCAAACTCAATCGCCTCTGGGCGCTTAGTATCCATTCCCTAAGTAAACTCTTTTACCCTAAGAAGAGATGGGTTTTGATTTTTCTTCTGAAGGCCAGGTAGTTCACCTCCAATCGGATGCTGGTTGGTAGAGCGTTCCATAGTCTAGGTCCTTGGACTGCAAATCTTCATTCTCCCTTGGACTTGTATCTGGCTTTGGGTATCTGGGGTAGATTTTGGTTGGTGGATCGCAGAACGCGATTGAGGTTGTAAACTTTTAGTTTTTCGCATAGATATTGGGGGGGGCGTTTCCTTGAACACTATTATGCGTTAGAATATGATTAAACCTTTTTATTTTAGAATTATACAAATTGATAGGGGGTGTACCATCGTCCTAGTATTGTAGAATAAATGGAGGGGTCTCAAGGATTCCCCAATGATCCCTGAAACTCCAGTGAAATAATGTGGGCAGGGAGGACTATACCGGTACTTGATAATTAGGTTCAAAAGCCTGAATAGTTCATGTTTAAGAAAATATTTATTGACAGATAAACATTAAAGACAAGAATAAAATTACAAAACATAAAACATTACAAAATACAAACTTGACCACAATCAGGTCACCGGTTGTGCAATCCCCATTTAACAGACAGGGTAGAGTATCGGTGAGAAAATTGAAATCATGAGACCAGCAGTCTCGAGTCTCGACTAGTTTCGCTTTCGCTTCGTCAGGAGACGGTCTAAAAACATAACATAGAACAAACATCAGGCATTTAAAAAACAACACAATTGTTATTAATAACGGGGGTCTTTTGTGTAAGAAGACTGCCCGAAACATACTATGGTACCCAACGGGGAATTTTTGTCAGATCATGTCTCCTACCTAGAGGCACAAGGTCCCTTGTTCCCAGAGAGGGGGTCCCAGTTGGACGGTAAGTGCATGTGAACTACGACCAAGTCTAATGAAACAGACCTGGATAATAAAACAATACATAATGAGTTAATTGCGTATGTGAGTCTAAGTTTATCAAGGAGCTTCTGCAAAGTGCAGAGTACATGCAGTGATGTGAGTCAAAAGGGGAAAGGGGGGGTGGGGGGGGTACTCTGCACTTTGCAGAAGCTCCTTGATAAACTTAGACTCACATATGCAATTAACTCATTATGTATTGTTTTATTATCCAGGTCTGTTTCATTAGACTTGGTCGTAGTTCACATGCACTTACCGTCCAACTGGGACCCCTCTCTGGGAACAAGGGACCTTGTGCCTCTAGGTAGGAGACATGATCTGACAAAAATTCCCCGTTGGGTACCACAGTATGTTTTGGGCAGTCTTCTTACACAAAAGACCCCCGTTATTAATAACAATTGTGTTGTTTTTTAAATGCCTGATGTTTGTTCTATGTTATGTTTTTAGACCGTCTCCTGACGAAGCGAAAGCGAAACTAGTCGAGACTCGAGACTGCTGGTCTCATGATTTCAATTTTCTCACCGATACTCTACCCTGTCTGTTAAATGGGGATTGCACAACCGGTGACCTGATTGTGGTCAAGTTTGTATTTTTGTAATGTTTTTATGTTTTGTAATTTTATTCTTGTCTTTAATGTTTATCTGTCAATAAATATTTTCTTAAACATGAACTATTCAGGCTTTTGAACCTAATTATCAAGTACCGGTATAGTCCTCCCTGCCCACATTATTTCACTGGAGTTTCAGGGTTCATTGGGGAATCCTTGAGACCCCTCCATTTATTCTACTATTATGCGTTAGACAGAGTGCCTTGAAAGCGATTCTGTCTTTTACTGGCAACCAATAAAGGGATCTCAGTGAAGGTGAGATTGATTCCCATGTTTTTTTCCCAGTCACAAGTCGAGCGGTCGTATTTTGAACGACTTGCAGACGAGTGATTTGGTATTTAGGGAGTCCGAGATAGAGGGCATTTGCATAGTCAAGTCTGGAGTTGATAATTGTTCCCACCACGACTGCTATGTCTTCTTTTGGGATAAAGGGAGTGAGTCTGCGTAGTAGGCGCAGCAGATGGTGAGATCCGCTGACTACTGACCCTATTTGTGCATCCATTGTCATGTAGGTGTCAAAAATGACTCAGAGACTTTTGACTTTGGTGCTAGGGGTGATAGTTTTACCCAGAATGGGCGGGGTGTCCATGTTGTTGCGGGATGATTCTTTCGATTGGCGTGAAAGAGGAGAAATTCTGTTTTCGAACCGTTGAGTTTAAGGTAACTCTTGGTCATCCAATTATCTATCAAGGTAAGGCATTTCTCTAGTCCGAGATAATGATCCTTTTTGTTGCAGATGCGAAAATACAGTTGTGTGTCATCTGCATAAGAGTGATAAAGTAACTTCTGGTTACTGATGATTTAAAAAAGAGGGCGGAGATAGATATTGAACAGAACAGGTGACAAAGGGGATCCCTGGGGGACTCTGCATGACACTGTGCGTTTTTCAGATGTGAAAGGACCAAGTTTCACTATTTGTGATCAGTTTTCCAAGAAAGAGGAGAACCAAGATAAGTCACATTCCGCGACTCTGGCTACTTCAGCTAGCCGAGTCAGTAATAATTTGTGGTCCACAGTATCAAATGCTGCGCTTAGATCCAGCAGTACCAGAAGACAAGATTCTCCTTCGTCTGCTGCCTCGAGGGCATCGTCCCATATTTTGAGCAGTTCTGTTTCTGTCCCGTGACCAGGACCGAATCCCGATTGAAACGGATCGAGTAATTTATGGGTGTCTAAATGAAGTTGTAGCTGTTGTACAACTTCTTTCTCCATTACCTTGGAGAAGACATTTAGGCCTGTTATGGGTCGACGGTGGTTTGGGTCTTTGGGGTCAAGGGTGGGTTTTTTAGAATTGGTTTGATTATTCCTTGTTTCAGTAAGGTTGGCACCATGCCCTCCTTGAATGACTGGTTTATGAGCTGCGTGATAGCTGGTGCCAAAATATCGGCACATTCTTTCAGCAGTTTGGTGGGGATGATATCATTGGGCGCTGTGCTATTTCGCAGAGTACCGATGATATTTTTAGTGGCATCGATGGAAATGGGTTTTAGAGTGAAATTAGTTGAATGCGGCAGGTTTATGTGGGTATTAGCTTTGCGATTTTGGGGGGGGGGGTCGATGAGGGTTCTATTTTGCTGAATACTTTCACTGATTTTGTAAATTTTGTTAATGAAATAATCCGATAATTCGTTGCAGAATTTTTGTGAATCAGAATTCGGGGGCTCAAGACAGACTGGGTGCATGGTCTGGGTGACTAGATTAAAGAGTTCGCGGGGGCGGTTTAGGGCATTTTTGATGATATTGGAAAAATGTTTTTTTTTTGGCTTTAAAGATTTCTTTATGGTATTTCTTAGTTATTACCTTGTAAATAGTGTGGTTTTCCTCTGAAGAGCTTCTTTTCCAAGCTGCTTCCGCTCTTCGACAGCTGGTCGATAAATCAGCTGGAGTTGTTTTTCCGGATGCACGTTTTGCATTTTGGCGCTACTATGTCTGCTTGTTGATGGCGTAAAGAGTTTCTGTGACTGTTTGATGTTGTTGGCTTGTTTTTATTTTGTTCCCTAATGTAGTTTTGAAGAGTTCCGAGTGGAGCTTCTTCTGAGATCTAGTCCAGTGTGTTGTCACCGGTTTTATCGTTTTTTTAGAGGGGGCATTTTTAGTAATTATGAAATTAATTGCATGGTGATCTGTCCATGGTAGGATGTTAATTTCCAAGTCCTGTCTGAAAATGAGATTGAGCGTGTGACCTGATGCATGTGTGGGCCTACATACTAGTTGCTGCAGACCTAATCCTTCCAAATGGTCAATGCAGGCGTTGGCAACGGGGTCCTGTGAGGAGTTGGCCCAGAGGTTTAAATCCCAGAGCAGCAGGAGGTGTTTGATGTTTAGGGTATAGGTGGAGATGAATTCTGTCAATGACGTGAGGAGGTGCGTTTTTGGTCCAGGTGGTCTATAGCAGAGTAGTATGTGAACGGTATCCTGGGGATTTGTTTGCAGTTGCAGAGTGAGGGTTTCCATGAATAGAAGTGAGTTCTGAAGGTCTGGTTTGGTGATCAAGAGGTGAGTCTTGTGGATCACCGCCAGGCCTCCTGCTCTTTGCCCCACTCTGCTTTCTGTTAGAATGCGATAATTCTCTGGCACCAGTTCTCCTAGAATGGTGTTACAGTCCGCTTACCTGTAGGTGCAAGTTGCAAGAGTGGGTTTATAACCACTTTACTTATCTAGTCTATCCCTTTATTTTCTATTCTATTTTTCTATTCTTTTATTTTGTATTCTGTTCTGCATTACTATATTCCATTATTTTCTACTCTATTCTTTTCTTTTCAGACCAAAATCATTTGTTTTTATTCGACCATCTAGACGGTTTTCCGATGCATGGTGTGTTATATTGTGTTGGCTGTGGGTGGTCTAGGTGAAGGGGCAGAGAGTGGGCATGCTGGAGTAAGCAGTAACTGTTTGAGCAGACAGAAATCTGTGGCTCGATGGAAGGGAGGACACAGTTCACCAATTCCCCACTACCAATCTGAAACGTACATGCATGGGGTGCTCATTAATCAGCAACCTCCCCCTCTCCCTTCTGTAAGGGCACTGCACCCAGGGTGGCTGCCCCTCCTGCCCCCCTTCCTTGTCCCAGACCTGGTCTTTTTATCAAAGCTACACTCCAGACTCATAAAAAGAAAACAATGCATTTATGTATTCACCAAAACTTCATTAAAGCATACCACTAGGGTGAAAAAATAAATAAAAAATATCACAACCACCACCTTGGTTTAGAAGGCAACTTACCTGCTATGTTGGCCAGTCTAATTAATGGTGCAGGCTCAGTGAAAACTCCAAATCTTGGGCATACAGGGCACAGGCTCACACTTCTTCTGCCCTCCCACAATGGACCACTGGAACACAACTGAAAAATAAAGCAGATATGCAATTCTCCATCAGCAGCTTGGCAGTAAGGTTACTAAAAAGTTATGTAACCTGTCTTCTTGCACCATCAACAAGACAGATTTCTGCCCTGCTAGTGCTTCATGGCGATTTGCTCAGAAAGATGAGGAAATGCATTACTAAACTTCACCGCCCTGACTTCTGAGAAGAATACTGTATGCATTAATAACATATTTCAGAATTATTTATAGAGGGCCTTATCCAATTAAAATAATAATGTAAGTCATGTTGAAATAAGCAAGGCCACAGCATATACAGGTGCATCTCAAAAATGTTTAAGATCTTTAAAAAGTTTATTTAGTTCAGTAATTCAATTCAAAAGGTGAAAGTCATAAATTATATAGATTCACTACACACAGAGTGATATATTTCAAGCATTTCTTTCTTTTAATTTTGATGATTATGGCTTACAGCTAGTAAAAACCCAGAATTCTGTATCTCAGAAAATTACAGAAAATTACAATATTGTGAAAAAGTTCAATATTTTAGACTCATGGGGTGGAATTTACTAAAATTGGAGCAGACAGAATCTGGAGCCACTACACATAGGGGTTGATTTACTAAAGGCAAATTAATGTGCACTTTGCTCCAAATGAGCAGAAGCTCTTCTGGCTTCCATCATCCAATCATGAGCAAGCAAAATTGCTGTTTTTTTTTTTATTTCCCTTACATGTGATTGCAAAGTGCAGCTTTACCTAATTTACTAAGTTCTGGATCATCTGCACTTCCAGAGTGCAAGTGCACTTTGCAAAGTGCACAGTCTACTTGCCTTTAGTAAATCAACCCCATGGCGCCACATTCTAATCAGCTAAATAACTCAAAACATATACGGTATATCAAGGGCGCTCCGGATATCAGGACCTAGCAAATAAAGTCTGTTTTGGAATGGATAGACATCTTCATACACTTCAGGCCGCACTCAGAGAGACAAGCGATCTCTAATGATAAACAGAAAAATAAACAAAGGCGCCTCCAAGTGCAGAAATAAAAACGTTTTAATATCCCCAAGAGGATTAAAAAACACTTACAAGATAGAAGATGAAAAGGAGCATGTAGTAAGTGTATCCAGGTGATGTTCCGATGTTTGCAGGAAGGTCCCAGTATGTAATACTTCCAATAGGATCCAGGAAACAACAGCCAGTGGACACTGGAGACACAATAACGCTGTCTGGGTCAGTGTGGAGTATGGAGCCCGGAACACAAACAGGAATTGTGTCATCAGAAAGGGTGATGACACACTTCCTGTTTGTGTTCCATGCTGGTTTTCGTCCCGCTTTCGCTGATGTCATTTCCGTGCTCCATACTCCACACTGACCCAGACAACGTTATTGTGTCTCCAGAGCCTGCAGTGTCCACCGGCTGTTGTTTCCTGGATCCTATTGGAAGTATTACATACTGGGACCTTCCTGCAAACATCGGAACATCACCTGGATACACTTACGACATGCTCCTTTTCATCTTATATCTTGTAAGTGTTTTTTAATCCTCTTGGGGATATTAAAAAGTTTTTATTTCTGCACTTAGAGGCGCCTTTGTTTGTCTTTCTGTTTTTCTAAATAACTCAAAACACCTGTAAAGTTTTCCTCAGCCTATAAAATGGTCATTCTGTCTGGTTCAGTAGGTTACACAATCATGGGAAAGACTGCTGACTTGACAGTTATCCAGAAGACCGTCATTGACACCCTCCACAACTAGGATAAGTCACAAAAGGTCATTGCTAAAGAAGCAGGCAGTTCACTGAGTGCTGTATCCAAGCATATTAACCACTTAACGCCCGCCGCATGACTATATACGTCCGCAAAATGGCACGGACAGGCAGATGGGCGTATATATACGTCCCCGCCTTCTAGCGGGTGGGGGGTTCGGATTCCCTCGGGGAGCGATCCGGGACGACGGCGCGGCTATTCGTTTATAGCCGCTCCGTCGCGATCGCTCCCCGAGGCTGAAGAACGGGGAGAGCCGTGTGTAAACACGGCTTCCCCGTGCTTCACTGTGGCGGCGTATCGATCGAGTGATCCTTTTTATAAGGGAGACTCGATTGATGACGTCAGTCCTACAGCCACACCCCCCTACTGTTGTAAACACACACTAGGTGAACCCTAACTCCTAAGGGGCCCCCTGTGGTTAACTCCCAAACGGCAACTGTCATTTTCACAATAAAGAATGCAATTTAAATGCATTTTTTGCTGTGAAAATGACAATGGTCCCAAAAATGTGTCAAAATTGTCTGAAGTGTCCGCCATAATGTCGCAGTCACAAAAAAAAACGCTGATCGCCGCCAATAGTAGTAAAAAATTTTTTTAATAAAAATGCAATAAAACTATAGCCTATTTTGTAAACGCTATAAATTTTGCGCAAACCAATCGATAAACGCTTATTGCGATTTTTTTTACCAAAAATAGGTAGAAGAATACGTATCGGCCTAAACTGAGGAAAACAATTTTTTTATATATGTTTTTGGGGGATATTTATTATAGCAAAAAGTAAAAAATATTGCATTTTTTTCAAAATTGTCGCTCTATTTTTGTTTATAGCGCAAAAAATAAAAACCGCAGAGGTGATCAAATACCACCAAATGAAAGCTCTATTTGTGGGGAAAAAAGGACGCCAATTTTGTTTGGGAGCCACGTCGCACGACCGCGCAATTGTCTGTTAAAGCGACGCAGTGCCGAATCGCAAAACCTGGCCTGGGCATTTAGCTGCAAAATGGTCCGGGGCTTAAGTGGTTAATGGAAAGTTGAGTGGAGGGAAAAAGTGTGGTAGAAAAAGGTTCACAACCAACAGGGATTACCACAGCCCACAGAGGATTGTGAAGCAAAGATCATTCAAGAATTTGGGGGGGGATTCACAAGGAGTGGAGTACGACTGGTGTCAGTGCTTCAAGAGCCACCACACACAGACGTATCCAGGACATGGGCTACAATTGTCGCATTTGTGGAAAAGTGTAGTGCTAACAGTGAATAAATTGTGATAAGACAATCTAGAGTATATTGTGCAACACCACATGTGAACTAATGGTATTGTTGATAATTAAAGTCCATAAATCTTTGACTGGATGAATGAATTAAAATTCAACTAATTATAGGCAGACAATACAGGAGTGGTTCCCACCAAACAGCGATATTCAGCAGATCACAAGAAGGGCATGTCAATTATTCAACCGATGAGTATGAAAAAAGAAGAAGTAGGGCGCACATAGCATAATTACATAAAAAAACAAGATTTATTTAAAAGGAGAATAACTCACATTTTGCAATGATAAAACAAGCTCATAAAAATAGGGTAGCAGGAACAACAGCAGTCCATCCCTAGGGAGCTTGTTTTATCATTGCAAAATGTGAGTTATTCTCCTTTTAAATAAATCTATTTTTTTTACGTAATTATGCTATGTGCGCCCTACTTCTTCTTTTTTCATACTCATCGGTTGAATAATTGACATGCCCTTCTTGTGATCTGCTGAATATCGCTGTTTGGTGGGAACCACTCCTGTATTGTCTGCCTGAGGTCTTTATCAATAATACCGAATCGCAAGACGTTTATGGTGTACCCTCTCCAGTGTATAATCTATAACAAATGTTTTTCTAGCAACTTCTGATCTCTTTTGCTGTGTTAGCTGCTCCATTATTAATTTCTATTAAATTCTATTAGCGCGGTATTTTTATTTTTGTAAATATGTACTTATGTATAATTAATTGTCGCATTCTTTGTGTCAAGCCATTCCTGAACCAGAGACAATGTCAGAAGCATTTACCTAGCCTAAGGAGAACAAGGACTGGACTGTTACCCATTGGTCCAAAGTCCTCTTTTCGCATGAAAGTAAAGACTGCATTTAATTTGGAAATCGAGGTCCCAGAGTCTGGAGGAAGAGTGGAGAGGCACAGGATCCAAGTTGCATGAGATCCAGTGTGAAGTTTCCACACTCAGTAATGATTTGGGGAGCCGTGTCATCTGCTGGTGTTGGTCCACTGGGTTTTATCAAGTCCACAGTCAGCACGACCCTCTACCAGGCAATTCTAAAGCACTTCATGCTTCCCTCTGCTGACTGGCTTTATGGAGATGCCTAATTTAATTTTCCAGAAGGACTTGTCACCTGCCCACACTGCCAAAGGTACCAATACCTGGTTTAATGATCAAAGTGCTTGATTGGCCAGCAAACTCGCCTGACCTAAACCCCATAGAGAATCTGTGAGGTATTGTCAAAAGGAAGATGAGACACCTGACCCAACAATGCAGAAAAGCTGAAGGCTGCTATCAAAGCAACCTGGGCTTCCATAATACCTTAGCAGTTCGACAGGCTGATCCCCTCCATGCCACACCACCTCCAGACCGAAATTCATGCAAAAAGAGCCCCGACCAAGTATTGAGTGCATACTATACTGTACATGGACATACTTTTCTGTAAACCAACATTTCTGTATTAAAAATCCTTTTTTTATTGGTCTTATGTAAAATTCGACTTTTCTGAGATACAGAATTTGGGGTTTTTCACTAGCTCTAAACCATAATCATCAAAATTAAAATAAAGAAATGCTTGGAATATATCACTCTGTGTGTAATGAATATATATAATATATGAGTTTCCCTTTTTGAATTGAATTACTCAAATAAATAAACTTTTTGATAATATTCAATTTTGATTCACCTGTATATGTTTAGTAGCCTCCCTGGCGTTATGATTATGTTAGATTTTTGAATTGCAAAGTGGTACATTGTTTTGCATAGACATTTGGCATTTTATATTGTAGGCCTGTAATTCTTAGTAATAACACACTTAAATCTGTCCAAACAAGATGCTAGTAGACACCCCGGGTATGATAAAGTTTGAAACACAAAATCATAAATTATTTCCGCTCATTTGTCTCCTCTCCCCCTCTGGTGCCACAATTGGCACCTTTCCGGGGGGAGGGGGGACAGGATACCCATGATGTCACCACGGGGCTCCCTCCTCCTCCCCCTGTAGCTGGTCCAGTAGGAGGGAGGAACGGGGCCTTTGCGCATGTGCAGTAGGATTTTCGGCGTGAAGCCATAAGGCTACACTGATCTAATTATCCAGAGGGTTTAATCTCTGGAGATGTGAACTGTGGACTGATATAGTGCACAATCAACCCTGTGTGACAAAAAATATCAGGGACACAATGTACCCAATATTTAGTGTGGATAAACTAAATACAAACAATCTATAGAAATATATATTATGCAAGTGTGACTCAATACTTTAAACGTGAACCAAAGATTTTGGTTGGTGTGTCGGCATACACATCAATATGCCATAGTGCTCCTGTGAAGGAAAAAAATGGCTACTATTGCTACTACTAGCCGACAAAATAGTGAAAACAAACGATGCAAAAAATATATATAAATTAAAAATATTCAAGAAAACAAACGATGTGCAATGTGCTAGCTGCACTGTGAATAGTCCAATGACTAATATTGGAAACAAACAATGCAAAAAAATATATAAATCAAAAATAATCAAGAAGCCAGTAAAATGTGCAATGTGTCAGCTGCACTGAAAATAGTCCAATGACAGACAATCTTGCTCTTATACAATAGGTTCCAGTGTAACAAGAGTTCAATGCTGGTAATGCTGTATACAGAAAAGTGCAACTGTCTCTTCCACCCGACAAAGATGTGCCACCATCACCAATGGTTAAACTCAACACTCACCAGACCCCAGATAATAATAGGCCCCAAAGTGGTGTCTTTTCTTTGTCCGTCAGTGGGTGTTGCCTCCTTCTCCCTTTTACAAGATATCCTTAAATCCTCAAAAACAAGGGGCTCATCATGGTGTAGTATATTAAAACGTATTTATTAAAAAAGATAAAAAGTTGCACTTACAATAAGAAGTGCCTCTGACCGGCACTGAGTGTCTTTGGCAGTGTCAACCATTAAAAGCCGCTGACCAGCATTTAAATAGCATCCTAGAAGGTGTGCATACCCCGCTTCTCTCCTCGTGTGTTACTACAAGGGATCCTGGCGTACTGGTATGCTTCCCCCTCCATGTGTGTGTCCAGACAGCCTCTACGCGTTTCGCTATTGCGTCATCAGGAAATCTGTGGACACTACTTCTTTAGCTGTATTTATACCCCTACGTGTTACCTGTAAGTTAGCACTGTGGTCACTGAATACCGGAAATCCCCGGCCGCCATCTTGGCTGATGGCGCCGGAAGTTCCAGTCCCACCATTTTGGTTCCTGGATCCCTAGTGTCATTACAGTCGTGTGCCATTATGACTGTTTGTGCCGAGTATTTATTATGTGCCCAGCAGCCAGGGTGGCTTCATATGTATAGCGCTATGCAGAATACAGAATACAGAGATACAGAATTTGGGGTTTTTCACTAGCTCTAAACCATAATCATCAAAATTAAAATAAAGAAATGCTTGGAATATATCACTCTGTGTGTAATGAATATATATAATATATGAGTTTCCCTTTTTGAATTGAATTACTCAAATAAATGAACTTTTTGATGATATTCAATTTTGATTCACCTGTATATGTTTAGTAGCCTCCCTGGCGTTATGATTGTGTTAGATTTTTGAATCGCAAAGCGGTACATTGTTTTGCATAGACATTTGGCATTTTATATTGTAGGCCTGTAATTCTTAGTAATAACACACTTAAATCTGTCCAAACAAGATGCTAGTAGACATCCCGGGTATGATAAAGTTTGAAACACAAAATCATGAATTATTTCCGCTCATTTGTCTCCTCTCCCCCTCTGGTGCCACAATTGGCACCTTTCCGGGGGGAGGGGGGACAGGATACCCATGACGTCACCACGGGGCTCCCTCCTCCTCCCCCTGTAGCTGGGCCAGTAGGAGGGAGGAACGGGGCCTTTGCGCATGTGCAGTAGGATTTTCGGCGTGAAGTCATAAGGCTACACTGTCAAGTTCCCTTTCCCGCAATGGTGGTGGCAGCACCCGACAGCTGATGGAAGCATCAGCTGCGGTGCCAACACCGCTGGACTCCAGGACAGGTAAGTGTCCTATTATTTAAAGTCAGCAGCTGCAGTATGTGTAGCTGCTGGCTTTTATTGTGTATTTATTTTTTGAGGGGACCTCCGCTTTAATAAGAGAAGAATAGGTCAAGACTCACATAAAAGAAGAATGAAGGACCACACCAATTGTAAAAACTGAAAATGTATTTCCTCATACAATAAAAAAACATTTTGGTTAGCTCTTTTGAACTCTTGACAACTGGTTTAGTGCTCCGTACGTTTTCTATGTAGATTTTGACTCCATCCCTTGGTGCAGTTATCCTCAATCTTTGTGAAACCAGGACCCGGTATATTCTTTAAAAAAAACTTCCATGTCCCAACAGTAAAAAGGAAAAAGTTTATACTCTTAGTAGATTCTAGGGTTATGATAGACAAGATACGATTATCTAGAGCAGTGGTAGTCTTGCTGGTAGTTTATACTCTTAGTAGATTCTAGGGTTATGATAGACAAGATACGATTATCTAGAGCAGTGGTAGTCTTGGTAATTTTCTTGCCATGGGGTGCCTCAAGTGTGGCCCACAACATCACCAAAGGGTCGTACATAAAGTTCAGTGAATATTCATTATCATAGACAGTTGATACATGTAGTGGTACCCCCATGGTACCCTCATTGATGAGGATAGAATGTGACAGATATATACAGTCACACAGATGATGATTGTGTAAAGGCTACCAGCACACACACACATTAGTGACTCCATGCACACCAACCCAGTAACCAGTCTAGAAGATGTCTTTTTACATTTTCCTGCTGAGGAAACTTGAGGGCATGGCATATGCCGATAATGCGAGTTTCAAAGAAGAGATCATCAACTTCCCTGACTTGAAAGTAACACTCACCTTGACCACTGAGACTGTAAGGAAAAATCAAGTTGGGGGGCACTGTGTGATCTGCACCCCATAAAGCTACACTGGCTCTTATATCTTTGCAGCAACAAACATCCCACAAATCGGCAAACAGTCTTTTACTCATGAGGCCAGGGAATAGACACCCAGCCTTAACTTCCTGGTGCCTTCTAGTGAAGGAATAGTAGACTGGCTCCTTAAGGGTGAAGTATCAAGAGTGTCTCCATCAAGCTCCAGATGTCTGAACCTTCTACTGGGATGGCTGGGGGGGGAAATATAATATTTATGTAGCACTACCCCCGAAGGAGCTGCTGGTTTAAATTTGGGACATCCGTTACCTCACCACGTTCGTCTTAGGGGTCCACCTTGAAGAGTTATTCACAAATGTCTGCACCAACACTGAGTCTATTTTCTTCCAAGGTTTAATTAAACAGGCTCAAACAGAAGGATGGAGGGTTAGGGGGAATATTCAGGTACCTTGCTTTGCGGATCACGGGTACGTTCTTAGATCCAGAGGACAAACCTTTTCCACACTGGATTCAGCAACCACCGGATAGGCCTCTCTCATTGACCTAGCAGCCGGTGCGAGGCTCGTTCAAAGTCTCTGCCACAGACTTGATGAGTGCAGTCGAGTCCTTGCACAGTCCTCTGCCACAGGACCATGTAACCACACACACACTTTGAAAAGTTTGGCCAGGATGCGTCCTCCAATTGAGTCCTCAATTGCTCAGCTTCTTCCCGCAGGCAAGACAGCACAGGACCACCCCTGGACCAGTAGGCCCCAGAAACTCCTGGGCCTACTCTCAGTAAACGGAGCCTCGGGCCAGCAGGCCCAGAGGCAGAGGAATTGCTAACATATCCCTGAGGCCAGGAGAGCCATCAGGTCAGGATCGGAAGACCCCGCCAGAACGGTGTCTGTCCCTTAAGTACCCTCTCCCAGAATGCACAGCGGCGAGGACCATGCCCACTAGGCTGCTTCTGAAAATTAAATACTCAATACGCCCAACCCGCTGCAGTTCCAACCTTGTCCCGTGGTGACAGCGTCACCTACAGTCAAGTGAAAAATGTGCAACGCAGCTGAACTGGGACAGAAACCAATAATTTGACATAATCATTCCAAGCTAAACTACAGCTCAGATAACTTAAATTTACAAATAACGCCTACCCAACAGGAGCAGGGTGCTACATTTATAACTCAGCCTGGCAGGGAAGCTTCATACTATAGCCAGTAGTGCCAGTGACATCTACTGGCAACAATGAGGGATTACAACCCTACTGAGCTTAGGGAATAACCAACGTACAACTATACAAATCAAAACTGGGATAACTACCACTCAGCCAAAAACAAAATTTTCCTATTAACTAGCAACCTATCTAAGATGGTGCTGCATACAAACCAGGATATAGTCAAAGACAATGGGTATGATTCAAGAGATGGTGAGAGACTGCAGACATAATACGAGAGATGGCCAGAGATTGTGGGCATACTACAACGGATGGTCAGAGACTGCGGGCATAATACAACAGATGGTCAGAGACTGCAGACATGATAACAGATTTTCAGAGATTGCAAACATGATACCAGAGATGGTCAGAGATTGCTGGCACACTACAACAGATGGCCAAAAACTGCAGGCATGAAACAAGAGATGGTCAAAGACTGAGGACATGATAAAAGAGATGGTCAGAGACTGCAGGCATGATACAAGAGATAGTCAGAGACTTCAAATTTAATACAAGAAATCAGTGCTGGTGGTGCAGGTGCAGTCCTGGAAAACTCTTTTTACATGAACACATCTACAGTAGTGTCATTGATATTACTGCCATTTTTGTGCCTATTCAATTTCTACAGTATAAAAAGCATATAAATAACTCAATTGGTGATTCCTTCAAATCTTCAGATACACTGATTAGGTCCTGCCTACATAAAGAACTATTGAAGATCTATTCTTGAATATCTCCTCACTTTATCTTACGAATCACACCCAACTACTTACCTTCCTGCACGATTCATCATAATAAATTCTCTCGTATTTCACTATGGATCCTTCAAGAGTTTCACATAAGTGTCAATATCAGCTAACTTTTTGTATTTGTGTGAATTTAATGCAACCACACACCCACCCATATCAGCTTGACTAATGACAATTCATATTCTATTTCCTTTACGTTCTAAAGGGTTATTTCCTCCTTATATGGCAAGTTCCCTTTTGTATAAATGTTCTTACTTTTTAACTCCTTAGGCTGTTTCTCCAATATATTTGAAAATGTACTAGCAGACCTAGATAAAAATAATTATTTGTTGTAATAAATGTGTAGCATCTTCTACCATAGGTAGGTGCTAGAGGTAATAAAGATTTTATGTGATAGCTGCCAGGCTAATTAGGCAGGCCTATGCTGCATGCTAGGCCTGCTTGTTTTTGATCTGGGGGGCAGGGAGTGGTTTGTGTAGCAGTGGGTGTGATCACCTGTCCTTCCGTTCTTGGGCGCCTCCCCTGCTTCCAGGGAGAATGTTCTGGAAGAGGGGCAGGGCTGAGAATTGGAGTGACAGGGAGCTCATGTGACGAGCCCTGACCAATCCTCAATTGGAATTGGCAGGGGGCAGTCCTCCTTCATAAGCTCAGGTCCAGCCCACTGAAGGGGAGTCGTCGGCTGGGTGAAGTGGAGAATGGAGTGTAATGCTGCATACACATGGTCAGAATTTCCGACTGAAAAATAGAAATACTGCTCTCTATCTAAAGTAAAGAGTTCCGATGGGGCATACACGCGGTCGGAATATCCGATGGAAAGCTCCCATCTGACTTTTTCCATCAGAAATTCCAACCGTGTATGTATGCAACATTAGATCGCAGCAGGAGGCCAATCCCCAACTAGGGGGTGTGCGCGCCACGGCGGGGGAGCTGGGAGGGAGCATCATCCATAACAGTTATAGAGGAGATATCATGGAACAGAGAGGCTAGAGAAGCGGTCAGTACGCATGTCTGGATAAGTTCTTCATCATGGACTCAGGGCAGGAAAAGGTCGGTGAATGAGGCACAGAGGATATCTGGAGGAGGCATGTCAGGGGAGCTGGCTGCAAGGCCAGAGGAGAGACTGTGGGGCTTTGTGTCAAATCAATGTGGCCTCCGGGCACAGGATTTGCAAGCTCGGATCAGTAGTCCACCAACTAACTCAAGCTGTTAAACTCTAAGCCACCAAGAGGGGGTACTGCAGGCCCCTGGCCTACTAACAATTCAGCAAGTTCAGCAAAAACCTGGGACCATTCAGAGTGATCCCTGGTGTAGTGTGAAGATGATGGGGTGGAGAAACTAACATTGCACAGGGAAGTTTTGTGCAGGAGGAGAAGTGCCCTGGGAGTAATAGTCTGCAGGAGTCAGTGCAGAGGAGTAGTGACGGTCTGCAGGAGTTGATGCAGGGGAAGTGACTGTGAATGTTAGAGTCCATCAGTTCTTTAAAGCACAATTAATTGAACAATTTTTTAACTATGATGGCAAAGTGATCTGTTCTATGGGCATCTCATACCCCCTTTACCCAACCAAGTTATATCCCCCAAATAAACAAAAACAAAACAAAGCAAAATGACTGTTCATTGTCTCTGAGAGTGATATATTGAAGTCTGGCAGCAGGGTGATATGGTGGATGATATTAATTAGTAGAAAACCATTTGCTACAAATGTATCCAAGTTTACTGACTTACTATGTTTCTTTTATACAGTTCCTTGAAAAAGTATTCATACCCCTTGAAATTTTCAACCAAAAACTTAAATGTATTTTGTTGGAATTGTATGTGATAGACCAACACAAAGTGGCACATAATTGTGAAGTGGAAGGAAAATAATAAACGGTTTTCATCGGCCAAAACCGATGAAAACGGACTGAAGGACCTTTTCATCGGTCCAAACCGATCGTGTGTGGGCCCCATCGGTCAGTTATTCTTCGGTCAAAAAATGTAGAACTTGCTTTAAAATTGAACCGATGGACGCCTAACCGATCGTTCAAAACCGATGGTTAGTATGCAAAAGCATCGGTTAAAAATCCACGCATGCTCAGAATCAAGTCGACGCATGCTTGGAAGCATTGAACTTCGTTAATTCAGCACGTCATTGTGTTTTACGTCACCGCGTTCTGATCCGATCGTTTTTTTTAACCTATGGTGTGTAGGCACATCAGACCATCAGTCAGCTTCATCGGTTAACCGATGACAACGGTCCTTCGGACCGTTCCCATCGGATGGACTGATCGTGTGTACACGGCCTTAGAAGAAAACCTGTTAGGCCTTGTACACACGAGCAGACATGTCCGATGGAAACAGTCCGCGGACCGTTTTCATCGGACATGTCTGCTGGGAGCTTTTGGTCTGATGTGTGTACACACCATCAGACCAAAATCCCCGCGGACAGAGAACGCGGTAACGTAGAAGACACCGACGTTCAAGACTTTCAGCTGTAATTGCAGTGAAAGGCGGTTCTACAAAGTATTGACTGAATACAAATACAGGCCACAGAGCACTGTATTTTTAAAAATCCTAACTCAGTTTGCGAGTGTTGTTGGGGGGTGCCAGAGCCGAACGGCGTCGATCCCAGCCAATCGGAGCCGTTCGAAAATGCTCAGAAAGACATAGAAATACAAGGTTTGCCAAGGTCAGCCAAGCTTTCCTCGGGCCTTTCCGTTTGTTTCCGAGGCTCACCGGTGCCCCCACCTCTGTCCACACGCGGTATTGCATGCTATTGAAGTCAATGCGGTACGAATTATTTTCGTTTCCATTGACTTCAATGGGAAAACTCGCTTTGATATGCGAGTACTTTGGATTACGAGCATTCTCCTGCAACGGATTATGCTCGTAATCCGAGGTTCCACTGTAATTGAATAACAAATGACCATAATCCAGAAAGTGACACGTGCTTAATCCAAAAGTGACAGTATGTAAAGTGATTCCGTGCTACGTAATTAAAGTGACTTTTCTGTGCTCCCCTTTTGTGGCCGCACTCACCAGAGCGCCTCACCCCTGCAGGGGTAGAGAGTGTTGTAGTCAGACCTTGGTGTCCCCCTTGCCCGGGTGTCCTCCTATTCCTTGATGTGGTCCAGGCGTTCAGATATCTCAAGAAGAGTCTGACCCCTTCAGCGTTCAGATGGTCGGAGATATCTGAGAGGGGCCCCCCTCCCGCCGCTCTCCTGCGCTTTGCATTTTTTTTTATTGCATTTTAGTCAAAATATGAGATCTGAGGTCTTTTTGACCTGTCATGCTTTTTTCTATTACAAGGGATGTTTACATTCCTTGTAATAGGAATAAAAGTGACCCTTTTTTTTTTTTTAAAGAGTGTAAAAATAAATAAAATCGATTAAAATAAATAAGAAAACAGAAAAAAATTGTTTAAAGCACCCCGTCCCGACGAGCTTGCGCGCAGAAGTGAACACATTCGTGAGTAGCGCAGCATATGAAAACAGTGTTCAAACCGCACAAGTGAGGTATCGCCGCGATCGTTAGAGCGAGAGCAATAATTATAGCCCTAGATCTTATTGGTTACTCAGAAGATGCAACCTATAGAATTTTTTAACGTCGCCTATGGATATTTTTAAGGGTGAAAGTTTGACGCCATTCCACGAGCGGGCGCAATTTCGAAGCATAACATGTTGGGTATCATTTTACTCAGCATAACTTTATCTTTCACAATATAAAAAGTAAATTGGGCTAACTTTTTTTTTTTTTTTTTTAAGTTGTTTTTATTAAGGTTTTTTACATAACAATAAAGAAAAACAAAACAAAACAAAAAACTCATACATAGCTCAAGTGCCTACAATACAGTCACAGCAATAACTGGTACAATACATTACTGCAATGTGTACAGGAAATAGGTCAGGGTGAGGGTGCATCAAATCTCTTCCCAGTTATAGCCCCAGTAGACCCATAGAGTAGCTCAGCCGGAACCACTCACAAAGGACCAAGTCACAGATCAGTGTCTCAGCGCACTCTATTTCAGCCCGCAGTCTCAGGCTCCGCCAGCCAAGCACGCCAAACCTTGTCGTACTTCAGTGGACAGCCACGATTGACATACGTGTCTCTGTACAGGGGAAGGCTGGTGTTCACCAAGCACTTCCACTGCACCAAGGAGGGGGGTGTGGGTTTCTTCCAGTGCATAGCAATATTTTTAGGTATATAGAAAAGTAACAGGCTGAATAAATGTGTTTTGCGGAAGTCGGGACAATGTTTTCAACTATTCCTAAGAGACACACCTCCATCACCAATGGCAACTGGACCACTGCAATTTTATTGATCATGTCCAACACCGTCTCCCAGTACTGTTTCACCCCAGGGCACCGCCAGAAGATATGGGAGAAGTCGCCAGGGGAGGCGCCACACCTCCAACACTCCGGGGGAATGCGCAGGGTTTATCTTATGAAGCCTGTGCGGGGTGAAATACGCTCTATGGACTATTTTATATTGCACTAACCTGTCTCGGATAGAGACAAGAGAATGACAAGGGAGATCCCAGACATCGTCCCAGTCGTCCGCGTCTAGTGTGGGGATGTCACCCTGCCAACTGGATCGCAGCCTGTCTGGGGGGGGGGGGGGAGACACAAAGAGCAAGTACGAGTACAAATGCGAGGTGGGTTTTGCGTCACAATTAAACCTAAGTGTTCTCTCCAACTCCGACTGGGCCACGATACAGGATGACAGCGGGAACTGAGCTGTGAAAGCATGTGATAGCTGGTGGTATCTAAAAAGATAATGATGGGGCAGGTTAAACGTGGAGGAGAGATCAGGAAAGGGCAGCAAGGCGTTCTGTGAAACAATATGCGATACAAGTTTAATGCCATATTTTGACCATGCGTAGGGGTCTAAAAGTTTATAGAAGTGGGATAGGCTAGGATTGATCCAAATTGGGGCATTCGGGAAATTTTCAGAGAGTTTGCACTTTTCAATGGCTAGGCCAGTTCGCCACGCCTGCAGGGTGGTAAGCATTGAGGGGGTCAAAGGGTACGGAGCGCGGGGGCCCCGGTAAAGCAAGAGTTGGAGGGCCTCCAGCGAGCCAACCCCCGAGGCCTCCAGCACAGTGAATGAATTCGTCCCGTCCGGCCGCAACCACCAAGCCGCAGTCACCAACTGCATGGCCAGGTAGTACTTATAGCAGTCTGGAAATGCCATACCACCCGGCTAGAAAAATACAGAGTCTTGTAGAAGTCATTAAAGGTCTGTAGGATGTCCGCAGGGGAGGACACAGTCCCACCCCCAGGGGTCTGCAGGATCGATACCATCATGAGAGGTTGGTCGTGCTGGGCCATCATGGCCAAGAGACGGCCGTTGCGATCCCCTTGCTCAAAGGCCCTTTGTTTACCCTTATATATGTCCAAGCATGTGGCCTCAGCTAAATGTAAATGTAACTCCCTCTGAGCTGCCATCAACAGATCAAAATGATCCGAGGTGGGGTCAGAGTTGTATGTATCAGTATGGTCAGTAACCGATTGTTCCAGCGCCTGAGTCATAGCCGAATGTTGCTTTTTGACACTGGCGATGGAAGAAATATATTGCCCTCTGGTGTATGCCTTAAAGGTATCCCAGACAATGTCAGGGGAGGAGGAACCCGCATTCCGCTCCCAAAATTCAGCTAGCAGGGGGGGTAGAACATCAGAGATATCTGGATGGGTGACCCACTGCGCGCCCAACCACCAGAGCACTGCACCACCGCTAAAGGGCTATGGTCCGACAAACCGCTAGGAAGATAGTCCGCCTCCAACACATCCACTAACAGTGTGGGGTTGGAGAAGGCCAAATCTATCCGGGATGTGGTTTTGTACGAAGCCGAAAAACACGAGTAGGCCCTCATGTCAGGGTGCTTCTACCTCCAGATCTCTTCCAGACCCACCGCCTGAGCCCAGGCCGGCAGGTCAATACACCGATGTTTGGGCGGCGTAGGTCTATCCAGTTTCGGTGACAGAGTGGCATTAAAATCACCCATTACAAAAACCTTCCCCGGGCAAAAAGGCGTGATCTTTTCAATCACATCATATAACAGAGCAGATGAAAACGGGGGAGGGATGTATAAGTTAACAATAATATACCTTTGCGCCCAGAGCGTGAAGACCAGTATCACATATTTACCTAGGGGGTCCGTGTGGACCTCCTCATTCACACAGGGGAAATTTTTGTGAATAAGGATCGATACACCCCTAGCGTATGTAGAATATGTGGCATGTATCACTCACCGTATCCAGGGTTTTTTAAGAGTCAGGATCTTGCTGCCCATAAGGTGAGTCTCCTGGAGGAGAATGAGCTAGGGAGAGTGGGATTTTAGGTACTGAAAAAGGAGGGCTTGTTTGAACTTGGAGTTAAGGCCTCTGACATTCCAGGAAAGGATGGTAAAGGAGTCAGGTGAGCGGTCAGCCATCCCGTAAGGGGGGCAAGAAAAGGAAAGGATATCTATGAAGATACACCCTGGGACACCCCAGGAGCAGCAAAACCCTGAGCACATTGCATTAAATAGTGACAACATGTGAGCATAGCACAGTTAGAGAGCCGAAAAAAACATCATACATAAAGAACAGAAACAGCACAAACAGAAACAAACTTCCCAGGCACAGGGTGCCTATCCTACTATGTCCCATCCCTCCAACAACGGGTAGGGGGATGGGAATAGTTTCTCTCCCCAACAACATACAAAACACAGTGTAAATGAGCCTCGAAACTGGGGACCCTACACGGCAGGCGCCAGGTCGCCCGCTTCAGCAGCCGGACAGTGGTGTGAAGCAAATGACCCTACGGTCAGTATCTGGGATCCAGAAAAAAGAGGGACACAACAACAAAAATGGGAAAAGAAAAGAAAAAACAGGGGGGGGTAGCAGTCCTGGAATGCTACTGCGTCCGTGAACCGAGGTGCGTGTTTTGAACAGTGCACTGAGCAACAGAACTCCTTATGATAGTGTCTGGCAAGATTCCCCATCGTGAGCAAATTAAAGTGTCGGAAGTACATGGGGGTTGAACGGATCTCCGTCCCCAGGCCAGGAGCGACTCCTCGAGGATGTGTTAGCTGCTCCACACCGGCCAGTAATGGTTAGGGGGGGGTGAAAAACAACAGCAGCCATAATGAAAAAAATGAAGGTAGAGATCACAAAAAATAAAATAAAAAATCTTGGCAGGGGGGCCGTCTCAGGGCCTCCAGGAAGGGAATAAATGGCAAAGATAACGTAAGGGTAGTAACCAGTATAGCAAACAGAGATACTTGCCACAAAGTGAAGTCCATTGGCGACCCTCCAACCACGACATAGCCGCCTCCGGGTCCATGAAAAAGCGTGTTCGGTCCCCATCAATCACTCGCAGCTTGCTGGGATAAAGCAGACTGAACTTAAGGCCTTGATCTCTCAGGCGCCTCCGCACCTCTGTAAAAGAGCGGCAGCGATGTTGAATCTCTGGGGAGTAATCAGGAAACAGCATGATCTTGGCCCCATTGTAGAGCAGGTCCCGCTTCTCCCTGGCAGCCGCCAGGATCCGATCCCTGTCCCTGTAGTTAGGCAGGCGAAGCAGGAAAGCCAGAGGTGGGGCCCCAGGAATCTGAGGTTTAGGGGGGACCCTGTGGGCCCTCTCCACCACAAATGTAGGCAGCATGGCAGGAAAATCCAGGAGGGAGACCAGGAAGGCTTCTGTAAATTCTGCAGGCCTCAGGCCCTCCGCCTTTTCAGGGAGGCCCAGGACCCTGATTTTGTTCCTCCTGAGCCTATGTTTTGTGTCTATGGACTTCTCTTGCAAGGCTTTAACCTGTAGCTGTAAGGCATGTAGGTCTCTGGAGTCGGCCCTGGTGGTGTCCTCCAGCTGAGAAATGCGGCCTTCTGCCTCAGTGACTCAGGCCCTAAATTTGTCCATGTCATGCCAGATTAGGCTGACATCCGCCACAAGGTGGTCTATCTTGACCATCACTGAATCCCTTCCCTCCTTGATGGCCGCCAGGAGCTCAGCGTGTGAGGCGGCGTGGGATGCCGATGGATTAGGGGAGGCTGGGGAGCTGGCTGACATCTCAGATGCGGGGAGCCTCGTGGGCAAGATGGCCGCCGCGGACCGATCACCGGCCACCGTGGACGAACGAAGCTTACCCGGAGACAGCGGAGGTGGCCTCGGGGTGCCTTCTTCCGCCCCAGGGTGTCAGGCAGGCGGCTGCTGTAATGAGAAATCTGCACTGGAAATCAGGTCAGGATGTATGTAGGAGCAGAGCTCAGCCTGCACACGTCTGCTCTCCTTCACATCTCGGCCACGCCCCAAATTGGGCTAACTTTACTGTTGTCTTATTTTTTAATTCAAAAAAGTGTTTTTTTTTTTTCAAAAAAAGGGCACTTGTAAGACCGCTGCACAAATACGTTATGACAAAAAGTATTGCAATGACCGCCATTTTATTCTCTAGGGTGTTAGAAAAAAATATATATAATGTTTGGGGGTTCTAAGTAATTTTCTAGCAAAAAAAAACTGTTTTAAACTTGTAAACACCGAGTCTGAAAAACAGGCTCGGTCCTTAAAGCGGGGGTTCCGCGGGAAAACATTTTTTTTCAGGTGCATCTACTGCCTTTAACATAGTTAAGTGTACTTATGTCTCTGAATTTTAGAGCCATCCGCATGCACATTCGGCCGTGAAGAAATATTTATAAAAAATTTCTCCTGTCATGTTCCATCTTGTTTGTGGGCACTGTGAAGCCCACAAGCAAATACTTCCAGGATTCTATCCCACGCATGGGCAGTGTTCTTAGCACAAGCTCACAAAGCACTGCAGCTGATCACAAAATCCCGCGATATTTACTGATACAGCAGTATACATTTCGATCTGGGAATGAAGTGGCACGCCCACTCCCGCGGGAGTGATACCCAGAAGTGGCTGCTAATTTCACCCCAATTAAAGATATTGAAATGATTTTAAAAATGTTGCATATCGGACTTGTGACGGTATCGGTATGATATCCCCGTCAAACAGTCCCTTCTTCCATAAGAACATCACCCCAATATTCCACTAGGAGGAATATCCCTGAGATCGCCCATTAAGCCACACATTAGTCCAGGCTTACTGCTAGAACAAGACAGAGTTTAATGTTATATCACACAGCTTATATGTCATTTCCAAAACTGTTACTGTTGACAAATCTCCGCCCCCCTCACACTGGGGCTTCCATACAGATCCTTTGGAATAAGGATATTTCTTTGAACTAATCAGTATCTAGCCGGTTCGGCTCCGCATATAGAGTGATAATTACCACAATGAAGCAATCAGCATAATTAACATGAGCCACTTGTCTAATCACAGTAACCAGTAAACACAGGGCTAGAGCAATTAACATTTGAAACAGGACTGGCTGCAGAAGGGTAAATACCATTAACAGCCTTAAACAAGCAGGGAGCATTAAACTGAGACATATAGGCAATTGCATCACAGGACTGTTTATGTAGTTGTGTACTGGTTTGAATGAGCTGCAGTTTATTATGAGGGTGAACCTCCGCTTTAAGTGGTTAAAGGATAAAAAATAATAAATGCACATTTGCATTTTTTTTTTGAGCCTGTAAACCATTGCACCCACGACCAGCAACATCCTGTATTGGTAAGCAGATACAATCTGACAGGAAGCATGAATGAACTACCACAGGGCTTTACAGCTTATATTTTTCCTAACTATAAGTCAGGCCTTGCTCGTTAATTTCTTTAAAAAAAACTTGGTTACATAGGGCCAGATCGAGATACGACGGAGTATCTCACATACGACGGAGTATCTCAGATACGACGGAGTATCTCAGATATGATAGAGTATCTCAGATACGACGGAGTATCTCAGATACTCCGTCGTATCTCTCAGAGTATCTATGCGACTGATTCATAGAATCAGTTACGCATAGATATCCATAAGATCCGACAGGTGTAATTGTTTTACACTGTCGGATCTTAGGATGCAGTACCGCGGCCGCCGCTGGGGGGAGTTTGCGTCGTAAACCAGCGTCGGGTATGCAAATTAGCAGTTACGGCGATCCACGTTCGCTACGTTGCCGCTACTCTAGTTTCCCGTCGCAATTTTAGTCGTCGTTTGACCTGCCCTAACTTTACACAGCAATCGTATTGCTGTATAAAGTATGGCAGTCGTTCCTGCGTCGAAATGAAAAAATTAACGTTGTTTGCGTATTCATCCGGGAATACGGAATTACGCTACGCGCGTCGCTGTTCGAAAAAATGACGTCACTGCGCGCAAAGCACGGCAGGAATTACGAAACGAAGCATGCGCAGTAGGTCCCGCGCGGGAGCGCGCCTAATTTAAATGGCACACGCCCATTTAAATTACGCGCCCTTACGCCGGAGTAGTTTTCATCGCAAGTGCTTTTACGATACGTTACGCCGCCGCTAGTCTACGTGAATCTGGCCCATAGTTAGTATGATTGAAAAAAGTCCATCCAGTTCAACCAATAAAAGGGGTAAAAAAAAGAAAGAAAGAAAGAGAAAAAAAAATTACAATCCTATTCCCACAATTGATTCAGAGAAAGGAAAAAAAAAAAACCCAACAAAGCATGATCCAATTTTCTCCAGCAGCGGAAAAATATTCCTTCCTGATCCCCTAAGGCCCCATACTCACGAGCAAACATGTCTGCTGAAACTGGCCCGCAGGCCAGTTTCAGCAGACATGTTTGGTCGTGTGTGGGCGCGAGCGGGCCGAATTCCAGCAAACATTTGCCCGCCGGGCCTTTTCCCAGCGGGCAAATATTCCTGGACTTGTTTTAAAACAGTCCGCTGGAATTCAGCCCGCTCGGACATGTACGGTCGTCAGTACAGACCTACCGTACATGTCCAGGCGCCCGCCGTCCCTCGCATGCGTCGAATGACTTCGACGCATGCGTGGAAGCATTTTAAAGGCGGGCCGCCCACGTCGCCGCGTCATTGTCGCGGCGACACCGCGTCATCGACGCGGCGACACCGCGGACACGCCCCGCGTATTGTTTACGCGCGGACTTCTGTACGATGGTGTGTACAACCATCGTACAGAAGCCCTCTGGCAGACATGTATGGTGAAAACGGTCCGACGGACCGCTTTCACCATACATGTTTGTCCGTGTGTACCCGGCCTAAGAGGCAATCGGTTATTCCCTGGATCAACATCACCTATGTGGTACAATTTATTTATTTTTATACACACTTTTAGAGTTAAATGGATGTGCCACTCAGGGATAGAGTTCCTCTCTCAATATAGTTTACGCACAAACTTCCCCCTGTGGCTTGAGAAAAAAACAGCTCGAAACGCGTAGTCACCTGATTAGAGGTGGTATGCTAATTTCATCATCTACTGGCAGCAGTACCCCCAAATCTCGGACGTCACTTGCATTTGATTCAACTAAGTACAGAGCTTCAATGCCCGATTCTTGAGCAGTTAAATGCGCAATGTTTGCTGACTAATCTATTCTGTTTTATATGAATTATGAATATTGAAGTTTATTCTGCTTCAATAATATTTATTCAACTTGAAAACATAAGGCCTTTATTTGCTTTATCAAAAAGCAAACATAAGTGTGAAACCGCAACATAGGCGGCATGAAGTGTCAACATGGAAATAATGACAACAATGAGCTTCAGGTAATAGAACGATCAGTGAACGATGAGGCCTTTGGATTTATAACCACTTTAAAGGGGTTGTAAAGGATGTAAAGGATATATATATATGTTTTTTTTTTTAAATAACAAACATGTTATACACACCTCCACTATGCAGCTTGTTTTGCACAGAGTGGCCCCGAACCTGGTCTTCTGGGATCCCTCGGTGGCTGTCTCGGCTCCTCCCTGCAATAACTAACCCCCTTCATGGGAGCTCTCTCCCATGGGGGTTAGTTCTTGCGGGCGCGCTCCCGTGACACAGCCGGTGGCCAATAGCGGCTTACTGTATCACCTGGCCCCGCCCCCCCGGCACGCCGCCGTAACTCTCTCTGAATCTAGCTATATAACTTTTGCGAAAAACCAATAAATATACGCTTATTGCAATTTTTTTACTAAAGACGTGTGGCTGAATACAGATTAGATTTTTCTAATAACAAAAAGTAGAAAATATAATTTTTTTTTCAAAATTTTCTGTCTTTTTCCATTTATATCGCAGTAAAATAATCGCAGAGGCAATCAAATACCATCAAAAGAAAGCTCTATTTATGGGAAGAAAAGGACGCAAATTTTGTTTCGGTACAACATTGCATGACCGCGCAATTACCAGTTAAAGCAGCGCAGTGCCAAATTGTAAAAACACCTTGGGTCCTTAGCCTGCATATTGGTCCGGGTCTTAAGTGGTTAAAGTCTATGGGTCCCGAACTTAAAAAATCAAAAGTCCCCATTTTGAAGGCTTATATGCATGTTATTGGCCATAACAAGGGAATGGGGGCCTGGGTACTTTCCTGGGGGACATGTATCAATGCAAAAAAAAAATAAAAAAAAATTAAGGACTGCCCCACGCAGATATACTATACGTGATTTCATGACGCGCACGCCGTCGGTGGCCCGATCCCGCTGTGATTGGACCCAACAGGTAAACAAGGCAGACTGCCGTTCTGTCAGAGAGAAAGATGGAGAGCTTGTGTTTCAGAAACACAGATGAGTAAGTGAGTGAATAACTTGTATAGCGCTACAAATGCGAACTAAATCGCCTCAAAGCGCTTTGTATCTATTGTCTCCTGATCCTTCAGAAGAGGTGGGTCTTAATTTTTTTTCTGAAGGCCCGATGATTTTCTTCCTTACGGATGTTAGTTGGTAGAGCGTTCCATAGCCGTGGTCCTTGGACTGCGAATCTTCGTTCTCCTTTAGACTTGTAGCGGGACTTGGGGATTTGGAGGATGTTTTGGTTGGTTTACCGAAGAATGCAATTGGGTCTTAGTATTTTATTTTCTCGCATTAATAATGAGGGGAGATTCCTTGTGTGCATTTGTGAGTGAGGCAGAGGGTCTTGAATGTAACCCGATCCTTTACGGCTAGCCAATGGAGGGTCCTCAGGGACGGGGTGATTGATTCCCAGTTTTTTTTTCCGGTTACCAGTCTGGCTGCCGTGTTCTGGACGACTTGTAGATGAGAAATCTGGTATTTGGGTAGTCCGAGGTAAAGGGAGTTTGCATAGTCGAGTCTGGAATTGATAATTGTTCCAACTACTACTGCTGTATCCTCTTCCGGGATGAAGGGGATGAGTCTTTGTAGCAGGCGGAAAAGATAGCGAGATTCGCTGATTACTGATCCTATTTGGGTGTCCATGGTCATGTCTGAGTCAAAGGTAACTCCTAGATAGGGATGAGCCGAACACACCCCCGTTCGGTTCGCACCAGAACCTGCGAACAGACCAAAAGTTTGTGTGAACTTTAGAACCCTGTTAAAGTCTATGGGAATCGAACGTTTGAAATCTGAAGTGCTAATTTAAAAAGGCTAATGTGCTAAGTTATTGTCCTGAAAAGTGTTTGGGGACCTGGGTCCTGCCCCAGGGGACATGTATCAATGCAAAAAAAGGTTTTAAAAACAGCCGTTTTTCCGGGAGCAGTGAATTTAATAATGCTTAAAGTGAAACAATAAAAGTGACATATTCCTTTAATTTTCGTACATGGGGGGGGGGGTGTAAAGTATGCCTGTGAAATAGCGCATGTTTCCCGTACTTAGAAATGTCTCTGCACAAAGTGTCATTTCTGAAGGAAAAAAAGTCATTTAAAAATCACTCACGGCTATAATGAATTGTCGGCAATTCAGAGAGAATGAATTCATAAAAATTTTTTTAAAAAAGCGTCGGGGTCCCACCAAATACAATTACCAGGCCCTTCAGGTCTGGTATGGTTATTAAGGGGAACCCCGCCATCAATTTAAAAAAACAAATGATGTGGGGTTCCCCCTAAGTATCCATTCCAGACCCTTCAGGTCTGGTGTGGATTCTAAGGGGAACTCTACCCCAAATTTAAAAAACAAATGGCGTGGAGTTCCCCCAAAATTCAACAGCAGACCCCTTATCCGAGCACGCAACCTGGCCGGCTGCAGAAAAGAGGGGGGCGAGAGAGTGCCCCCCTCTCCTGAACCGTACCAGGCCACATGCCCTCAACATGGGGAGGATTTCCCCATGTTAATGGGGACAAGGGCCTCATCCCCACAACCCTGGCCCGGTAGTTTGGGGGTCTGCCGGCGGGGGGCTTATCAGAATCTGGAAGACCCCTTTAACAAAGGGGACCCCCAGATCCTGCCCCCCCAATGTGAATTGGTAATGGGGTACATTATACCCCTACCATTTCACTAAGGAAGTGTAAATAATTGTTAAAAAACACAGACACCGTGGAAAAAAATCCGTTATTAAAAATAAAATACAGCGGTGGTAATCCACTTTCGATCCCCGCTCCAACGTTGTCAGTATCCAGCAACGGGTGATCTCCTCTCCTCTCTCCACTGGAGATAGCCCGAATGACACGGCTGGTGATAGTGACAGTTCTTATATAGGTGAGGCGGGGCCACCCGTCACGTGACCCCACCCCCCTCTGACGCAGAGGGTGCGTCAGAGGGGGACGGGGTCACATGACGGGTGGCCCCGCCTCACCTATATAAGAACTGTCACTAGCTACAGCCGCGTCATTCGCCGGGCTGTCTCCAGTGGAGACAGGCGTCCGGCGATGCTGCGCTCTGGATCCCGGACCTGGATGATCTTCTCATCGCTGGACCCCGGCGGAGAGGAGATCACCCGTCGCTGGATACTGACAACGTTGGAGCGGGGAGCGGGGATCGAGAGTGGATTACCACCGCTGTTTTTTTTTTTGTTTTTTTATAAAGGACTTTTTTTCACGGTGTGTGTGTGTGTTTTTTTACAATTATTTACAATTCCTTCGTGAAATGTACCCCATTACCAATTCACACCAATATCAATTCACATAGGGGGGGACAGGATCTGGTGGTCCCCTTTGTCAAAGGGGTCTTCCAGATTATGATAAGCCCCCCGCCCGCAAACCCCCACAACCACTGGCCAGGGTTGTGGGGATGAGGCCCTTGTCCCCATCAACATGGGGACATCCTCCCCATGTTGAGGGCATGTGGCCTGGTACGGTTCAGGAGGGGGGGCACTCTCTTGTCCGCCCTCTTTTCTGCGGCTGGCCAGGTTGCATGCTCAAATAAGGGGTCTGGTGTGGATTTTTGGGGGAACTCCACTCCATTTTTGTTTTCTTAATTTGGGGTGGAGTTTCCCTTAAAATCCACACCAGACCTGAAGGGTCTGGAATGGATATTTTGGGGGAACCCCACGTCATTTTTTTTTAAATTGACGACGGGGTTCCCCTTAATATCCATACCAGACCTGAAGGGCCTGGTAATTGAATTTGGGGGGACCCCCACGCTGTTTTTTTTAATAAATGAATTCTCTCTGAATTGCCGGGAGCCGACAATTCATTATAGCCGCGAGTGATTTTTAAATGACTTTTTTTCCTTCAGAAATGACACTTTGTGCAGAGACAGTTCTAAGTACGGGAAACATGCGCTATTTCACAGGCATCCTTTACACCCCCCTATGTACAAAATTTAAAGGAATATTTCACTTTTATTGTTTCACTTTAAGCATCATTAAATTCACTGCTCCCGAAAAAACGGCCGTTTTTAAAACTTTTTTTTTGCATTGATACATGTCCCCTGGGGCAGGACCCAGGTCCCCAAACACTTTTTAGGACAATAACTTGCATATTAGCCTTTAAAATTAGCACTTTAGATTTCTCCCATAGACTTTAACAGGGTGTTCCGCGGCTTTTCGAATTTGCCGCAGTGATAGTTTTTCCCAGGATGGGGGGTGGTGTCCATGTCGTCCTAGAGTTTGTGTTTCGGTTTGCGTGAAGAAAAAGAAGTTCCGTTTTGGATCCATTAAGTTTAAGGGAACTCTCCCTGTCATCCAATTGTCTATCAATGTGAGGCATTGTTCTAGTCCGTGATGTTGGTCTTTTTTGTTGCTGATGCGAAAGTAATGTTGAGTGTCATCAGCGTAGGAGTGATAGAATAGGTCCTGTTTGCTGATGATTTTGAGGAGCGGGCGGAGGTATATGTTGAAGAGTACGGGTGAAAGGGGTGATCGTTGAGGGACTCCACATGTAATGGTGCGTGCTTCCGAAGTGAAGGCTCCTAGTTTCACTGTCTGGGATCGGTTCTCCAGGAACGATGCAAACCAGGGTAAATCAGAGTATGTGACTCTGGCTACTTCTGTGAGGCGAGATAGCAACATTTTGTGGTCTACTGTGTCAAAAGCTGCACTGAGGTCCAGCAGCACCAGGAGACATGATTCTCCGTCATCTGCTGCTTCGAGGGCATCATCCCAAATTTTGAGAAGTGACGATTCCGTCCCTTGGCCTGGGCGGAAACCCGATTGTAGTGGGTCCAGTAGTTTGTGGGTGTCCAAATGGAGTTGTAGTTGTTGTACTACTGCTTTCTCAATGATCTTGGAGAAGACGTTAAGACTTGTTACCGGTCGGCGGTGGTTTGGGTCTTTGGGGGTCGAGGTTAGGTTTCTTTAGGAGGGGTTTGATTATACCTTGCTTGAGGGAGGTCGGAACAATACCTTCTTTGAATGATTGGTTTATGAGGTGTGTGATAGTGGGTACCAAGATGTCCGAACATTCTTTCAGAAGTTTTGTGGAAATAATGTCGTTTGGTGATGTACTGTCTCGGAGGCTTCTGATGATGCTTTTGGTGGTGTCGGTGGTAATTGGGACCAGTGTAAATTTCATTGATTGTAGAATATTTATATTGATGTTTTCTTCTTGATTTGTCAGAGTGAGGTTGGTTGTTTTTTTCTGTTGAATTGTTTCACGATTTTTTCAATTTCATTTCAGAATTCTTGTGTTTCGTTTTCTGGCAGTTCTAGGCAGGTGGAGTTCAAAGTCTGAGAGACTAGGTTGAAAAGTTTGCGGGGACGGTTTAGGGCTTTTGAGATGGTGTTGGAGAAGTGTTCTTTTTTTGCTTTGAAGATTGCTTTGTGGTTTTTCTTAGTAATTTGTAGTTTGTGTGGTTTTCCTTTGTTGAGTTTCTTCTCCAGGCTCCTTCCGCTCTTCTTCGTTATTGCTTCAGTAATGTGAGAGCCTCATTGAACCAACCGTAATTATTTTTGCGGATGAGTGCCCTGCGTCTCGGAGCGATTAAGTCTGCTGTCTGTAATAATGCTTTGTTAATATAGTTGAGTGTTTCTTCCGTTGATTGATTTTGATTTATTTATTTTGTTCGATAGTGTGGTTTTGAAAAATTCAGAGTGTAGTTTCTTCTGTGATCTTGTCAAGTGTGTTGTTAATGGGTGAGTCGGTTTTTTGAGGATAGTGTCGGTGGGTATTCTAAATTTGATTGCATGGTTATCCGTCCACGGTGTGGTGATGTCTCATATTCATACGAGTGCAAACTAAAAGTGCAAAGTGCACTTGAAATTGCACTGAAAGTGCACTTGAAAGTGCAGTCGCTGTAAATCTGAGGTGCACTTTCAAGTGCACTTGTAGTTTGCACTTGTAGTGCAAACTGGATTTGCCTTTGGTAAATAACCCCCTTTATGTCTGATTTGTCTGCTGCAATGTCGCAGTCCCGCAAAAAAATGCAGATCTATCCCATAGTTTGTAGACGCTATAACTTTTGCGCAAGCCAATCAATTTACGCTTATTGTCTACTACACTCCACGACCACTAGGCTTACCACCATTGAACAAAGATGGCGCGCAGACATACCTGAGTTAACGGAGGAGATCTGGGGAGAGATTCTTCCCCTGCAGGTGACCTCCGTCATTTCCTCAAGGGACAAGGTGATCCAGACCAAACTATTGTATAGATCCTATTTTACACCACATTTGTTATATAGATTAAAGAGATTATCCACTCCTTTATGCACTCGATGTGGAATGGCAGATGGTACATTCTTCCATCTGATGTGGGAATGTGCTCCGATCAGGAAGTTTTGGTCGGATGTTACTGCTTTCATCAGCTCTGTAGCTGAGATGCCTAATATTTGCAATTCTCTTAGATGTTTACTGGGATACATTGGATGATGAAGATTTATCCAAAAACGTACACTCCTTCATACGCATAGTGCTATTTTACGCTAAAAAAACGATTACCATGCACTGGAAATCACAGTCCACACCAAATATAAAGCTTTGGCTTACCATTGTCAACCAAGCGATACCACTATATAAGTTAACATACAAAGCTAGAGGATGCCCAAAAAAGTTCTCCAAAATATGGACCTCCTGGGTTAAAGTGGTGTTCCACCCATAAATATAACATTACATCAGTAGTTTTAAAAAAATGTCATTAGTCCTTTAAGAAATTATTTTTTTTTTTTAGATGCCTTCAAAGTGTTGTTGCTAGGCAGAATAGTTAATCTTCCCTCTTCCTGCACCTAGGTGCTTAAGCTTCCTAACCTACACCGCACATGTAGTGGGTAGTAACTTTCCAGGAGTCTGTGCACTCCCCAGTCTCGAAGAATTATGTGACTTGGACAGTACAGGTGCTGAAACCTGATCTGAAACCTATTACAGCAGCACTGAGCATGTGCGAGATCTGCAAGGCTGAAATCCAGGAAGTCATACAGTCTGGCTTCATGATGCCCACACTTAAGATGGCCCCAGTCAATTTCTATTTTATAAAGTGTCTAAATGCTGTAACAACCTAACAAAACAGACCTTAGTTTACAGACTAACTTTACTAGAATACAGTAAGCTTGTGTATTACAGGGGTATTTATATATAAAAAGTGAAATTGTGTCCGGAACTCCGCTTTAACTCAGAGAGTACCATACCACCTGCCCCCTAGGGTACAGCTCTTAATAGGGATACTATGGTTCCAGAACTGCCAGTGCCTAGGCCCTGACTAGGGTAGATTGTGCTATGTGATGATATTTTCTGTATGCTGTTTCACAATGTTTACCTGTATGCCCGAGTATTGTATTGCACTTTGACTGAAGCGATGTTCGCTAGGATAATACACCTGTGTAGTGTTTGTTTGTTATGTTTTTATAAACAATTAAAAAAAAGTTAACCTTTAAAAAAAAAATATACCCTTATTGGGATTTTTTTACCAATAATATGTAGCAGAATACATATTAGCCTAAATTGATGAATAAATTCGTTTTTTACACCTTTTTATTGGATATGTTTTATAGCAGAAAGTAAAAAAAAAAAAAAAAAAAATTTAAAACAATTTTGTTTATAGCGCCAAAAATAAAGACCGCAGATGTACTCAAATACCACCAAAAGAAAGCTCTATTTGTGGGAAAAAAAGGACACAAATTGTATTTGGGTACAGCGATGCATGACTTTGCAAGTGTCAGTTAAATTAGCGCAGTGCCGTATCACAAAAAATTGCCTGGTCATGAAGAGGGGTGAACCTTCCGGGGCTTAAATGGTTAAAAGAGCAGTGATTTTAATTAAAGCTTAAAGTGAAATAAAAATGTAAAAATTCCTTCAAATATAGTGCCTGTGGGGTCCCCTTAGTCTGCCTATAAAGTGGCACATCTGTACCATGTATAGAACCTGCTGCAGCAAAACTAACATTTATTTTTGTAAACAATCACATTTAAATTGGTTTTCCCTGCAAGCTTTCCTTATTTGGACAAGCTGGAATTTAGACGCTAAGCATGTGGGTGGCAGGGAGTGTATTCCTTCCTGATCCCACGAGGGGCAACCTGATATTCCCATGATCAACTTTACCTATGTGGTATAATTTATTGATTTTTATACACACTTTTAGAGTTAAAGGAGTTGTAAAGGCAGAAGGTTTTTTATCTTAATGCATTTAATGCTTTAAGATAAAAAAAAAACTTCTGTGTGTAGCAGCCTCCCCAGCACCCCCTAAGGCTCCATTCACATCTATGCGACAAAACGCCCAACGCCGGACGCTTCTGCTGCTAGAGGGGAGAATTCCCATTGCTGTCTATGGAGATGGTTCACATCTCATAGACGCCGAACGCCTGTCGCCTGAAAAAAAGTCCCGGACCCTTTTTTTCAGGCGACATTGGCGTTCGCCCATTGACAGCAATGGGAAGAATCTGAAAAAAAAAAAGATACACACTCGCGGCAAAATACGCCGCTGTCGCATAGATGTGAATGGAGCCTAATAGAGCTCAATCTCTGTCCAGTGGTGTCCAGGAGTCCCTTGCCCAAAGTCAGTTAGCCAATCAGAGGAGAGAGTAGGTGGGGCTGAACGGCAGCTCCTTGTCTGAATTGACACACTGAGCTGCAGCTTGGCTCAGGTGCCCCCATAGCAAGCAGCTTGCTGTGGGGGCACTCGACAGGAGGGAGGGGCCAGGATCACAGAAGAGAGACCAGAGAAGAGGAGGATCTGGGCTGCTCTGTGCAAAACCACTGCAACAGAGCGGGTAAGTATAACATTTTTGTTATTTAAAAAAAAATAGACTTTGCAATCACTTTAAATGGATGTGCCACCCAGGGATGGAGTTCTTCTCTCAATGTAGCTTACCTACAAACTTCCTCCTGTGGCTTGAAAAAAAGCAGTTTGAAATGCGTAGTCACCTGGTTAGAGGAGGTATGCTCATTTAATATTACCTCCAAATCTTGGATGTCCATTACATTTCATTCAGCTAAGCACAGAGCTGATTCTTGAGCAGTTAAATCCCCAATATTTGCCAATTTATCTATTGTGTTTTTTATTGACTATTTAAATTTGACGTTTATTCTGTTCCACTAATATTTATTTAGCATGAAAGGATAAGGCCTATAGGTGATTTATTAAAAAGCAAACATAAGTGTGAAACCGCAACGCAGGCGGCATTAAAGTGTCAAGATGGAAATAATGACAACAATCAGCTTCGGGAATAACCTACTGACAGTCATAAGATCAGAGCTGGTGCAAGGATTTTTTACACCCTAAGCAAAACCTAATTTTGCCACCCCCCTGGATCCACCCCTGACATCATCCCCTTTTCCCTGCCCATGTGTACCCCACCTTTTTAATGAAGCGCTCAAATGCAGCCCACCAGCGCCCATTAAATGCAGCCTCACCAGTGCCCATCAAATGCAGCCTCACCAGCGCCCATCAAATGCAGCCTCACCAGGGCCCATCAAATGCAGCCTCACCAGCGTCCATCAAATGCAGCCTCAACAGCGTCCATCAAATGCTGCCTCACCAGCGCCCATCAAATGCAGCCTCACCAGCGTCCATCAAATGCAGCCTCAACAGCATCCATCAAATGCAGCCTTACCAGCGTCCATCAAATGCAGCCTCACCAGCGTCCATCAAATGCAGCCTCACCAACGCCTATCAAATGCTGCCTCACCAGCGTCCATCAAGTGCAGCCTCACCAGTAGGGATGAGCTTCGAATTCGAGTCGAACTCATGTTAGACTCGAACATTGCCTGTTCGCCTGTTCGGCGAACAACGAACAATTAGGGGTGTTCGTGGCAAATTCGAAAAGCCGCGGAACACCCTGTTAAAGTCTATGGGAGAAATCTAAAGTGTTAATTTTAAAGGCTAATATGCAAGTTATTGTCCTAAAAAGTGTTTAGGGACCTGGGTCCTGTCCCAGGAAACATGTATCAATGCAAAAAAAAGTTTTAAAAACTGACGTTTTTTCAGGAGTAGTGAATTTAATAATGCTAAAAGTGAAACAATAAAAGTGTAATATTACTTTAAATTTCGTACCTATGGGGGGGTGTAAAGTCAGCATGTAAAAAAGCGCATGTTTCCCGTACATAGAATTGTCCCTGCACAAAGTGTAATTTCTGAAAGAAAAAAAGCCATTTAAAACCGGCTTTGCGGCTCTAATGAATTGTCGGCTCTTTCAATTACAGAGATGATTCATTCATAAAGAAAAAAAAATGTGTGGGGGTTCCCCCAAATTAAATTACCAGGCCCTTCAGGTCTGGAATGGATATTAAGGGGAACCCCACCGTAAAAAAAAAAAAAAATGACGTAGGGTTCCCCGCAAATATCCATACCAGGCCCTTCAGGTCTGGTGTGGATTTTAAGGGGAACTCCACCCCAAATTTAAAAAAAATGGCGTGGAGTCCCCCTAAAAATCCACACCAGACCCTTATTCGAGCACGTTAACCTGGCCGGCTGCAGAAAAGAGGGGGGGACAGAGTGCGCCCCCCCTCTCCTGAACCGCACCAGGCCACATGACCCCTCTGACGCACCCTCGTACGTCACTGGGAATGACCCTGAAAGACCGGGCTTTCCCAGTGACGTACGAGGGTGCGTTAGAGGGGGCGGGGTCAAGTGACGGGTGGCCGCTTCCCCTATATAAGAAATGTCACAGCTCCAGCGCGTCATTCCGCTGGGCTGTGTCCAGCGGAGAGTGGAGCTCCCCTGCTGCGCTCTGGACGGATGGATCTTCTGCATCGCTGGACCGGACCGCTGATCATCCGTCGCTGGAGAGATCATCCATCGCTGGATAGGAGACAGTGGATTCACATCGCTGGATTTTTTTTATTAATAAAGGCTTCTTTTCTACGGTGTCTGTGTGTTTTTTTTTTAACTATTTACACTTCCTTCGTGAAATGGTAGAGGTACAGTGTACCCCATTACCAATTCACATAGGGGGGGGCCAGGATCTGGGGGTCCCCTTTGTTAAAGGGGTCTTCCAGATTCTGATAAGCCCCCCGCCCGCAGACCCCCACAAGCACCGGGCAAGGGTTGTGGGTAGGGTTGTCCCGATACCACTTTTTTAGGACCGAGTACAAGTACCGATACTTTTTTTCATGTAGTCGCCGATACCGAATACCGATACTTTTTTTAAATGTCATGTGACAGTTTTCAAACCACAATACAGACTAAGGATATTTTCTTTAGAATTATGAAGAACTCTAACTCAAGACATTATAAAAGAATAAAAATGAGTAAAAATGAATAAAAATGTTTTATTTGCTTGTCACGCAATAGTAAAAAACTCAAAGAATTTTCATAGAACATGTTGATAAATACAAAAAAAGTATTCTATTTAGGTATCGGGAGCATTTGCGCGAGTACGAGTACTCCCGCAAATACTCGGTATCGGTCCCGATACCGATACTAGTATCGGTATCTGGACAACCCTAGTTGTGGGGATGAGGCCCTTGTCCCCATAAACATGGGGACATCCTCCCCATATTGAGGGCACGTGGCCTGGTGTGGTTCAGGAGAGGGGGGGCCACACTCTGTCCCCCCCTCTTTTCTGCGGCCGGCCAGGTTAACGTGCTCGAAAAAGGGTCTGGTGTGGATTTTTAGGGGGACTCCACGCCATTTTTTTTTTTAATTTGGGGTGGAGTTCCCCTTAAAATCCACACCAGACCTGAAGGGCCTGGTATGGATATTTGCCGGGAACCCTACGTCATTTTTATTTATTTTTTACGGCGGGGTTCCCCTTAATATCCATTCCAGACCTGAAGGGCCTGGTAATTTAATTTGGGGGAACCCCCACACATTTTTTTTTCTTTATGAATGAATCATCTCTGTAATTGAAAGAGCCGACAATTCATTAGAGCCGCAAAGCCGGTTTAAAATGGCTTTTTTTCTTTCAGAAATGACACTTTGTGCAGGGACAGTTCTATGTACGGGAAACATGCGCTTTTTCACATGCTGACTTTACACCCCCCCTAGGTACGAAATTTAAAGTAATATTACACTTTTATTGTTTCACTTTTAGCATTATTAAATTCACTGCTCCTGAAAAAACATCCGTTTAAAAAAAAAAAATTGCATTCATACATGTTTCCTGGGACAGGGCCCAGGTCCCCAAACACTTTTTAGGACAATAACTTGCATATTAGCCTTTAAAATTAACACTTTAGATTTCAAATGTTCGAGTCCCATAGACTTTAACGGGATTCTAAAGTTCACACGAACATTTGGTGTGTTCGCAAGTTCTGATGCGAACCGAACAGGGGGGTGTTCGGCTCATCCTTACTCACCATCAAATTTAGCCTTACCAGCGCCCATCAATGCAGCCTTCCAGTGTCCATCAATTAATATTTGCTTGCCTGTTCTGTGCAGTTGGTTTTGCACAGAGCAGCCCAGATCCTCCTCTTTTTGGGCCCCTCCCTCCTGTTGAGTGCCCCCACTGCAAGCAGCTTGCTATGGGGTCACCCAAGCAGAGCCACAGCTCCATGTGTCCATTCAGACACTGAGCCGTGTCCCGGCCCCACCCCCTTTCTCTTCTCATTGGCTTACAGACTTTGATTGACAGCAGCAGAATCCAATGGCGCTGCGCTGCTGTCTCAACCAATGATGAGGGAGAGTCTCAGACAGCCGAGTCTCTCGTGCAACATCGCTGGATCTAGATGGGGCTCAGGTAAACATTAGGGGGACTGCTGCACACAGGTTTTTACATAGCTCCCAACTGTCCCTGATTTCGAGGGACTGTCCCTGATTTGGAATAAAGTCCCTTGTGGATTTAATTAACCTTTTTTTGGGTTAATTCTCCTTTAAGGGGGTGTGGCAGGGGGCGTGTCCCATGCCTACATACATTTTCTAGTAGGTGTCCCTCATTCCCAACTTAAAATGTTGGGAGGTATGGTTTTTATCTTAATGCAAAGAATGCATTAAGATAAGAAACATTCTGCCTTTACAACCACTTGAAGTTTATTCTGATCAGGTTGCAGCAATACTGCAATCAAAGACGATGTATCTTAGTAGCCATAAAATGTTCTTATAAAAGATTTCCTAATAACGATGGACTTTTTTTTTTAGGTTGCAAAGGAACCAACCGCGCTGATTGTTTCGGACATACCCAGACCCCGATTTATTTCATGTTCCTGGCAGCTAAAATCGCTATAGCCACAGCATGGAAAAGCCCTGTCATAGATATGACCCTGATGAAAAGCAAACTCACGTGGATCATGCTGAACAAAAAGGTAGTGAGCATCTCACAAGACACTATATCAGTGGTTCTCAACCTTCTAGTGCCGTGACCCCTTGATAAAATTTCCCAAGTTGTGAGGACCCCTAACAGTAAAATTATTTTTGTAGCGTGGGCAGTGGCGGAACTACCACCATAGCGACCCACGCGGGCGCTATGGGGCCCGCAGCCGAGTGAGGATCAGGGGGGCCCGGCAGGAACGTTGTTCCCGTTAGCAGCTGTGGCTGCTTACACACACACACTGCTCCAGGCACGCTCTGCCAATGAGAGCACACTGCCGGGGGATCTCCTAGAGACTTCAAAGCTCTGACACAGCCGAAGGGAGACCGGGGATGCAGATTTCATTTCCTGCCTCTGTGCCGTGCCGATTTCTGAAGATGAGGTCAGGTAGGTGGAGAAGCATGGCTTTCTATGTGGAGGAAGGAGGGGGTGAGAATTCCTGCCTGGAGCAGTTTATTTTAGTGGGGAGGTTAAGGAAAGGGGGTGGGTTTGCTTTTGGAGAAGGACCCCCCTCCCCCTGTAAGTTTCTTGTAGAGAAGTTTACAGGGGGTGGTTGGCAGGGATTTGGTTCTGGGTGGGAAGTTTGTTAAATGAAGGGAGATATTATTTAGCATTAGATATGAGGGAGATATTTTTGCCTTGAGGTGTGATCAGAGACAGGGGGGTTAATATTGTGGGGATATATGAGGGAGGGTGGTGTTTTTCAGTGGGGAGTTTTGCTTGTGGGGGTTCTTAAGCAGTAGAGGGGGGGATTTTTTCCTTTAGTTCACACTGATGTGGCTCTGCAAGGTGTATTTTGTGTGGGCATGGCAGCCCATTTATACTGTGTGGGCTGCTGTGCCTCCTTAAATACAAAGAAAAGGTCAAAAGGACCCTCCACCATTTCTGGAGTCGCAGCCCGCACAGGAATCGCAAATGCAGAGCAGTTCCCACATCGCATGTCTCCTGTCGGCAGTTTACACTGCCCCATATGAACTGCTGGGAGTGCCAATTAAAACTTAATGGCACCCCCAAATCAGTTCGCATATCGCAGTGCGATCTGCAAATTCGGACAGGAATTGAATCACATGGGTGTGAACACCCAGGGCTCAAGTCCTGCGGGAACGCATGGGAACAACGTTCCTTTACTTTTTCCACAGCAGGAATGCCGTTCTCATTGTCAAGGTGCACCGACCTCCCCTACCTTGGTCCTCCTATTCCTCCTCCTCCAGCGGCCGCTGTTACAAAGTCCCAGCTCTAGTGATGGGTGAACACTGATTCATTGGCAAATTGAATCAATGTGATGTAAATTATAGGAGCCGGGACTTTGTTACAGCGGCCACTGGAGGAGGAGGAGGTGGACTGAGGGAGGGGAGGACGGGATGGCGCTGGGATATTCAAATCCCAGATTCAGACACATGCCAGGCTTCATTGCTAGACACAGATCAGGCTGCATTGCTGCACACTGATTAGGCTGCATTTGATGGACACTGGCAAGGCTGCATTTCATGGGCGCTGATCAGGTTGCATTTCATGGGCACTGATCGGACTGCACTTGATGGACACTGGTAAGGTTGCATTTGATGGGCACTGGCAAGGCTGTATTGATGGGCACTGATCAAGCTGCATTTGATGAGCACTGGCAAGGCTGCATTGATGGGCACTGATCAAGCTGCATTTGATGGGCACTGGTAAGGCGGTAAGGCTGCATTACTGGGCACTGATCAGGCTGCATTTGATGGGCACTGATCACGCTGAATTGTATGGGCACTGGTAAGGCTGCAATAATGAGCACTGATCATGCTGCATTTGATGGGCACTGGCAAGGCTGCATTGATGGGCACTAATCAGGCTGCATTTGATGGGCACTGAGGAGTGAGTGGCCCAGGGCAGGCAGCCTGAGGAGAGGGGCCACAAGCCGGCATACTCAGCAATCCCAAACTTACTCTTCTGCACAGATTAACACATGTGTGCAGACGCATTGGGGCAGCAGGGGTCCCACACATTGGAGCCTGAATAGAAATATAGTGCAGAAGGAGTCCCAGTTGTTGCAACTTGTTTTAGAAATTCCCTGCGAGGGAACCATTATCACACAGTGTGGTGTGTTTTATTGTTAGTATAGCATACAGATTAAATTATTTTGTTGTTACATCTGTGCTATATTTGTTTAATGCATGTGAATGTTAGATGTGTCCTCAACTCATAAACTGGCGCTTCACAATAAATATTGCAGTTTATTCATTAAAAAAGTAGTACATAAAACATACATATACTGTGTGTATGTATATATATAGTAATCTCATGTTGTGAAGGGACATTTCTAAACATGTGCCACTACTATAGACACCCAGCAGGTACCATATTTAAAGGATTTTTTTTTTTCACTTTAAGCATCATTAAAATCGCTGCTCAAGAAAAAACTACAGTTTTTAAAACGTTTTTTTCTATTGATACATGTTCCCTGGGGCAAGACCCGGGTTCTCAAAGACGTTTTCCAACAATAACTTGAATATTGGGCTTTAAAATGAGCACTTTTTTGAATTCGAACGTTCGAGCACGTTCGCTGCATGGGGCACAGGTCACGCTGCATGGGGCACAGGTCACGCTGCATTGACACTAGGGCGGCTCTGGGGGGCCCCATACAACATTTTGCTATGGGGCCCTGTGATTTCTAGTTACGCCCCTGAGCGTGGGTTGTCAGCACCCAAACCAAGACAAGAAATTTGCGCTCCTAACCCACGGACATGTCCCTTCCACTTGTACAGCCTTAAAACCCCTTATGGTACATTTTAGGATGTACCACTCTTTATCTTTGCACTGCTTTTATCTCTCTCTATCATAATTTCCTGTTTTTTTTCCCCATTCCTCACTCTAGCCGTCTTTCTTGTGCTTTCTCTTATTTTTTCTCTCCCTTTTTCTTTGTTCCTCCCCCTCTTTTCCTCTCCCTTCCATGTATCCTCTATTTTTACTCCTTCTCTTACGCCTTGGTGGGGGGGTGGGGGGAATGCTTTTTTTCCATTGATACATGTTCCCTGGGGCAAGACCCAGGTTCTCAAAGACGTTTTAAGACAATAACTTGCATATTGTGGGCTTTAAAATGAGCACTTTTGAATTTGAACGTTCGAGTCCCATAGACCAGGGCTTGACAAATCCCGGTCGCCATGGCGACTAGAAATAGCATCCTGGCGACTTGGCTTGGAAGGTGGGCATCTGGTGGTGAGCCGTTGGTATTACAAGTTATTACCACCAGATGTGTGAGCTGGCGCCATCTGGTGGTGGCCGTTGGTATTACAAGTTAAGCATTACAAGTTAAACAGCAATTCTAATGTAATTTTTCACTATTTTTCATTATTTTCACTGCCATTTTCTTCCCTCTAATTAGAACCCCCAAACATTATATGTATGTTTTATCCTAACACCCTAGAGAATAGAATGGCGATCGTTGCAATACTTTCTGTCACGCCGTATTTGCGCAGCGGTCTTACAAGCGCACTTTTTTGGGAAAAAATTACACTTTTTTTAATTAAAAAATAATACAACAGTAAAGTTATCCCCATTTTTTTAATATTATGAAAGATAATGTTACGCCGAGTAAATTCATACCCAACATGTCACGCTTCAAAATTGCGTGCGCTCGTGGAATGCCGACAAACTTTTACCCTTTAAAATCTTCATAGGCGACGTTTAAAAAAATCTACAGGTTGCATGTTTTGAGTTACAGAGCAGGTCTAGAGCTAGAGTTATTGCTCTCGCTCTACCAATCGCGGCGATACCTCACATGTGTGGTTTGAACACCGTTTACATATGCGGGCGCTGCTCACGTATGTGTTCGCTTCTGCGCGCAAGCTCGTCGGGACGGGGTGCGTTTTCTGGCTCCTAACTTTTTTAGCTGGCTCCTAGATTCCAAGCAAATTTGTCAAACCCTGCCATAGACGTCAATGGGTTCTAAATGTTCGCGTGAACGGTCGGTCCGTTCGAAGGTTCTGGTGCGAACCGAACGGGGGGGGGTGTTCGGCTCATCCCTAGTAATAATGTCACTGGTCCCCAAAAACTGTCATTTGGGGTAATATTTGTCCGCTGCAATGTCGCAGTCCCGCTAAAAATCGCTGATTGCCGCAATAACCAGTAAAAACAATAAAAAATAAATAAAAGTCCCTAAATCTATCTCCAGTTTGTAGACGCAATAACTTTTGCGCAAACCAATCAATATAGGCCTATTACGATTTTTTTACCAATAATATGTAGACGAATATATATCGGCCAAAACTGATGAAGAAATACAAAAAATGTATATTTATTTTTTTGGATATGTATTAGGGTTGTCCCGATACCGATACTAGTATCAGTACCGATACCGAGCATTTGCCCTAATACTTGTACTCGGGCAAATGCTCCGATGCTTCACCCGATACTTGTACAGTGAGGGTGATCAGTGCGGTGGGAGAGTTACAAGCACTGATCACCCTGTATAGGTTTCAAAGTCTGACAGCCGGTCCATTTCTCTGCTCCCCCTCGGCTTTCAGCTGCTTTATGCTGGCCATACACTAGACGAAAAATCGTCCGATTGCGCTGTCGAAAAACGAACATACGTTCGTGAGAGCAAGCGATCACGCCATCATGTAATTCCGATATTCGAACAATAAATCGTTCGGAGTACATTAATTTACCGTTTTTTCGTCCGGTTTTTGCATTGAAAAAGGAAGTGACAAAACATTTTTGACCTCTGCTCCCTGACTTCCTTAGCTCACGTATACGCCCAGAGAAGCAACGTACGTTCGTCAGAACGATCCTTGAGCGTATCATCTCTACTACATCACCTGCATCTATACTGCATCACCTAAATCAGCACCACCCTCACTATGAATGTTGATGAGAGGACCATTGCCATAGTAATGCTCGGAGTGATGGCTATAGAGCAAGATGAGCAGCCCCCTCAAAAAAGGCGAAGGTTATGGAGTAAAGAGTGGCTGAAGAACCGTGACAACTTCTCACATACGAGATTGGTGAGAGAATTAAAGGAAAACAATCCTGAAGATTACCGGAATTATCTGAGGATGCCTGATGAGTCCTTTCAGCTGCTACTCAGTCTTGTTTCACCTCTAATAACCAAAAAAGACACTGTCTTAAGAGCCAGCATCACAGCGGAGCAGAGACTGGTAGCAACATTACGTTTTCTGACAAACGTATTTAAAGGGGTGGTTCACCCTAAAAACTACTTTTTCTTATTACACTGGCCCCCCACATTACAATACGATTAAGCCTATTATCTTTTTTTTGATGCTGTACATACCTTCGTACAGCTATTCACCCGTGGCTTCCGGGTTGCGAGTCCCGCGGGAGTGGGCGTTCCTAACATGTCTGTGATTGACGTTTTGACCAAAAACGAGCTCCCCCCGTCGCGTAAGCCGCGTCACGGTTGGCGAAAGGAGCCGACCCGCGATGCGCATGCGCAGTATAGCGCCGACTCGCCGTTCGGCTCCATTCGCCAACCTTGACGCGACTTACGCGACGGGATGAGCTCGTTTTTGGTCAAAACGTCAATCACAGACATGTTAGGAACGCCCACTCCTGCGGGACTCGCAACCCGGAAGCCACGGGTGAATAGCTGTACGAAGGTATGTACAGCATCAAAAAAAAGATAATAGGCTTAATCGTATTGTAATGTGGGGGGCTTAGACGCGAGTTTCACAACTCGCATTCGGCGCTCTATAAGTATTTATTCCAATCCAATCCAATCCAATCCAATAAGAAAAAGTAGTTTTTAGGGTGAACCACCCCTTTAAGACCTGAAATTCACTACTGGAATCTCTGCCCAGTGCCTCGGCCGCATCATACCTGAAACCTGCCAAGCCATCATAAGAATGTTACAAGACGAATATTTAAAGGTAATAACAGATTGCTTTTATTTTAAAGTCTGACAAACACTGCTTCCTTGAACATTGAAGCTGCAAACGTAACTGTAAAGTAATAAGTAAAAAAAAAAAAATTAACAAATCTAGTATGTGTTTCACAGGAATGTGTAGTTATAGTCATGGGCCCAGTGGCCTTGGGGACGATCCTGTTGTGTTTGATATGGGCCGGGCCACTGATTATTTGGCAGATGTTGTTGGGATGGTTGGTTGTTGGTGGGTTTATGCTCTGCTAAATGGGTGTTGGTAGTCAGCTCCCCTCTTAACCCTTTATTCAAAAGCTGCAGAAGTAAGGGTTCCACCAATTGTTTCTGTTCCTCTGTCATGCGACGTATCTTTTTGGCCGTCAAGCCACCTAGGTCATCGCACTCATCTTTTTTTTGGTTGAGGGCTGCAGTTGCTTGTAACAGAAAGTTCCCTGTAGCCTGTTGTGGTGTTTTTCTTTTTTTGGGGTCGATTCACTGCTGGTGATGACACGGTCTGCGTCTCATTCCCAAACAGATCCTGTATAATAATCGCAAATAAAACAATGTTTAAATAATTGCATACTGAAAATCTTTTTTTTTACCTTTTACAGCTCCCATCATCTGTGCAGGAATGGAAAGCTACTGCCAAACAATTCCACGACTATTGGAATTTCCCAAACTGCGGCGGTGCCATAGACAGCAAACATGTGCGCATAACCCCCCCCAGCAAAATCAGGCTCCTTCTACTACAATTACAAAGGCTACTTTAGCATTGTCCTAAAGGCAATCGTCAATGCTAAATATGAATTCATATTTGACATAGGCAAAAATGGTAGAAATTCTGATGGCGAAGTGATTGACAAAACAGTTTTTTCTCAGCGTTTAAAAAATGGACTACTCAATCTATTATCCAAACAGGAAAACTCAACAAATACACAGGCGCTGAAACAGGAATAGCTAAGTTCCTAATGAAAGTATTACTTGGTTAGTTCATCAATAAGGTGTGGGAAAGAGGAGCCAGAGCTGCGAAAATAAAGGCACCCGGAAGTACCAACACAACAAAAACACTCCAAAAATCGCGCTAATGGTGCTCTAAAGTTCATAAAGACAAGGGTATGAAATGGTTATATGTTTATAAAGACAAGGGTATGAAGACAAGGGTGTTTTTTTTTTTGTTTTTTTTTAGTTTTTCTTACAATAAATGGACCATGTGATTACATATAACCATTTCATACCCTTGTCTTTATGAACTTTAGGGCGCTATTAGCGCGATTTTTGGAGTGTTTTTACTATCCAAACAGGAAACAGTGGAAGGCCTCAATTTTGTGTTCGTTGCAGATGACACCTTTGGATTATCTGAACATGTTTTGAAACCCTTTGCCCTTAAAAACCTTACCCCTGATCAGAAAATCTTTAACTATCGGTTATCTCGTGCTAGACGAGTGGTCGAAAATGCCTTTGGGATTATGGCCAACCGCTTTCGGATCTTTCATACACCAATCAGTGTAACCCCACCAAAAATTTACCTTATGGTCCATTGTTGCTGTGTGCTCCATAATTTTCTGAGACGTACCAGCTCCACCTACATATCCCAAAACATGATGGCCCGGGAAGATACTCTGTCTGGGGATGTCATGCCTGACGAGTGGCGTAACGATACTGAAGGACTTTCAGACCTAGGCCGTGCCCCGCCACGTCTCGCTAGTCAGCCCGTCAGAATCGGCTGGACTACATGCAATACTTTCTTGGTCCTGGTGCAGTAGATTGGCAATACAATCTCTAAATGTTCAAAAATAATATCAGTGGCTGGAATGATATATTGCTTTTTCAGTAAATATGTTTATTTTCATTTCAATAAAAGTAGAGATAATAGCATTGGTCCCTAAAAACATTGGTGGTGTGATTGTGTTCAGTATAATTATTGAATAAAGATTATTGTTATGTTCATAGCAATGTGAATAATAAAATAATTTGTGGTTAAATTACCTGACCGTTATCAAGTTCTTCAATTGTCCCATCTTCCTCATCTCCAGAATTAGTAGCACTCACACTACTGTCCAGAATAGATACCGAGGCTCTGGGTTCCTCTTGTTCCGTCAGGAATCTCATGCTCTCAAAATACCACAGGCGTGGCACGTAAACTTGGTCTGCTTCAGCACCAGATTTCTTAAAAATCGACAGTGCGCCTTATAATGCGGTGCGCCTTATGTATGGTTGTATTGAGCATTACAGACATACATGATAGGTTTACAGCATCCACTTACATGTAAATAGTAGAGATCCGGCATGTAGATCATGGAAATAGTCTCTACTGTAACGTCCTTCCGCACCAGATGTAAGCTGTAAAATGCTCCTATGCCCCTCTATGTCGAACCGTCCGTATAGCAGTGAAACTAGCTGGTACATTGACACTGTTGAAAGCGAGGCATGGGGCGCAGCGTGAGCCACGGTGACGTCATTGGAATGCAACGGCATTTCGGAGCTGGCGCTTGCGTGTGACAGAGGTGTATGCATTAATTTATTAATTTTCTATACCCGCGTGCGCCTTATAACCCGGGGCGCCTTATGTATGAAAAAAAATCTGTTATTAGGCGCTCAACGATAGGGCGCCTTATAACCCGGTGCGCCTTATAGTCCGAAAAATACGGTACTCTTTAGAGTGAACTTTCCACAGACAAGACAGTTCCCTGTACATATCTATGAATTGGGGGAGGAAATGTGGGGATGTCAACGTTCTGTGTGTCGGGTCAGAGTGCACCGCATTGCACTATGGGAGTTATTATGTGAGTTTACATGCTCCGCCCTTCTTCTTTCGGCGCCATCTTTACCCATCAGAACGATGTCTGAAGAGAAGGAGCATGCTCTTTCCAAAAGGATTAGGCTGGAAATTTTTAAGAAAAATGCAAAACCTATGTCCCTGGAAGAAATGACAACTATGGTGAAGATTTTGGAGAACAATTATTACGATGGGAGACACAAAAACGACCCTAGGCCTAATCTGGTGGTGGCCGTTGGTATTACAAGTTAAGAATTACAAGTTAAACAGCAATTCTAATGTCATTTTTCACTATTTTTCACTATTTTCACTGCCATCTTCTTTCCTCTAATTAGAACCCCCAAACATTATATATATTTTTTATCCTAACACCCTAGAGAATAAAATTGCAATCGTTGCAATACTTTCTGTCATGCCGTACTTTTTTGGGAAAAAAATTCACTTTTTTTATTAAAAAATAATACAACAGTAAATTTATCCCCATTTTTTTTATATTATGAAAGATAATGTTACCCTGAGTAAATTCATACCCAACATGTCACGCTTCAAAATTGCGTCCGCTCGTGGAATGTCGACAAACTTTTACCCTTTTAAATCTTCATAGGCGACGTTTAAAAAAAATCTACAGGTTGCATATTTTGAGTTACAGAGGAGGTCTAAGGCTAGAATTATTGCTCTCGCTCTACCAATCGCGGCGATACCTCACATGCGTGGTTTGAACACCGTTTACATATGCGGGCGCTGCTCACGTATGTGTTCGCTTCTGCGCGCAAGCTCGTCGGGACGGGGTGCGTTTTTTGGCTCCTAACTTTTTTAGCTGGCTCCTAGATTCCAAGCAAATTTGTCAAACCCTGCCATAGACGTCAATGGGGTTCTAAATGTTCGCGTGAACGGTCGGTCCGTTCGAAGGTTCTGGTGCGAACCGAACGGGGGGGGTGTTTGGCTCATCCCCCCCCCCGTGCATTTATGTGGGGGGACATGGCTGTATTGTCACTGGTCCCCAAAAACTGTCATTTGGGGTCATATTTGTCCGCTGCAATGTCGCAGTCTAATAGGTGAAAAGAGGACATCATGGAGAAGGTTATCCATGTGCTTGGGAAGTATGGTGTGGTAAGATCAAAAGACCAGCTGAGGAAGAGATGGTCCGACTTAAAACACAGAGAAGAAGCACAGTTGTGTAAAATACACCAGTTGATCAAAAAAGGTAATTAAAAATAATTTATGTCATTTTTGTTCTCTTAACCACTTAAGCCCCGGACCTTTAGGCAGCTAAATGCCCAGGCCAGGTTTTGCGATTCGGCAGTGCGTCGCTTTAACAGACAATTGCGCGGTCGTGCAACGTGGCTCCCAAACAAAATTGGCGTCCTTTTTTCCCCACAAATAGAGCTTTCTTTTGGTGGTATTTGATCACCTCTGCGTTTTTTATTTTTTGCACTATAAACAAAAATAAAGCGACAATTTTGAAAAAAATGCAATATTTTTTACTTTTTGTTATAATAAATATCCCCCAAAAACATATATAAATTTTTTTTTTTTCCCTCAGTTTAGGCCGATATGTATTCTTCGACCTATTTTTAGTAAAAAAAAAATCGCAATAAGCGTTTATCGATTGGTTTGCGCAAAATTTATAGCGTTTACAAAATAGGAGATAGTTTTATTGCATTTTTATAAAAAAAAAAATTTTTACTACTAATGGCGGCGATCAGTGATTTTTTTCGTGACTGCGACATTATGGCGGACACTTCGGACAATTTTGACACATTTTTGGGACCATTGTCATTTTCACAGCAAAAAACGCATTTAAATTGCATTGTTTATTGTGAAAATGACAGTTGCAGTTTGGGAGTTAACCACAGGGGGCGCTGTAGGAGTTAGGGTTCATCTAGTGTGTGTTTACAACTGTAGGGGGGTGTGGCTGTAGGACTGACGTTATCGATAGAGTCTCCCTTATATAAGGGATCACTCGATCGATACGCCGCCACAGTGAAGCACGGGGAAGCCGTGTTTACATACGGCTCTCCCCGTTCTTCAGCTCCGGGGGGCGATGGCGACGGAGCGGCTATAAATAAATAGCCGCGCCGTCGTCCAGGATCGCTCCCCGAGGGAACCCCCAACCGGTAGAAGGCAAGGACGTACATGTACGCCCATTTGCCTGTACGTGCCATTCTGTGGACGTACATATACATGCGGCGGTCGGGAAGTGGTTAACTAGCTATGCAATCCCTGTAGTCTGCCTGCAATGTGTTCATGTATGAAAAATAGTTTTTTTAGCATGGATACTAATTTCTGGCATTTTACTTTGTTTTCTTTTAAACACAGAAAAAAACAAAAAAGCAATTAAAAACAGCACTGTGTCAACAGAACTGAATATTATCACGGTTGATGACACATCTCCAGTCACTGAAAAAGGAACTGATGAGGATGATGCTGAACCAGGCCAAAGTATGATAGATGTTGAAGCAGACCAGGCACAGCATTCCTGTGGAAGCATCACAAGCACCACAGGTTAGCCAGTATACATACACTGTAACTTGAACTTATTGGAAACACATTCCCCTGACTTTTTTTTATTTTTTTCTATCTTCAACAGCACATCATCTGCCTGTGGAACAGGAATTAAATACAGTCACTGGCCAAAGATTGTTACATAGTTACATATTTAGTCAGGTTGAAAAAAGACACAAGTCCATCCAGTTCAACCACAAAAAAAAAAAAAAAAAACACACAGTACAATCCTATACACCCAACTCCATACCCACAGTTGATCCAGAGGAAGGCAAAAAACCCCAGCAGAGCATGATCCAATTTGCTACAGCAGGGGAAAAAATTCCTTCCTGATCCCCCGAGAGGCAATCGGATTTACCCCGGATCAACTTTACCTACAAATCTTAGTACTCAGTTATATTCTGTACATTTAGGAAAGTATCCAGGCCTTTCTTAAAGCAATCTACTGAGCTGGCCAGAACCACCTCTGGAGGGAGTCTGTTCCACATTTTCACCGCTCTTACTGTGAAAAAACCTTTCCGTATTTGGAGGTGAAATCTCTTTTCCTCTAGACGTAAAGAGTGCCCCCTTGTCCTCAGTGTTGACCGTAAAGTGAAAAACTCAACACCAAGTTCACTGTATGGACCTCTTATATATTTGTACATGTTGATCATATCCCCCCTTATTCTCCTCTTCTCAAGAGTGAATAAATGTAGTTCTTCTAATCTTTCCTCATAGCTGAGCTCCTCCATGCCACTTATCAGTTTGGTTGCCCTTCTCTGCACTTTCTCCAGTTCCCCGATATCCTTTTTGAGAACTGGTGCCCAAAACTGAACTGCATATTCCAGATGAGGTCTTACTAATGATTTGTACAGGGGCAAAATTATATCTCTGTCTCTGGAGTCCATACCTCTCCTAATACAAGAAAGGACTTTGCTCGCTTTGGAAACCGCAGCTTGGCATTGCATGTTATTATTGAGCTTATGATCTACCAAAACCCCCAGAACCTTCTCCACCACAGATCCCCCCAGTTGTACTCCCCCTAGTATGTATGGTGCATGCATATTCTTAGTCCCCAAGTGCATAACTTTACATTTATCTACATTAAACCTCATCTGCCACTTAGTCGCCCAATTAGACAGAGCATTGAGGTCGGCTTGTAAATTGGAGACATCCTGTTATCTTTTTTTTTTCCACTTCAGACTCCACCAAAGATAAAAATAATCTATTGGATGAGGAGAGGACCACGCTCCTGGCCCACACTTCACTTGCCGATATCATCTCCTCTATGGTATCGCATCATAAGTGGATCATGATCATTTTAGTTAAATTTATGATTACTTTCTTTTTTTCTTTTTTTTTTTTCCTTATTATTATTTTTTTTTCTCGTTTTTTTTTTTTTTTTCTCCTCTTTTGTCCATTTAAGATTGTTATCTGATCTGTTGAAGTGCTCCTCACAGTTGGAGAAATGCTCCTCAGAATTAGGAAAAATATAAAGATCACTTAACCTCTGTCCAGAAGCAATTCCTGGTTGGTTTTGACACCCTAACTAAAATGTAGGAGGTGTTTTTTTGACCCATGTCTAATTTTCTTTTTGTTTTTTTGTTTTAGTTATTTGTTTGCTGAAGTTTGCACAACATTTCTAATATTTTACTTTGGAAAACAAGCACTTTCTTTAGATTGTGAGTCCTTTGCACATTTAAAGGTCAAGCCTGGCATGGAAAAACATGGTTAGAGCAAATCTGTCACTGAGATTTGAGCTGACAGTCACTTTTACTATAGGACAGTCACTTTATCTGTTGACATACATTGTAGTATTGGTGACTGACATCTCAAACCTCAAATAAAATCTCAAACCATGTTTATTCTGCAGGCCAAAAACTAGAGATATTTTTGCTAGCAAAAACTTGAACTTTCAAAAACATGAGAGCTAATTTTAAAAATATTTTTACCAAAATAATTATGTTCTCCTTGTTAAGAAATACAAATTATGTTCCCCTGTGTAATATACAAAATTATGCTTCTCTTTAAAAAAAAAAAATTAGGCTCCCCTGTGTATTTATAAAAAACTATGGGCCAGATTCACGTAGATGAGCGGCGGCGTAACGTATCGTAGATACGTTACACCGCCGCAATTTTTCATCGCAAGTGCCTGATTCACCAAGCACTTGCAATGAAAACCTACGCGGGCGGCCTCCGGCGCAAGGCGGGCCAATTTAAATGGGCGTGTGCCATTTAAATTAGGCGCGCTCCCGCGCCGGACCTACCGCGCATGCTCTGTTTCCGAACTCCCGCCATGCATTGCGCACCGTGACGTCATTTTTTCGAACGGCGACGCGCAAAAAAAGTTATTCCGTATTCCCGGACGGCTTACGCAAACAACGTTATTTTTTACATTTCGACGCGTGAACGACGGCCATACTTTATACAGCAATACGATTGCTGTGTAAAGTTAAGGCACCAAAAAAAACGACTAACTTTGCGACGAGAAACTAGACTAGTGGCGACGTAGCGAACGCGAAAAACCGTCGGGAATCGCCGTAAAACAATTACATCTGTCGGATCTTATGGCTATCTATGCGTAACTGATTCTATGAATCAGTCGCATAGATAGAAACAGAGATACGACGGCGTATCAGCAGATACGCCGTCGTATCTCCACTGTGAATCTGGCCCTATGTTCCCCTGTGTAATATACAAAATTATGCTTCTCTTAAAAAAAAGATTAGGCTCCCCTGTGTATTTATAAAAAAAAAATGGGCCAGATTCACAGAAGAGATACGACGGCGTATTTCCTGATACGCCGTCGTATATCTGTGATTCGCCCGTCCTAACTATGCGGCTGATTCATAGAATCAGTTACGCATAGATAGCCCTAAGATCCGACAGGTGTAATTGACTTACACCGTCGGATCTTAGGATGCAATTCTAGGCCGGCCGCTAGGTGGCGATTCCATTGCGGTCGGCGTAGAATATGCAAATGACTAGTTACGGCGATCCACGTAAGACGTCCGGGAATACGAAACGCCACAACGCACGTCGCCATTCAAAAAAAACTACGGGGTGCCGTAATTTTGCGCAAAGCACGTCGGGAAATTTTAACACGGAGCATGCGCAGAACGTTCGGCGCGGGAACGCGCCTAATTTAAATGGTGCATTTGAATTAGGCGGGCTTGCGCCGAGCGGATTTACGTTACACCGCCGCAAGTTTACAGTTAAGAGCTTTGTGAATCAGGCACTTACGCTGTAAACCTGCGGCGGTGTAACGTAAATGGGATACGTCACGCCGCCGCGGAGTAACGTAAATGTCTCTGAATCTGGCCCTATACTCCCAAGTGTAATATCCAAAATTATGCTCTTCTGTGTAAAAAGAAATTATGCTCCCCTGTGTAATAAAAAAAATGATGCTCTGTTGTGTAAAAAAAATCCTGGAATAATGTTTATTAATATTATGTCTTGTATACAATAAAAGAAACAGAATTAAGGACAAGTAATGTCACAGGATTACTTTATTTTTGTTTCTAAATAATACATTTTGCAATAAAGTTTTATTATGGCATATTTTGTGTTCGTAGTGAATTCTTTACATAAACATGAAGGTATATCACATTTGATGAGATTGCAGGTAGTTGGTGAAGTGTATCATGACCTTTTGACTCCATTCACACCAAGGCGTTTTGTCGCCTGTATTGCGACGCTATTGCAGCCTGAAATACGCCGGAGGGGTGATTTAATATTGTCGGCTATGGAGATGGTTCACACCTCCACGCCGAACGCCGAAACGCCGTACGCCCGAAGCTCAAAACAAGTCCCGGACCCTTTTCTCAGGCGGCTTTCGGCGTTCAGCATAGCCGACGATGTTAATCACCCCCCCCCCGGCGTAATTCAGGCTTAAAAAACGCTGCGTTTTGTCGCGGCAAATCGCTGGACAAAACGCTGCAATTTGTTGCGGCAAATCGCGGTAAAATACGCCGCGTTCAGGTGTGAATGCAGCCTTTGACATGAACGTTCTTTGATACGAATATTTACCTTCCGGGTTTGTGTTTTCATACATGCGCAATAGCAAGCATTCATTTTTTCAGACAAAAAAACGCATTAACCTTACGATTTATCGTTCGGCCGTCAAAACATTTCCAAACTAGATGATCGTTTTTTTTCCACGAAAACGTCACAAACGATTAACGATTTGGCCCCATTAACTTGACAAAAAACGAACAAAGTGTCTCCATGAGCGATTTTCGTCAGATTTTTCGTCTAGTGTATGGCCAGCATTACTCTCCCTCACACTATCACCGCCGACTGTCCCCGCATTGTCCTCCAGTCCCCTTCCGTTCTGCTGCTGTCCCCCTATGTGTCCCCCTCCATGCTGCTCCGTGTCCCCCTCCATGCTGTTTTGTGTCCCCCTCCGTGCTGATCCGTGTCCCCCTCCGTGCTGATCCGTGTCCCCCTCCGTGCTGATCCGTGTCCCCCTCCGTGCTGATCCGTGTCCCCCTTTGTGCTGCTGTCCTCCCCTCTTCTCCTCCGTGTCCCCCTCTATTCTCCTCCTCTGTGCTGCTGTCCCCCTCTCTTCTACCCCTCTGTGCTGCTGTCCCCCTCTCTTTTACCCCTTCGTGCTGCTGTCCCCTTCTGTGCTGCTGTCCCCCTCTCTTCTACTCCTCTGTGCTGCTGTCCCCCTCCGTGCTGCTGTCACCCTCGATCTGTCAGGATGGAGAGCGGAGGTAGAAGCCACTAAACCCGGCTCCTACCTTTTCCGAATGTACAGAGTCAGTGATCACTGTGTTTACAATGTTTCAGTTTATGAATGGAGAGGAGTCGCTGCCTTCTCCATCTCTTCATTTTAAGCGCAGCTGAGGCTGCTGAGAAAGGGACTGGGGAATCTGTGTCCTTAGTCCCTTTCGCTGTCTCAAAGGTGAGATGTCAGAGGTCTGTTAAGACCCCTGAAATCTCACCAAAGCCCCCAACAGGTTGATAAAAAAAAAAAAAATTGCAATGAATAATAAAAAAAATAATTGTAAAAAATAATAAAATAAAAAACACACTGACACTGTCCATAGACAGTGTCAGTGTGTTTTTTATTTTATTATTTTTTACAATTAATTTTTTTATTATTCATTGCAATTTTTTTTTTATCAACCTGTTGGGGGCTTTGGTGAGATATCAGGGGTCTTAACAGACCTCTGACATCTCACCTTTGAGACAGCGAAAGGGACTAAGGACACAGCTTCCCCAGTCCCTTTCTCAGCAGCCTCAGCTGCGCTTAAAATTAAGAGATGGAGAAGACAGCGACTCCTCTCCATCACCATCTTAAAAAAAAAGAAAACATTGTAAAAAAAAACAAAAAACTGACATATGTGCCACTGTCACACGAGATTAAAAAAAAAGTATTGGTAATCGGTATCGGCGAGTACTTGGAAAAAAAGTATCGGTACTTGTAATTGGTCTTAAAAAAAGTGGTATCAGGACAACCCTAATATGTATTAGCAGAAAGTAAAACATTTTTTTTTTTTTTTCAAAATTGTCGGTCTTTTTTTGTTTATAACGCAAAAAATAAAAACCGCAGAGGTGATCAAATGCCACCAAAAGAAAACTCTATTAGTTTTGTCCTGGATAACAAATCCATCACCCTTGTCAGCCTGTGTAGTGAGAAGTTCATTACACTCTTTCAGATGCTTCAGGGCATCTTCTTTACTGATATTGTGCATCTTATAAATATTAGATAATTGTATTCTTACTTGATGCTTGGTGTGCTTTGTGTATTTCTTCCAGATCTGTGCAGTCATCCAGTGTGCGACTTTCCCTGTGTAGGAGCTTCCTGTAATAAAGACCGCTCACTGCTGCTCTCTCTCCCTGTGCAGGGTGACTGATCTTCTCTCCTTTGCCTCCTGTAATTTACTGCAGGTAGCCGGTAATTAGTGGAGTGTGCTGGGTCCCGCCCACTGCTCTCCCTTCTGCACAGGCTGTGTACCATACATTTAAACTCACTGGCCACTTTATTAGGTACATCTTGCTAGTACCAGGTTGGCCCTCCCTTTGACTTCAGAACTGCCTGAACAAGTTGCTGCATTTTCTCCGGGTGCACATCCATTATGCAAATCTCCCATTCCTAAGGTGACCAGATTTTTTAAATGAAATCCGGGGACATATATATATATATTTTTTTACTAGTAATGATGACAATCGGGGACTGTCTCTGCCCATCGCCATCGCCGCCCGACTCACATCCTGTCAAGTCTTACTCTTTGGGCCCCCGGCTACTACTGGGTGGTGAGCGGAGGAAAATCACTTTGCTAGGGAAGGCAAGAAGATCAGCAGGAAGACGGCTTGCTGGGACTTGAGCCAAGGTAGAAGAACATGCGAGCGTAGCTGAATGGGCATGCACCCGAAACTGAAGAAATATTCCCTCCGCACCGACTAGCGCATAATCATCAGAAAGGGGCACAGATAATGGAAAAAATACACCCCCCTAAGCTAGTAGGAGCTGGGGTTCATAATTTAGATTTTTTTTTATTTTTATTCCGCACTGAATGTCTTTGAAATTGCCCCAGCACCTGTTCAATTCCAATCCGGGGACAAAACCGTGGACAGACTTGGTCCGGGGACAGTGTCCTCAATCCAGGGACTGTCCCCTGAAACGGGGGATGTCTGGTCACCCTACCATTCCCCCACATGTCAAAGGTGCTCTATTGGATGAGATCTGGTGACTGTGGAGGCCATTGGAGTACAGGGACCTCATTGTCCAGTGGTGAGATGATTGGAGCTTTGTGACATGGTACATTATCCTGCTGGAAGGAGCCATCAGAAGATGGGTACACTGTAGTCATAAAGGGATGGACATAATCAGCAACAATACTCAGGTAGGCCGTGGTGTTTAACCCCTTCCATACAGGGCATTTTCACCCCCTTCCTGCCCAGACTAATTTTTAGTTTTCAGCGCTGCTGCACTTTGAATGACAATTGAGCGGTAATGCAACACTGTACCCAAATGAAATCTTAATGTTTTTCCCCCCACAAATAGAACTTTTGTTTGGAGGTATTTGATCATCTCTGCGGTTTTTATTTTTTGCGCTATAAACAGAAGAAGAGCAACAATTTTGAAAAAACACCATGGCCCGGATTCACAGACATCGGCGCATATTTATGCCGCTGTAGCGTATCTTTTGTATGCTACGCCGACACAGTGCAGAGAGGCAAGCACCGAATTCACAAAGCACTTGCTCCCAAATCTGCGCTGGGCTTCTAAGGCGTAAGTCGGCGTAGGTGGAAGTGGGCGTGAGACATGCAAATGAGGCGTGACCCCATGCAAATGATGGGCCGAGTGCCAGACAGATACATATAACGAACGACGCATGTGCCATCCCGTGGCCGCATCCCAGTGCGCATGCTAAGAATCACGTCAAAACAACTGCCTAAGATACGTCGAATCACTGCCTACAGCGTGAACGTAACCTACGCCCAGCCATATTCACGTCCAACGTAAACTACGTAAAATACAACGGCTTATGTTCCCTGGTCCATACCTTTGCATGGGTTGCGCCTCATATATGGGTAATAACTTTACGCCGGACATACGACTTACGCAAACCGCGTATATTATGCGCCGGGCGCAAGCACGTTCGTGAATCGCCGTATTTCCCTTATTTGCATATTTGAATCGAAAATCAATGGGAGCGCCACATGCATCCAGCGTAAATATGGGCCCACGATACACCGGCGTAGGCAAGTTACGTTGGTCGTTTGAAGCCTATTTTTAGGCGTATCTTACTTTGTGGGTCGGCGCATAGATACGATGGCGCACATTTGTACTTACGTCGGCGCAAGTGCTTTAGGAATCCAGGCCCATATATTTTTTACTGTTTGATTTAATAAATAATTAGACCGATACGTATTCTTCTACATATTTTTGGTAAAAAAAAAAAACGCAATAAGCATATATTGATTGGTTTGCGCAAAAGTCATAGGGCCAGATTCACAAAGACTTACAACGGCGTATCAGTAGATATGCCGTCGTAAGTCCGAATCCGCGCCGTCGTATCTTTAAGCATAGGCTCAAACTGATATACGCTTGTATGTTTCTAAGATATGACCGGCGTAAGTCTCCTACGCCGTCGTATCTTAGCTGCATATTTACGCTGGCCGCTAGGGGCGTGTACGTCGATTTACGCAGAGAATATGTAAATGAGCAAGATACGCCTATTCACGAACGTACGTACGCCCGTCGCAGTAAGCTACGCCGTTTACGTAAGGCGTTTTTCAGGCGTAAAGATAAACCACCAAAAAGATGGCGCATCCAATGTTAACTATGGACGTCGGGACAGCCGTCCAATTTCACGTTGTTTACGTCGTGTGCGTAAGCCGATTCAGAATGGGGCTGGGCGTAGGTTACGTTCACGTCGAAAGCATGGAGTATTTGCGGCGTGATACTGAGCATGCGCGCGAATGCGCCGTACGACCGGCCCTTCATTTACATGTATGGTAATGAATCGTGAATTTATTACCATACAACACGCCCCCTACCTGCCTATTTTGTTTACACACACAGATCCACACTCCTGCCATGATCGCCGGCAATCGCGGGTGCCCGGCGGACATCATATGATGTCCACTCTGAGGGAGAGACAGTTCCTGCCAACGTCATATTACTATGGCTTGGTAGGGAACTGGTTAAACGATGCTCAATTCGGGGGCGTGGTCAGGCAGCGGATGTAGCCGGACACGACTGAAGTGAGCTCCGCCGATTTTATCCCCTTAACAGACCCTGGAGGGTGTCGGAAGGTCCCGGGAACAACTACCTACCTTCCCCAGCTCAATCGTCCCGCGATGTCATCCGCTAAGCATCAGCTTGTGAATAAGTCTGCAGACCTCATGTCTCAAAATGGCGCCTATGCAGGCCGCACGGCCAAGGAGAAGCACAGGGAGGCTGCAGAAAAACGATTCTCCAAACGGCTCACAAAGGAATCGGTGGCGTCCTCCAGCACTCCGGAGGACTCATCCGGAGGAGTGTCTGAGACGGACGATACAGTGCCCCTGGAAGACACCGTGAACGCCGGCCTAGTATGGGACACAGTGAGTACTCCTACCCTGGGGTCTGATAGGCCTCAAGCCCCAGTGAGTCCTAGCGTAGTAGGGGAACCCACGCTGCGAGATATATTTGCAGCAGTGACTTCCTGTAATATGTCCATTGCAGTCCTCACCACTGAAATAAAAGGGGATGAAGTCTGAAATTTCATTTCTAAGGCAAGATGCCCAAAAGATGAGGGAAAAGACTTCTGCGCTGAAGGAAAGGGTGAGCATTGCACCATTGAAGATGATATGGGGCCTATGCAGAGGGATCTTACCTATAACAATCACCTAATCGATCAGCATTCATCCCGTTTGGAAGATTTGGAAAATAGGATGAGAAGAAATAATGTGAGAGCGATAGGTTTGTCGGAAAAAAATGGAGGGGAAGAACCCTGTGGAGTTCATTGAGAAATGGCTGATTGCTGCATTTGGGAAGGAGGTTTTCTCCCCCATGTTTTCTGTGGAACGCGCACATAGGGTGCCTGCTAGGCCGCCACCTCCAGGAGCACCTCCACGTCCATTTTTGTTTAAGCTTCTTCACTATAAGGACAGGGATGCTATCCTTCATAATGCTAGAATTAAGCCAGCTGCTCTGAAGATTGATAACGCTAAAGTGTCCCTGTTCCCAGGTTTTTCTGCTGAGTTACAGAAAAAAAGAGGCAAGTTTTTGGATGTTAAACGTCGTCTGAGGGATCTTGAATTGAAATACGCCATGCTGTATCCTGCCTGCCTTCGAGTGGAGGTGTTTGGTTCTGTGCAATTTTTTGATTCTCCTGCTACTGCTGCGCAGTGGCTGGATCGAGAGGAACAGTCGATCAGGGAGGCCTGCGTCAGGCGTCCGGATGACCCGTGATACATTAAAAGGAACTCTTGTCTACCAAGTTTGTTTTTTCCACGCTACCTATGATAAGGCGGGTTATGTAATATGTTCGCTTTGGTTACTCTGGCCTCTATTTTTGCTGTTGAGAAGTTTCTAAGACACTGTTGTGCGCTTCCACTATTACCCCCAGAAAGGTCTGACGCAGGCCTTGAAGAGCCTTTTGCACAGTTTCTCTGGCCATGTTGGCCGGTTTACATTTGTTTTTGCTGACTGGATATTTCACCATGACCTGGAACTTTGTTTTTGTTTTTTACTTTTTGCTGACTTCTTTGTTCTCTCTGGCCCAGACCCTATATTACTGCAACTTTTTTTGTCTCCCATAGGGATACCTGTCACACCAGTTTGCTCCTCTATTGTCCCATAATGAGATGACTTTGGTTGTTTTTCTTGTTTGTCGTTCTGGCTACTATCTCCTTGACTTCCCCATGCAGGTTTCTTGGTATCCTACTCTCATTATACTGAATATAACATGTCTAAGTTAACTAGATGTCTTTCATGGAATGTCAGGGGTCTAAATAATCTGGTTAAACGTCTGGCCGTGCTGCGCACGATCAAGAGATTGGGTGCTGATGTGATTTGTTTACAGGAGACTCACCTCCCTCCAGGGACCACTCCAAAATTTGCGGTCCGACAATTTTGTCACCAATACCATGCTACTTATTTTTTTAAGATGTTTATACATCCAAGGTCCGACCTTCTTCTGAGGAGCTTCACTCCTTCCTAGATAGATGATACCCTATACCGAATTTACCCGCCTCTGACATGGCATTGCTTAATGCTCCCTTGACTAAGGAGGAGCTCCTGGAGGCACTGGCGCATGCTCGGAATGGGCGGGCACCAGGGGCGGATGGCCTTCCTTCAGAGGTTTATAGTCGCTACTCTGATCAACATATTCCTATTCTTTTGAGTGTCTACAACACAGCCTTTGCAACTGGCACGCTTCCCCCCTCTATGAATGAGGCGCTGATAGTGGTTCTGTTGAAGCCCGGGAAGGATCCCCTTTCCCCGGATTCGTACAGGCCTATCTCCCTACTGACATTTGATGTGAAGCTCTTGGCCAGGGTTCTGGCCACTAGATTGTCCAAGTGCATCCATCATGTGGTGCACAGGGATCAGTCTGGCTTTATACCAACCAGATCCACCTCTCAAAACCTACGTAGATTGTTTCTTAATATGCAGGTACCCAGTGATAATCCAGGTAATAGGGCCATCTTCTCCTTGGATGCGGCTAAAGCGTTCGATAGTTTTGAATGGCCCTATTTATGGGAAGTTTTGAGTAGATTTGGGGTGGGTCTGTCTTTTCTAAAATGGGTTCAACTGCTTTACAGTTCACCACTAGCAAGAATGAGAATTAATGGAGAGGTTTCAGACCCCTTCCGGCTCTTTAGGGGTACGCGGCAGGGGTGCCCTCTTTCACCCCTGTTTGCCCTGGCTTTAGAGCCCCTAGCGATACACATTAGAGCCTCATCGGTTATTACAGGTTTTACCAAGGGGCCAGACAAGATGTAATTTCCCTATTTGCAGACGACACCTTGATCTATCTGGGGGACACTGATGTTTCTTTGAGGAACGTGATGACTTTGATTGCAGACTTCGGAGGCTTATCGGGTTTCAGCATTAACTGGAACAAGTCGGTGCTTATGCCATTGGATCCCCTGACGGGCCCCTTACCTGACTGCACCAAGGACATATTAGTGGTAAATGAATTTAGATACTTGGGGATTCAGGTGACTCCAGATCTGGCCCAATATCTTTCTCTGAAATTGCCACCATTACTTCATAAGTTCAGAGCAAAATGTTTGGCTTGGACGAAACTCCCTCTTTCGGTAACAGGGAGAGATAATCTTATTAAGATGGTGTAGGCCCCACAGCTCCTCTACATTTTTCACAACACCCCAATCTGTATACCGCATAAATGGTTTATCCAGATTGATGCGCAATTTAGGGATCTGATTTGGGGCTACAAAGTGGCACGGATAAGCCTCTCCACGTTACAGCTGGCTAAAGATCAAGGGGGTATGGCAGTTTCGCATGCCCGTTATTACTTTGTGGCCTCGCAGACCCAACATCTGGGTAACTGGGGGGTATAGACGATGGTGATCCAATTAGGGCACTGCTGGTCCCGCCTGGGTCTGAGCTTCCGGTTATATCCCATTTGGAAGCAGGATTTGCGCATTTATCGCAGGCCCTCCCCACCATTGTCCTGTTGAACACTTTGTGGAAATACATTCGGTCTATCCTAAAAATTAGAGGCGTATGTTCATTTACTCCTATTTGGAGAAATTCTTACTACAAGAAGCTCTTCAAGCTCAGGGACTTCCGCTCTTGGGAAGTGGCGGGGGTTCATTATATATCCCAGCTGTTTGTGGGGCCAGTCCATAAATCATTTGCCGACCTCGGGGATGAGTTCTCTCTTGATAGGAATCAATTCTACAAATACTTACAGTTGAGACATGCTATACAGAGTGAGGGCAGACTGTCCTCAATTTCGATGATAAAGCATCCCTTATTTAATGATGTTCTGATAGCTGAGAAAAAGAAGGGTATGATTTCAAGAATCTACGGCAGACTACTCAACGCCACACATGAGGCGTCCACCCTGGCATGTAGGAAGGGTTGGGAAAAAGATTTGGGTCCTATCGACGGTGAAACCTGGGAGCTGTGCTTATCCTCCGCCCCATTGGTGTCGGTTTCTGCGGCACATAGGCTTTCACACTTATTCCTGCTGCATAGGGTCTATAGGACCCCCTCCCGGTTACACAAATGGGGTTTAAGGGATTCCCCGTTATGCCCAAAATGCAGTGCACATAATGGCTAATTGCTACACATGATGTGGAAATGTCCAAAGCTTTTTAGGTACTGGCAGTTTGTTATTTCCACCATATCTCAGGCTTATGGCTTTCCGGTGCCGCATGAACCCGTAGTGTGCTTACTGGGTGCCCTGGAGGTACCCTCTCTTTCGCCTAATGGCCATACGGCTGTTCTGCGCCTGTTGTATGTTGCCCAGAAGGCTATAGCGAGATTGTGGATTACTCCTAGGGTACCGAGGAAGGGTCAATGGGTGGAGATGGTGAATAGATTGTTGATACGGGAGAAACTCACATACCAACATAGAAATGCTCTTAAGAAGTTTTATTCCTTGTGGCAGCCCTGGCTTGATACACCTGGCTTGGGACCTGCTCAATTAGTTATGGACAGGTTATTGCAAATGTGATGTGCCAGTATCAGTGGTGGGATGGAGAACGTTATATTGTTTCGGTGTTTATTTTCCACAGAATAGCAATAGTAGGGTCATGGTGGTATAGTTTAATAAGATGAGTGAATTGTATATGGTCTTATGATGCATGCAAATGACAAGATTGTGTCAGTTGTATGGACTAGGTTATCTGTACTATGGAATTTTCATATTTTGTCAATGTTTAAGGTTGTGTAGTCATGTTTGTAGCACCTGATTACCTTTATTTTATTTACGATATAATGCAGAAGGAATTCCTGGTGCTCAGCTACTTTCATACAGGTGGGAGATATTTTTAATTTTGCACTGTTTTTTGTTGAGCAATGTTATAGGCACTGTATCTATATTCTTTGCTACATGGCAACTGTGTCATTTGATATGTATGCTGTATTTTCCAATAAAACTTTATTCTTGATTTAGAAAAAAAAAAAACAATGCTCAATTGGTACCACCACCACTAGCCTGAACCGTTGATACAAGACAGGATGGATCCATGCTTTCCTGCTGTTTATGCCAAATTATGACTCTACCATCTGAATGTCACAGCAGAAATCGAGACCAGACAACGTTTTTCCAATCTTCTATTGTCCAATTTTGGTGAGCCTGTTTGAATTGTAGCCTCAGTTTCCTGTTCTTAACTGACAGGAGTGGCACCCGGAGTGGTTTTCTGCTGCTGTAGTCTATCTGCTTCAAGGTGCGATATGTTGTGGGTTCAGAGATGGTATTCTACATACCTGTCAGAAGCGTCTAGCACTCCTGCTCCTCATTCCAGCATCCTGGTTTTGGCTATGGCATTCCCCCTGTCTTTGTCCACCTGCAAGGTGATTAAAGTGGAAGTAAACCCATCCATTTAACCGTTTCAAATAACAGTTACATTTCTGTCACTTGCCAGGAATGTAACCCTCCCATTGGTTGTGTTGATGTTTTTTTTCTTATAATGTTATATACTGAGGTGTACATTGGATGTAATATGTTACTATGGATTTGCGTTGTTGATCATGTCTATGTGATTTTACACATGCTTCCTGTTTTTTTATCAATGTTTCATTTCTGTATAATCTCACTATGAATTTACATGTTTTTTGATTAAAGCATATTGATACTAGAGTTAATGTTATTATTATTATTATTATTATTATTATTACTACTACAAGTATCATGAGTATTAACATTATTAGTGGTGATGCATTATTGCTACCACTACCATTAATCTCTAATTTATTTAATCATATTATTTACATGATCGGTCAGATGTGTGCGTTTGGCTTTGCACAAACTTGTGGAACCAACGCATCACATCATGCCGACATTAAACTTTATTACAGAAAAAAATATAATATACTATTTATCCTAATTATTAAATGCACAGAGATGCCTCATTTAATGTCCCACCAATATTTCTTACTTTTAACACATGCATATTTAGGGATGGAGGCATGCAGGTGCTAGTTGTGGCCGGTCACGTTTATTTTTAGACTAGCCCCTATGTCAGGGGTGTCCAAACTTTTTTCAATGAGGGCCAGATTTGATGAATTGAACATTTGTGAGCAGGGCCGAAATAACAATGGGGCTGATGGAGCTGCAGCTCCAGGCCCCTTTCTCTTTTTTTTAAGAATTTTTTTTTTTTTTAAGATCGAATTTGGGGGGTTGTAGCTCGATGACCAGAGGTCACAGAAACCCCACATTTGGGGGTAGGCATGGGAAGAGCTACCCCACAACTGGTTAAAATATGGGACGGCTATCATTTATGGTTCCGGAGATACGGGCCTGCTTGCACAGCCTGTCAGAAGCTACATTCAGAGCGGCCAATATAAATACAAGCTGACACACTACAGCAGACTGATAGGATCACAGTGCTTATAATAATTATTTGTATATTACTCATGGTAATTAACCCCTTGCCACCCAGGCCAATTCTGACACTTCTCTCCTACATGTAAAAATCATCATTTGTTTTTTGCTAGAAAATTACTCTATGGTGGTCTTTGCACTTTTTATGTTGCACAGTACAGAGCTGCACGATTCTGGCTAAAATGAGAATTGCAATTTTTTTGCTTAGAAGATAGATCACGATTCTCTCACGATTGTTGCGTCGTAACATCATCTTTCACATCAAAAAAAAAAAAATGGGCTAACTTCACTGTTTGTTTTTATGGTTTTTATTATTCATTGAAGTGGGAAAATGCAGTGTGACATAAAATATTGCAGCAATAGCCATTGTATTCCCTAGAGTCTCTGCTAAAATATATATAATGTTTGGCAGTTCCAAGTAATTTTCTAGCAAATAATATTGCTTTCTAACTTAAGAAACAAGTGTTGGACTTTAAGTGGTTAAATTTAGTTACAATGTTAGTTACAATGTTTCATTTAGTTTACAAACTTCGCAGACTGCCCAGATTTGTTTTTTACACACAGAAGTGTATCCCTTTGATCTAAGAAGGAAGTGTCAGTTACAATGTTTCCTGTTAAAAACTTGGCAGACTGCCCAGATATTTTCTTTTGATAGCTGAAAGTCTCTCCACTTGTTATATGAAAGAATCAGCAAACTCTGCATTGAAGATCGTCAGGGGGGTTGAATCGAGATCACGATTTTTTTAACGATTAATTGTGCAGCTCTAGCATGGTATTTGCGCAGCAATTTTCAAACATGTTTTTTTGGAAAAAAATGTTTCATTCATTAAAAAAACAGTTAGTTAGTTAAGTTAGCACAATTTTTTTGGTATCCTAAGCGATGCTTTACATTTTTTTAGGTTACATGTTTAGAGTTACAGAGGAGGTCTAGTACTAGAATTATTGTTCTCGCTCTAACGATCGTGGCGTATGTAACCTGTGTGTATCTGGCTCTGATACTACCAGTGCCTACCCAGCCACTGACTAGTATCTCTCCCCAGCCTGTCCCCACACACCCTCTCACCTGCTGACCTGTGGATGGGGGAATCACTCCTGCAGTGTTATTGTGTTCTGCTAGTGCGTACAATGATCAGTGTTGCTAACTTTAGCTGGCAGCACTGATTGTTTTAAGAAAAAAAAAACAGGCTGGTTGTACTCAAGTTGATTAATAGATTGACTTGTGTAAAACCAGCTAGCCCATACATAGATTGACTATGGCTGGTCTCTGCATAATTGGCGTAATTTCAATCCATGTATGACCCGCTTAACCACTACTCAGTCCCTAAATATCCTTCCACTCCTGTACATTGTGCTCACTGTCATACTCTCCACACTCCTCTCCTGTACATAGTGCCCACTGTCATACCCTTCACACTCCTCTCCTGTACATAGTGCCTGCTGTCATACACTTCTCTCCTGTACTTAGTGCCCACTGTCGCACCCTCCACACTCCTCTCCTGTACATACTGCTCACTGTCATACCCTCCACACTCCTCTCCTATACATAGTGCCCATTGGCATACCCTCCACACTCCTCTCCTATACATAGAGCCCACTATCATACCATCTACATTCCTCTCCTGTACATACTGCCCACTGTCATACCCTCCACACTCCTCTCCTGTACATACTGCCCCATCATACCCTCCACACTTCTCTCTGGTACGTACTACCCTCTGTCATACCCCCTCACTCTTCCTGTACATACTGCCCATTGTCATACCTGTCACACTCCTCTCCTGTACATAGTGCTTTTTTCCGTACCCTTTGCACTCCTCTCCTGTACATAATGCCCACTGTTAGACCCTCCACATTCCTCTCCCTCACCTGCACATACTTCCCACTTATATACCGTCCATACTCCTCCCCTATGTCGCTTACCCACAAAAACAGTTCTTTAAAATTATACTGAATATCCTCAATGTTACCAGCTCTAGAATGGACACACTTTTGTTAGTTCAACTAAAGGAAATCTCAGTTCTCATATTTGTTCTGCCCCATTATTAGTACTCATTTAATTTTGTGATTACTACTATGATGTATAGAGGAACATCGGGGATCTCAGCTTCTCTAAATATAGCACTTATATAAAAAAGTGGCCCTGAAAATATTTTTTAAATGTTGGCAACTGTGCACTTAGGCACTGCCCAAGGGCCACCGTCCACCGGGTCAGTAGGGGGCACCATGAGCGGCTCCTGGGATCCTGTGATAATAAAGCGGTAGTAAACTTTCCTGATATTACTTGTTTTTAAAGGCCCTGGGGTAGGTTATGCCACAACGTACAAGTATGCACAGCATATTAGCACATTAGTGTACACTTCAATTTTCAGACTGAGCCCTCCAGTGCTGCGCTGTGATGAATCAGTCGGGGCCTGGACACTTCCATCTTCACCCGGTCTTCCTTCTGGGTTCTGTGCCTTTGGTCACTTGCCTTGGCTGGGCTGCGTTCATGTCATTCCCACGCATTTATTTATTATTTATTACACCCCATTCACACCTCCGCGACAAAACTCCCGACGCCGGCCGCTCGTGCCGCTGGAGGGGAGAATTCCCATTGCTGTCTATGAGATGGTTCACATCTCATAGACGCCGTACACCTGCGGCATGAAAAAAAGTCCCGGCCCCTTTTTTTCAGGCGGCATTGGCGTTCGGCCATACAAAGCAATAGGAAGGATTTGTAAAAAAAAAGTTACACTATTCGCGGCAAAATATGCCGCGTACGCGGCGTTACTTGTCGCGGAGGTGTGAATGCAGCCTAAAAGGCCCCACCAAAATCCTCAGCACCAGGCCCATGATGTTCTTAATCTGGCCCTGTGTGTGAGGGCCGACCATTTTTGCCTGACATTCTTTGAACCATTAAAATTTGGTCTAAGTGTGTTTGTTCGAGGCACTAATACACGGCCCAACAAGAATTCTTCTGCCTTTGTGGCTGTGTGTGGTGAAGAGTTGAGCTTGGGGGGTGTTATTTGTATCTATCTTATCTATCTATATATATCTATCTATATATCAGCCTCCCCATTGCCATGAATGCAGCCTCCCCACTGCCATGAATGCAGCCTCCCCACTGCCATCAGTGCAGCCTGATCCATGCCCATTTGCAGACAGGGAGGGGGCGGGAAGAGTGCTAACAGATTACATGCAGGAGAATCTCCTGTTTTCTCAGCGGCCTCTTTAATACCAAGTCCTGCCTTCTATGATAGACAGAATAGTTGTCCAATGGCAGCACAGGAGACAGAACTTTCTATGCCAGATGCCACTGAGTAAACACTTGTTATGCCCCCTCCCTGTCCCCTCTGAGATAGCGCCGGTAAATACAGTATATATCATTAGTAGCCCGGGGGCCGCAAAATATATATATATCCAAATTACCGGGGGGGGCCACATTAAACCAGAACAAGGGCCGCAATCGGCCCGCGGGCCGGACTTTGGTCATGCCTGCCCCATGTTATACAAGTCGCTACTCTCACCACCCCAGAAACAACCATATATGCTGGCCTGGGAGTGGGACCTTGACTGTGCTGAGGACTCAGAGTCTTGGTATCTCAGACTTCAAGTCTCCTACAAAGGCATCTTGAACATTTCTCTGATAAAGGCCAGTCTTAAAGTACTGACCAGATGGTATCTAGTCCCTACAGGCCTGGTCAGGATGTATAATACAGCCACCGCAGAGTGCCTCATGGGTTGTAATCTACCAGATTCCATGCTTCACATAGGGAGTTTTCAATGCTCCGGAAAGTGACGGGGTTCTTCATTGAAGAACAACCCAATCTAGCAATACTAAATGACCTACCATCTGGGTGGCCACGTCCATTGAAACACCAAATTTTCTTCATACTGCTAGCAGCTCAGATTATTATAGGAGGAGCATGGAAGAAACCCTCAGTATCCTTTAAACCATCCTTTCTCAACCTTTTTACCCCAGGGGAACCCTTAAAATAATTTTCACGTCTCAGGGAACCCCTGATAAAACCTTTCATTGGGGGTCAGTGGGAACAATGCCCCTTACTTTGGTGGTCAGTGAGAAGAATGCCTTTTTTTTTACAGTGGTGGTAAGCATGACACCCTTACAGAGAGCTATAACGATCATTGGTGTCATACCACTGGCTTCTCCAAGTGGCATTGGCTCAGAACTATGTAGGAACCATCAAATATGAGGAAAATCAGCCACAGCTCAAGGAACCCCTAGCCACCTCTGGAGGAACCCTGGTTGAGAATGGCTGCTTTAGACGATTGAAACATATGTAGCACTACCCCCGAAGGAGCTGCTGGATTGTTTTGGGTGGCATGTTACCTCATGGCTCCTCCGCCGTCTAAGGGTGTATGGTGGATGTAGCATTAACGGAATGTCCATGACAGGTGTTTTTTTCTGTGCTCTTTATTACCCAGCCGGGCAAAAACAATAAAACTTTGTGGTGATAGAAAAGTTGAAGTAGAAGGAGAAATAGCAGATTCAGGCTTATCAAAGGGAAACAGTCCTGCTTCCAACAACACTAATGCCACGTACACACGATCATTTTTCGCCATGAAAAAAACGTTTTTAATAAATGTAATTTAAAATGATCGTGTGTGGGCTTCACATCATTTTTCGGGTTCTGAAAAATGACCAAAAAAAAAATCCGAACATGCTGCATTTTTTAACAGCGTTTTTTCGGGTTGTAAAAAATGATCGTGTGTTATAGTGCCGTCGTACGTGTTGTACGTCACCGCGCTTTGCTAGAGCATTTTTTAAAAACGATCATGTGTGGGCAACGTCGTTTTAATGATGAAGTAGGAAAAAACATAGTTTTTCTAGATGCTGAAAAACGTAGTTTTTTACATGCCGAAAAATGATCGTGTGCACGCGGCATTAGTCTTCTTCGCCACTCTAGCCGGAGTGGGCATAGCGTACCTGGACAGGCCTCTCTCACTGACCTGGCAGCCAGAGTATCACTCGGAACTTAGAGGAAAAGTCTCTGCCACAGACCCTCCTTAGGATTAAGGTAGCGGAGGTAATCCTCCTTAAAAGACTTTGGCCTGGATCTCCTTCAGGTAGTTTACAGGTGACCGACTGACAGGTGACCAACGTCCATCCTTTTTAGTATTCGGCTCCCTTGATCCCCGGTGGATTGCCAGCCTCTCTTGGCTCTCCTCAGATGGACTCCCCACCGAACAGCTATCTCGTTTGGGATCTTCTCAGGAATGGGGACCCAGTCGATTACTGGGGCTCCGCCACAGCTTTAAATGCTCTGGGCCAACATGGTCCCGGAAACCAGGAACACCACGTGGCACGCGCACCCCGGCCTGGTAGGCCATTTCGCCGGGGCGCCGTGATGCAGTCACCCTAAAGGTGGGTGCCGTACTCGAAGAAGAACCCAGGCCAATGGCGTCTGTCTCATAAATGCCCTGCCCCAACATGCACAGTGAGGAGAAAACCTCCTGATAGGCTGCTGAGGAAAAGCACCCAAACCTCGATTTCACCGCTACCACCTATAGTCCTGGAGTGGGAACAGCACCCCAGGAACAACAGAGTAAGCCCACAGCAAAAGCCAAGCCGAGACAGAGAAAAAATTTGAATAGTTTAACTGGATCAGAGCTATCCAACTCTCTGATCCCCATCTAAATTTAGCAAAGCACCGGCACTTGGAAGTAACCAGGCGCTACACATAAAATCTCTTGGATTATGGTTCATAAAAAGATTGCAGGGATTATTAACGATCAAAGTAAGTTGTTTGACCAGACCTGGGAGCTTTGAGCAACCTACATACATGTTTCCTTATCCATGTTGTCCAGTACGGTACAAACATGGGACCCCATCACCTTCTATGCCAACTTTCTTTCCAATCTTGGTCTCCTTGTGTCTTCTGAATTCTTATTTTTCCTGATTATCTTCTTCTTTCTTCCTTCTCTTTTTGGACCCCTTGTTGTCCCTCTATAACATCCATCATCTTATCTTTGTTGATGTGGCATTGATAGTGACTTAAGGTATTTTGCACCGATCGGGAGTGCCTTATGAATACCTTGTTGTGTAGCATGCTCTGTAGCAATACTAAGGGCCTTTATATACACTCCCTTGCATTTCAGGGGTTTTGGTTCTTGGTATTGCCTTCGGGTCTCCTATTTTTATAACAACCTTGTGTTATGGATTTATGTGTTGTTTTCGACAATTTGATATTGTGGACGTGTTTTTCTATGTTGAGATAAATAAAAAATGTTTTGAAAGTAAAATTCTACACAATGTTCTGTTCCGAGAACTTTATGGGAAACATGTAGCTTGTGTTGCAGGGTAATGCCTTGTACACACAATTGGAATTTCCGATGGAAAAAGTCAGACAGAATTTTTTCCATCGGATATTCCGACCATGTTTGTGCCCCATCTGAGTTTTTCCATCGGAAATTCCGACGGACTTAGAAAGAGAAAATTTATATTGGAAATTCCGTTCGTTTGTATGGAACTCCGACAGAGAAAAAAACATGCATGCTCAGAATCAAGTTGACGCATGTGTTGTAATATTAATATAGATATGTAGGTATTGTAAAATATTGTGGTATATGAAAGGCACAGTATATATAGGTTTACATACAGGCATTCAAGGTTACACATCAAAGGGGTTAGTGGTCAAACGACACGTATCAAAAGGACTCTTTGATGTGTTAATCTTATCTAAGACGACCTAGGTGTGTGGCCTGGTACTTCCTTACATAAGGAAGTGTTTATTGATGTTAATTAGACTCTGTGGGATATTCATTCAATGGGAACATTTGGTTGACCCCCCCCCCTTCCAGTGTGAGTCCAATATTTGAAGGACTCAAGCTGGCATTCGAGTCTAGTCTTGTCTCCCTACGATGAACATTGCACAGGTCTAGGAGAAGATGGGATTCTGAATTATACTCTGTTGGATTCTTGTATCATCTGTGGACTTTGTATGTTATTGGAAGATCCATTAAATGCGTTCTCTGGAGAACCTGGTGTGAGTTGTTGCGGAACAACCTAATTTACTCTCTGACTTCAGTACATTGGATCTTATGGTTCTGTGTTGGACACTATACATGATCACTACAGCATGCTCGGAAGCATTGAACTTAATTTTTCTCGGCTCATCGTAGTGTTGTACGTCACTGCGTTTTGGACGGTCCGAATTTGGTGTGACAGTGTGTATGCAAGACAGCTTGAGCGGAATTCCATCAGAAAAATCCGTCAGAGTTTATCCCGACGGAAATTCCGATCGAGTGTACGGGGCATTAGTATCATGTGAATGTCCTGTCTGCCTCTACAGCAACCTGGTCTGTTATCTCCATTTCACAACCATTAATGCTAGATATTGTTGCAAAGAACAGAGATACAATGGAAAAATATAATTACCATATGTAGCGGGTATTGCCCTTTTGATGTAATACAAAGACTACTATTGCTGATCATTAAGGATCTCAGCTCCTTCCAGTGGCCGAATTGGGTTACAGCCACCTGTTTACATTTTGTTCTGGTACAGCAGTGAATGTTGGGGAATTGAGTTCAGGAGGAGAAGAGACTCCACTTGCCCTGGCCTGTAATGGACTGCATTACCCAGAGAGTAGCTGGACAACCCCAGGATGCTGTGCCTTCCGCACCGCCTGGAAAGGGAGGTAATTTAAGGGAGAGGACATGTTTGGCGCGCTCTCTCGGGACCGCCTCATCAACCCAGGAGGACACTGACTGGAGTGTCTCCACGGGGAGTAGGCCGCAGTTGAGACCTGCATACGCCGGGGCGGAGCGGCTGTGAGATGAAGATTCTACCGGAGTCATCGGACGAGATCCCAGTAACCCTGCTACCTGTCTGAGGACCGGAGACTGCTGATTGACCGGGCGGTGTGCCGTAGAGGGACAAGGCCTACACCGATTGGGTGAGACGGGCACTTGCCTAAAAGTACTGTTGTTTTGCGGAGGGGCGGATCGCTGACATCCATGTTTGTGGTCTGACGGTCCAGGAGACTTTACCAATTTGCCTTTACCTTACTGCAGGCATGTCCAAAGTCCTGCCCGCGGGCCGAATGCGGCCCTTGTTCCGGGCTTAATGTGGCCCCCCTGGTAATTTGTATATATATATATATATATATATATATATATATATATATATATATATATATATATATTGCGCCCCCCGGGCTACTAATGATATATGTTGTATTCACCGGCGCTATCTCAGAGGGGACAGGGAGGGGGCATAACAAGCGTTTACTCAGTGGCATCTGGCATAGGAAGTTCTGTCTCCTGGGCTGCCATTGGACGACTATTCTGTCTATCATAGAAGGCAGGACTTGGTATTAAAGAGGCCGCCGAGAAAACAGGAGATTCTCCTGCATGTAATCTGTTAGCACTCTTCCCGCCCCCTCCCTGTCTGCAAATGGGCATGAATGCAGCCTCACCATTGCCATCAGTGCAGCCTGATCCATGCCCATTTGCAGACAGGGAGGGGGCGGGAAGAGTGCTAACAGATTACATGCAGGAGAATCTCCTGTTTTCTCGGCGGCCTCTTGCCTCATGGCAATGAAGAGGCTGCATTCATGGCAGTGGGGAGGCTGCATTCATGGCAGTGGGGAGGCTGCATTCATGGCAGTGGGGAGGCTGCATTCATGGCAGTGGGGAGGCTGATATATAGATATATATATATAGATAGATAAGATAGATATAAATAACACCCCCCAAGCTCAACTCTTCACCACACACAGCCACAAAGGCAGGAGAATTCTTGTTGGGCCGTGTATTTGTGCCTCGAACAAACACACTTAGACCAAATTTTAATGGTTCAAAGAATGTCAGGCAAAAATGGTCGGCCCTCACACATGTTCACTTCATCAAATCTGGCCCTCATTGAAAAAAGTTTGGACACCCCGCCTTACACGTTGTTTTAGCGCGCCAACGCATGCCCATGAACAAGTGCACGAACTGTTAGTTTGAGACTGAGTTGAAGTTTGGCCTGGGACGCCAGGCCATCCTAAGTAGTTATAGCCATAACATCCGAGGACTATCGGTTTAGAGTTATATTCACTATATAGGTTGCATTGCTCGCTGGCCGAGTAATCAGTTCTATTACTCTAATCCGTTATACTAAACCACTTAAGACCCGGACCATTACGCAGGTAAAGGACATGGCCAGTTTTTGCGATTCGGCACTGCGTCATATTTAACGCGGTGTGGCTCCCAAACAAAATTAACTTCCTTTTTTTCCCCACAAATAGAGCTTTCTTTTGGTGGTATTTGATCACCTCTGCGGTTTTTATTTTTTGCGCGACAATTTTGAAAAAAAAAAAATCAATATTTTTACTTTTTGCTATAATAAATACCCCCCCCCCCCCCAAAAAATATAAAAAAACATTTTTTTTTTTTCAGTTCAGGCCGATACGTATTCTTGTACATATTTTTGGTAAAAGAAAAAAAATCGCAATAAGTGTAGCGCCCCCTTTACTTCCAGTATGGGCACTACGCTAAAGTTAGTGGGGAATTGGAGAGTTACTTTGCTCCCATTCACAATTTATTTAAATTGGGACTTCTGTCATTCCAGAAATGTCCACTGGGTCAATCTGTACTCCAGGGATGCAGTACCATCCCTGGTAGGCAGTTGGCGCTAGAGGGGTTCTGGCAGAGCAAGTTTTACCCAGCAGCCAATTAAAGAAGTTTCTGCCTCGCAAGGCATGCTGGGGAAGGGTATATCTGTGACAGGTGTCATGTGTTCTCGGCTGCCAGGCTTGTGAGAGGGGTCTGTCCAGGGGCACTTCACCCACTCCAGCTAGAGTGGCGACGAATCGCAATCTGATACTATTGAGAGCAGGACTGCTCTGTTCATATCCAGGCCTGATACCACAAGGTTCTCCCTTTCTCTTCATCAGCCTTTCTTTTCCTAATTGATGTTGATGTTGGCCGTGTTGGCCTGGAAATAAAGCATTGGAAAAACCTTTATTCACTGTCTGGACATTCGCTCGCTGCTTTGTTTCTACAACTGCACCCCTAGACAACACCAAGGTAACTTAATATGCCGATCCCAACAACAAATCAGCGGCTCCTTCGGGGGTAGCGCTACATAAGCGTTTAACGTTTGGTTTGCGCAAAATTTATAGCGTTTACAAAAGGGGATAGTTTTATGGCATTTTTATTAATATTTTTTTTTTTTTACTACGAATGGCGGCGATCAGCGATTTTTTTCGTGACTGTGGCATTATGGCGCACACATCTGGCAATTTTGACACATTTTTGGGACCATTGTCATTTTCACAGCAAAAATTGCTATAAAAATGCATGTTTACTGTGAAAATGACAATTGCAGTTTAGGAGTTAACCACTAGGGGGCACTGTAGGGGTTATGTGTGACCTCATATGTGTTTCTAACTGTAGGGCTGGATGTGTAACGTCACTGATCGCCTTTCCCTATATCAGGGAACAGACGATCAGTGACATTGCCACTGTGAAGAACGGGGAAGGTGTGTTTACACACAGCTCTCCCCGTTCTTCAGCTTCTGTGACCGATCGCGGGACACCAGCTGCGATCGGGTCTGCGGGTCCTGCGGCCACGGAGCATTAGATCGGGTTACGGGCGTGCGACCCACGGCTGGGCACTTAAAGGGGACGTACAGGTATGTGCCTATACCCAGCTGTGCCATTCTGCCGACGTAAATTTGCAGGAGGCGGTCCTTAAGTGGTTAAACCGTTGTACTGTTTTATATTGCATTGTAGAGAGGTAAGAGCTAGGTGAGGTTTGGCAAGAGGACGTTTCAATGTGCATATTTGGTTGAAGGAGATCCCCTTGCTGTGTGCTCACACAGGTCTATTTGATATTGCAGCCTAGCTTTTGCCAAAGGTTAATATTGTCACTGATATTGCAGGGATCTGCAAATAGATTGTTACTGTTTTACTCATGTTCTTTTGCTCTTCTTTAAGTAAAGCATTAATTTGGTTATCTTGAAGCCTGTGTGCAGCCTATCTTTTAATACTGCAGGATCCCTTCACTCAAGGTAATCCCTTTTATTGCATAATCTGTTGTTGTGTAACTAGATATTGTGTTCCTCACAAGCTACTGAGGTCCACAACTCTCAAACTATTACCAGGTGTGTCACGGGAGGGTTTTGAGCCACTCGTGATGCGCATTATGCGCCGTGGAAAGCTTTTGTCATCACGTCAATCACTTAGTCTCGAATAGGAACACCCAGTCCCGCGGGATTCACTACCCGGAAGCCGGGGGAAGAAATACCTATACTATGGTATGTAAAGCGAAAAAAAAAACAGCATACTGTACATGTCGGCAATATGCTGGATTGAATGCTAAATACTTGTTTTTAGGGTGAACCTCCACTTTAACCGATTCAACACCCGGATATTCCTTCAGGTAGTTTTGGTTAGGTTACCGACTGATAGGCGACCGGCATCCAGCCTCTCAGTACCCGGTTTCCTTGGTCCCTGGTGGATGGTCAAGACCCTCTTGGAACACCAGCCTCTCTTGGCACTCCTCAGGCAGACTCTCCACCAAACAGCTTCCTCTAACAGGACTAACGCTCAGGACCTCCTCAGATCGGGGACCCAGTTGCATTACTAGGCCCCAGGCACAGCTCAAATGTTCCGGACCAACGTGGTCCCGGAACCAAGAACACCACGTAGCACGCACACCCCGGCCCAGAAGGCCATTTTGCCAGGGTGCCGTGGTATGGCTACCCTGAAGGTGGGCGCCACATGGGAAGAAGACCTGAGAAAATGTCGTCTGCCTCATAAATACCCCCTCCTATCAGCACGGAAACCTCCTCCTGATAGGCTGCTGGGAAGAAATATCCAAAATCCTTGACTTCACTGCTGCCACCTGTCGGCCTGGGGTGTGATCAGCACCCCAGAAACGACAGCGTGAACCCACAGCACAGCTAAAGCTGGGACAGAGGCTTCAAATTTGAACAGATTAACCTGGTCGGAGTTACTTAAAGCGGGGGTTCACCCTTAGAGGGCACTTTTCCCCCTTAGAATCCTGCTCGTTATTACTAGGGGAATCGGCTATTTATTTTAAAATATGTGCAGTACTTACCCGTTTACGAGACGCATCCTCTCCGTCGCTTCCGGGTATGGGCTTCGGGAATGGGCGTTCCTTCTTGATTGACAGTCTTCCGAGAGGCTTCCGACGGTCGCATCCATCGCGTCACGATTTTCCGAAAGAGGCCGAACGTCGGTGCGCAGGCGCAGTATAGAGCCGCACCGACGTTCGGCTTCTTTCGGCTACGAGTGACGCGATGGATGCGACCGTCGGAAGCCTCTCGGAAGAATGTCAATCAAGAAGGAACGCCCGCTCCCGAAGACCCATACCCGGAAGCGACGGAAGAAGATGCAGCTCGAAAACGGGTAAGTACTGCACATATTTTAATATAAATAGACCGAACGAGCAGGAAGCTAAGGGGAGATTTTTTTTTTTTTTAAAAATGGGTGAACTCCCGCTTTAACTCTCTTACCTCCTCTAAATTTACACTAGCACCGGTTCTGAAGAGTAACCAGGCGCTACACATTGTGTATGTATATATACCGTATTTATCGGCGTATACCGTGCACTTTTTTGCCCTGTAAATCAGGGCAAAATCGTGGGTGCGCGGTATACGCCGATACCCGCTTTCCCGCGCCGAGTTTTGAATACTGCGCCGACATATACCGAGCGCAGTACAATCGAGTATAGTCGGGCAGTCTCGGCTCCTTCCGCGCTCACGTCCTGGACGTACAGGACATCAGCGCGGGTAGCCGAGCATTGCCGACAATACACGAGTGTACTGCGCTCTGTATATGTCGGCGCAGTATTCAAACTCGGCGTGGCAAATGAGCGGGGAGGACGCGAGGACGCCGCAGAAGGACGCCGGACCCGCCAAAGAGGACACCGGACCCGCCACAGAAGGACACCCGAAGCCGCAGAAGGACACCCGAAGCCGCAGAAGGACGCCGGACCCGCCGAAGAGGACACCCGAAGCCGCAGACGAACGCCAGACCCGACGAGGCCGCCGATGGACACCAAAACTGTAAGTACAAAAACCACAAAAAACTTTTTTCCCACAGGATTCGGGTCAACTTTGGGGGTGCGCGGTATACGCGGGAGCGTGTTATACCGCGATAAATACGGTATATATAGTGACATTGGGGGTTGTTAGCTCTCGTGATAGATGCATTTTTGTGTAGTGAGTCCACACCAAACAGCCATATATCGTTAAGGGCCTGGTAGTCCATGTTTATTAAATAAGGGGAAAAAAAAAGTCCACTCAGGAGTCCCACGCAGGGGTTTAAAAGTTGTTCAGAAAGTAACTGAAAATACTAGCCCACCTGGCTACTCTTCAACAGCACTGGTACCTTAAACCACCAGATCTTCCAGTCCAGCAGTCTTGGATGCGTACAGTCTTTGGGCTCCTTAAACGCACACAGCTTCAAGCCCCTCAATGCACACAGCTTCTGGCTTCTTGGTCGCACACCGCTTGAAGCCCTTCAACGCACACAGCTTTGAGCTTCTTGGACGCACACAGCATCTATCTTCACACAGAGACGCTCACAAGCAGCCACTGCTCCAACTCCACCTTCCTCTCACTTCTAACTCTCACCAGCCCTTCATTATATGAGCTGTGTGCACCTGGGCACACACCCTGCAGCCAGCTATCTATAAGATCTGGACACAGGGTTGGAGATAAATAAATCTGAGAAAACTGCCAGAGCAGCTTTCTCCGTTTTAAAAATGTAAGCTCTGCACTCAGCCGATATGCAGACTCTGGCCCGGATTCACAGACATCGGCGCATATTTATGCCGCTGTAGCGTATCTTCTTTACGCTACGCCGACGCAGCGCAGAGAGGCAGGCACTGGATTCACAAAGCCAGTGCTGCCAAACCTGCGCTGGGTTTCCAAGTCGTAAGTCGGCGTAAGTGGAAGTGGGCGTGAGCCATGCTAATGAGGCGTGACCCCATGCAAACGATGGGCCGAGCGACAGACAGATACAAATCGCCAACTGCGCATGCGCCGGGACATGGACGTATCCTTCTGCGCATACTCAGAATCACGTCGGAAAAACTGCCTAAGATACGACGGATCACTGCCTACGGCGTGAACGTAACCTACGCCCAGCCGTATTCACGTCCAACGTAAACAACGTAAAATACGACGGCTTGTGTTCCCTGGTCCATACCTTTGCATGGGTTGCGCCTCATATATGGGGAATGACTTTACGCCGGACGTACGACTTACGCAAACCGCGTATATTATGCGCCGGGCGCAAGTACGTTCGTGAATCGGCGTATCTCCCTCATTTGCATATGTGCATAGAAAATCAATGGGAGTGGCAAATGCGCCCATCGTAAATATTATACATTTTTTTTCAATCTTATAATTCTGTAAAAAAAAAGAAAAAAAAACACAACATTTTATGATGGCCCCGGGGCTCTTCTATAGTAAAAGTGGCTGGTATTGAAGTGGTTAAATGGGTTGTAAAGTTTTCATTTTTTATGTTCTAAACAGGTTCCTTTAAGCTAATGCATTGTTGGTTCACTTACCTTTTCCTTCCATTTCCCTTCTAAATGTTTTTTTTCTTTGTCTGAATTTCTCACTTCCTGTTTCTCCTCAGTAAGCTGTTCTGGCTGACTAACCCCCAGCCAGATGATGGGGGCAATCTTACTGAGGAGAAACAGGAAGTGAGAAATTCAGACAAAGAAAAAAACATGTAGAAGGGAAATGGAAGGAAAAGGTAAGTGAACCAACAATGCACTAGCTTAAAGGAATCTATTTAGAAAATAAAAAACTAACCTTTACAACCCCTTTAAGATAATATACTTTATTATCGTTGTATAGATACAACAACACTTATCAGGATATAATTTACAACAGCAATAAAACATTTCTCAACACAACCACACATACATTTTCCTAGCTCACGTCCACATACAAGTATCTGTTTAACCACTTGGCGACCGCTGCACAACTATATACATTGGCAGAATGGCTCGCCAGGGCATATGGTCTTATATATATGTCCCCTTTAAGACGCGGCATTGTGAGCTCCCCGAGTGTGACTGCGGGTCCAGTGTACTAGATGTGGACTCTATGGGGCAGATCCACAAAGCGAGTACGCCGGCCGGCGTATCTACTGATACGCCGGCGTACTTTCAAATTTCCTGCGTCGTATCTTTTCTTTGAATCCTCAAACCAAGATACGACGGCATCTGGGTTAGATCCGACAGGCGTACGGCTTCGTACGCCTTTGGATGTAAGATGCAATTCTTCGGCGTCCGCTGGGTGGCGTTCCCGTCGTTTTCCGCGTCGAGTATGCAAATTAGCTATTTCCGACGATCCACGAACGTACGAGCGGCCGTCGCATTCTTTTACGTCGTCTCTAGTCGGCTTTTTTCAGGGTATAGTTAAAGCTGCTATTTGGTGGCGTACGCAATGTTAAGTATGGCCGTCGTTCCCACGTATAATTAAATTTTTTTTATTTAGTTTGCGTATGTCGTCCGTGAATCGGGCTGGACGTAATTTAAGTCCACGTCAAAACAATGACGTCCTTGCGACGTCATTTAGCGCAATGCGCGGTGGGAAATTTAGGGACGGCGCATGCGCAGTTCGTTCGGCACGGGGACGCGCTTCATTTAAATGAAGCACGCCCCCCTACTCGCCGATTTGAATTAGGCGCTGTTACGCCGCGAGAGATACACTACACCGCCGTAACTTACTTTTTTAGCTTTGAATCCACAAAGAATTTGCGCCATGCGCAGTTCGTTCGGCGCGGGGACGCGCTTCATTTATATGAAACACGCCCCCCTACTCGCCGATTTGAATTAGGCGCTGTTACGCCGCGAGAGATACACTACACCGCCGTAACTTACTTTTTTAGCTTTGAATCCACAAAGAATTTGCGCCATGCGCAGTTCGCTCAGCGCGGGGACGCGCTTCATTTAAATGAAACACGCCCCCCTACTCGCCGATTTGAATTAGGCGCCGTTACGCCGCGAGAGATACACTACGCCACCGTAACTTACGTCCAGCCCGATTCACGGACGACATACGCAAACGAAATAAAAAAAAAAAATTATACGCGGGAACGACGGCCATACTTAACAAATTCTTTGTGGATTCAAAGCTAAAAAAGTAAGTTACAGCGGTGTAGCGTATCTCAAATACGCTGCGCCCATGCAATTGTTTGTGAATCTGCCCCTACCCGCGATCGTCTCACGGAGAGGAAGAAAGGGGAAATGCCGATGTAAACAAGCATTTCCCTGTTCTGCCTAGTGACAGGACACTGATCACAGCTCTCTGCGATCGGGAGCGGTGATCAGTGTCATGTCACTTGTAGCCCATCCCCCCTACAGTTAGAACACATCCCTAGGACACACTTAACCCCTTCAGCGCCCCTTCACTGCCAGTGTCATTTACACAGTAATCAGTGCATTTTTATAGCACTGATCGCTGTATAAATGTGAATGGCCTCAAAATAGCGCCAGATGTGTCCGCCATAATGTCGCAGTCACGATAAAAATCGATGATCGCCGCCATTAATAGCAAAAAAAAAAAATATTAATAAAAATGCCATAAAACTACCCCCTATTTTGTAGGCGCTATAACTTTTGCGCAAACCAATCAATAAACGCTTCTTGTGTTTTACCAAAAATGTAGAAGAATACGTATCGGCTTAAACTGAGGAAAAATAAATATATATTTTATATATTTTGGGGGGATATTTATTATAGCAAAAAGTACAAAATATTTTTTTTTTTTTTTTAAATTGTCGCTCTTTTTTTGTTCATAGCGCAAAACAGTAAAAACCGCAGAGGTGATCAAATACCACCAAAATAAATCTCTATTTGTGGGGGGGAAAGGGACGTCAATTTTGTTTGGGAGCCACGTCGCACGACCGCGCAATTGTCAGTTAAAGCGACGCAGTGCCGAATCGCAAAAAGTGCTCTGGTCTTTGGGCAGCCAAATGGTCCGGGGTTGAAGTGGTTAAATATATCAGAATATAAAATGTTATTTAAAAAATGTAAATTCCACATAAAATTTCTAAAACTCTGTACCTGATGGGGTTATGGACAATACAGCCCTAGGGGAAAAAAATGATAGTTGATAGAAGAGTTCCACCCAAAAGTGGAACTTCTGCTTTAAGGGCTCTTAACCCCTGTCATGCCACATTTGGCATGTAATATATATTTTTTTTTGGGGGGGGGGGTCCCTAGTTTTGACAGGTACCCAGCTCCCACTTCCGCTCGGGCCGCCTAGGAAACTTCTCCTCTTCCCCTCACTCTCCACAATCTTCTGGGACATGTCACAGGTCCCAGAAGATTGCCCGGCAATTGAGAAGGCTTGTGATGCCGGTGCCGGACAGAACCGAGTGCGAGAACCAAGGGTTGGACCGTGGGACAGGTGAGTGTCTGTTTATTACACTTTTTGTAGCTGCTGATTTTTAACCGCTTCAACCCCAGACCATTTCGCTGGCCCAAGACCAGAGCATTTTTTGCGATTCGGCACTGCGTCGCTTTAACTGACAATTGCGCGGTCGTGCGACGTGGCTCCCAAACACAATTGACATCCTTTTGTTCCCACAAACAGAGCTTTCTTTTTGTGGTATTTGATCACCTCTGCAGTTTTTGTTTTTTGAGCTATAAACAAAAAAAGACTGTCAATTTTAAAAAAAATGCTATAAATTTTTACTTTTTGCTATAATAAATATCTCCATTAAAATCTATAAAAAAAACAAAAAATTTCCACAGTTAAGGCCGAGACGTATTCTTCTAGATATTGCACGCCCTAATCACTACATGCAGTGCCGATTCCCCCTACTGTCTGGACATCCCCATGTGTTGCCCCCTTCCCACACTGCTGCTGGCTTCCCACCCCTCCTCTCCCCTTGGCTGCTGCAGGGGATGTTTCAGGATGAACAGCGATGGGAAGGGGCTAGTAAATATGTAATTTACCGGCCCCTTCCTTTTTTAAATGAACACAGTGAGCACACACACTCACTGTGTTCATTCATAACTGAAGCATAGGATACTGTGTTTACTATGCTTCAGTTTGTGAATAAACAGGAAGCCACTCAGCATTATCCTGTTCATTTACTGTCCAGTGCAGTTGAGACTGCAGGGAAAGGCATGTATGTTTGAGCTTAGGGGGTACACACCCTAATGCAGTGCTTCTCAATTATTTTCTGTCATGCCCCCCCTAGGAAGAAGAAAATATTTTGCGCCCCCCGCGCGACTGTAAATAGTATCATTTGTCTATAAAATTGTTATAAGTACACCTCTGCATAACACTGTATCCACATATCCCCCCACACAGTATTGCCCTTCTTCACATATCCCCCACACACAGTATTGCCCTTCTTCACATATCCCCCCCACACAGTATTGCCCCATCACATATCCCCCCCCACACAGTATTGCCCCATCACATTCCCCCCCCCACACAGTATTGCCCCATCACATATCCCCCCCACACAGTATTGCCCCATCACATATCCCCCCCCACACAGTATTGCCCCATCACATTTCCCCCCCCACACAGTATTGCCCCATCACATATCCCCCTAACACAGTATTGCCCCATCACATTTTCCCCCCCCCACACAGTATTGCCCCATCACATATCCCCCCACACACAGTATTGCCCTTCTTCACATATCCCCCCCACACAGTATTGCCCCATCACATATCCCCCCACACAGTATTTCCCGCATCACATATCCCCCCACACAGTATTGCCCTTCTTCACATATCCCCCCCACACAGTATTGCCCCATCACATATCCCCCCCACACAGTATTGCCCCATCACATATCCCCCCACACAGTATTGCCCCATCACATATCCCCCCACACAGTATTTCCCCCTTTACATGCCCCCATCACATACCCCCCCCACAAAGTATTGCCCCCTTTACATGACCCCCATCACATATCCTGCACACAGTTTCCCCCATCACATAACCCCCCCCCCTTTCCCCCCACAGCACAGCCCCCACTCCTCGTCCTTAATATCTCCATATATTTTTCCTCCCTTCCCTCTCCACTCCTACCTGTAACTTTTCAGCGCGGAGAGCAGTGAAGCCGCAGCAGCACTGGGCGGGGCGGGGAGACTTTTGGGCGAACTGGTGATTGGCTGCTAGGACCGCCTCCTAGCAGCCAATCACCTGCCGTCCAACATGACAGGCTGCTACCTCTCTGGTCCCGTCCCCCAGTTCAAAAATGTCCCGCCTCCCGCCGTCCGCTCCTCTAACTAGCGGAGGAGGCTGGGGACAGAAGCGGATACTAAATGGCGCGATCGCCGCAGTCCGGAACGAGCCCCCCTTTATGGAGCCTCGGGCCCCCCCTGGGGGGCGCGCCCCACTATTTGAGAAGCACTGCGCTAATGCAATAGTCTGCGCACACCTATGATTGGAGTACAGTGACCTCATTGTCCAGTGGTGAGATGATTGGAGATTTATGACATGGTGACATTATCCTGCTGGAAGGAGCCATCAGAAGATGGAGACACTGTAGTCATAAAGGGATGGACATGGTGGTCAGCAACAATACTCAGGTAGGTCGTGGTGTTTAACCACTTCAGCCCCGGAGGATTTGGCTGCAAAAGGACCGGGCCACTTTTTGCGATTCGGCACAGAGTCGCTTTAACTGACAATTGCGCGGTCGTGCGACGTGGCTCCCAAACAAAATTGACGTCCCTTTTTCCCCACAAATAGAGATTTCTTTTGGAGGTATTTGATCACCTCTGCGGTTTTTATTTTTTGCGCTATAAACAAAAATAGAGCGACAATTTTGAAAAAAAAGCAATATTTTGTACTTTTTATTAAAATAAATATTCCCATTTTTTTTTTAAAAAAAGCGTATTTTTTTTCTCCGTTTAGGCCAATATGTATTCTTCTACATATTTTTGATAAAAACAATTAAATATTCGCAATAATCGTATATTGATTGTTTTGCGCAAAAGTTATAGGGTCTACAAAATAGGGGATAGTTTTATGGCATTTTTATTATTAATATTTTTTTTTTTACTGGTAATGGCAGGGATTTGCAATTTTTATCGTGACTGTGATATTATGGCGGACACATCGGACACTTTTGACACATTTTTGGGACCATTGTCATTTATACAGCGATCAGTGCTATAAAAATGCATTGTTACTGTAAAAATAACACTGGCATTGAAGGGGTTAACCACTAGGTGGCGTTGAAGGGGTTCAGTGTGTCCTAGGGAGTGTTTCTATCTGTTAGACCCCTTTCACACTGGGGCGGTTTGCAGGCGCTATTGCGCCATAAATAGCGCCTGCAAACCGACCTTAAACAGCGGCTGCTGTTTCTCCAGTGTGAAAGCCCGAAAAACGGGGGGAAAAAACCTGCAAGAGAAAGGCATAATGAGCTAGTATGCAGGCCTTTAGAAGGAGCAGAAGGCTCAGAGCGCGTAGCCTATACTGACATAATGTCCTTCCCCTGGTGCTTTCTCTGGTTCCGCTTCCTGTGATGTCATCGTCTGTGTTCCACGCACGTTCTGGTTGGCTTTCTGATTACTACAGAATGAATTTCTACACTCTTCTGCCTACCTGTGAGCCTGGATGCACCCGAGACGGGACCGCACTGTGATTACAGCACACAGATGAGCCCGTTTTTTATACATCTTTGTAAGTGCATTTCCTTTTTTTAACCTATTAAATTGTGACCAACATATTGCACTTAGGTGGCGCTTCCTGTTTTGTTCCCCTAGTATGCATAGCATACTAGCTCATTATGTGCCACTTACCTGAGATCGAAGCCCCCGAAGTCCTCCTCGTTCTCCTCCCCTTTAACACAACTGTGCCTTAGCTCAGCCTGGGCATTGATTGGCAGCTGTCTTGGCACAGATTTGCATTTCCCTGGTGGTCTAGGGGGCATACCTGGTGGTCCAGTGTGGATTCCCATCCCAGGTAGGTGGTCCTGGCGGGCATTCTGGTGGTCCTTTGCGGGGATCCGAGGGGGAACTGCACTGATAAACTATCAGCACAGACCCCCCCCCATCAGGAGAGCAGCCGATCGGCTCTCCTCTACTCGCATCTATCAGACGCGAGTGAGGAAAAGCCGATCACTGGCTCTTCCTGTTTACATTGTGATCAGCCGTGATTGGACGTGGCTGATCCACCAGAGGCTCTTTGCCGAGATCTGTGTAGCGGTGTATCAGACTGACACACTGCACCACCGATAGCTGCGATGCGTGCCCCCACGGGCGCGTGGCGGCTGTTATCCTGCTGGACGTCATATGACTTCCAGTCAGGATATCGCAACCACTTCCCGGATGTCAATTTGCTATTGACCGGACGGGAAGTGGTTAAAATACTCAGATCAGCCCGTATGGCACCAACAACCATGCCACATTCAAAGTCACTTAAATCCCCTTTCTTCCCCATTCTGATGCTCAGTTTGAACTTCAGCAAGTTGTCTTAATCACGTCTAGATGCCTAAATGCATTGAGTTGCTGCCATGTGGTTGGATGATTAACAATCTGTGTTACCAAGCAATTGAACAGGTGTACTTAATAAAGTGGCGGGTGATATTTGAATAACAAAAATGTTGTCTGAATTCAATAATTATTCATCCACATCCCTGACAAACTAATCACTCACCTGATATGTATGAACCCTTATCTCTAGGTAGGTCATAAAACAGTTGACAAATGAGAGCACTGCCAAGTATTTTTCTCTTCTCCTCTTCCTCAATTCCTTATAATGAAGGTGTTGTAAACCTTCATGTTTTTTCACTTTTTCCTCATCCCATCGTCCTCGGCTCTTGATTGGATAGATTGATAGAAGTGCAGCCATTGGCTCCCGCTGCTGTCAATCAAATCCAATGACGCGGGCGCTGGGAAGCGGGGCTGAGTCTTACATTAGGCGGCTGTGGATACCGAATGAATGACTATGGAGCGCGCATCAAAGTCCCCTGTGTAATGTACCGGTGTGATAGACTTGAAACTAAAATGAAAATTATTTTTATTATTAGAACTATTGAAATGGTTTTCGGTTTATATTTTCTTTAACTTCGGTTAATATTTCCATATTTCCTGTTTGTATATGTATATGTATGTATGAGAATGATCACTATTGTTTATTTTCCCTGATAAAGAATTTGTCAGATATCAGGAATCATATCTGATGGTTTTAGTTCAGTGTACATTTTCTCCTTCTGTCTTCCAAATGAAGAAGCAACTCCATCCCCTCACTCACTCACTCCGTGTCCCCCCTCCCTCCTAAATTCCTAATTTCAAAGAACAAATATGGACTTGGTTGTAAGAGGAAATCGCTCCTCATGTTACAGATGTGCTCAAGCCTTCCCCTTCTACACACTCAGGAGGAACTTGTGAGACGTTTGAAAGAAAACCATTAAGGACTGTTATGCTGAATCTACTCCCTGCTTCGTGTAAACCTCTGATTGGACTGTTTTAACTCTTCGATGTGTTTGGATATGAACTGGCCAATGACAGCCTCACAGGGGGGTGGGAGGATTGATGGGTGTTTCTGTTTAATTGTGAACCAACGAAAATGCATTCTGTGCTCGTGTGCTAAAAAATAAAGTGAACTACACAGACGGCAGCCATTCTCTTGGCCGTTTGAACGTTGGAGAGGTGAGATGTGTTCTGTTCATAGATTACATTGTCTCACTTTATAATTTGAATCTTCCGGCAGAAATGGTTAGCCCTGAGTTTATCAGGATATCAATTAAGTAATGAGTCTCTATCACCGGTAATCCTCCATCTTGGAGCAGGGATGGACTGGCCATTGGGACTACAGGGAGTTTCCCGGTGGGCCGATGGCTCAGTGGGCCGGCTTCAGTGACAGCAGACGGCAGCCCCCCTCCTCTCCTCTGTCTCTCCCTTCCCTCAGAGGTCACCTCCTCTCCCTCCACGCAGCGCTCACCTGGGGGGAACAGAGAAGCAGGGGAGGACCAGAGAAGCAGGGGGGACAACAGAGGAGCATGGAGAAGGGGACAGACAGCTGACTCAACAGCTATGGCCTGGGAGTTTCTCACTTCTGCCTAATCTTGTCCCATAAGGGGGGGGGGGCACCAAATTAATTATTTTCCCTGGGTGAAATAATGTCTAGCTTCCCCACTGGTACTGCCTATAAGAGTACCAGTACCAGCCATTCTACTCTAATAAAGTAGAACGGCTAGTGGCTAGTCAAGGGGGAGAGGGGGCTTGGGTGGCCGGGGGGGGTGGGGAAGTTGTCCAGCCACCATGGGACCTGTCAAGGTGGGCCAGTCTGGATGAAGTCCAGGGCCAAATTTTTGTCCCAGTCCATCCCTGTCTTGGAGCAATTTCTACATAACCTATTAAAATTGCCCCCAGGAATGTTAAGTTTCCAAGCGGGGTGATGGCAGCTAGAGTAGTGGAGGTAAGATTTTCCACTGGTGGCTTTGGTGTGGTTCTTACTGATGATGGTACAGTACCTCCCGTCCCCACTGGGAGAAGACAGTGGTTATTTTTAGGGGCTATAGCAGCCGCTAGCGATAATCACAAGAGAATCCGGAAGACTGGTTTTAACAAAATGTTCAATTTGGTGCATTCAGCCTGTTCATTAACTACTTGCCGACCAGCCGCCGCAGTTATATGGAGGCTGGGCGAGATCACGTAGATATACATCATCTCGCCTTTCAGCCAATAGGGGCACGCACGCCCCCCCCCGCTCGTCCCTGATCCCGGCAGGCGCGATCGCCGCCGGGCACCCGCGATCGCTCATTACAGAGCGAGAACCGGGAGCTGTGTGTGTAAACACACAGCTCCCGGTCCTGTCAGGCGGGGGAAATTACCTATCGCCTGTTAATACAATGTATGAACAGCGATTTGTCATTTCCCCAAGTCAGGCCCACCCCCCCTTCAGTTAGAACACACCCAGGGAACACACTTAACCCCTTCCTCGCCCCCTAGTGTTAACCCCTTCCCTGCCAGTGGCATTTTTATAGTAATCAATGCATTTTTATAGCACTGATCGCTATAAAAATGCCAATGGTCCCAAAAATGTGTCAAAAGTGTCCACCATAATGTCACAGTACCGATAAAAATCGCAGAACGCCGCCATTACTAGTATAAAAAAAAATATTAATATTAATATTAATAAAAATGCCATAAAACTATCCCCTATTTTGTAGCCGTAAACGGCTTTGTTCCAATCTCCTGATCTCTCTCTCATCACAACGTCACTTCCGGTTTACTCGGCTGCCAAAAGCACCAGATTTTAAAAAATATACAGTATTCAGAATAGCAGTTTGAAGTGTAAAAGGAGGGATTTGGGGTCCGATTCCTCCATAAAGAGTACCTGTCACCACATATTACTGTCATAAGGGATGTTTACATTCCTTGTGACAGCAATAAAAGTGATCATTTTTATTTATTTTTTAAACACAATTTAATAATGTCAAAATAAATAAGAAAAAATAAATAACATTTTAAAGCGCCCCCGTCCCCGCAAGCTCGTGCAGCAAAGAAAACGCATATGGAAGTCGCGCCCACATATGTAAACGGTGTTTAAATCACACATGTGAGGTATTGCCACGATCGTCAGAGCAAGAGCAATAATTCTAGCACTAGACCTCCACTGTAACGCTAACCTGGTAACTGTAAAAAAAATTAAAGTGTGGAGATTTTTAGGTATCATAGTTTGTCGCCATTCCACGAGTGCGTGCAATTATAAAGCGTGACACGTTTGGTATCTATTTACTCGGCGGAACTTCATCTTTCACATTCTATAAAAAAATTGGGCTAACTTTACTTTTTAATTTTTTTTTAATTCATGAAAGTGTTTTTTCCCAAAAAGTTGCATTTAAAACACCGCTGCACAAATACTGTGTGACATAAAATATTGCAATAATTGCCAATTTATGCTCTAGATTCTCTGCTAAAAAAAATATATAAAATGTTTGGGGGTTCTACGTAATTTGCTAGCAAAAAATACGGATTTTTAACTTGTAAACACCAAAATGTCAGAAATAGGCTTAGTCATGAAAGGGATATACAGTGCCCACTCACATTTTAAGACAAGTGATAGATCACTACCATCACCATTTAAATATTCCATTGCTATCGTTGTTTAGGGTACCTTTACCATTGTGCTTCTTCTGTGCTAACAGAGGCTATACAACTTACTTATGTGCCTGCCACGTTGTGCGAAATGGAGGAGGTACATTTTAACCGTATGCCGTCCGCTCAACATCGTTTGATGGCGGCAGAAGGGCTCCCCTGCACAAATTGGTGTAGTTGTAAGGAGGCCGCTTAAAGGGGTATAGGGGGCGCACACGGGCCACTGAGGAGCTGATGCGTGTGCCCGACAGCTGTGATGTCTGCCGGGCTCCCGTGATTGCTTGTGACAGAGCAGGAACATGGATCTGTCAGGAGAGAGGAGACAGATAATGTGTTCCTAGTATATAGGTGTGATGGACTTTTTACCTATATGCTTCAGTTTAATCCTCCCTGCTTGTTTAAGGCTGTTAATTGTATTTACTCTTCTGCAGCTAGCCCTGTTTCAAATGTTAATTGTTCTAGCCCTGTGTTTACTGGTTACTGTGATTAGATAAGTGGCTCATGTTAATTATGCTGATTGCTTCCTTGTGATAATTATCTCTCTATATGCGGTGCCGAACCGGCTAGATACTGAGTAGTTCAAAGAAATATCTTTATTTCAAAGGAGCTGTATTGAAGACCCCCCCACTGTGTAAGAGGGGGCGGAGATTTGTCATTGTAACAGTTGTAACCACATATAAGCTCTGGTTTCTTACGATTAAAACTCTGTGTTATACCAGCATTAAGCCTTGGCTCATGTATGGATGCTGCTGTGATTTCTTTTATGGGAAGAAGGGACTGTTTGACGGGGATATCATACCAATATCGTCACAAATTGGCTGGCAGCAGCGGGATCTTCCCTTCTACTCTCCTTTACACCAGGATTCCAAGCAGACACTGGGAACAGTGAATGGAAGGCTGCTACGCCCTGCTTAAAAGAAATACACTGAAAGAACTACTGGAAGTTCGTGGAAGGATTGCTAGCAACAAAACCAAGCGGGTCATCATAGCAGAATTAATGGAGCTAGACCAGGAGAACGTGATTGCAGCAACGCCAGCGGTACAAGAGATGGAGACACCAGTGATTCAGGAGGAGTCACCAACCAACAAGCTAATGAGAGAGAAGCTAGCGTGGTTCGGCCCGAACCCAACGCCGGATGTGGTGCTGAAAGTGATGGACATGTTAGTAAACGCAGAACTACAGAAGGATAAACAAATAAGAGACGCAGAGCTACAGTTAAAACTGGCAGCAGTCCAACAAGCAGCCGCACCTTCTACGAACAGTGAGTACAGCACAGCAGACGCAAGGAAGATTCCGTTTAGCGCTTTTAAAGCTTTTGATGACAAGGACTGTGAGATTGATAACTACCTGGCGGATTTTGAGCGACAATGTAACCTGCACCGAATAGCTAGAGGAGAGTGGGTTTCAATATTGTCAGGCAAACTGTCAGGCAAAGCTTCTGATGCTTTCCGGACCGTGCCAGATCAGGATATCCATAGCTACGCCAGGGTTAAAGAAGCGCTCCTGGCTCGTTATGCAGTAACCCCAGAGTCCCACCGACAGAAGTTCAGGGACTCACGCAAAACCACGAAAGACTCTTACGCAGAATGGGCATGCCAGCTGTCCCTGTCGGCCTCTAACTGGGTTAACAGCAGCCAGGCCACCACCGCAGAGGACATTTTGCAACTAATGCTCCTGGAGCAATTTTACAATCACATCCAGACGGATGTCAAAGATTGGGTGAGAGATCGCAGGCCCATGACTCTACCAGAGGCCGCGAAGTTGGCGGATGAATATGCGGATACTCGCAAGACAAACCAGGTCACACCACGGGTACAACCTCCACGACCAACGGCGCCCTCACACCCACCAGCCGCTAGATACCAACCTCCTAACAGACCGATGACATCTAGCCCTCGCTATCCACGCCAGGAGGACAACGAACAATGCTGCTTCCGGTGCAAACAGCTCGGTCACTTCAAGCAAAATTGCCCCATGAACGACAACACCAGGTCAAATTGGTCTCAACCTGGGTACCGCCCACCAGCAGCAGCCCATTGTGTAGACTCGGCTTGGGATCCCCAGGAGCTGGGTCAGGAAGAACCATTGGGCCCCCTTTACGAAGCCCTCACGGTACAATCTGTTATTACGGACAACCGGAAACACCATTGTCAGCTGGTCATGGTTAACGGAAAAACCGCCCGAGGATTAAGAGACAGTGGGGCGACCATCACGTTGGTACAAAGACACCTTATTACTGCATCAGAGAAACCGGGGAAATCAATTGCTGTGAAAGTGGCAGGGGGGGCAGTATACCGTATTCCTACTGCACAGGTACACCTGGACTGGGGTGCGGGAGCTGGCGATGTTCATGTGGGCGTCATGAAAGACTTACCTTCTGAAGTCATCTTGGGCAACGACATTGGGCCCCTGACTTCGGCGTTCGCCTCTACCACCGCTCAGGAGGCCCACACAGTAACCACCAGAGCACAAAGTCGCGCTGCCGAGAGCCATCCGCTTCCTACTGAGACCCAGGTAAGCCAACCCAACCTACCCTTGACTGTGGAACCCCTACCCTGGGACACCCCAGAGGACTTTGGGCGGGAGGTGACCGGAGACCCTTCCCTCAGAAAGTATCGAGAGAAAGCCAGGAGGGGCCAAGGGGGGTTAGAGAAGGAGCAATTTATCTGGGAGGAAGGCCGCTTGTACAGGCTCACCGAGACCCGGAGTAATGCCCCAGGGCCTAAGCAAAAACGCCAGCTGGTAGTTCCCCGGAAGTACCGGCAGGAGTTATTGAGGATTGGGCACGACGTACCCTTGGCAGGCCATTTGGGAATACGCAAGACAGGGTATCGGATAACCCAGAACTTTTTCTGGCCTGGGGTATCCGACGACGTCAGGGCGTATTGTCAAACGTGCGAGGTATGCCAACGTATAGGTAAAAAGGGAGACCACCCAAAGGCTAAACTAGTTTCCATGCCCATTATTGAAGAACCGTTCACAAGGGTAGCCGTGGACATTATAGGGCCCCTGGCCCAACCTAGCCGTTCCGGCAAGCGGTATATACTCACCGTAGTAGACTACGCCACCCGTTACCCTGAAGCGGTAGCTCTCTCTAACATACAGGCGGAGACTGTAGCAGAGGCCCTAGTTAAAGTATTTTCCCGAGTAGGCTTTCCCAAGGAGGTTCTGTCCGACCAAGGTACCCAATTCACGGCCGAGGTAACCCAGCAGATATGGAAAACCTGTGGAGTTAAATCCCTGACTAGCTCCCCATACCACCCCCAGACTAACGGCCTGTGCGAGCGCTTCAATGGAACGCTAAAGCAAATGTTGAAATCGTTCACAGGGGCGTACAAGGATTGGGAGCGATTCCTGCCGCACCTTCTCTTTGCCTACCGAGAGGTACCGCAGGAATCGACCGGATTCTCACCCTTCGAACTTCTCTATGGGAGGCGGGTGAGGGGGCCCTTAGATCTCATCAAGGATCACTGGGAGGGGCAAACAGAAATTGAGGGGACCCCGGTTGTACCTTATGTCCTGGAGCTGAGGGATCGCATGGAGGAATTAGCCCAGACAGTGCGAGAGAACCTCCAGGCGGTCCAACAGCGCCAGAAGGTATGGTATGACCGACGGGCTAGGCACCGGAGCTTTCAGATAGGCCAAAAGGTCATGGTATTAAGGCCGGTCCGAACAGACAAGCTCCAGGCTGCCTGGCAGGGCCCCTATAAAGTTATAGGACAGATATGCGACACTACCTACACGATAGCCAGTTGCGAGGATGAAGATGTGAAACGAACCTTTCACATCAACATGCTCAAGGCCTATCAGGAACGGGCAGAGGAGGTAGCCGCTATCTGTGCACCAGCAGGAGAAGACACAGAGACCCTACCCCTTCCCGACCTATTGGGCAGTAGCAAAAGGGATGACACAGATAGAGAAAGTCCAGCTAGGTGAACAGCTGGAGCCGCAAGAGCGGGCTCAAGCTGGCCGCTTACTAGAAGAAAAACAGGCCACATTCTCTCAGGAGCCTGGATACACACGCCTAGCCGTACACAAGGTGGAGACTCCAGGACAGACACCCCTGAGACAGCCTCCTTACCGTATCCCCGAAGCAGTCCGGGAAGGAATGCGGAAGGAGATAGATGAGATGCTTCGGCTAGGCGTAATCGAACCCTCAGAAAGTCCTTGGGCCTCGCCGGTAGTCTTAGTGCCAAAGAAGGATGGGACAACCCGCTTCTGTGTAGATTACCGGCGCCTCAACGACAAGACAGTTACGGACGCCTATCTGATGCCACGGATGGACGAGCTGCTTGACTGTATCTCTGCAGGGAAGTATCTGACCACAATAGACCTATGCAAGGGATATTGGCAGATTCCCCTAGCAGAAGATGCCAGACAGAAGTCGGCCTTCATCACCCCGTTCGGCCTATACCAATTCCGGGTTATGCCGTTCGGGATGAAGAACGCCCCGGCCACCTTCCAACGGATGGTGGATCAGTTACTTGGGGGTCTCCAGAGCTTCGCATGCGCTTACCTGGATGACATCGCCATCTACAGCGATACATGGGAAGCGCACCTAGAGCACGTAGGGGTAGTATTGGATAGGATCAAGGGGGCCGGGCTGACCCTGAAACCCGACAAATGTCATTTGGGTATGGCAGAGGTACAATATTTGGGCCACCGAGTAGGATGTGGTAAGCAACGGCCGGAGCCGGCCAAGATCGAGGCCGTTGCCAATTGGCCCACTCCCCACACCAAGACACAAGTCATGGCTTTCTTGGGCACAGCCGGCTATTACAGACGCTTTGTACCCGACTATAGCGCCCTGGCCAAACCCCTGACCGACTTGACCAAAAAGAAGCTACCCCGACAAGTCCTGTGGTCCCCGGAATGCGAGGTGGCTTTCCAAACCCTAAAGACTGCTTTGGTTAATGCTCCGGTGTTGGTTACCCCAGATCCTAACAAAAGATTTATTGTCCACACAGATGCTTCAATGTTTGGACTGGGGGCAGTACTAAGCCAGATCGGGGAGGATGGAGGAGAGCACCCGGTGGCATACCTGAGTCGGAAGCTGTTGCCAAGGGAGGTCAGTTACGCCACCATTGAAAAAGAGTGTTTGGCCTTGGTATGGGCACTCAAAAAGCTCACACCTTACCTTTATGGCCGGGCTTTCACTCTCATCACCGATCACAACCCCTTGGTGTGGCTTAACCGGGTTTCAGGGGACAACGCACGTTTGCTACGCTGGAGCTTGGCCTTACAGCCCTATGACTTTACGATTCATTACCGCCCAGGCAAGCAAAACGGGAATGCTGATGGATTGTCACGCCAAACGGAGTTAACCTCGGACTAAAAGCTCTGAACCCGTCAACCCTACTGGACCAGGAAAGGTCCAACCGGCTTTTCCGGAGCAGGGAGAAGAAGGGGGGCCATTGTGATGGACTTTTTACCTATATGCTTCAGTTTAATCCTCCCTGCTTGTTTAAGGCTGTTAATTGTATTTACTCTTCTGCAGCTAGCCCTGTTTCAAATGTTAATTGTTCTAGCCCTGTGTTTACTGGTTACTGTGATTAGATAAGTGGCTCATGTTAATTATGCTGATTGCTTCCTTGTGATAATTATCTCTCTATATGCGGTGCCGAACCGGCTAGATACTGAGTAGTTCAAAGAAATATCTTTATTTCAAAGGAGCTGTATTGAAGACCCCCCACTGTGTAAGAGGGGGGCGGAGATTTGTCATTGTAACAGTTGTAACCACATATAAGCTCTGGTTTCTTACGATTAAAACTCTGTGTTATACCAGCATTAAGCCTTGGCTCATGTATGGATGCTGCTGTGATTTCTTTTATGGGAAGAAGGGACTGTTTGACGGGGATATCATACCAATATCGTCACAATAGGAATACCAATCAGTCTCCTCCCCCAGTCAGTCCCATCCCCCCACAGTTAGAACGCATAGTGAGGGAACACACATTTAACCCTTTGATCGCTCCCTAGTGTTAAACCCTTCCCTGCCAGTGACATTTATACAGTAAATCAGTGGCTATTTATAGCACTGATCGCTGTATAAATGTCAATGGTTTTAAAAAAGTGTCTCTTTGATACAAGGGGAAGTAATTAGACATGAATCACTGGCATTCCTATTTTTTTGTATGAAGGAGTCAATAGTTCAATATAGGGTGTCCACAATCCAACATTTATCCCTACCCAGCATATCCCTTGGGGGGGGCGCAAACGAACAAAAAAAAAAACAACCCATCAATTGCAGACACCGTGCCCATCAAACGCAGCCACTGTGCCCATCAAACGCAGCCACTGTGCCCATAAATTGCTGCCACTGAGAGAAGGGGCGGCGCCCATGCGCCCCTTAGGCCCCGTACACACGACCGAACATGTCTGCTGAAACTGGTCCGCGGACCAGTTTCAGCAGACATGTTCGGTCGTGTGTACGGCCGACCGGACAGGTTTCCAGCGGACATTTGTCCAGCCGACCGTTTTGCAGCAGACAAATGTTTCTTAGCATGCTAAGAAACATGTCCGCTGGAAGCCTGTCCGTCGGACATGTTCGGTCGTCTGTACAGACTCACCGTACATGTGCGATCGGCCGACATCCCTCGCATGCGTCGAAGTGATTCGACGCATGCGTGGAAGCTTTGAACTTCCAGGGCCGCGCACGTCGCGGCGACGGCGCGGCCACGTCACCGCGTATAGTGTACGCGCGGATTTCTGTCTGATGGTGTGTACAACCATCAGACAGAAATCTCCGGGCGGACATGTCCGCTGAAAACGGTCCGGCGGACCGTTTTCAGCGGACAGTCCGTCCGTCTGTTTCCTTTACAGGATTTACCACATGCGCTTTATTGTATATAATTGTCTACGTCTGTCTGTACGAGGCCTTATGGACGCACCGCCACTGCCTAATTCCATGTTATTGGGGAAAGCGATCTATAACTACCATTTCCTAATGGTTACGGAAGGTTGATGATCTCCGTTTAATGGGAGAATTAACATGTAGGAGTAAAGAACTGATCAGAAGACATTTTGAATTATGGACAAAATGGTTTGAATTTAAAACGACTTCATTGTACTACAAATTTATTTCAGACTTCTAAGTAAAGTATGGCAGAACATGATATACTAGATATATTAACCACTTTAAGATATATAAAGAAAAGGGGGTGGGTGGTGCTGCCTACCAACTGAATAGTGCTCATATAATGGGTCACTCTTCACAGGTGAGTAATAAAAAATAGGTGAAAGATACTGCCGTCACCTGAAGGGTAACCCTCCACAGCGAGTCGCTCTTTAGGGTAGTGAGTGCAAGTGATTAATTTTTTTACTGAACAATCCTTCACAACATCTATATCGTATGCTTGCAATGTGAAATATTTATATCCGAATCATTAGTGAGCAAAAAACACTGGTGCATTAACACATTCTAGTATAAAAATAAAAAAAATCTTCTCAGAAGACCATATAAAAATATGAAAAATAGTGATTAACATAGGTTCAGTCTTTTTAATAGTGCAGAAAAACTTGTGGCAGACTTTTAAGGGACTTGTGCACTTCCAAATGTGACTCGCGCCTATATAGCAGATCAGGTGACTTCCGAGCTCCCCTTCAGGTCCACACTCACCAGATCCCTGTACCCCCTGCAGGGGTAAATCGCATTTAGTGAGTGTAGTGGCAGTCCTCAGGGCGTTCACCTCCTGCTTGATTCCATACGTGACAGGATATCCAGATCCTTATGTTCACAGTGGTTTAGTTTATTGTTGTTACCTCCTCCGTGGTAAACCACGGATTACCCTCATGGAATAAAAGAGGATGGATACATCATAGTGTAAATCCGGATGATTTTATTTAAGATATAAAAAAATCTCTTTAAAAACACCACTTGATGCAGTCGAGAGCACAAAAATAGTACAGCTAGGTTGCAAGCCACTGACTGGAGCTCCGCAATCGGAAATGACGTGCGTGCTTCATGAAGCTTCGCCTTACGCATTTCATCATTGGATGTCATCTCAGGCGGTGCCAGCTTGGTACACCTCACATTTATTATAGTGAGCGGTCTTGTAGGGTCCGTCTCCTATAGGCGTGTTCTCAAGTTAGGATATTTGGTAACCATGGGCCAAATCCTCAAAAATCCTGCCTAACTTATCTTTTTCCATTTAAGTTACACTGACTTAAAATTTCTACCTAAGTGCCCGATCCACAAAGCACTTACCTAGAAATTTCAGGCCGTGTAACTTAAATGTCTCCGGCGCAAGGCGGTCCTCTTCTGCAGGGGGCGATGACAATTTAAATGAGGCGCGCTCCCGCGCCGGCCGTACTGCGCATGCTCGTGACGTCATTTTCCCGACGGGCAGCGCGCGAAATTACGTTACGCCGGGCTTTGTGGATTGCGACGGGACAATAAAGTTGCGTCGGGTAAAAAAAAAAGTTACGCGAACCGGGAAAAATTAAAATTAAAATTTTAAAAAAATCGCGGCGATCGAAAAAAAGGTCTGTTTTTACAAGGTGTTACTAGTTTATACTTTGTAAAAGCAGAACTAATTTTACGTATGCAAACGTAAACTTACGCAGAAAACACAAAGCTGAATAGCTTTGTGGATCTCCGTAAGTCCTCATTTGCATACGCAAAGCGGCATTTCGACACGAAATGCCCCCAGCGGCGGATGCGGTACTGCATCCTAAGATCCGACAGTGTAAGTCTCTTAGGCCCCATACACACGAGAGAATTTATCCGCGGATACGGTCCAGCGGACCGTTTCCACGGATAAATCCTCTCAAAGATTTCCGCAGATTTCTATGCAATGGAGTGTACACACCATCGCATTGAAATCCGCGCGGAAATCCTCTGGCGATGACGTGTCGCGCCGTCGCCGCGATTATGACGCGGCGACGGCGCGACGCTGTCATATAAGGAATTCCACGCATGCATCAAATCATTACGACGCGTGCGGGGAATCCCTTTGGACGGATGGATCCGGTAAGTCTGTACAGACGAGCGGATCCATCCGTTGGAATGGATTCCAGCAGATGGATTTGTTGTGCATGTCAGCAAATATCCGATCTGCTGGAATCCATCCCAGAGGAGATTTCTCCGCGGAAACAGATCCGCTGGCGTGTACACACCATAGGATCTATCCGCAGAAACCCATTTGCTGGGATTTATCTGCGGATGGATTCTATCGTGTGTATGGGGCCTAACAGATGTCGGATCTTCTGCTTATCTTTGGAAAACTGCTTCTGAGGATCAGTTCCAAAGTTAGGCACAGGGATACGCAGGCTGAACAGCAGTTCCGCCTGCGTATCCCTTTTGAGGATTTGGCCCCATATGTACAATAAGCACCCCCTTCTATTTAATTGTCCTTTACCTCCCACTACCAGTTTCACAGATACCGGGGAGAATCACTACACCATATAGTATACTCTCCATGGGGATCTGTGTATACTCAGGCCCTGCGCCCCGGTGGTCGAAATGGGTTTTTCTGCCAGGCAGTTGCGCTCACCATTACAATCCAGATACCATCAAGTAAAACTTTCTAAAATTCAAACCATTCTAAAACACAGTGGCCCAGATTCTCAAATGAGATATGACGGTGTATCTCCAGATACGCCGTCGTATCTCTAAGTTGCGCGGTCGTATCTATGCGCCTGATTCTTAGAATCAGTTACGCATAGATTTCCCGTAGATCCGACTGGCGTAACTGTGTTACACCGTTGTATCGTAACTGCATATTTACGCGGGCCGCTAGGTGGCGCTTCCATCGAATTCCGCGTTGAGTATGCAAATTAGCTACATACGAGAATTCCCGAACGTACGCCCGGCCGACGCAGTACATTTACGCCGTTTACGTTAGGCTTTTCCCGGCGTATAGTTACCCCTCCTATATGGTGGCGTAAGTGCGGCGTACCAATGTTAAGTATGGCCGTCGTTCCCGCGTCGAAATTTGAAAAAGTTACGTCGTTTGCGTAAGTCGTCCGTGAATGGGGCTGGACGTCATTTACATTCACATCGAAACCAATGACGTCCTTGCGGCTTACTTTGGAGCAATGCACACTGGGAAATTCCACGTCGGGTCACACAACATTTACATAAAACACGCCCCCCTGTTCCAAATTTGAATTAGGCGGGCTTACGCCGGCCGATTTACGCTATGCCGCCGCAACTTACGGAGCAAGTGCTTTGAGAATACAGCACTTGCCCGTCTAAGTTGCAGAGGCGTAACGTAAATCAGATACGTTACGCCCACACAAAGATACGCGATCGGACGTGAATCTGGCCCAATATATTCAGGTTAGAGAGGGAAAGAGTGTTGTTGCTAATGGTTTTAGTCCTATGTGCACCAGCCAGGTCGGGCAGTTGAGTGGCACACATCCTGTATGTCTTGATGCCACACAGGACTTCTTCCACACAAGGTCCACCATGTGCTAATGCCCTATTCAGGGTCACCTTACAATTCTAATTGAGGGAACGGGACCTATGCACACAAGTCTCATATTCCTTATTACATGAAGGCTCTCTTCCTTCCATTGCATACACAATTACCAGGGAAGGTACATGTGTGTCTACACCCACATCCCTTGGATGCGGGTACACACGTATGTTGTGCAATGCCCCTTCTAGGTGTATCTTCCATATATATGCACCCAGCAAACATCATTGTAACTAGGTGTTTCAATCTGGTCCTCTAATCTTTACATACACCCTATCTTACATTTATGAGGTCTAGTTCATAGTTGTAAAAGGCAAGATATTTCATATCTATTCGTTTCCTTATTGGGAGCCTACCTGTAAAGGTTAATAAGAAGCTAGATGGAATTCTTGTTCAGAAGTTGGATATAAAACAATTGAGGTCTCTTTCGAGGTTGAGGCCCCCTAGGTGCCAAAGACCCCAATCTATAAATCCACTTGGTCTCATTTTGTGATACCAGAATTTTCTTATTAACCCCTCTCTAATTAACCTTTACAGGTAGGCTCCCAGTAAGGAAACAAATAGATATGAAATATCTTGCCCTTTACAACTTTGAACTATACCTCAAAAATGTAAGATATGGCGTATGAAAAGATTAGAACCAGATTGGAACACCTAGTCACAATGGTGACTGCTGGGTGCATATATATGAAAGATGCACCTAGAAGGGGCATTGCACAACATACGTGTGTACCCACATCCAAGCGATGTGGGTGTGGATACACATGTACCTTCCCTGGTTATTGTGTATGCAATGGAAGGAAGAGAGCCTTCATGTAATAAGGAATACGAGACTTGTGTGCATTTGCGCATAGGCCCCGTTCCCCCCGTTAGAATTGTAAGGTGACCCCCAAATAGGGAATTAGCACATGGTGGACCTTGTGTGGCAGAAGTCCTGTGTGGCATCAAGAAACACAGGATGTGGCGAGGTGTCAGCTGAGGACTGGGAGGAAGCTCTCGCCAACTGCAGAATTGTCTCTCCCAAGATCTCTGACCGCCTCACCCACCTATATATCCCCCACCGCTCATACCTGACACCCACCGTATCTCTAGATACAGACCCGCATACAACCCCGGCTGCGACCATCCCAGCGCCACCTTCTATCATCTCCTCTGGACGTGCCCCTGCGTATAGGGGTTCTGGACCCAGGTGGTCCGGTTCCTCCACGACCGCATGGGCTCCCCACTGTCCCTCTGCCCCCGTGAGGCCCCATACACACGACCGAGTTTCTCGGCAGAATTCAGCCAGAAACTCGATCGGAGCTGGATTCTGCCGAGAAACTCGGTCGTGTGTACACTTTTCAGCGAGGAAGCCGACGAGGAACTCGTCGGGCCGAATAGAGAACATGTTTTCTATTTCCTCGTTGTTCAATGAGGAAAGTCGGCCCGCCGAGATGTCGGCGGCTTCCACACTGAACTCGACGAGGAACTCGATGTGTTTGGCACGTCGAGTTCCTCGGACGTGTGTACGGGGCCTCAGTGTGTGCTGGTGCTTCTTTCACTCCCTGAAGCCGAAAAGTACTTGAACATATTTTTACAGGAAACACTATTCCTTGCCAGGCTTCAGATAGCTAAGACATGGATGAGGCCCCCCCCCCCTCCACACTGCAGCAGTGGATCAGAGCTGTAACACTACTCTACCCTTCAAAAAGCTACTCTACGTCCACAGGGGATGCCCAGGCAAATACCACAAGGTCTGGGATAGATGGCTGGGGGACGCCTCCACCTGCGATGCGCCTGACTATTCGTGCTCCTCCCGAGCTGGTGCATATAGAACTAAAACCAACAACACTCTTTCCCTCTCTAACCTGAATATATTGTGTTTTAGAATGATTTGAATTTTAGAAAGTTTTACTTGATAGTATCTGGATTGTAATGGTGAGCGCAACTGCCGGGCGAAAATACCAAATTCGACCACCGGGGGTGCAGGGCCTGAGTATACACAGATCCCCATGGAGAATATACTATATGGTGTAGTGATTCTCCCCGGTATCTGTGAAACTGGTAGTGGGAGGTAAAGGACAATTAAATAGAAGGGGGTGCTTATTGCACATGTGGTTACCAAATAACCTAATTTGAGAACACACCTATAGGAGGCTGACCCTGCAAGACCGCTCACTATAATAAATGTGAGGTGTACAAAGATGGCACCGCCTCAGACCACATCCTATGACGAAACACGTAAGTCGGAGCTTCGGTATGCACTCACGTCATTTCCGGTTGCGGAGCTCCGGTCAGTGGCTTGCAACCTAGCTGTACTATTTTTGTGCTCTTGACTGCATCAAGTGGTGTTTTTAAAGAGATTTTTTATATCTTAAATAAAATCATCCAGATTTACACTATGAAGTATCCATCCTCTTTTATTCCATGAGGGTAATCCGTGGTTTACCACGGAGGAGGTAACAACGATAAACTAAACCACTGTGAACGGCTCATCCCTGGAAAAACATAAGGATCTGGATATCCCATCACGTATGGAATCAAGCAGGAGGTGAACGCCCTGAGGTCTGCCACTACACTCACTAAATGCGATTTACCCCTGCAGGGGGTACAGGGATCTGGTGAGTGGGGAACTGAAGGGGAGCACGGAAGTCACCTAATCTGCTATATAGGCACGAGTCACATTTGGAAGAGCACAAGTCCCTTAAAAGTCTGCCACAAGTTTTTCTGCACTATTAAAAAGACTGAACCTATGTTAGTCACTATTTTTCAGATTTCTAGATGGGGCCAGATCCACAGAACAATTACGCCGGCGTATCTATTGATACGTCGCGTAATTTAAAATTTTGCGCGTCGTATCTTTGTTTTGTATCTTCAAAACAAGATACGACGGCATCTCGGCTCGATCCGACAGGCGTACGTCTTAGTACGCCGTCGGATCTAAGATGCAACTTTTAGGCGGCCGCTAGGTGGCAATTCCGTCTAATTCCGCATTGAGTATGCAAATTAGCTAGTTACGGCGATCCACGAACGTACGTCCGGCCGGCGCATTTTTTTACGTCGTTTGCGTTCGGCTTTTTCCGGCGTATAGTTAAACCTGCTATTATGAGGCGTACTCAATGTTAAGTATGGCCGTCGTTCCCGCCTCGCATTTTGAATTTTTTTACGACGTTTGCGTAAGTCGTTCGCGAATAGGGATTTGCGTAGAATGACGTCACCGTCTTAACCATTGGCTTGTTCCGGTTTCATTTCGAGCATGCGCACTGGGATACCCCCACGGACGGCGCATGCGCAGTTAAAAAAAACCGTTGTTTACGTCGGGTCACAACGTATTTACATAAAACACGCCCCCATCATAGAGATTTGAATGGCGCGCCATTACGCCGCCAAAGATACACTACACCGCCGTAACTTATGGCGCGAATTCTTTGAGGATTCGAAAAAAAAAATTCCGATGGCGTAGTGTATCTTAGATACGCTGCGCCCAGCGTATTATTGCGCGAAGGTACGTGGATCTACCCCATGGTCTTCTGAGAAGAATTTTTTGATACTAGAATGTGTTAATGCACCAGTGTTTTTTGCTCACTAATGATTTGGATATAATATATTTCACATTGCAAGCATAAGGATTGTTCAGTAAAAAAATTAATCACTTGCACTCACTACCCTAAAGAGCGACTCACTGTGGAGGGTTACCCTTCAGGTGTTTCTGTACTGCGTCGCTTTAACTAACAAGTGCGCAGTCGTGCGCCGTTGTACCCAAACAAAATTGACATCCCTTTTCTCCCCCACAAATAGAGCTGTCGTTTGGTGGTATTTGATCACCTCTGTGTTTTTTTTTTTTTTTTGCGCTATAAACAAAAAAAAGTGCGACAATTTTGAAAATAAATAAATAATATTTACCAAGAATATATCAAAGAAAAAAAAAATCTTTCTCAGTTTAGGCCAATATGTAATCTTCTTCATATTTTTGGTAAAAAAATTGCAATAAGTGTATACTGATTGGTTTGCGCAAAAGTTATAGGGCCTACAAAATAGGTTATTGATTTATAGCATTTTTATTTTAAATACATATATATATATATATATATATATATATATATAGCCAGTGGCGTAGCGTGGGTTGTCAGCATAATCTGCGCCCCCTGACCTATTTTCAGCTAGCTCCAGTCTGGTCATATTATCCACTGTGTGAGACAGCGGTGGCTGTAGGGAAGAGGAGAGCGTGCATGATAATGACTGGTAAAGTCTGGATTGGTGACATCATGCATATGTTACTATGTCCCATCTGTTGTTGGCGCTCCCTCCTCTCCACACTTGTGACAGCGCCCCTCTAAATGTTGTGCCCATGGCGGTGGCCCCCCTTGCACCCCCCACGTTACGCCACTGTATATAGCGCATCAAGCAATTATTTTTTACTCTTTGCTATGATAAATATCCAGTAAAATGATATGTTAAATAAATCTCAGTTTTGGCCCTTCTACATATTTTTGGTAAAAAAAAAACACATTGGGGCAGATCCACAGAGCGAGTACGCCGGTGTATCTACTGATACGCCGGCGTACTTTCAAATTTCCTGCGTCGTATCGTTGTTTTGAATCCTCAAAACAAGATACGACGGCTTCTGGGTTAGATCCGACAGGCGTACGGCTTCGTACGCCTTCGGATCTAAGATGCAATACTTCGGCGTCCGCTGGGTGGCGTTCACGTCATTTTCCGAGTCGGGTATGCAAATTAGCTATTTCCGACGATCCACGAACGTACGCGCGGCCGTCGCATTCTCTTACGTCGTCTCTAGTCGGCTTTTTCCGGCGTATAGTTAAAGCTGCTTTTTTGCAGCGTATAGTTAGATTTGCCATGTTAAGTATGGCCGTCGTTCCCGCGTCGAAATTTGAATTTTTTTTTTTTTTTGCGTAAGTCGTCCGTGATTTGGGATGGATGTAGGTCACGTCTAAGTTTAAAAAATGACGTCCTTGCGACGTCATTTCGCGCAATGCACGGCGGGAAATTTAGGCACGGCGCATGCGCAGTTCATTCGGCGCGGGGACGCGCTTCATTTAAATGAAACACGCCCCCTAATCGCCGATTTGAATTCCGCGCCGTTACGCCGCTTGAGATACACTACGCCGCCGTAACTTGCGGCGCAAATTCTTTGGGGATTCGAACCAGCAAAAAGTAAGTTACAGCGGCGTAGCGTATCTCGCATACGCTGCGCCGATGTATTTGTATGTGGATCTACCCCATTAAGCGTATGTTGATTGGTTTGCGCAAAAGTTATCGCGTCTACAAAATAGGGGATAGATTTATGGCATTTTTATTATAATTTTTTTTTACTAGTAATGAAGGTGATCTGCAACTTTTATCATGACTGCAACATTGCGGCATATCGGACACTTTTGACACTATTTTGGGACCATTGGCATTTATACAGTGAACAGTTCTATAAATATGCACTGATTATTGTGTAAATGACACTGGCAGGGAAGGGTTTAACACTAGGGGGCGATCAAGGGGTTAAGCGTGTTCCCTCAGTGTGTTCTAACTGTAGGGGGATGGTCTCACTAGAACATGACAGAGATCACTGTTCCCCATCACTGGGATCAGTAGATCCCCGTCATGTTGCTATGCAGAACTTGTTTACATAGGCATCTCCCGGTTCTGCCTCTCCGTGTCTCGATCGCAGGACATCGAGTCCGCGGGACCCGCTAGCTGCCGATGACAGAGTGACGTACGGGTACATCGTTTTGCGCACCCGTGACACTTTACCGATGTATATTGGTGTGAGCCAGACGGCAAGTGGTTAAATAACCTCTAGCTTTTTTTTTTTTTTGAATAGCATAATTTATCTATTTGTTGCAGAATTTAACCCCCCCCCCTTTTTTTTTGCTAATCTCTTCTTTAATCCCCACTCCCCCTTTTTTATTCTATCTGGGTTTTCTTATTTATTTATTTTGAAAGGGAGAGGAAGGGAATTAAAAGTTAAAGATTTATGTTCGATGCAATATAAGTTGAACTTTAAAGCGGGAGTTCACCCATTTCTAAAAAAAAAATTTTTCTTCCCCTAGATTCCTGCTCGTTCGGTCTAGGGGAATTGGCTATTTGTATATAAAATATGAGCCGTACTTACCCGTTTTCGAGCTGCATCTTCTTCCGTCGCTTCCGGGTATGGGCTGCGGGAATGGGCGTTCCTTCTTGATTGACATTCTTCCGAGAGGCTTCCGACGGTCGCATCCATCGCGTCACTCGTAGCCGAAAGAAGCCGAACGTCGGTGCGGCTCTATACTGCGCCTGCGCACCGACGTTCGGCTTCTTTCGGAAAATTGTGACGCGATGGATGCGACCGTCGGAAGCCTCTCGGAAGACTGTCAATCAAGAAGGAACGCCCATTCCCGAAGCCCATACCCGGAAGCGACGGAAGAAGATGCAGCTCGAAAACGGGTAAGTACTGCACATATTTTAATACAAATAGCCGATTCCCCTAGAGAAAACGAGCAGGAAGCTAAGGGGAAAAAGTGCCCTCTAAGGGTGAACCTCCGCTTTAACCACTTGCTTACTGGGCACATATACCATCCTCCTGCCTAGGTGAAATGTCAGCTTCCAGCACTGCGTCGCTTTTACTGACAATTGCGCGGTCGTGCGACGTGGCTTCCGAACAAAATTGACGTCCTTTTTTCCCCACAAGTAGAGCTTTCTTTTGGTGGTATTTGATCACCTCTGCAGTATTTATTTTTTGCGCTATAAACAAAAAAATACGACAGTTTTGAAAAAAAATACAATATTTTTTACTTGTTGCTATAATAAATATCCCAATTAAAAAAAAAAAAAAAAAAAAAAAAATTCAGTCTAGGCCGATACGTATTCTTCTACATATTTTTGGTAAAAAAAAAAAAAAAAAAAATCGCAATAAGCGACTGGTTTGCGCAAAAGTTATAGCGCCTACAAAATAAGGGACAGAAATATTATTTTTTATTATTTTTTTTTTACTAGTAATGGCGGCGATCTGCGATTTTTATTGCGACTGCGACATTATGGCGGACACATCGGACACTTTTGACACATTTTTGGCACCATTCACATTTATACTGTGATCAGTGCTATAAATATGCACTAATTACTGTATAAATGTGACTGGCAGGGAAGGGATTAACACTAGGGGGTGAGGAAGGGGGTAAATGTATTCCCTATATAGTGTTCTAACTGTGTGTGGAGGGGGGTGACTGGGGGAGGTGACAGATCTGTGTCCCTATGTACAAGAGACACAGATCGGTCTCCTCTCTCCCTGACAGGACGCTGTCTCTGAGAGCCGGCAATGAGAGATGATCTCATATGTTTACATATGATATCATCTCTCATTGGCCGCACAGATCGCCTACCAAACGGCCACTCCGATTGGCCGTTCACGGCGATCTGTGATTGGCTGTGTCCAAGGGACACGGCCAGCACAGAAGTTCCCCGCTGCGCGCTCGGGAGCGAGGAAAGGGGCGGCCGTAAAAAGACGGCGTCCCAGAGAAGTAGAACCACCCTGCGGCCGTATATAGTCGGGAAGTGGTTAAAGGGGTTGTAAAGGTTTGTTTTTTATTTTCTAAATAGGTTCCTTTAAGCGAGTGCATTGTTGGTTCACTTACCTTTTCCTTCCATTTGCCTTCTAAATGTTTTTTTTTCCCTTTGTTTTCTGAATTTCTCAGTTCCTGTTCCTCCTAAGTAAGGTGTTCAGGAAGCTGTTCTGGCTGACTAACCACCGCTCAGATGATGGTGGAAAGCTTACTGAGGTGAAACGGGAAGTGAGAAATTCAGACAAAGAAAAAAACATTTAGAAGGGAAAGCGAAGGAAAATGTAAGTGAACCAACAATGCGCTAGCTTAACCACTTCATTACTGGGCACTTAAACCCCCTTCGTGCCCAGACCAATTTTCAGCTTTTAGCGCTGACGCATTTTGAATGACAATTGCGCGGTCATACAACACTGTACCCAAATTATCATTTTTAACATTTTTTTCCCACAAATAGAGCTTTCTTTTGGTGGTATTTGATCATCTCTGCGATTTTTATTTTTTGCGCTATAAACAAAAAAAGACAAAAAATTGGGAAAAAAAACACAATGGGCCAGATTCACAAAAGAGATACGCCGTCGTATCTCTGTTTCTATCTATGCGACTGATTCATAGAATCAGTTACGCATAGATATCCCTAAGATCCGACAGGTGTAATTGTTTTACACTGTCGGATCTGAGTATGCAGTACCGCGGCCGCCGCTGGGGGGAGTTTGCGTCGTAAACCAGCGTCGGGTATGCAAATTAGGAATTACGGCGGATCCACGACGGATTTTCGCGTTCGCTACGTCGCCGCTAGTCTAGTTTCCCATCGCAAAGTTAGTAGTTTTTTTGGGTGCCCTAACTTTAGTCAGCAAGCGTTTTGCTGTCTAAAGTATGGCCGTCGCTCCCGCGTCGAAATTCAAAATGTAACGTCGTTTGCGTAAGCCGTCCGGGAATACGGAAGTACGCTGCACGCGTCGCCGTTCAAAAAAATTACGTCACTTCGCACAAAGCACGGCGGGAGTTAGGAAACGGAGCATGCGCAGTAGGTCCGGCGCGGGCGCGCGCCTAATTTAAATGTTAGCCGCCCATTCGATTTGGCCCGCCTTGCGCCGGACGCATTTCCGATACACCGCCGCAAGTTTCCAGGTAAGTGCTTTGTGGATCGAGCACTAAACCTGAAAACTTACGGCGGTGTAACTTAAATGGCTTAAGTTTCCAAAGGCGGAATTGTACGTGAATCTGGACCCATATTTTTTACTTTTTGTTATAATAATATCCCATTTTTTTTTTTTTTTTAACTATTTTTTTCCTCGGTTTAGGCCGATACGTATTCTACATATTTTTGTTAAAAAAGAAATCGCAATAAGCAAATTTGATTGGTTTGCGCAAAAGTTATAGCACCTACAAAATAGGGGATAGATTTATGATTTATTTTTTATTTTTTTATTTTGTCAGGCCTGCGATATTGCGACGGACATATCGGAAACTTTTGACACAAATTTGGGACCATTCAAATTTATACAGCGATCAGTGCTATAAAAATGCACTAATTACTGTATAAATCTGACTGGCAGGGAAGGGCAAATGAATAAATGAGGCATAGATAATCAAATCAGTAACACCACATCACGGTATAAGAAAATAAAAAATTGGTGGGAGTGGGAAACAAGCCCTGGGATATTAGAGGCGTTTATAGTAGGAAATAGATCCAAAACAATATGGTAAATACAAAAGTAATAATTTATTGATACATTGAATATTTCATAAAAAGAATACAGAACATGGATGGTCTCTGTGATAGTTTAGCGACTTAAAAAAGCAGCAGAAGAACCTGTTGGGGGATGCCGACATGTTTCGCTCAAGGAAAGAGCATCATCAGGAGCAATACAACAGGATAAGCTACAAAATAAAGAAAAATAATAATACATAAACATAGGGCATTGTAAATACTGCCAAAAGACAACATTGAAAAAAAAACCTGCTGTTACAATACATATACATAATGTAGTAATGAACTACATCAAATGAATATTGAAAAGGTCAAACATTTGTAATAGTGATGATTCATGTAAATACAAAGATCACAAAAACGGATAACATTTCATACAGTAAATGGACCGTGAGCAAACTTACCTATCAAGGCCAGAGATCATCCAATCACATGAAAACCACTGTGTGCCAATAATAAGTCAACAGCTATGAAGAAAATTCCATAGTCTTTTATGCCCACTTCAGCATGCATCCAGGAAACCGCATAGAACCTGTCCATCCAAATGTGGTGTTCACAAATGCTATAGTAAGTAAAGGTAAAAGTAGTGAATACTAAGGGAACAGACCCCTAAAAAATTAGGGGAAACCTCATAAAGAATATGTATATAAAAATATACATCCTATCCACCATCTCCTGCTGCCTGTTTGGTATATGTTTGTTGTTCTCAACACCAATATATATTTTTCTGTTACTATATATTGTTGTGCCACCATGCATGCATTCTTTTTTAGCCTCATTGTTCTCCAGTCTTTCCACGGTTGTTATCACATGCTATATGGGCACTAGGGGCGCACCCGTTTCACAGACTTGTGGTCGGTCTTGTCCGCTAGGGTGATCCCCCCCCCCCCCGGGTGTCCTCTGACCTGTATGCTTACGTTCGTGTTGACCCTTTTACTGGGGCCATCCCGTTCGTTCAGTGCATTGGGTTCAGTTTGTTGCCCCTGGGGGTCGACAACCATCATGGATCAGTCCATTGGGGTTGTCTGCCTCCGCTACACAGCATGCCCATTCGCCGCCTCTCCCTCCTGTGGCTGGCGAACTTGGATTGGGTTCCATCCTCATTGGCAGTCGGCTCTCAGTCTGCCAGGATGTTTTCCCATTTCCAAGATGGCGCCCGCGAGCGTCGCTACCCTGGTGACGCCCGATGCGCGTCACTGCGCATGCGCAGTAACCTCTGTTCCGTTGCAGGGCGGAACAGTGCTATGGGGCGATTTTCCATCTCTTTGCTTTCCCCAATCCCGCACACCTGTCACTAGGCACCACGAGCCCACCCCCAGCGGCGTTGCAACACGCCGTGATGGGGGGTATTTAACCACTTCCCGCCCGGCCTATGGCCGATTTACGTCCGGGAAGTGGTTATGAAATCCTGACAGGACGTTCTAGAACGTCCTGCAGGATTTCATGCCGTGGGGGCGCGCATCGCGGCGATCGGTGATGCGGGGTGTCAGTCTGACACCCTGCATCTCCAATCTCGGTAAAGAGCCTCCGGCGGAGACTCTTTACCACGTGATCAGCCGTGTCCAACCACGGCTGATCACAATGTAAACAGGAAGAGCCGTCGATGGCTCTTCCTCACTCGCGTCTGACAGACGCAAGTAGAGGATAGCCGATCGGCGGCTCTCCTGACAGGGGGGGTTAGCGCTGATTGTTTATCAGCGCAGCCCCCCCTCGGATCGCCACACTGGACCACCAGGGATGCCCACCCTGGAGCACCAGGGTGGGCAAAAAAAAAAAATGCCAGAAAAAAAAAAAAAAAAGCCAGAAAAAAAAATAAAAAAAAAAGGATAAAGAAAAAAGATGCCAGTCAGTGCCCACAAATGGGCACTGACTGGCAACCTGATAAAAATCAGTGCTGCCACCCCAGTGTCCATCAGCGCCACCCCAGTGTCCATCAGCGCCACCCCAGTGTCCATCAGTGCCACCCCAGTGTCCATCAGTGCCACCCCACAGTGCCCATCCATGCCCAGTGCCCACCTATCAGTGCCCATCTGTGCCACCCATAAGTATCCATCAGTGCCGCCCATGAGTGCCCATCTGTGCTGCCTATGAGTGCCCAGTGCCGCCCATGAGTGCCCATCAGTGCCGCCTATGTGTGCCCATCAGTGCCGCCTATGTGTGCTCATCAGTGCCGCCTATGTGTGCCCATCAGTGCCGCCTATGTGTGCCCATCAGTGCCGCCTATGTGTGCCCATCAGTGCCGCATACCAGCGCCGCCAATCAGTGCCACCTCATCTGTGCCCGTCAGTACTACCTCATCGATGTCCATCAGTGCCATCTCATCGGTGCCCATTAGTGCCGCCATATCAGTGCCCGTAATTGAAAGAGAAAACTTATTTACAAAAAAATTAACAGAAAAAAATAAAAACGTAATTTTTTTTCCGAATTTTCAGCCTTTTTTTAGTTGTTGCGCAAAAAAAAAAAATCGCAGAGGTGATCGAATACCACCAAAAGAAAGCTCTATTTGTGGGGAAAAAAGGACGCCAATTTTATTTGGGTACAGTGTAGCATGACCGCGCAATTGCCATTCAAAGTGCGACAGTGCTGAAAGCTGAAAATTGGCTTGGGCGGGAAGCTGCGTAAGTACCTGGTATGGAAGTGGTTAAAGGTCAGATTCAGTTGCTTGTTCATGGCTCTGCTCTGTCAGGGTCCCAGGCTGTTCCTGCCTTTATTTGTTTCCAACCTCCCTGTACAGGTATGTTTATTTTGGTTGTGTGATACAGCTTCCTGCTTATTTCATCTTAAAGCGGAGTTCCGGCCACAATTTCACTTTTTAAATATAAATACCCCTGTAATACACAAGCTTAATGTATTCTAGTAAAGTTAGTCTGTAAACTAATGCCTTGTTTCCACTGAACGGAACGGTTCGGGTCAGTAAATTTGGAACGGTTTAGAATGGACCGGTCTATTCTCTTGAGCGTTTCCACTGCAAATCGGACCATCAGGGACCATTCAGGGTTTAGAAAAAATGCCTAGCGCGTCCACCAATCAGTGGAATGTATTGTATCTCCGCCCTAATGGAACCGTTCCATTTTCTATGGCCCCACATCTGAAGCAGGACCCAGAATGGTCCGGCACGGTTCGGTTTAATGGCACACTTTCATAGTGGAAACACCCAAAATAGCGTACCGTACCGAACCGTACTGAACCGATCCGCTCAGTGGAAACGAGGCATATGGTCCATTTTGTTAGGTTGTTACAGCATTTAGACACTTTATAAAATAGAAATTGACTGGGGCCATCTTAAGTGTGGGCATCATGAAGCCAGACTGTATGACTTCCTGGATTTCAGCCTTGCAGATCTCGCACATGCGCAGTGCTGCACAAGCAGTGTAATAGGTTTCAGATCAGGTTTCAGCACCTGTACTGTCCAAGTCACATGATTCTTCGAGACTGGGGAGTGCACAGACTCCTGGAAAGTTACACCCACTACATTCCCAGGAGTCTGTGAGGTGTAGGTTAGGAAGCTTAAGCACCTAGGTGCAGGAAGTGGGAAGATTAACTATTCTGCCTAGCAACAACATTTTGAAGGCATCTAAAAAAAAAATGTTTTCTTAAAGGACTAATGACATTTTTTTAAAACTACTGATGTAATGTTATATTTATGGGTGGAACTCCACTTTAATGATGTTTTAGGCAGTGGTGTAACTGGTGCTTTTACCTATACCCATATTGATGGTTTGCTCTCCCTACATATCTTTTACTAGCAATCACCATTGCCAGAGGTCCTCTCCGGCTGACTATTGCACATTGGTTTGATTAACCGCTTATGTGCTGGAACGCAATTTTGCCAGCCCTTTCTGATTCGACCCAATTTCCTAGTTAAGGTATTTATATTTTTATATACATATTTTTTATAACATTTTTCTATAACTCTTTATGAGGTTTCCCCTAATTTTTTAGGGGTTTGTTCCCTTAGTATTCACTACTTTTACCTTTACTTACTATAGCATTTGTGAACACCACATTTGGATGGACAGGTTCTATGCGGTTTCCTGGATGCATGCTGAAGTGGGCATAAAAGACTATGGAATTTTCTTCATAGCTGTTGACTTATTATTGGCACACAGTGGTTTTCATGTGATTGGATGATCTCTGGCCTTGATAGGTAAGTCTGCTCACGGTCCATTTACTGTATGAAATGTTATCCGTTTTTGTGATCTTTGTATTTACATGAATCATCACTATTACAAATGTTTGACCTTTTCAATATTCATTTGATGTAGTTCATTACTACATTATGTATATGTATTGTAACAGCAGCGTTTTTTTCCAATGTTGTCTTTTGGCAGTATTTACAATGCCCTATGTTTATGTATTATTATTTTTCTTTATTTTGTAGCTTATCCTGTTGTATTTCTTCTGATGAAGCTCTTTCCTTGAGCGAAACATGTCGGGCATCCCCCAACAGGTTCTTCTGCTGCTTTTTTAAGTCGCTAAACTATCACAGAGACCATCCATGTTCTGTATTCTTTTAATGAAATATTCAATGTATCAATAAATTATTACTTTTGTATTTACCATATTGTTTTGGATCTATTTCCTACTATAAACGACTCTAAAATCCCAGGGCTTGTTACCCGCTCCCACCAATTTTTTCTTAGCAGGGAAGGGGTTAACACTAGGGGGTGAGGAAGGGGTTAAATGTATTCCCTGGGTGTGTTCTAACTGTGTGGGGGGAGGGGACTGACTGGGGGAGGTGACCGATGCTGTGTCCCTATGTACAACAGACACAGATCGGTCTCCTCTCTCCCTGACAGGACGTGGAGCTCTGTGTTTACACACAGAGCTCTACGTCCCTGCTGTCACCGCCGATCATGTGTACCCGGCGGACATCGCGGCCGGCAGGTACACGCATCTGCTTCCAAGCGATGCGCCGGCACAGTGTTTACCCGCTGCGCGCCCCCCAGCGGCGCGCGTGGGTAATGCACAGAAAAAGACGTCCAAAGACGTCCACTCTGCACTTGAGAGCCGCGCTGTGGACGTCTTGTCTACAGCGCGGATCTCAAGTGGTTAAAGGATCCTATTTAGAAAATAAAAAACAAAGCTTTACAACCCCTTTAAGATCAAAACAGGTTAATACTTTTTGTTTTCCAATAGTTTTTATTGAAAGAAAATGAGTATTACAACAACACAGAAGCATCGCCACAAAAGTGTTAACAAACACCTAAGGTCTCCATCCCAATACATAACACCATATATTATTCGGCATCATCATCGTAACAAAAAGCATAATAAAATACTCCAGGGTAAAACACTGAGTGTGGTTCTCCCCAATTAATCAATGACCAAACCTTAGTAGGCCCAAGACCTGCCGGTCAAGAGACCTGGATCTGGAAACCCCAAATCCATTCTGTTGCCTCTATTACTATCCAAACGGGAGGACCCGCTTTGTAAGGCTTCTGTTGGAAAGATGGAGGTGTAAAAAATAAAAATAAATAAGCAGTATCGTATAAGGAAAAGAAAAGAAGAAAAAGAAAAGAGAAAGGAGAGAAAAAAAAAAAAAAAAAGGAGAGGGAACAGATAGGAGAGCAACCGACCAGCCCCTAGAAATCAATTAAATGGATCCAAAACTATATACAATAGACCAATATCGTGGTTTGGGAGGATAAATGTGGTAAAAATGGTACTTATCCCCAAAATTTTGTATAAATTCCAAATGGCCCCAATTTATCTGCCTCCGTCATATATCAAAATAATTAACACCCTTCTAATGAAATACATATGGAACAATAAAAAACACAGAGTCTCTGCCCAAATTCTAAAACGAACCAAGAAAAAGGCTGTACCTGACATTAGACTATACTATAACGCTTCGGTCCTCACACGGGTCATAGAATGGGCTAAAGAGTCACAGGATAAAAGGTGGATAAGTATTGAATGCACTTTAGCGAGGGCACAGTTAGGGAGACTAATCTGGAACCCCCCACATTGTAGAACCCTACACACGTCAACACACGCAATCACACATAACGCTTTAAGGATATGGGATCGACTACACAAACAATTAAAAACTAAATTCAACTCACCCCTTATAGATTTGAAAGAAAACGAATATTTTGCACCCGGGACTAAAGAGGTAGGTGGTAACTGGATTAAAAATAGAACACAGTTAAAAGACATAATATTAAAGGGTAAAATTATGACCCTTCACGAAATCAGGATTGAAATGGAGACACTCTGCGAGTGGAGATACCTTCAGTTGGTGTCATTCGTTAAGTGCCTCCCACACCCATTGAGGTCACGAGAGGAGTACACTACACTGGAACACATGTGCAGTACCGAAAGCTCAAAAGGAAATATTTCCAAAGTATATAAATATTTGCAGAAAATAGACGAGTCGGATACGCTAAATTACATACAAAAATGGGAGAGAGACCTAGGAGTTCCAAGGGGGAAGACGACCATAGGGAGAATCCTTAATTTGACTCATACGTCAGCGGTTGATGTAAAAACCGCCGAGATGAACTTCAAGTGTCTGACAGGATGGTACACTACCCCAGATAAAATGGCCAAATTCGGAGCAGGGGAGTCAGAGGAATGTTGGAGAGGATGTGAGGCAAGAGGAACGATGGCCCACCTGTGGTGGGACTGTATAAAAATCAAAACGTTCTGGGGAAAAGTTTTGGCTTTGATAAAAGAGATAACTAAAAAAGAACTGGAAGACAACCCTTGGATAGTCCTCTTTCATGGGGGAGAAACGCCAGTGAACGAATATAGGGGATCACTGATTCCGCATTTGTTGAACTCTGCGAAACGATTGATACCCCTAAAATGGAGAAACCCGGAAAGCCCGCAAATATGGGAGTGGATCGACTCTGTAGAGGGTACCTATAGGAGGGAAAAAGTAAAATATGGTGTTGAAAAGAACAAGGCAGGAAATGAGGGTATCTGGGAAACATGGATTGAATTCAAAAAGTCTAGGAAGTACGCAGAAAATATGAGAGCGGAATAAGAATGCAGCAGTACAGGAAATAAAAATACTAGGTGGAGTCGGGAGATGGTCTGGTGGGGGGGTGGGAAGGGTAGTTGGGGGGGGGGGGGAGGAGAGGGAAGGGATAAGGATGGGGTGATCCGCCACGTTATCACGTAATGATAGCATGTTGGACCTTGTATTTATGAGGAATGCTCTAGCCAGCCTAAATTGTTAAAGGGCTGAAAGAAGTTATGGAAAAAAAAAAAAAAAAAAAAAATTAAACTATATGCAAAAGCAGAATAACAAATATAGAATCAAGTAAAAAAAAAAAAAAAAAAAAAAAGTACCACAAATGATGCAATACCCGAAATAGAGACGGAATTATGAATAAAATCATGAGCAGGTCTCTTGCTGTGGTTATGTCTGACGTGAAAAAAAAAAATGGATCCATGACCGTAGCTCACACCTCCAGCGATCTTAGATCGCTAGCCAAGTAAGCCAGCCACGGGTCCCAAACCTTATGGAAAATCTCCAGCTTGTCCTGAATCAGTGCCGTCAATCTCTCATTTAGCATTAACCATGACAGTTTCCGTTTAAGCTGTTCGAGCGGCAAGGAGGCGGCGCGCCAATTTCTGGCTATCGTGATCTTAGCTGATATAAAGATAAACTTAAGCAATCGCCTTTGGTCTTTAGAGGCCTCCACCACCCTGTCGCCCAAAAGAGCCTGCTTTGCAGATTTAGTCATGTTCAACTGGGTCAATGAGTAGATAAAATTATATACCCTGATCCAGAATCTTCTGACCTTTGGACATGACCACCAGATGTGATAGGCAGTTCCCACCTGGCCACATCCCCGGAAACAGTTGGGGGTGGCCCCATGAACAAAGGTAGCGAGTCTGGCCGGCACCATATACCATCTAAGCAGCACTTTATAATTGGCTTCTATAATGGACGTGTTTATAAGTGACTTAGAAGCAGTCTCTGCCAGCTCACACCACTTATTTAGATCAAAGGTTTCCTGCAGGTCCTCCTCCCACCGGAGCATGTAATTCAGCTTAGTGGAAGACGACATCAGCATCGCATATAACTCAGAAATATGTCCCCGTAAACTGTCATAGCGAACGCAAAGATACTCCATGGGGGTATGAACCTCCAAGTCTCCCTGGCGGGCCAACTTTTGTATAAAGTGACGTATCTGAACATATCTGTAACATTCTATCAATGGCATTTGATACTTCTCCCGCAAAACCTGCTCAGAGAGAACCTTCCCTCTGTCGCAAAGGTCCGCTATGCGCAGTAGTCCCTTATTCGTCCACCATTGGAAAGCAACTGGGTCGAGACCCGGGGTGAAAGCACGATTTCTCAACAGGGGGGCCAATGGGGAATGAGGCGATTTAAAAGCCTGTGTTCTAGAGACCCTATCCCAAATATCCAAGGAAAAGGATAAAGATGGGCATAAAATGGTGGGTCTGTCTTTAGGCGGAAGCCACAATATATGGGAAATAGGAGACGGGCGACAATCGTAGGATTCCATGATCATCTAGATCGCCTGTGACCGCTTTGAATGGAACCTGGAGAGTTGGGCTAACTGAGTCGCATAGAAATATTTCTGCAGGTTAGGTAGGCCCAATCCTCCCTTCCGTTTCAAGGTATACATAGTGCGTTTGTTCACCCTAGGCCTCTTGTCTCCCCAGATGAATTCAAGGATTTTTCTTTGTAACAACTCCAAGTCACTGCGCACCAAGGCTGTCGGTAATGTACGAAATAAGTACAATATCCTTGGCAAGATGTTCATCTTTATAGAGTGGAGTCTGCCAAACCATGATGGAGGGTGGATTCGCCATTTCGCCAGGTCCTCGATAATTTTTTTAATTAAGGCTGGGTAATTCTTTTTATACAAGGTTTGGAGAGAAGAGGTCAGATTGACTCCCAAATAAGAAAGCATTTCAGATTCCCAATGGAACCGATGTGTTCTTTCGATCACTGACTGGGCAGAACTAGACAAAGAGATATTGAGGGCTCTAGATTTACTATGGTTTATTTTCAAACCCGAGATATCTGAAAATGGCTTTAGAATATTATATAGATTGGGTAGGGACGTGATTGGTGAGGACATAGTCAGCAACAAATCATCTGCAAAAAATAAACATTTATGCTCGTAGCCACCACCAACGATCCCCCGAACATCCTGGCAGTCCCTGATTTTTATTGCTAACGGCTCTATAGCCATGACAAACAGGAGCGGGGACAACGGGCATCCCTGTCTAGTGCCCCTTCTGATGTTTAGAGATTGAGAGGGGTATCCTTTAATCATTAAGGAGGCCGTCGGTGTATCGTAAAGCGTACGAAGGAGAGCCAGGAAACGCTCACCAAATTTGTACCGATGTAGCACGTCGAAGAGATAATCCCAGGAGAGGGAATCAAACGCTTTCTGGATGTCTAATGAAAGCAACATACCTCCTCTAGGACCCTCCCCATCCCAGTTTTATTGAATCGCCGAGATCAAATTGATAATTCTGCGAGTTTCTGACGCCTGTCTATTGGGAACGAAACCCGCCTGGTCCAGATGGATATAATGAGGGAGAAAAGTATTCAGTCTTAGAGCCAGGACTTTAGTTAATATTTTCAGGTCAGTATTAATTAACGAGATTGGGCGATAATTCGCACAATCTCCATGGTCTTTGCCCGGTTTCGGTATGACATGAATGAAAGCCGCGTTGTCGTGTGTAGGGATTTTGCCATCCCGGCGTAGATCATTAAAATATTTACATAAATGAGGGGTAAGAACGTCTCGATATTTCCGGTAGTAATGACCAGAAAAACCGTCCGGTCCAGGGGCCTTTGTGGGATTCAGACATTTAATGGCCGCCCCAATCTCAGCTTCAGTAATCGCATCATCCATCAGGTCCGCATGGTCTCGGGAAATTTTGGGCAATTTAAGGTCATGAAAAAATGCTTCGAGCTTAGTCCGGTCCAAACTGTCCCGCTGGAGATACAATGACGAGTAAAACTTATAGAATTCCCGAACGATCCGCTCAGGGTTTTGAGTGAAGTGGCCGGTCGGTAAGCGCAACTTCGGCAGAGTCGGGGTGTACGGTCGGGGCACCAATTTCCTCGCTAACAACGTAGATGGTTTGTCCCCCATCGTATAAAACCGATGTTTGGACCAACTGATGTGTTTCTCAGCTTGCGTAGTCAGACTAAGATTCAGCGCCAAGCGTGCCTCGTCAATTTTAAAACTCAAATCTGTCTGGGGGTTCCTATGCTGTTCCAACATTAGGGCCTCCAAGTCGTCCTCCAACCGAGAAATTGTTTGCTCCCGCGTCCGCTTCAGTCTACTAGCTATTTGGATCAGTTTGCCCCGTATTGTTGCTTTGTGGGCAGCCCAAGTTATCGCAGGGGAGGTGTCAGCTGATTTATTAACTTCAAAGTATGCCTGTATTTCCCTCTCAATTTCCCCATAGTGGACAGGGTCATTCAGTAAGCTAGCGTTGAGGCGCCACGGTGAGGGGGTGGCTTTAGTCCACAGCCCTCTGGTGGATAATTTTATCGGAGAATGATCCGACCAAGGGGTAGTTAAAATTTTTGCAGAAGTCACGTATGGGAGCAAAAGAGGTACGGACCAAGAGATGGTCAATCCTAGAGAAGGATCGATGCACCTGGGAATAGTAAGTAAAATCCCTCGTTGAGGAATTGCACTCCCGCCAAATATCAATCAGATCACACGAATTAAACAATCGTGCAACCTTGCAGCTACTCGCCGGGGGACGCCTCATGATTGATTTAGTCGGGTCCGATTTATCCATAGTCCTATCCAACGGAATATTACTATCCCCTCCCATTATCAGCTGTCCCTGAACCTTAGGCAATAGTATCCGAAGCATATTTCGGAAAAATTCCAGCTGGCCCGTGTTTGGGGCGTAATACGTGATAAAGGAAACTAGCTGATCGTGGAGACGACCCACTGCCATCAGGTATCTCCCCTCCCTGTCTTTGACTACAGTTATAGGTGTGAAGGGAACTCTCTTAGAAAAACAAATAGCTACTCCCCCTTTCTTTTCCGGGCCACACGAGAGGAAATATTGTGGATACCTAGCATTGAGGTATCGAGGTGCCGAGGACCTGGCGAAATGGGTCTCCTGTAGCAGGAGAACGTCAGCCCTCTGCTTATGATAAAACTGAAAGGCTTTGGTTCTCTTGATAGGGGAGTTAAATCCGTGGATATTATGAGTAATGACTGCATAATCCGTTGAATAGGATCTAGCCATCGCGGCAGGGCAGAGCACTCTTACCTTGGGACATCAAGCGGGTTGGAGAAGTCACTGTGGTGATTGATGATCGCAGGACAGTCGCTGGAGATGCGAGGCGGACCGGGAGCTGGAACGGTGCCCTCAAAAGAAAAGAAGAAAGGATAAGAGAAAATAAAGCAAGAAACAAAAGGAATAACAGTAGGCCTAGCGGCCAAGATCCTGAATGAACATATCTGTAATAACAGATCAAAATAGTATCCGAACGGGGGAAAACTCCCGGAACAAAGTGTGCAAGGGTACCATCCTCCTGGGAGGGTGAGTAGTCTTGCAATCGGGTGGCACATATAACCACTCCAACCCAAAAAATATAACACTCCTGTGCTGACAATCGGTGCGTGAAAAATTGCCTAGTCAGACAACATTCCTGCTAAGAGGGAAAAAACTGGTCAGTCAAGCAACACGTATTTAAACATTTCTCAGCATATCTCACTGATCCCCACCCTCCCCCCCAACCCCAGGCAGTCCACCGCGAAGAACAATATGTAGTTGAGCTGGATTCCAACCTGTCCGGGTTCCAGCAATCAAAACCCCGGGGGGGGGGGGGGGGGAGGCCAGAGGGGCCCGAGGACCAGAAAAATACAAAACGGGTAAGAAAGCAAGTAAAAGTATAAAAATAAAAATTCAAAAATCTCAGAAGTACACAACCACCCTCCGCACAAAAAGGCGCGGAAAGGGAGGCTATAGAGGGGAAGCTCCAACAAGACATCCAAGCTTCATCTTTGGCATCGGGACAATTGTGTCCCACCACAAATGAAAAGCCACCAAATCAGTCGGGTGCTTAATCAGGTCTTTCGCTGCGACTGCCTGGTCTGGCGCTTCTTGACATCCTGCCATAGCGGGGAGATGGGACGATCCTCATCCCGTCGAGGCGACGGGGTCGGAGAGCCCCGAGCGATGATTCCCAATTCCAGGAGCAGATCCTCTCCCGCCTGGAATGTTGTGAACGAATAAGAGCGGCCTTTATAAGCAAAAGACAGTTTAAACGGAAAAGACCATCTGTACTTTATCTGCTTGTTGATCATTTGCTGCAGTAAAGGCTTTAAATTCCTGCGTTTCATGACCGTTGATGGAGCCAGATCTGTGTAAAGCTGTATCGGGGACCCCCGCAGTGACAGGTCCGGTCTGTTTCGAGCCGTCAACATCAGTTTTTCCTTAATGCGATAGAAATGCGGCTTGGCTATTACGTCGCGCGGCAGACCGTCCGACCGAGGGGCTGTCAGGGCCCTATGGATACGATCGATCTCCATGTGGTGGTCAGCAATATCAGGTATCAATTCCTTCATAAGCTCTCCCATGGCCTCTTCCAGGTCCGTGCACGTCTCAGGAAGACCCCGTATGCGAACATTGTACCTGCGAGTGCGTTCTCTAAATCTTCAATTTTATTATTTGCTTCCTCCAGCCTAGTTTGAAGGTCAGTGATCATGCTAGCATTCTGATTGACTTTTTTGACCGTACCATCCACTTTAGTCTCTATCCGGTCAAAGCGCTCTCCAAAGCTATGAATGTCCCTCTTAAGATCTGTTGTGATGAGGGTGCAGGCCTTGGACAGTTCCTGCTGCAGCATTGTGGAGAAGCGTGCCAGCAGCACAGCATCTGGGGAATACTGTGGGATCTGAGCCATCACAATGTCCTGTCCCTGCTGGCTAGCCTGGCTGGCCTGGCTGAACATGGCCTCAGCCAAATCCATCATGTTTCCCCCTAGGGATGAGGCTGGAGAGTCCACTGCCTCCTGTTGGGCCACATAGGGGCCCGGGGACGGGGGTTGTAAAGTTGACTCACCCCTCCTGCTGCAGGCCGCCGAGTCTCCCGAGGATTGGGAAGCAAACGGATCCCCCACCAGCTCTGGTAAGCTGTCCTGGCTGGATGTCCGTGCCAGAGAGGCCCTGGAAGCAGCACCGCCTCGTGCGTCGCTCCGTCCCGACGCCATTTTAGGTTGCGGCCTAGCGTTTGGGGAAGGCCCTGTGCCGCCGGACGATCCGGCGTGTTTATTTTGTCCCCTCTTCGGCTGTCCTCTAGCCCTTCTGTTCATTCCCCTCTCGGGAACACAGCCGCGATGCTTGCGGCGCTCGATCCCCTCTGTCAGCGCTGTTTGTAGCCGGATTCAGGGCCGGAGCGAGCAGAGCTCAGCTAGAGCACGTCTGCTCCAGAAGTCCCGCACATGCGCACTAGGTTAATACTTTTTACTTGAAAAATAGATTTTTTTTTAAATAAAAATACCCCTTATGCATCATATGGTGTAAATACCACATATAGATATGCCATTCTTTGATGTATATTGTTCCCGTCAATTCCCGTTGCCTCGCAAACCAGAGCTCATATTTTAACTTTTTGCACGATAAAATGTAAAACTTTTTGTAAATAAAAGAATCTGTGTTTTTTATAAATCGAAATCTATTGACTCTTTTTGCTGCTAAGAAAAACTTAAATTTTTCAATTACTATTACCGTATATACTCGAGTATAAGCCAAGTTTTTCAGCACATTTTTTTGTGCTGAAAAGGACCCGCTTATAATCAAGTCACCTTTTTGCGCTTGATCTCCTGGACTTTGGGGACCCGGTACCGGCACACATGTAGCCCCACTCTTCCTCTACAAGTGTGCAAAGTTTGTTGTCCGGGGGACCTACGGCCGGGGAGCACCGATTTTTTTTAAACCCGGGCATTCCTTTTTATAGACTCCCATGTTAAACAGTAAACAGTAATTTCTTCCGGATAATTTGGGAACAAGGTTACGGCCGGTCCTAGGTCCCCTGGACCCGAAACTTGGCACACATATAGCCCCATTTCTCCTCTACTAGCGTGCAAAGTTTGTTGTCTGGGAGACCTACGGCTGGAGAGCACCGATTTTTCAATGTCGGGCACTCCTTCCATAGACTACCATGTTAAACATCAATCTAGTCATGGGCAAAGTGAGGCAAAGTGAGGCATGCAGATGGACACCCTAGGCTTATACTCGAGTCAATACGTTTTCCCAGTTCTTTGTGGTAAAATTTGGTGCCTCGGCTTATATTTGGGTCATCTTATACTCGAGTATATATGGTATTGTGGGGTGTGCAGCCTTTTCCTGACTCTCACATACCGTATTTATCAGCGTATAACGCGCACTTTTTTGCCCTTAAAATCAGGGCAAAATCGCGGGTGCGCGATATACGCCGATACTCGCTTCCCGCGCTGTGTTTGAACCACTCCGCCGACATATACCGAGCGCAGTACACTCGGGCAGGCTCGGCTCCGCTCGCGGTCACATCCTGTGCGTCCTGTACGTCCTTTACGCGAGAGGAGCCAAGCCTGCCCAAGTATACCCGAGTGTACTGCGCTCGGTATATGTCGGCGGAGTGGTTCAAACAGAGCGCGGGAAGCGGGGATCGGCTGAAAAACACAGCGGGGAGGACACCACGATGGCCGCAGAAGGACGCCAGACCGGATAAGGCCGCCGATGGACGCTGGGCAAGACACAGACGAGGGGCATCCAAACTGTAAATATTTCTTTTTTTTCCAGGAATTTCCCTTCCAGGTTGGGGGTGCGCGCTATACGCCGGGGGCACGTTATATGAAGATAAATACAGTATGTGTTTTTCCATTATAGATACTTTTTACTTTAACTACATTTGAATTCAAAGGCTCATGCACACTGCAGCTCAAGCAAAACAAAGCTGCTTTTACAAGCATTTGAGCTTTATTTTTGGCTTGAAGAAGCTTGTGCTTTTTTGTGCGCATGTTTTTTTAAAAAAAAACATTTTTTCCACAAACCCTCCTAGATAGTATTTTTTTGACCACTGTATAAACAAACAAAAAAAAGCTGGAACAAATCTTTTTACCCGTTTTCAAGCTTCTTTGTGCTTTTTTGGGGCACTAGCGCCTCTCAAAAAACACGAGTTTGATGGGTTTTATTTTCTGCCTGTAGGAGCATATAAATGAAAATGCCTGAAAAAGTCATAGGGGTTTATAATATATATATATATACACACACACACACACACACGTTCATTTGCTCTGTTTTTTTTGTTTAATACATTTTTTTTGCTGTTTCAGAATAGAAAAACAATACGATGCATTCTATATCAAAACACCTAAATAGCACAGAAAATAAAAAACAGAATTTTTGCTTGGACATGATTGGATGATAGAAATCAGCAGAGCGTCCCCTCATTTCAGATCTACCCCTAAGATCTACAGCAACTGCACTTTCAAGTGCACTTGTAGTGCATTTTGCCTTTAGTAAATAAATCCCTATTGCCGCGTACACACGATCGGAATTTCCGACAAAAACTTATGCTGTCGGAAAAATTGAGAACCAGCTCTCACATTTTTATTGTCGGAAATTCCGACAGCAAATGTCCGATGGACAAATGTCCAAATGTCCGATGGAGCCTACACACGGTTGGAATATCCAACCCAAAGCTCACATCGAACATTTGTTGTCAGAAATTCCGACCGTGTTTACGCTGCATATGGCTAACATGGAGGGGACTTCCCAGGCAGAATTAATAAGAGCTCAAAAGCCTGTAGGAACTGTTTCTTTGAGCTGCAGTGGATTTTTTCCCAGACGGATTGTTGGCTCAAACACGGTCACACAAATGTTGTCTGAATTTACGAACGTCAAGAACGCGGTGACGTACAACACTACGACGAGCCGAGAAAAATTAAGTTCAATGATTCTGAGCATTCGTAGGCTTTTCGTGCGTCAGAATCGCAGACAGACGATCCGAATTTCCGACAAGAACTTTTGTTTTGTCGGAAAAATTGAGAACCAGCTCTCAAACATTTGTGGTCGGAAATTCCAACAGCAAATGTCCGATGGAGCACACACGCGGTCGGATTTTCCGACAATGAGCTCACATGGAACATTTGTTGTCGGCAATTCCGACCGTGTACGCGGCATAAGGCTCCATTCACATTAATGCTTTTTTTTTATGCATTTTGCAGAAATGCAGGTAATTTTTTTAACATGGTTTCCTATGGAACATGTTCACATCAATGCTTTTTTGTGCCTCTGCGTTTTTGGAAAGGGTCAGGGACTTTTTTTCCTGCAAAAAGCAGCGTTTTGCATGCAATAGAATTCAATGGACCTGCATCAAAAACGCAAGTGCCGCGATTTGCATTTTGCGTTTTTTTTAAATGCAAAAAAATAATAAAAATTACTGGCAAAAAAAAAAACAAAAAAAAAAAAAACGCAAATCGCGGTAAAAACGCACGTCAAAAAAACGCACCAAGCACCCCAAAAAGCATTGCAAAAACGCTCAAAAGCAACATGCATAGGTGTGAATCGAGACTTAGAGAGCTGTGAATTAACATTGTTTTGAAACTATTTGGGTGTTTTGATATAGAATACATTGTATTGTTTTTCTATTCTGAAACAGCAATAAAAAAAATATAAAACAAAAAAAAGGAGCAAATAAAAGAATGAAGAGAAATAATGAATTGAGAGTGCACGCAGACCCGTCCGTTCCACTGCGATTCATGTCTTGGGTGGTGCTGATCTCACTCAGGTGTTGATTATCTCATAGATCACTGTGGACAATGGTGCAACATAAGAAGTCTATCCTCAGAGATTGTATACAGCAAGAAAAGTCTAACACACACACACACACACACACACACACACACCAGGTTCTGGATGGATTTGAACCCATGAACATTTTGTATCTGAACGGAATCAAAGCAAAGCTTACCTGTGCTGGGTGATGATTATCCAGACTTCAGAATGTCCTGCAGGTTAATCTCTGGTATGTCTGTCTTCAGAATGATTTTCCATTAAGGGCTGTAAAAAGGTAAGCTCTGGTCCTAGCACCGCCCTGCTGCCACCTTATCTAAACATATTAGAGTATGTCATGTAGACATAGACAACTGTATAACGATCAAAGAACGCTATGACATCAGGTCTGCCAGAAGCACCGTGACAATCATTCTGAATTTGGTAGCAATAGGATTGTATAAAGGCAGATCAACTAAATTAATCTGAGCTTTAGCAGTTCACTGCTTGACTTTGGGTAGTTATTTACGAAAGGCAAATCCACTTCCCACTACAAGAGCAAAGTGCACTTGAAATTGCACTTGAAAGTCCACTTGGAAGGGGTAGATCTGAAATGAGGGGAAGCTCTGCTGATTTTATTATCCAATCATGTGCTAGCTAAAATGCTGGTTTTTATTATCCTTGTGTAGCGCCCCCTTTACTTTCAGTAAGGGCACTACGCTAAAGTTAGTGGGAGAATGAGAGAGATAAGTTGCTCTCATTCTTGATTGTGTTAAAATTGGCTGTCGCCAAATCTGGATTGTTCTGTGGGTCAGTCTGTGCGTCCAGAGATACGGTCTCATCTCTGGACGGCAGGTGGCGCCAGGGGATCCAGGCGGAGCCGCTTCTTCCCAGCAGCCAATGAGAGGAGTTGAGCCTCGCTGTGCATGCCCGGGAGGGGGTATTTCTGTGGTGGAAGCCGTTGTTCTTGGTTCTTCACGGGTTCCTGGTTCCAGGTGCGGCACCCAACTTTATGGTGTGCACACAGTGGCGGAACTACCGCCATAGCAACCCACGCGGACGCTATGGGGCCCGCAGCCGAGTAGGGCCCGGTAGGACCGCTGATAGGTTACAGTGCGGAATTAAAAAAAAAAAAGTTTATTCTAAATTTCCCCCCCCCCGCTCAGCCACTCCCGCTAGCTTGGGGGGGGGGTGTATTGTTCCTATTTCTCAGGCCCCTCCTCTCTGATTATGTGGTGTTGGGACTCGGGAGTAGAGGGACTTTTTTTCCAGTTTCGGGCGCATGTGCAGTGCATCCCGCGCCCGCTCTGCTGCTTACAGTCCCGGCCACCAGCCTGCAGCTGCCCATTTCCTTCCCTGGCGGAGTGATCTTGCTCCCCTTAGCTTAGATTGCGAGTGAGAGGCTGTGAGGTGCGCGGAGGTGGCAGACAGCTGACAAATTCCTGAAGCAGAGGGGAAGCTGGAATTCGTGGCTGCTTCAGCACAGGAGTGCTTGGAGGTGGGTTAGTGGCGACACAGAAGGGGGAGCATGTTTGTCTGCACCCCATTCAGGCTTATTCCTTATTCAGCACTGAAGTATAGGGTGACACTGACAACTGTTTCTCAATTGTGCTCCTTCTGACACATAAGTCACAGACATCAGGACGTCAGTACAAATGACATACAGGCATAGGCGTGCGCACGGGGTGTGCCTGGGCACACCCTAATGCCCAGGCACATCCATCACACCCCAGGACATTTTTCTGCCAGCAGAATCTCTATTTCGGCACCTCTGATTAATAACAATGGCTGAGCTGCTACTCTGCAATTGGGACCATCATTTCATTGGCTGTGTAACTCTTGTGAATGCAGCCACTGATCGCGGAGTGAGAAAGCAGGTGGCCGCATTTTCCGATGCTACTTCTATAGTTCCGGCTACAGCATCCCTGAAAGCTGAATATCACTCCGCTGCCTGCTGTCAGGGATGTTGTAGCTGAAACTGTAGAAGTAGCATCAGTGCTGGATTAAGCCCCTGATTTTGTCATCTGATCTGAATCTGATCTTTCTAATCTAAAGCAGTCTTGCCAGCTCTTACCATGGGGCTTCCGCAGCCCACAAGTGTCCTTTCCTGACAAGAAAACCATTCCAGGATCGTCCCAGGCAGAGGCAGGGGATGTAACTTTTTCCTCCCTGCTCTGCCTCCGAGTGCCCCGCCTCCCAGCTTCCTCCCTGCAGTGAGGTTCGAGTCTGCCAACAATGAAGGAGACCTGCCAGGACATGGGACTTAGGAGATGTCACTGGTAAGGAGAGAGGGGGGAACAGACTCTGGCAGTGTGTGTGCGGATGGCACTACAGCAGGCAGGGAGGGAGGGAGAGAGGATGTCCTCTCCTGCAGTGCAAGTCACACTGTGTGTGTGTGTGTAGGACCAGGAAAACTGCTGAGAAATGGAAGTCCAGCCTACTATGCTGGGATTTGTAGTTCCATTGAGGGGAGGGCAATATACACACATAGAAAGTGTATCATGGACTAATGGGACTTGCAGCAAACTTTTAAAGTTTATTGTCTCTATATCTGTGGCACGCATCTTGCACCATTATGTGTATTTGTCCAGCGTTGTGTTAGGAAAGTGAATGAATTTTCGCTTTCCTAACACTGAACCGCCTCTCAGTCAATCAGGTGCTCAGGTCTGTTACCTGTCGCCTGATTGGCTGAAACGACAAACGCTGTGATTGGATGCCTATCAGGCATCCAATCATAGCAGAGGACAGGAGAAGACATCGAGGAGCGTGGAGGAAACCTCTGCCCCACGAGACAAGGTAAGTGCTGGGTGGGGGGTGCAGACTGGCAGCATTTGATGGGCACAGTAGTGGCAATTGATGGGTACAGTGGCTGTGTTTGATGGGCACAGTGGCGGCAATTGATGGCACAGTGGCTGCGTTTGATGGGTACAGAGGCTGCGCTTGATGGGCACAGTGGCGGCAATTGATGGGCACAGTAGCTGTGTTTGATGGGCACAGTGGCTGCATTTGATGGCACCGTGATGACAATTGATGGGCACAGTGGCTTCAATTTGATGGGTTTTCTTTTCAGTTTGTTCGCGACCCCCAAAATTTTTGAGCACCAGCCGTCACTGCCCCCTTCTAGAAATACTTATTGTCTGGTTTAAAGGGGAACTCTGCAGACTCTGGGGTAAAAGGGGTAAAAGGGAACTCTGATGTAAGTGGGATCTCAGTGGACTCTGTGGTAACCAGAGACCCCCTCACATCAGAGCCCCCCCCTTTACATCACAGTCTGAAGAGCTCCCTTTTGTGTCAGAGCCCCCCTTTACAGTGTATATAAAGGGGGACTTTGATGAAAGTGGGAAATCCTGATATAAGAGGAAATGCTGGGGACTCTAGTGACCTAAGACCCCCTTATATGACAGTTCCCCTTTACACCACAGTCCACAGCATTCTTTACATCAGGTTTCCCAGTCTAAAGGGGAACTCTGGGGACTCTGATGTAAAAGGGGAAACTGTGAGATAAGATGTAACACTATTGATTCTGGTGTAAGGAGGAATGCTGTGGACTCTGATGTAATGGAGGACTCAGATTTGAGGGGGGAACTGTGACATATGTAGCGATACGCAAACAAATCGCTCTTCATAGAGCATTTTAGAGGTGGCAAGGAGGTGTTGTATCGCCTCCACACCACCTGCTTTAACCCCCTGAACTCCACACTGCACACAGTTGCGGGGAGCTTGCAAAGTGCCGGCATTCACTTGACTGGGTCAAAGTCAACGGGTGCTACACCTGCTGAAAGCAAAAAGGGGTATAATTGCAGCTGCTGCATTTGCCTCTACAGCTAAAAGGTGGTAGCGGTTGAGGGGTGGTAAAAGAATGGCTCAGCATATACATACATATATGTGTATATATATATATACATATATACATACACATTATATATATATATACACACACACACGTGTGTTTGAGCTTTGGGGTGCACACCCTAATGCAATAGGCTGCGCACGCCTATGCATACAGGTGACGCTGGAGTGAGTGTATGTAGACAGAAATGTGACTGAATAAGCATGGAGGAGATCAGAAGCACCAAGATTTAACAAAGGATGAAAATGGAAAATATATAGCAATTGTTAATGCAAACTAAATGCTATCCAATGATAAAAAATAATCAAAGACAAGAAATGATGGAAGCACCAACCCACTGCCAAATTGCTGGTTTATATGAGAAATAGACACTTTCTGTCACTAATAGCATTTAAAGCAGAGGTTCACCCTATAAAAAAATTCTAACACTACATCCAGCCCAGTTCTGCAAATAAAATTACACTGACATTTTTTATACGGTGAACCCCCACTTTAAGCAATTCCGACTTTACAACTGCCACTTCTCAGCGCTGATGAAGAGAGACTACTGCAGTCTCCGAAATGTGTTTGCTTTCCTTCATTGACTGCTGAGTCTAATAAAGACTGTTCTGGACACTTACTAGTGGGCTGGCACGTCTGTCATTTCTAATCTTTGAAGATTTATAAAAGGACCACCTGTAGGGCCACTGTATGGATGCAGAGCTGCCTGCTAAACCCTCAAACTAAACCTACGAACAAATACTAAGATCCATCTCCACTAACGCTGCTTCTACACCTAATAAAACGTCATTCAGCTGTAAAAGTATAGAAATTGTTTCATTTCCCCAATTCTTGCCTAACAAGCTTGTCTTAAGCTGGCCATACATTATACAACTTTCTTGATCAATTTCCTTTTAGATTTACCTTCAACTATGTAGTGCAAGGGTCTATTTGGCTGCATACAAATTGAGAGTCTTTGATAAGATTATTATATAGTTTTGGTAAATCTTAAGGAATATTGTACAAGGAAATTGTATAATGTATGGCCAGCCTTAACCTATAAAGTGATACTGTTTTATACTGTGGCAGGTTAGCTCCCCTGAACGAATCACCATAGCTTTACGTCGGGCCGCTTTAAGTGCTGTAGCGGGCACGGGGCGCGCGCCCCGTGGCACAACCGCTGGAGCCAATGCTCGTGGCTGCCACCTGCGATGCTCGCTGGCCACCCGTGACTGCTCCTGACAGAGACAGAATGGAGATCTGTCAATATAAATAGAGAGATCTCCATTCTGTCAGGGGAGAAGAGACAGATCTCCTGTTTTTACTGTTGAGGAACTCCTCCTTCAGGCAGTCCCAGCCCCCCACAGTTAGAAACAATCCCTAGGCAAAACAGTTAACCCCTTGATTGCCCCCTAGTGTTGACCTCTTCCTTGCCTGTGACATTTATACAGTAATCAGTGGTTCCAAAAAAGTGTCCAATCTGTCTGACGCAATGTCGCAGTCCCGCTAAAAATCACAGATCACCGAATTACTAGTAAGAAAAAAAATTATGAAAAAAATGCCATAAATCTATTCCCTATGCTAAAACCTTTGCGCAAACCAATCAATATACGCTTATTGCAATTGAGGAAGAAATTCGATTTTTTGTGAGGATATTTATTATAGCAAAAATTAAAAAATATTGCTTGTTTTTTCAAAATTTACGCTTTTTTTAGGTTTACTGCGCAAAAAATAAAAACCGCAGAGGTGATCAAATACCACCAAAAGAAATCTCTATTTGTGGGAAAAAAAGGACATTTTGTTTGGGTACAATGTCATCACGACGCAATTCTCAGTGCCGTATCGCAAAAAATGGCCTGGTCATGAAGGGGGCAAATAACCAATATGGTTATTAAAATTTTTGTTTTGCTGTTCAAAATTAATATAAGCTGTTGCTTGGGTACTGTGCCACATGAGTGTAGTAATGTGTTGTTCAATGGCATTAGTTCATTTTTTTTTTGGAGGGGGGGCCCCATACAACATTTTGCTATGGGGCCCTGTGATTTCTAGTTAAGCCCCTGTGTGCACACATTGCGGGCCCCACCACTATGGCCTACCTGGCCTGGGGTCGCACGCTACGCCGAGTTTCAGACTCTGGGCCCTCCTGGTCTGGAGCAATTGATGCTACCAAGGGGCCCCAGTGACTTACTGGGTCCCCCTTCTACTGAGGAGATCCCAGGCTGTATGCTGTTCAGTGGGGGATTGGCTTGAGGAGAACCCGGAGGCAGGTTATCCAAAAGGGCTTGAACGAACCATCGGGCATCTGGTGGCTGGAACATTGACAGGTACACTTGCACTGTCAACCGGTGACCCTAACGCTAATTACTGGGAGGATTTTCTCAATCATTTAGCTCATCCAAGGTCTCATCTGAGTCAGGTCTGTGGCAGAGGCCTGTTTCTCCCAGCAACCTTGAAGTGGCACTCCGGCTGGAGTGGCGATGAACTGTACTACCACAGAAAGCAGGATTGCTTTCCTTCTATCCAAGGCCTGATACCGCAAAGTTCCTTTACTTCATCAACCTTTTCTGAATACATCCAAGTTGATGTTGGGCCAAGAAATAAAGCATTCAGAAAACCTTATCTACGGAAAAAAAAAACAGTCTGTCACTGTTCTGCACTGCATAATAGAATAAATAAAGTGTGGTATGCAACTTCAAATCATTTGGTATAATATACACTATATTGTAAAAAGTATTAGTACGTCTGCCTTTATTTTAATGGCATCCCATTCTTAGTCCGTAGGGTTTAATATTAAGTTGGTCCACCCTTTATATAACCTTTAATAGCTTCAACTCTTCTGAGAAGGCTGTCCGCAAGGTTTAGGAGTGTGTCTATGGGAATGTTTGACCATTCTTCCAGAAGCACATTTGTGAGGTCAGGCAATGATGTTGGCCGAGAAGGCTTGCCTCGCAGTCTCTGCTCTAATTCATCCCAATGGCCTTCTATCAGGTTGAGGCCAGGACTCAGGTGCAGGCCAGTCCAGTTCCTCCACCCCAAACTCGCTCATCCATGTCTTTATGGACCTTGCTTTGTGCACCGGTCCAAATCATTTGGTGGAGGGGGGATTATGGTGTGGGGTTGTTTTTCAGGGGTTGGGCTTGGCCCCTTAGTTCCAGTAAAGGGAACTCTTAAGGCGTCAGCATACCAAAACATTTTAGACAATTTCATGCTCCCAACTTTGTGGGAACCGTTTTGGGATGACCCCTTCCTGTTCCAACATGACTGCGCACCAGTGAACAAAGCGAGGTCTATAAAGAGGAGGAACTTGACTAGACTGCGCAGACCTCAACCTGATAGAACACCTTTGGGATGAATTAGAGGAGAGACTGTGAGCCAGGCCTTCTTGTCCAACATCAGTGCCTGACCTCACAAATGCGCTTCTGGAAGAATGGTCAAACATTCCTATAGACACACTCCTAAACCTTGTGGACAGCCTTCCCAGTAGAGTTGAAGCTGTTATAGCTGCAAAGGGTGGGCCAACTCAATATTGAACCCTACAGACTAAGACTGGGATGCCATTAAAGATGGCCTCCGACAGCAAAAATTTGAGAGCTGGTTCTCAAATTTTCTGACGGGAAAAGTTCTTGTCGGAAATTCCGATTGTCTGTATGCAATTCCAACGCACAAAAATCCTACGCATGCTCGGAATCATTGAACTTTTTTCTCTTCTTGACAGTCGGATTTGTGTGACCGCGTGTATGCAACACAAGTTTGAGCCAACAAGAGTTACCTTGCTGTTCCACTGATCTGATGGCTATAATGTTATAGTCATTGACACAAAACAGGCATTCATGGAGTGAAGTCAGAAGTCCTGAACTCCATACTTGTTGTGGGTCAGTGATTTAGAAGAGGATACAAGCAAGATGGCCAGCATTTTTGGAAGGAGAGATGGTGAGACGGAGCTTTAAGCCCCCTATACAGGGGCTCCCTAATACATTTTATGGATGTCAAAAGTGGCCCTATGTATGGGAGGACAGTTATACTATCAGACGTCTAGAGACATGTTTGATTGGTAAATGGGATGAGCTCAGGTGTGTTTGGATTGGCGATGCACCAATCATAAGCAGGCCAAGACATTCCCTGCCCCAAAGCCACATGTTTTTAAGAGGCATGTGTGGGTGCAAAGCAGAGAATGCCTTGTCCACTTATAATTTCTGGGGTGCCTTTACAGCCCCCTGGCAGGAAAGCTAGTGTGGGTTTGCCTGAGCTCATCCCTGAAGGCTAGATTTTCATTAACCTCTTCAGATTCGTGCTATAGCCGAAAGACGGCTACACCGCAGACCTAATTTGCCGGGAGAGCGTCCATGGACATCCTCCCGTTCTTGAGCGGCCTGCGCACCCCCTGCACGTCACGCATGGCGTGACCTGTGAACAGCAAGTCAATGAGACTCGGCTGATCACAGATCGGAGTAAGGGGTCGATCACGACCCCTTACCACGTGATCAGCTGTCAGCCAATGACAGCTGATCATGTGATGTAAACAGAGTCGGTAATCGGCTATTTTTCTTCCTCACGCTCATAGCTGTCAGAGGGACATTGGTCCCGATCAAGGAGAGCAGCCGCCTGCTTATCTGTGCCACCTGCCAGTCCATAACAGTGCTGCCTACCAGTGCCACCCATCAGTGCCAACAGTGCCACCCATCAGTGCCCAAGGTGCCACCTATCGGTGGCCATCAGTGCCACCCATCAGTGCCGCCTTATCTGTGCCTATCAGTGCCCACCAGTGCCGCCTCATTATCGCATATCTATGAAGGAGAAAAAATACCTGTTTGCAAAATTTTATAACAAACTATGAAACGTGATTTTTATATTTTTTTTCGAAAAGTTTTCATGTTTTTTTGTTTATTAAAAAATAAAAACCCCAGCGGTGATTTAATACCACCAAAAGAAAGCTCTATTTTGTGTAAAAAAAAAAAAAAAAAATGATAAAAATGTAATTTGGGTACAGTGTTATATGTCCGCGCAATTGTCATTCAAAGTGTGTAAAAATGTGTCAAGGTTGAAAATTGGTCTGGGCAGGAGGGGGGTTTAAGGCGCTGACACACTTTGACAATTGCGCGGACATACAACACTGTACCCAAATAAAATTTTTATCATTTTTTTCACACAAATGCTTTAGAGCCCATTAACACATTCATTTGAATACACTTTGACACATGTACATAGTTTAGCTACTTGTTTAAAGTGCGGTTCATGAACCGGCACCATTTAACTGCTCATAAACATATTTATTATATGGCAAACGTGCAAGTTTATGGAATCCAATATCCCACTGGGCTGTTGTAAAACGATATATGTTTTGCAACACATAAACGCAGATTAAAATCATTAACTCTAATGCCCTGCTCTTTCACTTCAACATGAGTTTATATTTGTGAATTGTCCATTTATTTTTATTTATTTTATTTGCCAACATGCATTATATGGCCTTTCAGTGATAATGGAAAAGTATGATGTTAACACATTTCAAAATGTGCATAAAGTTGCCAATCCAACTTAAAAAATGGAGAGATGCCCGTGCTCAAATCCAATTAACTTGCATATATAATATATGTGGTTTTATACGAGGGGCATTACCTTGTGGTAAAATTCTAAATAATCCCTCTGCACACGGCTAGACACCTTGACAAATGTCACGTACTTCCTTGCTTGTATTAGTGCCTAATGCCGCATACACACCATCACTTTATGTGATGAAAAAAAACGACACTTTCTGTGAAGTAAAAAATGACGTTTTTGAAACTTCAATTTTCAAAGACGAAGTTGCCTACACACCATCGTTTTCTCACAATGATCTTGCAAAGTGAGGTTACGTTCCACCACGTTTTACCATTGAAGCTTGCTTCATAAGTAGCTTCTGGGCATGCGTGGATGAAAAAACGTCTTAGAAAACGACGTTTTTTGCTACACACGGTCAATTTCTGTGAAGTAAAAAGTGCACTTTTGAAAAACGACACATAAAATTGAAGCATGCTTCAATTTTTTTTTGGTCGTTTTTTACAAGACATAAAACAACGTTTTCCCCCACACACAGTCAATTAAAGTGACGTTTTTAAAAACGTCATTTTTTTTCATCACATAAAGTGATGGTGTGTACGGGGCATAAAAGTAGTAAGCAACAAGACAGCCATCAGTTGGAGCTGAGCAAAAGTTCAGCTGAAACATCGCCTGTTCACCCGCTCGGCAAACAACCACATTTGCCCAGTTTTTATGCCTGCCGAGCACCCCACAATGCACTGCGTGCGGCACAGTGCATTCTAAGCCCTTCTAAGATTTGCCCGATCAGGGAGGGCATAGTGAATGGATGGTTGTTAAGGAGCAGGCTGCCACGTCCTTAACAACGGATGAGTCATCAGCTGTCAATGGGCTTCCCCGCTGACAGCTGAATGAAAAATAAAATGTTGCCGGCAATAGGAAAAAAAAAGGGTGGGGGTCCCCCCAAACCATATCAGGATCTTTGGGTCTGGTATGAGTTTTAAGGGGAACCCTACACCAAAAAAAAAGCCTCCCAAAAGCCAAACCATCTATCCTTCCTCCATCCACTGAGCACCAATATTGCCCCCCCCCTTCCTTTTCACCCCACTGAGCACCACTACCCATCTTGTCCACCTCACTATGCTCCACTGCCCCATCAATCCCATTGAGCACCACTGCCCCCCCCTGGTTTTCCCCACAGAGCGCTAATGCCTCTTTCCCCCTCCCAGAGCACAACTGCCCCCTTGTCTACCCCATTTTTTGGTGTGCAGCAATTGTAGGTGGAGTGTGTACCTGTATTTGGGATATGGCATTCATTTTAAAGGGCCATGACATTACAAGAGGCATACCCCTCTAACTAGCTTTTAGGAGGGGTGCAGTGTGGTGCAGAGTCAGAGCCTATTTAAGGCCATGGCTTTGGGATTGGTGTGCGTTATGCCAGTGGTTAGTGCAGGGAAAGGTACCTCATCTGTTTAGGACAGTATTAGTGGTGTGGTACACGCTCGGTTTACTCGGCAAGAAAACTGCTGGCAGAGCTTTCTTGCCGAGTATACCGAGCGTGTGTATGAGGCTTTCAGGTTTCTCGACAAGAAAACTCCCCTGAATCTAGACGAGAAAAATAGAGAACATGTTCCCTATTTTCTCGTTGTGCGATTCTTGTCAGTTTTCCTGCCGAGAAACCCGAGAGTTTGTATACTTACCTGGTCGCCGTGGAAACCCAAGCATGCTCGAAATGACTTTGACGCATGCGCAGTAGCTTCCTAGGCATAGGTTGGGTGCAGGAAGATGGCGGCGACGGTTTTGAATGTGACGAGCGCATGCTCGTCGTACGCGATGACGTCACCGCATTCTTGTGTGTACACTCGGGCGGCTAGAGATTCTTGCCAAGAATTTCGTCGGGGAAAAACAACGTTTTTTTTTTTTTTTTTTTTTTTTTTCCTGACGAGATTCTTGCCCGTGTGTACAGGGCTTCATTCTGGCTGGAACCCACTCTGTTAACCACTTGCCGACCGCCGCATGTATATGTATGTCCACAGAATGGCACGTACAGGCATATGGGCGTACATGTACGTCCCCGCCTTTCTGCGGGTCGGGGGTCCGATCGGGGGACCCCCCCGCTACATGCGGCGGTCGGATACCCGCGGGGAGCGATCCGGGACGAGGGCGCGGCTATTCGTTTATAGCCGCCCCCTCGCTCCCCAGTGCTTCACTGTGGCAGCTGCATCGATCGAGTGATCCCTTTTTATAGGTAGACTCGATCGATGACGTCAGACCTACAGCCACACCCCCCTACAGTTGTGAACCCTAACTCCTACAGCGCCCCCTGTGGTTAACTCCCAAACTGCAACTGTCATTTTCACAATAAACAATGCAATTTAAATGCATTTTTTGCTGTGAAAATGACAATGGTCCCAAAAATGTGTCAAAATTGTCCGAAGTGTCCGCCATAATGCCGCAGTCACAAAAAAAAACGCTGATCGCCGCCATTAGTACTAAAAAAAAAGAATAATAATAAAAATGCAATAAAACTATCCCCTATTTTGTAAACGCTATAAATTTTTGCGCAAACCAATCGATAAACGCTTATTGCGATTTTTTTTTTTAACAAAAATAGGTAGAAGAATACGTATCGGCCTAAACTGAGGGAAAAAAAATAATGTATATATGTTTTTGGGGGATATTTATTACAGCACGAAGTAAAAAATATTGCATTTTTTTCAAAATTGTCGCTCTATTTTTGTTTATAGCGCAAAAAATAAAAACCGCAGAGGTGATCAAATACCACCAAAAGAAAGCTCTATTTGTGGGGAAAAAAGGACGCCAATTTTGTTTGGGAGCCACGTCGCACGAATTGTCAGTTAAAGCGACGCAGTGCCGAATTGTAAAAACGCCTTTTGGCATTTAGCAGCATATTGGTCCGGGGCTTAAGTGGTTAATATTGCTGCTATAACCGAGTACACCTGGTTAGGCAGTCCTCTCACCGGGATTGTTGTGAGCAGATTGTTGGACAGTCTTCTCACCGGAAACAGATTGTTGGGCAGTCTTCTCACTGGGATTGTTGTGAGCTGTTGAGTTTAATATTGCCAATGACTATATGAATTATTGTTGCAGCACCACGTTGCACATGCCTCTTGTCATTTTCATGGCCCTTTGAAATTAATGCTGTGTCCCAAATACAAATACATACTCCACCTACAATTGCTGCACACCAAAAAAGGGGCCCCTGGAAATGTTTTTGAAATTTGGGCAACCATAGCCGTGCACAGGGGGTGTGCTAGGTGTGCCTGGGCACACCTTAATCACTCTGTGCGGTGCCAATTTACCCCCCCCCCCCCCTCCCGCAGTGCTGCTGGCTTCCTTCCTTTCTTCCCCTCGTCCCTCGGCTGCTGTGGTGGATGTTTCAGGATGGAGAGTGGAGGAAGGGGCCAGTCAATATGTCCATGACCGACCCCTTCCTTTTCTATATGAACACACTCGCTGTGTTCATTCATAACTGAACCTTAATAAACGGTTTACTATGCTTCCGTTTGTAAATTAACATAAAGTTGCTCAGCACAGAGCACCTCCCATTCATTCACTTTCCAGTGCAGCTGAGGCTACATTGAAAGGCATGTGTGTTTGAGTTTTGGGCTGTACACACCTATGTTGGCAACTATGCAAATGTATACTGTATATATGGCATGAATATTTCTACCCAACTTCTGCATTAAAAAAAAAATGGCAATATATGTTCAATATGGCCATCTGCATCAAAGTGATCTCTCTTTGGTCGATGGTGAATCCAGCTTTAGTAAATAGCGCAGGGAAGCGTACGGAGAGAGGAACAAGCACAATGTTTGTCCAAGGTGATTAATCTTGGTGAGACAAAGCAATGAGGAAAAGCATTCAAACCTTTCAATCGATGGCCCCCTCTGCTTTTAGATGAGAGGTTGGCTGGATATGGTGACTATTTTTTCTTTTGTGTCTAACCAATATTCATCGGCCATAACAACCAAACCATTTTCGAATCCTTATCTATAAAAGGTAAAAGTGACAGTTTCTGTAAACGTCAAATAGGTTAAAAAAAAAAAAGCCCAAATCAGTAATTTTTATCCACTTGTCTACCAACGTGGTATGTTTATAAACGGCATGGTAGACACGTGGTTAAATTAAGCTCACGAGTCGGCAAAGGGCTTTCCGCTAAAAGATCAGAGCTGCCCAATCATATTAATAAGGCTTTTTTTACAAGGAAGAAATCGGGTATACTATTTTTGTATGCACTAAAATTAACTTGAGCGTATTTTTTCCTGAAAATTTGCATTTTATAAATAACTGCACAAATAACATGCAGCATAAAAATACAACTACCACCATTTTATTTTCCAGGGTCCCTGCTTTCAAAAGACGCATACTTCTTGGAGGGCTTTACAGTAATTTCTAGCAAAAAATGCAGATTGTGCTAGAAATTTTAAAAATGTCACGGCAGGCGAGTGGTTAAACCACCTAGAAGGTAATGAGAGTAAGGTGACCAGATTTTTAAAATGAAATCCGGGGACATTTTTTTTTTTTTTTTTTTTTACTAATAATCAACGATCAGTGGCAATCAGCGGCTCTCTGTCCATCACCGCCGCCGCCTGTCTCACAGCTTGTCAAGTCTTATGCCGCGTACACATGATCATTTTTCAGCATGGAAAAAAAAAAAACCTTGTTTTTCAGCATGTCGAAAAAACTGTTTTCCCAACTTTATCATTAAAACGATGTGCCCACACACCAACGTTTTAAAAAAATGCTCTAGCAAAGCGCAGTGACGTATAACACGTACGACGGCACTATAAAGGGGAAGTTCTATTCTCCTTTGGGCTGCTTTAGCTGATTTCCTGTTAGTAAAAGACGATTCACGCTTTTCTGTCTGTTACAGCGTGATGAATGTGCTTACTCCATTATGAACGGTAGTTTTACCAGAACGAGCGTTCCCGTCTCATAACTTGCTTCTGAGCATGCGCGGGTTTTTTACGTTGTTTTAGCCCACACACGATAATTTTTTACAACCCGAAAAACGACATTGTTTAAAACGACGTTAAAAAATGCAGCATGTTCGAATTTTTTTTTTGTCGTTTTTCAGAACCTGAAAAATGATGTGTAGCCCACACACGATAATTTTAAATGACGTTTTTAAAAAACTAAGCTTTTTTCATGCCGAAAAATGATCGTGTGTGTACGCGGCAATACTCTCTGGGCTCCGGATACAACTGGGTGGGGAGCGGAGGAAGATCACTCTGCCAGGGAAGGAGATAAGCAGGCGGGCGACTGGCCGGGACTTGGGCCAAGGCAGATGAACATGTGAGGGGAGCTGGATGGGCATGCACCCAAAACTGAAGAAATATTCCCTCCACTCCGACCAGCACATGATCATCAGAAAGGGGCACAGATAATGAAAAACATACAACCCCCCTAACCTAGTAGGATCGGCGGTGTGTAATTCAGATTTTTTTTTTTTTTTAATTCTGCACTCACTGTCTTTGAAATTGCCCCAGCCCCTGTTCAAATCCAATCCGGGGACAAACTTGGTCCGGGGACTGTCCCCGGAAACCGGGGATGTCTGGTCACTAAATTAGAGGGCACTCCTATTTTAGTAGGCTTTTCTACTTGTCAAGAATGTATGTTCAAGTGGATTCTAATGATTTATTGTTGTTTCATAGGAATGCAACGAACCTTTCGGAGAGTGTTTTCTGAGTCAGTTGTGAGATAATGCCACCGGCCAAGTGTTCTATGCACGAATGTGGCCAGTTCAAGTAAGATGTCTTGCATAGTTTTAAAAAATCAACAAGCTTCATATGCAGAGGCGGCTCTCTAATTAGGCAAATTAGGTGGTCGCCTGAGGCCTCGCATTCACAGGGGCATGGCGGCTGCCTAATTTGCCTGTGATTAATACTAATGTCAGCGCCATTGGATCTCTCTATCACCCCTCTCTATCGCCTCCCCCCCTCTTGCATTGGCTGAATATGTCTAATGGGTGAGGAGGGTGCCCTGGAAGTGGTGCAGATCACCTGTGTGCTAGATCCGTGCATTTTTTGCAGCCATTTTTCTTGCTTGAATTATTTTTTCCATTGTGGACGTGAGTGGGGGGGCCTCGTGTCTCAGTTTTGCCTAAGGCCTTACAAAGCCTAGAGCCGTCTCTGTTTATATGCTCAATAAGTTGCTTGCCGAGTGCTTCATGTGCTCAGCTTGGGACACTTGGAACACTGTCAGAGTGCTCCATATGCTTAATATAACCATAGCAGAGAATCACTAGCGCTTAGTATGTCTAAGTACAATACATACATTTCACATGCCAATGCAAAGAATTCTAAATAAATGGCAGATAACCCTATGTGTTTAGCCTGTCCCCTAAACAGTGTTTTTAATGGCCCCTGCTTGGATTGTCCCTGACAGTGTACCCTTTTTGCTTGGAGTGTCCCCTGCAGAGGCGCATTGTGGGCGGTATTAACCCTTTTTCGGGCCACTAGCGGCGGTTAAAACCGCACCGCTAGCGGCCAAATACCGCCGCAATTCCGACGGTATAGTACCACTAAAAATAGCGGCACCATACCGCCAGCGCACCTCCCACCCCAGTGTGAAAGGTGTCTTGCTGAAGCATATGGACTCACCAAGGCATATGCCAGATCAAAGCTTTTGTAGTGGCACTACGATGATTGAAATCGTCACCGCTTGGGAATGTTGGACACTGGAAGTTGGTAGACACACTTTCATCCCGGGGACAGACTTCACAAGACCATGACTCGAAGGATTTTACTTGTTTAACATAAGCGGATTTACACTATGTGGGAATTTTATTTAACAGGAAAATGTATTAGAAAAGGGTAAAAGAACACTCTCTTCTCTAGATATAACAAGCAGTTGTATAAAAATGGAATATTAAGGCAATGGCAGCACTAGACCTCCTCTGTAACTCTAAATTGGTAACCTGTAATAGAAAAATTAAGCGTCGCCTATGGAGATTGTTAAGTACCGAAGTTTGGCGCCATTCTACGAGTGGGCGCAATTTTAAAGCGTAAGCGTTTTAAAGCATAACCGTTTTTTCTTTATGCATATGGTCATCAACCCTACTATACCTGGTACATTGTAATTATCAGTAAACCAAATTCAAAGACGAAAAAGGGAAGAAGGGTGGAAAAAGAGAAATAAAGGATGAAAGTCGGGGGAGAGAGAGAGAGAGAGAGAGAGAGAGAAAAGGGAGTCATCGCAATCTTTATAGGTAGTATGTGTGTCGATTCATTGTCTAAGAAATTGGCGGTTTGGAAATATTCTGTCGTTTTTTAAAGTGGGTCCAGAATGTTTTCGTGAATATTTGTATCTGTTCTCGGGAGATGTATATCAGTTCCTCCATCTCTTCTCTTTTGGAGAGTTTAGCGAACCATTCTCTGACAGTTGGGGGGGGGGGGGGGTGCGAAAAAATACATATTTTATATACGGCATGAATATTTCTACCTAACTTCTGCATAAAAAAAAATGTTTTTGGTTCATATAAATTGCAATACTGTATATGCTCAATATGGCCAACGGCATCAAAGTGATCCCTCTTTGGTCGATGGTGAATCCAGCTTTAGTAAATAGCGCAGGGAAGCGTACGGAGAGAGGAACGAGCACAATGTTTGTCCAAGGTGATTAATCTTGGTGAGACAAAAGCAATGAGACAAAGTATTCAAACCTTTCAATCGATGGCCCCCCTCTGCTTTTAGGTGAGAGGTTGGCTGGATATGGTGACTATTTTTTCTTTTGTGTCTAACCAATTTTCATTGGCCATAACAACCAAACCATTTTCGATTCCTTCTCTATAAAAGGTAAAAGTGACAGTTTCTGTAAACTTCAAATAGGTTCAAATAAAAAGCCCAAATCAATCATTATTATCCACTTGTCTACCAACGTGGTATGTTTATAAACGGCATGGTAGACACGTGGTTAAATTAAGCTCACGAGTCGGCAAAGGGCTTTCCGCTAAAAGATCAGAGCTGCCTAAACATATTTTTAGAAGGCTTTTTTTACAAGGAAGAAATCGGGTATACTATTTTTGTATGCACTAAAATTAACTTGAGCGTATTTTTTCCTGAAAATTTGCATTTTATAAATAATTGCACAAATATCATGTAACGTAAAAAAAAATACTACCACCATTTTATTTTCCAGGGTCTCTGCTTTCAAAAAACGCACACTTTTTGGAGGAGTTTACAGTAATTTCTAGCAAAAAATGCAGATTGTGCTTGAAATTAAAGTGATAGTATACTCTGTACTACCACTTTAACCTACAGGTAAGCCTATAATAAGGCTTACCTGTAGGTATAAAGAATATCTCCTAAACCTGCAAGGTTTAGGAGATATCCCCCCCCCCCCCCCAATTCGCCGCTGACTGCAGAGGCGCATGCGCAGCGGAGATCCTCGGCTAAAGGCCCGGCAGCCGCCGGACCTTGCCGGGAGTGACGACATCGCCGCTCCAGCCAATAACAGCGCGGGAGCGGCGATACCCGGAATACCCGCTGAGGAAAGACGACATTTCCCTCGGCGTGGACCAGGTAAGTACCTCTCACCTCGTTCCGAGGTAAGTATTTCATAATGAGCTAGTATGCGGTGCATATTAGCTCATTATGGCTTTTGCTTTTCAGGTTTAAAAATAAATAAAAAGACAATGGGTTTACTACTTGTTTATAATTGTCACATTAGGCAAGTGGTTAAACCACCTAGAAGGTAATTAGAGGACACTCCTTTTTTTTAGTAGGCTTTTCTACTTGTCAAGAATGTATGTTCAAGTGGATTCTAATGATTTATTTTTGTTTCATAGAAATGCAACGAACCATTCGGAGAGTGTTTTCTGAGTCAGTTGTAAGATAATGCCACCGGCCAAGTGTTGGACTCATGAATGTGGCCAGTTCAAGAAAGATGTCTCAATAAGTTGCTTGCCGAGTGCTTCATGTGCTCAGCATGGGACACTTGGAACACTGTCATAGTGCTCCATATGCCTAACCACTTGACCACTAGGCACGTAAACCCCCTTAATAACCAGACCAATTTTCAGCTTTCGGTGCTCTCACAATTTGAATGACAATTACTCAGTCATACAACACTGTACCCAAATGAAATTTTCGTCCTTTTTTTCACACAAATAGAGCTTTCTTTTGGTGGTATTTAATCACCGTTGGGTTTTTTATTTTTTGCGCTATAAAAGAAAAAAGACTGAAAATTCTGTAAAAAAAAAAAAAATTTCTTTGTTTCTGTTATAAAATTTGGCAAATTTAGTATTTTTTCTTCATTCTTTTGCATAAATGTGAAAGATGAAGTTACGCCGAGTAAATAGATACCCAACATGTCACCCTTCAAAATTGCACACGCTTGTGGAATGGCGCCAAACTTCGCTACTTAAAAATCCGCATAGACGACGTTGCAGGGTATTGTGGGGTATTGTGGGGTATTGCGGAGTATTGCGGGGTATTGCGGGCATTGCAGAGTATTTTGGGGTATTGCAGAGTATTTTGGGGTATTGCACAGTGTGGGGGCATTGCAGAGTATTTTGGGGTATTGCAGAGTGTGGGGGCATTGCAGAGTGTGGGGGCATTGCAGAGTATTTTGGGGTATTGCAGAGTGTGGGGGCATTGCAGAGTGTGGGGGCATTGCAGAGTGTGGGGGCATTGCAGAGTGTGGGGGCATTGCAGAGTGTGGGGGTATTGCACAGTATGGCTGGTACTGCAGAGTATTGCACAGGGAGGGATCGATGGCTGGATCTGTGACTGCATGTGTCACAGATCCAGCCCGCAGCAGCAGCAGCAGCTGCTGCTGTTTCCGCTCTCTCCCCTCTCCTCTCTCACACTGTACCGTTCGGTACAGAGAGGAGAGGGAGGAACCGGCGTCATCACATGACGCCGGTTTGTTTACTAGTGATCGCTCCGTCATTGGACGGAGCGATCACGTGGTAAACCGCCGCTATCAGCGGCGATTTACCGTGATCCGTGATCAGCCGGGTCCGGAGGACCCGGCGGTCACGTAGACTCCCGTGTGCGCGCCATTCTAGGAGGACGTACATTGACGCCCTCCTGCCAATGCAAAGAATTCGAAATAAATGGCAGATAACCCTATGTGTTTAGCCTGTCCCCTAAACAGTGGGGTAGATTCACGTACCTGCGCTTCTTGTTACGGCGGCGCAGCGTATCGTATTTACGCTACGCCACCGTAACTTACAGGAGCAGTATTCACAAAGCACTTGCTCCGTAAGTTGCGGCGGCGTAGCGTAAATGGGGCCGGTGTAAGTGCGCGTAATTCAAATGGGGAAGGCGGGCGTGTTTTAAGCTAATATGTGATGACCTGACGAGATTTACGAACCGGGCATGCGCCGTCCGTGTACATATCCCAGTGTGCATTGCTTCCAAGTACGGCGCAATGACGTATTGGTTTCGACGTGAACGTAAATTACGTCCAGCCCTATTCGCGAACGACTTACGCAAACGACGTAAAAAATTCAAATTTCGAAGCGGGAACGACGTCCATACTTAACATTGGCTGCGCCTCCTAATAGCAGGAGCAACCTTACACAGAAAAAAAACCTTACGCAAACGACGTAAAAAACTACGGCCGGGCGCACGTACGTTTGTGAATCGGCGTATCTAGGTAATTTGCATATTCTACGCCGAAACCAATGGAAGCGCTCCTAGCGGCCAACGTAATATTGCACACAATTCTACGCCACCGCATTCAAGTTACGTCGGCGGAGGAAGCCTATTTTTAAAGCGTATCTGCCTTTGTTAATCTGCGTAAGGATACGCCGGCGCAGAATTCAAATTACGGCGGCGTATCTGGAGATACGCCGCCGTAAATGCTACGTGAATCTACCCCAGAGTTTATTGTTTTTAATGGCCCCTGCTCGCCGAGGAAAGACGACATCTCCCTCGGCGTGGACCAGGTAAGTACCTCTCACCTCGTTCCGAGGTAAGTATTTCATAATGAGCTAGTATGCGGTGCATATTAGCTCATTATGGCTTTTGCTTTTCAGGTTTAAAAAAAAAAAAAGACAATGGGTTTACTACCTGTTTATAATTGTCACGGTAGGCAAGTGGTTAAACCACCTAGAAGGTAATTAGAGGACACTCCTTTTTTTTTCGTAGGCTTTTCTACTTGTCAAGAATGTATGTTCAAGTGGATTCTAATGATTTATTTTGTTTCATAGAAATGCAACGAACCATTCGGAGAGTGTTTTCTGAGTCAGTTGTAAGATAATGCCACCGGCCAAGTGTTGGACTCATGAATGTGGCCAGTTCAAGAAAGATGTCTCAATAAGTTGCTTGCCGAGTGCTTCATGTGCTCAGCATGGGACACTTGGAACACTGTCATAGTGCTCCATATGCTTAACCACTTGACCACTAGGCACGTAAACCCCCTTAATAACCAGACCAATTTTCAGCTTTCGGTGCTCTCACAATTTGAATGACAATTACTCAGTCATACAACACTGTACCCAAATGAAATTTTCGTCCTTTTTTTCACACAAATAGAGCTTTCTTTTGGTGGTATTTAATCACCGTTGGGTTTTTTATTTTTTCCACTATAAAAGAAAAAAGACTGAAAATTCTGTAAAAAAAAATAATTTTTCTTTGTTTCTGTTATAAAATTTGGCAAATTTAGTATTTTTTCTTCATTCTTTTGCATAAATGTGAAAGATGAAGTTACGCCGAGTAAATAGATACCCAACATGTCACCCTTCAAAATTGCACACGCTCGTGGAATGGCGCCAAACTTCGCTACTTAAAAATCCGCATAGACGACGTTGCAGGGTATTGCGGGGTATTGTGGAGTATTGCGGGGTATTGTGGAGTATTGCGGGGTATTGCGGGGCATTGCGGAGTATTGCGGGGCATTGCGGTCTATTGCGGGGCATTGCGGAGTATTTTGGGGTATTGCACACTGTGGGGGCATTGCAGAGTGTGGGGGCATTGCAGAGTATTTTGGGGTATTGCAGAGTGTGGGGGCATTGCAGAGTATTTTGGGGTATTGCACAGTGTGGGGGTATTGCACAGTGTGGGGGTATTGCACAGTGTGGGGGCATTGCAGAGTGTGGGGGTATTGCACAGTATGGCTGGTACTGCAGAGTATTGCACAGGGAGGGATCGATGGCTGGATCTGTGACTGCATGTGTCACAGATCCAGCCCGCAGCAGCAGCAGCAGCAGCTGCTGCTGTTTCCGCTCTCTCCCCTCTCCTCTCTCACACTGTACCGTTCGGTACAGAGAGGAGAGGGAGGAACCGGCGTCATCACATGACGCCGGTTTGTTTACTAGTGATCGCTCCGTCATTGGACGGAGCGATCACGTGGTAAACCGCCGCTATCAGCGGCGATTTACCGTGATCCGTGATCAGCCGGGTCCGGAGGACCCGGCGGTCACGGAGACTCCCGTGTGCGCGCCCCACAGGGCGCGCGGGAGCGCGATTCTAGGAGGACGTACATTGACGCCCTCCTAGAGTTAAGCAACCGCCTTGTAGACGTATTTCGTCTATAGGGCGGTTGCTAACTGGTTAATATATCCATAGAGAATCACTAGCGCGTAGTATGTCTAAGTACAATACATACATTTCACATGCCAATGCAAAGAATTCGAAAAAAATGGCAGATAACCCTATGTGTTTAGCCTGTCCCCTAAACAGTGGGGTAGATTCACGTACCTGCGCTTCTTGTTACGGCGGCGCAGCGTATCGTATTTACGCTACGCCGCCGTAACTTACAGGAGCAAGTGCAGTATTCACAAAGCACTTGCTCCGTAAGTTGCGGCGGCGTAGCGTAAATGGGGCCGGTGTAAGCGTGCGTAATTCAAATGGGGAAGGCGGGCGTGTTTTAAGCTAATATGTGATGACCTGACATGATTTACGAACCGGGCATGCGCCGTCCGTGTACATATCCCAGTGTGCATTGCTTACAAGTACGGCGCAACGACGTATTGGTTTCGACGTGAACGTAAATTACGTCCAGCCCTATTCGCGAACGACGTAAAAAATTCAAATTTCGAAGTGGGAACGACGTCCATACTTAACATTGGCTGCGCCTCCTAATAGCAGGAGCAACCTTACGCAGAAAAAACCTTACGCAAACGACGTAAAAAACTACGGCCGGGCGCACGTACGTTTGTGAATCGGCGTATCTAGGTCATTTGCATATTCTACGCCGAAACCAATGGAAGCGCTCCTAGCGGCCAACGTAATATTGCACACAATTCTACGCCGCCGCATTCAAGTTACGTCGGCGGAGGAAGCCTATTTTTAAAGCGTATCTGCCTTTGTGAATCTGCGTAAGGATACGCCGGCGCAGAATTCAAATTACGGCGGCGTATCTGGAGATACGCCGCCGTAAATGCTACGTGAATCTACCCCAGAGTTTATTGTTTTTAATGGCCCCTGCTCGGATTGTCCCTGACAGAGTACCCTTTTTGCTCGGAGTGTCCCCTGCAGAGTGCCCGCTGTGCTCCAATTGGTCCCTGCTCAGATTGTCCCTGACAGAGTACCCTTTTTGCTTGGAGTGTCCCCTGCAGAGTGCCCTTGTGCTCCAAGTGTCCCCTGCAGAGTGGCCCTTGTGCTTGGAGTGTAACTGACAGTGCTTTGAAAGTGTCCCATGTAAGCAGAGAAACTTCCCAGCAGATTGTCCCTTGTGCCCAGATGTCCCTTGTGCCCAGTGTATCTCTTGTGCTCAGATTGATTCTTGTACTTACCATGCTAGAAAAAAAAAAAAAATACAAAAAAAAAAATGTTTTTTTTTTCTCAATGCAAAGCATTCTCTGATTGGATGAGGGGGGCATGATTGCCATATTTTCTTTAAGCCAAACCCAAACAGTTAAGCGGCCTGGGACACCTTTGGGTACCCTAAGGAGGGTAGTAATGCAGAGCGCATAGCGTGCCTTAGCGAACATTGGGTGTGGCTAAATTGCTCTTGCTGGCATCATTGCCCTGCCCCCAGTGATGCCGAACCTGCCCCCAGACAGCTACCTGTAGTTCCCGAACGGCAACAGATTTGTGTGTGACTATCTTGGTTACTTGGGGAGCCACAGTCCGATCTGAATAATGTGTCCGAATTTCAGTTTGCTGTCCGGGTGAATCCTGGACAGATGGCGACCCTATTCCCCCTCTGTGCGCTGGGTTACCTTCAATCGTTTTCTTCCCATCAAGCACCCAAAGGAGAGCAACAATGGAAAACGGTAAATATGGCCAAATTGTTTTAACAGAGGAAGGGGCATGGTTGAAAAAAACAAAGGCAAGTCTCCTTGTACTCCTTAAATATGCTTTGAGGCCTCATACACACGGCCGAGTTTCTCGGCAAAAACCAGCAAGAAGCTTGCTGGGTTTTTTTTTTTTTTGCCGAGAAAACCGGTCGTGAGTACACTTTTCAACGAGGAAACCGCCGAGGATCTCGTCGGGCCAAAAAGAGAGCATGTCTTCTTTTTCCCCGACGGCAATGGAAAAATTTGGCTCGCCGAGATCCTCGGCGGCTTCACAAGGAACTCGACGAGCAAAACGATGTGTTTTGCCCGTCGAGTTTCTCGGCCGTGTGTACGAGGCCTAATTGCTGTGCCACGAGCAAGATTCTGACAGACCTGTATGAATCGCTTTTATTTTGTCCACATTGAAAATAGTTACAGTGGCGGCCCATCAATTAGGGGCGCCGAACGCATTCCAATGTGTGTGTTTTTTTTTCTTTTAAGCACGTGATTAGAGCCAGAGGCTCTAATGGGCTTCAAAAAAGGGTGGGCTCAGGGAGCAGAGCACTGCTCAACCAAGTCCTGGGTACTTACACAGGTCCTGGCTGACTAATGTTAAGCTGAATTTTACTTTTCTTTAAGTAAACTACAAACCGAACTGTGTTTTGTGTATTCCTGTTGAGTTATTCCATTAATCACATTGCTAGGTGTACCAGGAGGGCTGGGACAGTTCATTGGGGTTGAAAGGCAGAGTAACAGACTGAAGTTGAACAAACAAAAGCAGCTCCTTCTGGGGTTCGTATCCATGACCCAGTTTGTGTCCTGACTCGTAGTAGTAGGTAAAACTGCTATACACTCAGGCCCCGTACACACGACCGAGTTTCTTGGCAGAATTCAGCCAGAAACTCGATCGGAGCCGTATTCTGCCGAGAAACCCGGTCGTGTGTACACTTTTGGCCAAGGAAGCCGACGAGGAACTCGTCGAGCCAATGAGAGAACATGTTCTCTATTTCCTCGTTAGTCAATGGGGAAACTTGGCTCGCCGAGATCCTCGGCGGCTTCACAAGGAACTCTACGAGCAAAACTATGTGTTTTGCCCGTCGAGTTCCTCGGACGTGTGTACGAGGCTTCAGTGTTGCCAACCGTCCATATTTTTATGGACAGTTCGTAAAAACGGGCACTTTTTTCCCCCGTTTGTAAATGTCCGTGGTTGCGGGAATGTGTCAGTAAAAATAGCCGAGATCGGTTCGACTTGGAACTGCGCATGGAGATTGGAGGCAGGAGTCGATTGGAGGCATGGGGTGATGGTGGTTGTGGTGGCACCGCAGGGGGCAATGGAGGCAGGGGGCAATGGAGGCAAGGGGAGATTTGAGGCAGGGGGTGTTAGTGGCAGGGGGTGATTGGAGGCAGGGGGTGTTGGTGGCACCGCAGAGGGGGATGGTGGCACCACAGAGGGTGGGGGATGGAGACAGGGGTTGTTGGTGGCACCGCAGAGGTGTATGGAGGCAGGGGGTGATTTGGAGGCAGGGGGTGTTGGTGGCACCGCAGAGGGGGATGGTGGCACCACAGAGGGTGGGGGATGGAGACAGGGGTTGTTGGTGGCACCGCAGAGGTGTATGGAGGCAGGGGGTGATTTGGAGGCAGGGGGTGTTGGTGGCACCGCAGAGGGGGATGGTGGCACCACAGAGGGTGGGGGATGGAGACAGGGGTTGTTGGTGGCACCGCAGAGGTGTATGGAGGCAGGGGGTGATTTGGAGGCAGGGGGCCTGGGAGAGATTGGAGGCAGGGGGTGATTGGAGGCAGGGGGAGATTGTGGCACTGCAGAGGGGGGTGAAGGCAGGGGGTGATGGTGGCATAGGGGGGAAGGAGGCAGGGGGTAATGTGACTAAATAATTTGCCCTTATTATATCGAAAATAACAAAAATATTTGTTTACCTTAATATCTACCTTAAATCGCATTGCTATTTGCCTGGCGTACTTGTTTGTAGCCTAAATACTGACATTTGCACCTAAAAATGTCATTTAGTAACTTTTTTGTGAAATGCCAGTAAAAACGTGGCTGCGCCAGTAAATTTCAGGTGTCGTGCCAGTAAATTTCAATCTGGTAGGTTGGCAACACTGTATACACTGTACATTTGCAATTTCAGAAGTGCCACTCATGTCCGTGTGACTCAAATAATTGCCCATCCAAGTGTCTCTCACCAGTGGGCAAAGATCACTACCCACAATCAACTCAATTGGAAAAAAATATCTTAAAGCGGTGGTTCCCCCTTAAAAACAACTTTTTTTTATTCCACTGGCCCCCCACATTACAATCGAATTAAGGCTATTATTTTTTTTTGTCTGCTGTACATACCTTGATACAGCTCCTTTCGCCAATCGTGACGCGGCTTACGCGACAGGGGGGAGCTCGTTTTTCCGAAAAACGTCAATCAAGCACATGTGAGGAACGCCCACTCCCGCGGGACTCGCAACCCGGATGCACGGGTGAAGATGCTGTATCAAGGTATGTACAGCAGACAAAAAAAAATAATAGCCTTAATTCGATTGTAATGTGGGGGGCCAGTGGAATAAAAAAAAGTTGTTTTTAAGGGGGAACCACCGCTTTAAGTGTATGACCAGGGGGGGGGGGGGGTACAGCCCGTACAGATGTAAGGGGTCCGGGAGTCCTGAGGGGCCTGGGCTTCCAGAGGCACCTTCCCTTTGTTCTTTTCCACCCCCTACTCTAGTCCTAACTCCCACTGGGGTTGCTCCACTAGACATGTGCACTGCCAAAAAAATCGTTTTTTTCGTTTGTTATTTTCGTTGTTTTAATTTTTTTGGGAAATTTCGGGAAATTTAAATTTAAATTAAAAAAAAAAAAAACGGAAATTCGGAAAAAAAAAATATTTTTTTTCCGTTTTATTCGTTTTTTTTGTTTTTTTGTTTTTTTTCGTAAATTCGGGAAATTCAAAAAACGAATAAAATGGGAAAAAACTAAATTTCCGGAAAAAAAATGAAAATGAAAAAAAACAAATTTTCGGAAATTCTAAAAATTCGGAAATGAAAAAATTCGGAAGTACAAAAACATTTTAATTCTAAAATTCGGGATTTCGAAAATTCGAAAATTCTGTTTTTTTTTTTTAATTTTCAAATTCTTCGAATTTTCAAATTTTCGAAAATTTGAAATTTCGAAAATTCGAAAATGGAAAATTCGAAAATGGAAAATTCGAAAATGGAAAATTCGAAAATGGAAAATATGAAAAATTCGAAGATTAAAAATTCGAAATTTCGAAATTCGAAAGTAAAAAATTCGAAAAATCGAAATTTCGAAAATTCGAAATTTTTAAAATTTCGAAAATTCGAAATTTTTAAAATTTCGAAAATTCGAAAAATTTGAAATGTGAAAATTAACTTTTCGAAAATGAAAAATTAGAAATGGGGAAAAAAACGAAATTGAACAATTCGAGAAATAAAATAATCGAAAATTGAAAAATACGAAAATGAAAAATTCGAAATTTTGAAAATCGAAAATGAAAAATTCGAGAAATAAAAAATTTGAATATTCGAAATTCGAAAATTCAAAAAATGAAAATTTCGAAAATTAGTAATTTCGAAAATTTAAAAAAAAAAAGCGAAAAAATGTCGTATTTCGGAAATACGAAAATTCGAAATTTCTACCATTTAAAAAACGAAAAATTTTCGTATTTCCGAATTTCCAAAATTCGGAAATACGAAAATTCGGAAATAAAAAAATCGGAAATTCGGAAATTAAAAAAATTCGGAAATAAAAAATTTGTTAATACGGAATTAACGAATTTCCGAGTTTTCGTTAAAAAACTAATTAGAAACTAAACGAATTGCACATGTCTATTGCTCGCTGCACTAGCTCCTGACTCCCAGCCAGTGGTGTAGCATGCAGTGGTAGCTAGTACCTGTCCCTCAGACTGCTGTTCAAAGGTGTCTCTGTTGCTCCTTCATCCAGAGTGAGGGCACTCTTATACAAGAGGTGTGTAACTTATTAGATCACCAGGGTGAAAACAGAAAATAAAAAGCCCAAAAAAAGAAAACAAATGCAGCCACACAGTATTGGTAGGCTGTAAATTGTATTCCTCTCCATTTACAGCGGATTGGATCGGATGGCCAATGGGTGGACCCTGGTGAATCTTGAAGGTCAGGCCCAGGGGGCCCAGTCCTAAAGCTATGTAAGGGGCCCCAAAATTTCTGATGGCTGCCCTGTGTATGACAGTGCCTTGGGCTATTGGCATTCAAGACACAACATGCCAGGCGAAATCCCTTCTGGTGCCCCAACAGTAACATGTTTGCACTCACCAGCTAGATGTTCTAGTCCTGAAGATTGAGATAAGCATGCGTGATAATCTCACAGCCCCCCCATGGATATATCTCTGGTCAGGCTTGAAGAAAATGTCCGTATCTCTGACATTAGGGGAGGTAGTCCAAATGGACTGAATGGGTGTCATTAACTCCGGTCATTGGTCATTGTTCAGGGGTCGGACTTACAAATAGTGACTGATCCAACACACACTGATCTGAGCAACACCTTTATGTACTGAATAATCCATTGTGCAACCCAAGACTGTATGTCAATTATTAATAAGCCTGCTACTTTCATAGACATACATTGGGAGTGTCATATAAAGAAGCAATTGCGCCCGTGTAACCATAAGTTAACGAGTGCTCCTGATTCAGGAACCTCGTTACACCGACTGCAGCCTAAAATCTGCGCGGCATAAGGCTCTTATGCCTCGCAGATTTTAGGCTGCATTCTTGTGTGTGCCGCTAGGGGGGCGCTCTCATTGTGATCAGCGTGTAGTATGCAAATTGCATACTACCAACTGATTCACAAACTTGCGCGGGCCCCGCGCGGAGTTTCCGTACGGCAACTTTAGTGCAAGGCTGCCCTTTCTAATAGCAGGGGCAGCCAATGCTAAAGTATAGCCGCCGATCCTGCGCCGTGAAATTTGAATTTCACGGCGTTTGCGTAAGTGATTCGTGAATGGCGCTGGGCGCCATTCACGTTCACTTTGAAGCAAATGACGTCCTTGCGACGTCATTTGCCGCAATGCACGTCGGGAAAGTTTCCCGACGGAGCATGCGCTGTACGCTCGGCGCGGGAGCGCGCCTAATTTAAATGATTCCCGCCCCCGGCGGGATCATTTGCATTGCGCGCGCTTACGCCGGCAATTTTGCTACTGCTCCGTGAATCGAGGGCAGCGCAAAATATTTGCGTGGGCGCAGGGCAAAATCGTTACCATGTGCCCGCGCAAATATAGCGCAATTCTACCTGAATCTGGGCCTTTATTTTTTGCTAAATGGATAAAAAAAATCTGAAAATGTTGGGTAAAAAAAAACGTTTTTCTTTTGTTTTTGTTATAAATAAGTACGATTTCTCCTTCACTGATGGGCACTGATAAGCTGCACTGATAAGGTGGCATTGATGGGCAGCACTAATGGGCACTCATAGGTGGCACCAGAGCTGTCTTAATGAGAGGGCACATCTGGGCACTGCCCAGGGGCCCCAGCTGCATGGGGGCCCCTGCATTTTCCCCAAAGCAGCTGGTTCTGGAGCACACGCTGCCCTGAAATTGGGGGCCCCATGATGCCACTGAGAGTGATAGACACACAGGGGATGCAGTCTGCCTCCTACCTACTTGATGTCTGTTTACCTGCACTGTCATTGTAGGGGCCCCAGAGCATTACTTTGCCCAGGGGCCCATGATTCTATTAAGACGGCCCTGGGTGGCACTGGTTGTCACTAATAGGCGACAATGATGGGCACTGAACAGCTGCACTGATGGGTACATATGGATGGCACTGGGCACTAAAAGGCGGTACTGATGGGCACTGAAAGATTTCACTGATGGACATCACTGGTGGCACTCAGGCATTTTAATTGGCAGCTGCCTGGGCACTGATTGGCCTTTTCCCTGGTGGTCTAGGGTGGCATACCTGGTGGTCCAGTGTGGTGGCCATCCCTGGTGGTCCTGGCGGCATCCTGGTGGTCCTGGGCAGGCATCCGAGGGGGGGCTGTACTGATAAATAATCAGCGCAGCCCCCCCCCCTCCCGTCAGGAGAGAACCCTATCGGCTCTCCTCTACTTGTGTCTGTCAGACGCTATCGAGGAAAAGCCAATCAACGGCTCTGCCTCTTTACATCGTGATCAGCTGTGATTGGACACGATTGGACACGATTGATCACGTAGTAAGAGTCTGTCAGAGGCTCTTTACCTAGATCAGAGTTGCGGTGTGTCAGACTGACACGCCACAACAACGATCACCGCGCAGTGGCTTGTTATCCCTGCCACGTCATATGACGTCCGGTCAGGATAACGCAACCACTTTGCCGACTTCATTTTGCTATATGGCGGACGGCAAGTGGTAATTGGTGCCTTATCTGCATTAAATTAGCCTCAGAACCTGTGTAATTCATATGTGTTCAGGTTTAAAGGGATGAGGTGGCAACCCTAATTACACCTGAGCGGTCAGCAGCAATGCCCAGGGGCCCCTGAACTTTCCCCAAAGCAGCTGGTCTTTGAGCCCACGCTCAACCCGAAATTGGGGGGCCCATGATGGCACTGAGAGTGATGGATACACAGGGGAGGCAATCTGCCTCCTACCTACTTGATGTCTGTTTACCTGCACTGTCATCGTTGTAGGGGCCCCAGAGCATTACTTTGCCCAGGGGCCCATGATGCTATTAAGACGGCCCTGGCGGTCAGTCACCCGCAACACTTCTCTCCAGGAGAAGGGTGACTAGCTTTCCCTGCGTCTCCTCCTCAGCATCTCGGCGGTGCCCTCACCATGCGTCTTTCCCCTCCCTCGACCAATAGGGTAGCTTCTGCTTTCGGCCAATTGAGAAATGGGTCTCAGGACCCACCTTCTGATTGGCCGGCAAGCTGAATCAGTGTGACAACAGTGAATATTCATTTGCTATTGTCACACAACTGGATGGGCTTCAGGCGCAGTGCTCTGCCCCCTGAGCCCACCCTTTTTTTTTTTTTAAGCCTAATAGCATGGATAGGGGGGGCGGCACCCGTGAGCCCCCTATGGACGGGATGCCACTGTACCTATGTCTTCTACAAAATTGGAAAAACAGCAGAAGTAACATAAAATTACTCAAGTTCAGAGATTGTAAGATATTTAATTTGGGTGGAAACTAGACACATGCACGTTTGAATTGGCAAATGGCTTTACAATTGTTCACTATCTGGTGCACATAATAACATTTCAGTCCTTCTGAAGCTATTACAGGTGTCTATTGGTTATCCTGTAAATGGTGATATTGTCAGAACTGATGAATCTGGTTTTCATTATTCAGGCGACTGATTATCCTGTGATGGGTGGGATCGTAAGATTTGGCACGCTTGACTGTATATGTGCATTCCTCCTAACCGCCCCACTGGCCACCGGGACTGTGCCGGGATATGATGCAAGTCCTGGTGAATCAAGTCTTTGTCCCAGGGTGAAGCCCAGTGCCAAAACAAGTTCTGGCTCCAGTGGCTTGCCCAGCAGCACACGCTGGTGTGGGCACCAGTAACACCTGCCCCATGGCTTGTGCGGTGTGTCTGAAGTCCCACATGCCACTAGCATGTCTGAGTATATGTGAGAGGCAGCTGGCGGTGAGAGATGCCGGCGGCCTCATACATACACAGTGCACGCAGGGTGGCGATCCTTCTCCTCAGTTGTGTTGCTGTCCTGCACACAGACAGGAAGGGGAGGCAGGGAAGAGTCATGGCTGGATCTCCACATCCCCACACTCGGGAAAAGGGGACGGCAACCTGGAAACCTGGAGCAGGAAACTAAAGAGTCCGTAGAAAAGTGAAAGCGGCTGTGCTGCACTTTTGTCATTCCAGCGACCCTCCATATGGCATGTGACACCAGTTAGGGTGACCACCAGGGCCGTTCGAAGACATTTGGGGGCCCCAAGCAAAAAAAAAAAAGTGACATTTCAAGTTGAGAAGCGGGGGGGGTTGCCGTTTTACCCTTTTACCCCTATCCTCCGCCTCACACGCACACGCCGGCAGATGTTGGTGTACGCACAGGGGCCCCATCAGGGAGGGCCCTTGCCGCACCGCTGCATCCTCCTGCAGTACTGTCGGCCGTGTACCATAACCGCGCGGTACAGGAGATTCACTTTGCTGTTCCCGGGGCCGGACTGAGAGGAAGTGAACACCCAGTGTGTGCACTTCCTGTCAGTCCGGCCGGGAACAGGAACCTGATTCTCCTGTACCGCGCGGTTATGGTACACGGCCGACCGGACTGCAGGAGGATGCAGCGGTGCGGCAAGGGCCCTCCCTGCTGGGGCCCCTGGCCAGCTCGGGGCCCCAGGCAAATGCTTGCTTTGCCTGTCGGGTTCCGACGGGCCTGGTGACCACGTGTCCTGGATTGCCCGGGACAGTCCCGCATTTTGCAGGTCTGTCCCAGGCACATTCATTCCAGGACAATACAGTGTCCCGGAATGAAACTGACACAACCCCCCACTCCCCCTGGGCCAATCTGATGCCCCCAAAAAAGGCCACCACATTACCGCTTTACTCACTGACAGTACTTGTCCTGGCTGGTAAAGCCTGGAGGAGCACAATCCCGCCCCCTGCTTGTGATTGGAGAAATCATAAATCCCGCCTCTTGTGTCCAATCACTGTGCTGTGATTCGTTACAGCACAAGCTGATTTTTGGGAAGGGAGGGATTCCCTGAATGGTAGTTTGGATCTGGTGTAGGGTGACCACATTTCCATAGATCAGACTGTAAATGGTATGATTTGCGCCCCTATGTCCTCCAGACTGCTCCTCTTCTGGCAGCAGGAAATGTAGATAGGGGCAGTAATCATACCATGTACAGTCTGATCTATGGATCCAGTGCCATGTGCTGTGTAGGGGAGCGCTGGTATGACAGGAGGGGTAGAGCACACCCCGCAGCCCCCGCAGTGATTTCCCCCCTGTAAGTTTGGAGGGAGTAAAACGTACAGGTGGGGAAATTGTACTGAGACTACGGTGGGGGGAGGGGAGGTGGTAAGAATAATTTGTACTTGAGATGGGATGGGAGGTTTTTGGAGGGGGTATGAGGGGATATTTGTGCAGGGAATGTTGATTTGGGGGGGGGGGGGGTTTGCTTGGAGGAGGAATGAGGGGGATATTTGCTAAGAGGGTGGAAAGAGAGGATTTGTGCTAGGAGGGGGTTAGGGGGATTTTGGTTAAGAGGAGGAATAGGGGGATTTGACCCTGAACCCTGCCCTACAGACCCCCTGACCTCCATACTGCTGACCCCTGTACCCTGCCCTACTGACCCCCGTCTTCGGTCCTGGTGACACCTATACCCTGCCCTACTCACCCACTGTCTTCCGTCCTGCTGACCCTTGTACACTGCACTACTGATCCCCTGTCTTCTGTCCTGCTGACCCCTGTACCCTGCCCTACTGACCCCCATGTCCTCCGCCCTGCTGACCCATGTATCCTTCCCTACTGACCCCCTGTCTTCTGTCTTGCTAATCCATGTACTCTGTCCTACTGACTCCCTGTCTTGCACCCTACTGACCCCTGTACCCTGCCCCACTGACCCCCTGTCCTCTGTCCTGCTTACCCCTGTACACTGCCCTACTGACCTCTTGTCCTGCTGACCCTTTTACACTTCCCTGCTCACCCCTGTCCTCCATCCTGCTGCCCCTGCACCCTGCCCTACTGACTCCCTGTCTTCCATCCTGCTTACCCCTGTACACTGCCCTACTGACCCCCTGTCCTCCTTCTTGCTGACTTCCTGTACACTGCCCTGCTGACCCCGTCCTCAGTCCTGCTGATCCCTGTACCCTGCCCTACTGACCCCCGGTCCTCCATCCTGCTGACCCCTGTACACTGCCCTACCTCATGCAAGTTTACAGCAATAAAAGCATAAAAAGACATTTCCTAGACTTTTATTGAGAAGAAGGAAATGCTGTGTGTGCCAGAGAAAGGGACACCCATAACCAGGGGTAGCCCGTCCATGTCCTCCTTCTCATTGCAGCAGTCAGATACAGGACAGGTGGAAGCTGGAAGACTGGGCACTGGGACCAGGCAGGTGTGGAGGAAGAACGTCTTCCTCTTCTGAATGCTGGGGCCTGGGGGAGAGGCAAGGACATGATTGTTTGTTAGGACATGGGCGGTCCTAGTAACTAAACCCTAGTGCTGAGTGACAGCTCTAAATGCTGCAGAGCCTGCGTTGTTGCTGAACGGTGCAGCTGTCTAGTTTACTTAGTGTTAGCATCAGCTCTAACCAGGGCTGTCTTAATGAGGGTACACCGCCCAGGGGCCCCAGCTGAATGGGGGGGCCCTACACTATCCTCAAAGAAGCTGGTCCTTGAGCTCACTCTGCCCGGAATTGGGGGCCCCATGATGGCACTGAGAGTGATGGGGGGGATATCTGGGGGTGTAGAGGGGTCAGAGTGCTGGGGAGGCATGCACAGGACAGCTTTGTTACTTTATGTATATAGTATTTTCCCCACTGTTTCTTAGCTGTACAGAATGATTGTTCATGTAGTTAATGCAGAGCTCCTCCTAAAAGGTGCCTCCTACCTACGTGTAGGGTGACCATGTGTCCCGGATTTTGCAGGTCTGTCCCAGGTCCCGGGCACCTTCATTCCAGGACAATACAGTGTCCCGGAATGAAGCTGACACAGCCAGAAAATTAGACGTGATACTGAGCATGCATGCGCCATTCGTTAGGCGCGTCATTTACGTGGGGTCACGATTCATGTCCATACAACACGCCCCCTACCAGCCTACTTTGAATTACGCGGGCTTATGCCGGCCCATTTACGCTACGCCGCCGCAACTTACGGAGCAAGTGCTTTGTGAATACTGCACTTGCCTGTCTAAGTTGCAGTGGCGTAGCGTAAATAGGATACGCTACGCCCAACTAAAGATACGCCATTGTATCTGAATCTGGCCCCTTGTGCCTAATCACAGCAGGGCAGTGTAAAGCCAGCGGTGGAACAAGGTAAAGCGGATCTCGGCCAGTCAGGACAAGTGCTGTCAATGAGTAAAGTAGTGATGCATGCAGCTGCCTTTTTTGGGGGTGTGATCAGTTCTTCTGGGAAGAGCGCGCATTTGCTGCCCCAGCTGTGCTGTGATTCATTACAGCACAAGCTGATATTTTGGAGGGGGGGCCCTGAATGGCCGTTTGGGAATGTGGTCACCCTACCTACGTGATGTCTGTTTACCTGCACTGTAGGTGCCCCAGAGCATTACTTTGCCCAGGGGCCCATAATGCTATTAAGACAGCCCTGGCTCTAACACTCCCCTCTCCACGGATTGACAGTGCTCCTGTCCAAAGGTGTCTCAGTCACTCCTCCATCCAGAATGGAGACATCCTAATACAGGAAATTTGTTACTAGCCAGATTTATAGTTGAAAATAAAGGGGGAAAGATAAAGCCCAAAAAAATGCAGCCATCACATTTAAAGTGGAACTATACTCATCTGTTCTCCAGTGATGTGGTGTCCATTAGCCCCATGCCAGCCACTGACAGCTTCAGGCCGGCAGCTTCTGGGCATTGATCCCCAGCCTATTCTATTAACCCGGTCGAGATTACATCAGTTCCGCACATGCATGCGCATTCAGTCATCCTGGTATAGCCAAAGTTCTTGCACTGAGCTGTGCAGGCAGGTAAGTACGGTCATTTTAAAGCAGAAAAGACGTAGCATGTCTCTTCTGCCTTTTTTTTTTCTTTTTTTTTTTAGGAAAAGTTCCCCTTTAAGGATTGGTAAGCTGAAATATATTAGGCTGGGTTCACATATATGCAAATTAGATGCGGGTGGGGGGACTCTGGGGACCCTGAAGTAAGGGAGGGAGACTTTGGAGACCATGATGCAAGTGGGGGACTTTGGGGACACTGATGTAGGGAGGAAGGGGCATCCTAATGTAAAGGAAGGGCTCTGGGAATCCTGTAGCTAGGAAAACTCTGGGGACCCTTATGTAGGGTGAAGGGGCTTTGGGGACCCTGATGTAAGAAGGATGGCTCTGAGAACCCTGATATAAGGGAGGGAGACTTTGGGGACCCTGGTGCAAGAGGGGGGCTCTTGGGACACTGATGTAAGAAGGGGCTCTTGGGACACTGATGTAAGGAGGAAGGGGACCCTATTGTAAAGAAAGGGCTCTGGGGACCCTAATGTAGCTAGGGAAACTCTGGGGAGCCTTATGTGGGGATGGGCGATCTCTGGGGACCCTGGTGTAAAGGGGGTGACTCTGGGGACCCTGATAGTAGGGGGGTGATTCTGGGGACCCTGATGTGGTTTCATAATGTAAGAGCAAACTCTGATGGGGTATCATCCTGACTGCTGCACTCTATGGGCCAGATTCACATAGAGATACGACGGTGTATCTCCTGATACACCGTCGTATCTCTGATTTACTTCGGTCGTATCTATGCGCCTGATTCATAGAATCAGTTACGCATAGATATGCTTAAGATCCGACAGGTGTAACTGTGTTACACCGTCGGATCTTAGGCTGCAATTCCAGGCCGGTCGCTAGGTGGCGTTTCGTTACGTCGTTTGCGTTCGGCTTTTTCCGGCGTATAGTTGCCCCTGCTTCTATGAGGCGCAGCCAATGTTAAGTATGGCCGTCGTTCCCGCGTCGAATTTTGAAATTTTACGTCGTTTGCGTACGTCGATTCACAAAAGCGCTGGACGCAAGGTACGCTCACGCCGAAACCAATGACGTCCTAGCGACGTCATTGGGAGCAATGCACGCCGTGAAAATTCGAGGACGGCGCATGCGCAGTTAAATCGGCGCGGGGACGCGCCTGATTTATATACTACACTCCCCCTAGCCGCGGAATTTGAATTCCGCCGGGGGATTTAAGATACGCCGACGCAAGTTTTGAGGTAAGTGCTTTGTAAGCATTTGCTTTAAAAAATTGCGGCGGTGGATCTTAAATCACATCTGGCCCTATATGTTATATTGTATTTCAGGATGTGTTCAGAGCCATACACCCGCATCAATGTCAAATTGGAAGCAGCGTCTGTGTCTGTACAGCCATTGCATCGGAACACCTGTGCATCCCAGTGTGGGTAAGCAAGGCCCTCCATGAGCGTATGGTTATGTAGGCCCTATATTAATGAGGTCTATCCATAAGACTGGATTTTGTAGCTGCAAGGGGGTAATAGACTGTGCACTCTGCAAGAGCAGTTGCTCCAGAGCTTAGTAAATGAGCAAAAACTCTACTAACTTCCATCATCCAATCACATGCAAGCAAAAATGCTTTTTTTCCCCTTGCATGTGATTGGGTATTCTTTGCCAAATAAAGCTTTACCTCATTTACTAAGCTCTTTGGAAAATGCACATTCTGTTTGACTTTAGTAAATCATCCTCATTGACTATGGTGTATACAGTGCTCAGCATAAATGAGTACACCCCAACAGATTTGTCAAAAATAAACTTTATTTTCTTTCAAAATCAATTTTCTATGGCACGCTATACTACAAAATACTCCCACAAACATGAGGCATTGATTGCAACCCACAAAACAATATTCATTCAAGACCATGTTGCAAAATTGAATACACCCCAATTAAAGTCTTAGGAGCAAAGCAAAGCAAAGCTAAAAAAAAAAAAAAAATCACAATAAGCGACTGGTTTGCGCAAAAGTTATAGCGCCTACAAAATGGGGAACAGAATTATGATTTTTTTTATTATTTTTTTTTTTACTAGTAATGGCGGCGATCTGCGATTTTTATTGGGACTGGGATATTGCGGCGGACGTATCGGACACTTTTGACACAAATTTGGCGCCATTCACATTTATACAGCGATCAGTGCTATAAAAATGCACGAATTACTGTATAAATGTGACTGGCAGGGAAGGGGTTAACACTAGGGGGTGAGGAAGGGGTTAACTGTGTAGCCTGGGTGTGTTATAACTGTGTGGGGGGAGGGGGGTGACTGGGGGAGGGGACCGATGCTGTGTCCCTATGTACAAGAGACACAGATCGGTCTCCTCTCCTCTCACAGCACGTGGAGCTCTGTGTTTACACACAGAGCTCCACGTCCCTGCTGTCACCTGCCGTGTCACCGACGATCGCGTGTACCCGGCGGACATCGCGGCCGCCAGGTACACGCATCGGGTCTTCGGCGATGCGTCGGGACAGTTTTTACCCGCCGCGCGCCACCCAGTGGCGCGCGCGGGTAATGCACATAAAGGCCGTTTTTAAACGGCCACTTGGCACTTGAGAGCCGCGCTGCGGACGTATTTCGTCTATAGCGCGGATCTCAAGTGGTTAATATGAATCTTGAGGGGGAACTCCATGCCAAATTTTAAATAAAAAAATGGCATGGGTTCCCCCTCCAGGGGCATACCAGGCCTTTGGGTCTGGTACGGATTTGAAGGGGAACGCCTACGCCGAAATCCACACCAGACCCTTATCCGAGCATGCAGCCCGGCCGGTCAGGAAAGGGGGTGGGGATGACCGAGTGCACCCCCACTCCTGAACCATACCAGCCCGCATGCCCTCAACATGGGGTGGTAAGTGCTTTGGGGCAGGGGGCGCCCTGCGGCCCCCCACCCCAAAGCACCCTCTTCCCAACAACCCTGGTCATTGATTGTCGGGGTCTGCGGGCGGGGGGGCTTATCGGAATCTGAGAGCACCCTTTAATAAGGGGACCCCCAGATACCGGTGCCCCACCCTATGTGAATGAGTATGGGGTACATTGTACCCCTACCCATTCACCTGGGGGAAAAGTGTCAAGAACAAAAAAAAAACACTACACAGGTTTTTAAAGTAATTTATTGGGCAGCTCCGGGGGTCTTCTTCCGACTTCAGGGGTCTTCTTTTCTGACTCTGGGGGTCTCTTCCGAACTCTCTGCACTCTCCGGTGCTTTCTGCAGGGCGCCTCCACTATCTTCTTGCACCCTATTTACTAGGGGGGGGCCCGGTCTTCTCCGTCGTCTTCTTCCCCCTTTCTCCTGTCCCGATGTTGACTCGACAAGCTCTCCCGCTGTAATGCCGTCTGATATATACAATGTACCCCATACTCCTTCACATAGGGTGGGGGGCCGGTATCTGGGGGCCCCCTTATTAAAGGGGGCTCCCAGATTCCAATAAGCCCCTCACCCGCAGACCCCGACAACCAACGGCCGGGTTTTATTTATTTATTTATTAAAATGCTTTTTGGGAGCGCAGTCATTACCAGAAGGCCTCGATGCGTTCGGTTGTCGGGAAGAGGCCCTTAACTGGCCCTTAAGACGCCTCCCATAGGGAAACATTAATTTTCACACGTCATGTGACATAAGCTCCCAATGTCAGAGCGTTTGTCGGACCAGTGTGAACCCGGCCTCAGGCCTCGGTTTCCTCGGCAGAATCCATCAAGAAACCTGGTGGGAGAGCTTTTTTGCGAAGGAAACCAGTCGTGTGTAGGTTTTTCATCGAGGAAACTGTCGAGGAACTCGACGAGCAAAAAAGAGAGCAGGTTTTCTTTTTCCTCGACGGGAGTCTGAATTTGCTCGTCGAGTTCCTCGTCGGGCTGCTTTTCGACGAGAAACTCGAGCGTGTTCATGCTAAGAAACCCGCGCTTGCTCAGAATAAAGTAGGAGACGGGGGTAAAAGTAGCATTTGTAATGGAGAGAACACATTTTTCAAGCTGTAACAGACTGAAAAGTGCAAATCGTCTCTTAACAAACTTTTACTTAACACGCAAACACATGAGATTAGCAAAAGCAGCCCCAAGAGTTGTGCCAGTGGAATCGAACTTCCCCTGCCGTTGTATGTGTTGTATGTCACCGCGTTTGAGAATGAGGAGATTTTGGCTTGACAGTGTGTACGCAAAGCAAGCTTGTCGAGTTCCTCCACAAGCATAACAAGGAACTCGACGAGGAAAACGATGTGTTTCGCCCGACGAGTTCCTCAGGCGTGTGTACAAGGCCTCAGACAACAAAATCCTAATTAACCACTTACCCCCCGGACCATATTGCTGCCCAAAGACCAGAGTACTTTTTGCGATTCGGGACTGCGTCGCTTTAACAGACAATTGCGCGGTCGTGCGACGTGGCTCCCAAACAAAATTGGCGTCCTTTTTTTCCCACAAATAGAGCTTTCTTTTGGTGGTATTTGATCACCTCTGCGGTTTTTATTTTTTGCGCTATAAACAAAAATAGAACGACAATTTTGAAAAAAATGAATATTTTTTACTTTTTGCTGTAATAAATATCCCCCAAAAATATATAAAAAAACATTTTTTTTCCTCAGTTTAGGCCGATACGTATTCTTCTACATATTTTTCGTAAAAAAAAATCGCAATAAGCGTTTATTGATTGGTTTGCGCAAAAGTTATAGCGTTTACAAAATAGGGGGTATTTTTATGGCATTTTTATTAATATTTTTTTTACTAGTAATGGCGGCGATCAGCGATTTTTTTTTTTGGTATTGCGACATTATGGCGGACACTTCGGACATTTTTGACACATTTTTGGGACCATTGGCATTTTTATAGCGATCAGTGCTATAAAAATGCATTAGATTACTATAAAAATGCCACTGGCAGTGAAGGGGTTAACACTAGGGGGCGGGGAAGGGGTTAAGTATGCCTGGGTGTGTTCTTACTGTGGGGGGGGGGGGTGGCCTCACTAGGGGAAACACTGATCCTCGGTTCATACAGTGTATGAACCGAAGAAAAGCATTTCCCCTGCTGACAGGAACGAGAGCTGTGTGTTTACACACACAGCTCCCGTTCCCCGCTCTGTACCGAGCGATCGCGTGTGCCCGGCGGCGATCGCGCCCGCCGGGCACACGCACGGGAGTCGGGGGCGAGCGGGGGGCGCGTGCGCGCGCCTCCGGCGGCGCGCGTGCGCCCCTAGTGGCGGCTAAAGGGTAGGACGTCATAATACGTGATCTCGCCTAGGAGAGCCACCTTGTGGACGTATTATGACGGTGCGGCGACGGCAAGTAGTTAACAAGAATTTAACTACAGGTGAGTCTAATTATTAATTAAACAGGTGTCCAGCAGACAGTTGATTATAAAAGGGCTTTAGGCTGGGTTCACACTACTACACTACTTTCATCCTACTTTGCTCTGCTACATTGGTCCTACATTTATCCTACATTGGTCCTACATCCATCCTACTTTCATGAACAGGATACTACTTTGGTCCGACTTCAATGATATTCAATGGGCCTGAAGTAGGATCAATGTAGGACCAAAAGTAGTACAGGGAGCATTTTCAAAGTCGGACCGACTTGTGTAGGACACTACAAGACGCTCTCATAGGGAAACATTGAACACAGAGCAAAGTAGGATGAAAGTAGTGTAGTAGTGTGAACCCAGCCTTACTCAACAAAGAAAACCCCTTCCCATTTCATGCTATCAACAATGGCACCACAAGGCCTAAGAAAATAATTTCTTTACACAAAAAAGGTGAAGGCAACAAGGAGATCAGCAAATCTTTACTTATCAGTCAGAATACTGTAGCAAAAGTGATACAAAAATGTATCCATGGTGGAACTGCAACCACAGGAGTTGGCGCGTCTTCTAAAGAGAAGTGTAGCGCCCCCTTACTTTCAGTATGGGCACTACGCTAAAGTTAGTGGGGAATGGGAGAGTTACCTTGCTCCCATTCACAAATTGTTTCAATTTCGGGACTTCTGTCATTCCAGAAATGTCCACTGGGTCAGTCTGTGGTCCAGGGATGCAATGCCATCCCTGGTCAGCAGTTGGCACCAGTGGGGTTCTGGCAGAGTGAGTTTCCTTAGCAGCCAATTAGAGGAGTTTCTCCTTCGCAAGGCATGCTGGGGAGGGGTATATCTGTGACAGATGTCATGTGTTCTAAAATCTTCGCAGGGTCCCCGTTCCAGGTGCGGCATCCACCTTCAGGGTGCGCGCATCCATGGACCCCGCCGTCGTGGCCCACCTGGCCAAAACCGCAGGCTACACAAACCCTCATCCGGAGGCACAAGGGGACCCCAGTGACTGGCTGGGTTCCCGGTTCTATTGAAAGGATCCCAGGCTGGGTGCCATACGATTGGGGAGTCGGTTTGAGGAGGACCCGGAGGCAGGTCGTCCAACAGAGCCTGAACAAACCAATTGGGGATCCGGTGACCAGAGTACTGACAGGTATGTTGCTGTCATCTGGTGACCGATGCAGAAATCTACTGGGAGGATTCGCTCCATCTATCTATCTAGCTCAGTTATTGTAATTGGCCTGTGGCAGAGGCCCGAGCCGGGTCTGTGAGAGAGGCCTGTTCCTCCCAGAAATCCTAAGTGACATCTCTGCTGTCAGGCTTATAAAAAGGGGTCTGTCCGGGGGCACTTTACCCACTCTATTGGAGTGGCAACGAGTTACAAATTGGTACTATGTTAGAGCAGTACTGACTGTTCTATTTAATATCCAGGCCTGATACTGCATCTCTCTCTCTGTTTGTCTTTGCCACTGCACCCCTGGGCCATATCAAGGTAACTCAATATGTCGATTCCAAAAACAAACCAGCGGCTCCTGCGGGGGTAGCGCTATAGAAGGGTTGAAGAAAATCGCCATGCAAGTTCACTACAGTTAGCTAAAGTAAAAAGCCAAACTGGGGTGATTGTTTCCCGTGACACAATACAGTGTACACTGCTGAGGAATGGCATGCATGGGTGTCATCCACAAAGGAAGCCTTTCCTAAAGTCTATGCGCAAAAAAGTCCTCCTAGAATTTGTCAGGGCCTATGCTGTAAAAGAAGACTACTAGGAGAAATTGCGTAATATAACGTAATTTCGCCAAGTGGTCCCTAGGGGCACGTGCTCACTGCCTGCTCGCCCCAGGTGCCGATGCGATGACCGCCGGGCACCCGCGATCGCTTGTGACAGAGCGAGAACCGGGAGCGGTGTGTGAGTAAACACACCGCTCCCGGGTTCTTTCAGGGGGAGAAATGAAAGATCGCTGTTCATACAAAGTATGAACAGCGATCTGTCATTTCCCCTAGTCCGTCCCATCGCCCCCTTCAGTTAGAACACACTTTAGGGAACATAATTAACCACTTGATCGCCCCCCTAGTGTTAACCTCTTCACTGCTAGTGAATTTTTTACAGTAATCGGTGCATTTTTATAGCACTGATCGCTGTAAAAATGCCAATGGTCCCAAAAATGTGTCAAAAATTGTCCGATATGTCCGCCATAATGTTGCAGTCCCAATAAAAATCACAGATCACCATCATTACTAGTAAAAAAATAATAAAAATGCCATAATTCTATCTCCTATTTTGTAGGCGCTATAACGTTTGTGCAAACCAATCAAAATACGGTTATTTTCAACGTTTTTTTTTTTTTAAATAATTTTGGGATATTTATTCTAGCAAAAAGTAAAAGATATTTAGGTAGATTCAGGTACTTTGGATTATCTTTAGGGCGGCGTAGCCTAGCCTGTTTAGGCTACACCGCCGTAAATTAGCTAGGCTAGTAGTGATTTTCAATCTACTTACCTGCTAATCTACAGCGGCGTAGCCTCAAACGAGCGGGCATAAGGGCGCCTAATTCAAATTGGTTGGAGGGGGGCGTGTTGTATGGAAATGAGGCTTGACCTCTTTTTTTACACTGCGCATGCGCCGGGCACCTACATTTCCCAGTGCGCATTGCGGCTAAGTACGCCGTACGGGCCTATTGATTTCGACGTGGACGTAAACGACGTAACTCCCGATTCGCGGACGACTTACGCAAACGACGTAAAAAAATCGAACCTTGCGGCGGGAACGGCGGCCATACTTTAACATTGTTATTCCACCTCATAGGTGCAAGCTGTCCTATCTTAGCTTTGTTTAAGCGTATCTCTGTTTGAGCATACACTTAACCACTTACCCCCCGGAACATATTGCTGCCTAAAGACCAGAGTACTTTTTGCGATTCGGGACTGCGTCGCTTTAACAGACAATTGCGCGGTCGTGCGACGTGGCTCCCAAACAAAATTGGCGTCCTTTTTTTCCCACAAATAGAGCTTTCTTTTGGTGGTATTTGATCACCTCTGCGTTTTTTATTTTTTGCGCTATAAACAAAAATAGAGCGACAATTTTGAAAAAAATGAATATTTTTTACTTTTTGCTGTAATAAATATCCCCCAAAAATATATAAAAAAACATTTTTTTTCCTCAGTTTAGGCCGATACGTATTCTTCTACATATTTTTCGTAAAAAAAATCGCAATAAGCGTTTATTGATTGGTTTGCGCAAAAGTTATAGCGTTTACAAAATAGGGGGTATTTTTATGGCATTTTTATTAATATTTTTTTTACTAGTAATGGCGGCGATCAGCGATTTTTTTTTCGGTATTGCGACATTATGGCGGACACTTCGGACATTTTTGATACATTTTTGGGACCATTGGCATTTTTATAGCGATCAGTGCTATAAAAATGCATTAGATTACTATAAAAATGCCACTGGCAGTGAAGGGGTTAACACTAGGGGGCGGGGAAGGGGTTAAGTATGCCTGGGTGTGTTCTTACTGTGGGGGGGGGGGTGGCCTCACTAGGGGAAACACTGATTTTCTGTTCATACATTGTATGAACAGAAAATCAGCATTTCCCCTGCTGACAGGAACGAGAGCTGTGTGTTTACACACACAGCTCCCGTTCCCCGCTCTGTACCGAGCGATCGCGTGTGCCCGGCGGCGATCGCGCCCGCCGGGCACACGCACGGGAGTCGGGGGCGAGCGGGGAGCGCGCGCGCGCGCCTCCGGCGGCGCGCACGCGCCCCCTAGTGGCGGCTATACGATAGGACGTATAGCTACGGGCTCTCGCCCAGGAGAGCCGACCTGCCGCCGTATAATGACGGTGGCTGGTCGGCTACTAGTTAAACATACGGCGGCGTAGATTCGGAGTTAGGTCGGCTTATCTACTTATCTACTTCTTTGTGAATGTACCTAATTGTGTTTTTTTTTTTTTTAATTGTCGCTGATCTTTTGTTTATAGCGCAAAAAAATAAAAACCACAGAGGTGATCAAATACCACCAAAAGAAATCTTTATTTGTGGGGGAAAAAGGATGCAAATTTTGTTTGGGTACACTGTTGCACGACCGCGCAATTGTCAGTTAAAGCTGAGCAGTGTCAAATTGTAAAATGTGCTCTGGTCAGGAAGGTGGTAAATCCTTTCGGGGCCAAAGCGGTTAATGATTTTGGAACTGATGGCTTCAAAGCTATATGGCGTTGCAAAGGTGAGGAGTGCATAGAAAAATATATGGTGCCTACAGTGAAACATGGTGGTGGAAGTGTCCTTCTGTTCGGCTGCATGAGTGCTGCTGGTGTCGGGGAGCTGCATTTCATTGATGGTATCATGAATTCACAGATGTACTGCTCTATATTGAAAGTGAAGATGCTACCATCACGGTCATCGTGCACTTTTCCAACATGACAATGATCCAAAACAACACACGGTCTGCATTTCCGATGGCCTAAAATCCGATGAAATTTTTAGTCGGAATTCCGTTCAAACTCTCTTGCATACACACTGTCGGACCAAATTCCGACCGTCCAAAACGCGGTGACATAAAACACTACGACGAGCCGAGAAAAATTAAGTTCAATGCTTCCAAGCATGCGTCGACTTGATTCTGAGCATGCGTGGGTTTTTTTCTCCGTCGGAGTTTCATACAGACGAAGGAATTTCCAATAGAAATTTTCACTTTCTAAGTCCGTCGGAATCTCCGATGGAAAAACTTTTATGGGGCACACACACGGTCAGAATATCCGATTGAAAAAATTACGTCTGACTTTTTCCATCAGAAATTCCGATGGTGTGTCCAAGGCATTACCCTGCAACACAAGTTACATGTTTCCCATAAAGTTCTCGGAACAGAAGATTCTTTTTTCCATCGGAAAAAAATAAAACATGTTCTGTTTCTAAAAACAGACGGAAAAAAATTTCCGATGGGGCCCACACATTGGACTTTTTTAATCGGAAATTCCGATCGTGTGTACGCGGCATAAGGCTGTTATATTTCTGAAGAAGAACACGGTGAGAGTGATTTAGTGGCCAAGTATGTCTCCTGATCTGAACCCAATCGGGGACACCTATGGGGAATTATGAAGAGACAAGTTGAGCATCACTCTCCATCTAGCATCCAGGCTCTAAAAGAGGTCGTTGTTGAAGAATGGTAAAAGACAGATGTTGTAATATGTCGCCAACTTGTTAATTTCATGCCTAGAAGACTTAAGCCTCGTACACACGACCGAGGAACTCGACAGGCGAAACACATCGTTTTCCTCGTCGAGTTCCTTGTTGGGCTGTCAAGGAACTCGACAAGCCAATCTTCTCCATTCCCATAAAGGAAATAGAGAACATGCTCTCTTTTTGGCTCGTCGAGTTTCTCGACAGTTTCCTCGACGAAAATGTACACACGACCGGTTTCCTCGGCAAAAAAATATCTCCCAGCAAGTTTCTTGCTGGTTTTTGCCGAGAAACTCGGTCGTGTGTACGAGGCATTAGTGGGTACCTTTAAAAATCATGGAGATCATACAAGATACTAGATGTAGTAATTTTTGTTGTGGGGTGTTGGTTAGTATTTTGCAATCTAAAGCCTCGTACACACAGTCGGACATCCGACAAACTTTCCCTTGGATTTTTGTCCATAGCTTACACACGCTCTTACTTTTCTGAAAACTTTTCTAAAACTTTCCCAACATCACGTGTTTTTTCTGCTCTTTATCGCCACCCTTTGGTTAACTTCTGCTATTGTTTGTTGATTTTAACATTGGTTCTGGGCATGCGTGTTTGTACTTCGGACAAAAGTCCGATGGCTTGCTGTACACACGGTCGGACTAGGCACCATCGGACTTTTGTTGTCGTAAAGTTTGTCCGTTTGCAGACCAAACTTTTTGTCCGATGAAACCTGAAAAAGTTGGTCCGATGGAGCGTACTCACGATCGGACAAATGTGAAAACGTGTTGATTTTGAAGTTTGTTGGCCGAAAGTCCGACCGTGTGTACGGGCCTTTAGTTCTATTATTAACCTTACTTTCATGTAACAAGCAGGGATGGACTGGCCATTGGGACTACAGGGAGTTTCCCGGTGGGCCGATGGCTCAGAGGGCCAGCTTCAGTGACAGCGGACCACCGCCCCCCTCCGCTCCTCTGTCTCTCCCCTCCCACAGCACTCACCTCCTCTCCCTCCCCGCAGCGCTCACCTGGGGGGACAAAGAAGCAGGGGGAGGACCAGAGGAGCAGGGGGGGTGACAGAGGAGCATGGGGGAGGGGACAGACAGCTGACTCAACAGCTATGGCCTGGAAGTTTCTCACTTCTGCCTAATCTTGTCCCATAAGGGGGGGCACCAAACTGATTCTTTGCCCCGGGAGAAATAATGTCTAGCTTCCTCAATGGTACTGCCTATAAGAGTACCAGTACCAGCCGTTCTACTCTAATAAAGTAAAACGGCTAGTGGCTAGTAAAGGGGGAGAGGGGGCTTGGGTGGCCGGGAGGGGGGGTGCGGGAGTTGTCCGGCCGCCATGGGAGAGACCTGTCAAAGTGGACCAGTCTGGATGAAGTCCAGGGCCAAATTTGTGTCCCAGTCCAGCCCTGGTAACAAGCTAAACAAATGTTCTATAAAACTCAATTTTGTAAAAATTTGGGAAATTGTTCTTGTGTTCATTGAGATATTGATAAAAAATCTTACTTTTCAAAAGGTGTGTACTCATTTGTGCTGAGCACTGTGCAGTGTATGCAATGACTAGGCACAGATTAATCTTCGGTATAGGCCTCTCTCACCGGTTGTCAAAATCTGTTGAAGCCCATTGTCTATCATTAGCGCGCTGTATGCGCCACAGAACTTGTTTTCCTGCTGTATCCAGGGGTGCCACAGGCCTTTCATCATTCTAGCCTTGCTTTGTCACACTGTTTGACTTTTTAGTTGTAAAAAGGTTGCTTGTAGGTTATTTGTAGGTTGCTTGTTGCTTGGTTGAATGTGTCTATAGTGTTTAAATACTGGTTTCCTTCGCTAATAATGGGAATCTGTCTAATTTGAGGTTGTCAGTAAAAAAATGTGCTCCATCAAAGTTTTCTTGTATTGTTAGTTTAGAAAAAAAAAAAAAAGTTGTTGGAGGATTGGTTACCCTGACCACCTGCATACATTGTGTGACAGAGAGTTCTTTAGATGTGATGGATTTGCTTTTTCTCTAGTTCTCTTACCTTCTGAAAAGCAAATTTAGTAGACAAGTTGCACCTTTCATCATAAAAGGTAAACATGCTTAATGGCCTCCAATCAATAGTCTTAATGGCCCCCGCACACCTTCCGAAAAGCACTCGCAAGACAAGTTGGAGGTTAAACATTGCAAATGTTTGTAACTCAATTATCAATAGTATCAATGGTATATGGAATTTGCAGGCATTTCTCATGTTTAGAACACATTGCAAATGTGAGAGTATACATGGGGCCAGATTCTCAAAAGAGTTACGCCGGTGTATCTACAGATACACTGGCGTAATTCGAAATTCCCGCCGGCGTATCATTGTTTTGTATTCGCAAAACAAGATACGCCGGAATTCGGCTAGGATCCGACTGGTGTAAGTCACTTACACCGTCGGATCCTTAATGCAATACAATGCTGACCTCTAGGTGGCGTTTACGTTCAGGTCTCATTTGACTATGCAAATGAGCCTGATACGCCGATTCCCGAACAAATTTGCGTCGCGTAGTCATTGCGTACGTCGTTTCCATAAGCGTAAGGTTACCCATGATATATGAGGGGTAACCTTACGCCAGTCCGCCGTATGCCATGTTAAAGCGGAGGTTCACCCATACCTTACACATTTTCCCCTTCGCTTCATGCTCGTTTTGTCTAGGGGAATCGGCTATTTGTTTTAAAATATGATCCGTACTTACCCGTTTACGAGATGCATCTTCTCCGCCGCTTCCGGGGAATGGGCTGCGGGACTGGGCGTTCCTTCTTGATTGACAGTCTTCAGAGAGGCTTCCGACGGTCGCATCCATCGCGTCACGATTTTCCGAAAGAAGCCGAACGTCGGTGCGCAGGCGCAGTATAGAGCCGCACCGACGTTCGGCTTCTTTCGGCTACGAGTGACGCGATGGATGCGACCGTCGGAAGCCTCTCGGAAGACTGTCAATCAAGAAGGAACGCCCGCTCCTGAAGACCCATACCCGGAAGCGGCGGAAGAAGATGCATCTCGAAAACGGGTAAGTACGGATCATATTTTAAAACAAATAGCCGATTCCCCTAGACAAAACGAGCAGGAAGCTAAGGGGAAAAGATAAAAAAAAAAAGGAATTGGGTGAACTCCCGCTTTAAGTATGGCGTCGGGTCCGCGTCGGCTTTCTCCGTCGTTTTCCTAAGTCGTTCACGAATACGACTTTACGTCAATGACGCTCACGTCGGCGTCATTGATGTTTTCCGTCGTGAGCTGGAGCATGCGCACTGGGCTATTTTTCAGCCCGGCGCATGCGCAGTTCGATCGTCGCGGGGGCGCGCTTAATTTGAATACAAGCCGCCCCCTTTGAATTACGCGGCCATACGCCGGGCCATTTACACTACGCCGCCGCAAATTACGGAGAAAGTGCTTGGAGAATACGGCACTTGCTCCAGTAAGTTGCCGTGGCGTAGTGTAAATGGCTTACACTACGCCAACGCCGATTCTATGAGAATCTGGCCCATGGTTTTTGTGTACAGCGGGTAGAGCTGCATGATTCTAGCTAAAATGAGAATCACTTTTTTTTAGCTTAGAAAATAGATCATGATTCTCACGGCGTAACATCATCTTTCACATTAAAACAAAAAAGAAATTGGGCTAACTTTACTGTTTCTTTTTTTTATTAATTGAAGTATATTTCTTCCCCAATAAAATGCATTTGAAAGACCGCTGGGCAAATATAGTGCGACATAAAATATTGCAGCAATTGCCATTTTATTCCCATGGGTCTCTGCTAAAATATATATAATGTTTGGGGGTTCCAAGTCATTTTCTAGCCCGGATTCAGATACAATTGTGTATCTATCGGCAGGCGTAACGTATCTCAGATACGTTACGCCACCGTAAATTAGGGCGCAAGTTCCGTATTCAGAAAGAACTTGCGCCCTAAGTTAAGGCGGCGTAGCGTATGTGGTCCGGCGTAAGCCCGCCTAATTCAAATGTGGAAGATGTGGGCGTGTTTTATTTAAATTACATGTGACCCCACGTATTTGACGTTTTTTACAATGCTTTCGACGTCAACGTAAATTACGCCCAGCCCTATTCGCGAACGGCTTACGCAAACGACGTAATCGACGGAAAATACGACGCTGGCCCGACGTCCATACTTAACATAGGATACCCCTCATATAGCAGGGGTAACTTTACGCCGGAAAAAGCCTAACGTAAACAACGTAAAAAAATGCGCCGGGCAGACGTACGTTACTGAATCGGCATATCTACCTAATTTGCATATTCCTCGCGGAAATCTACGGAAGCGCCACCTATCGGCCAGCGTAAATATGCAGCCTAAGATACGACGGTGTAAGAGACTTACGCCAGTCGGATCTTAGGGTAACTCCTATCTGAATCCAGGCCATTGATTTTAACGTAAACAAGTGTCAGAAAAAGATTTGGGGCCAGATTCACGATCGAGTTACGCTGGCGTATCTATTGATACGCCGCGTAATTTAAAAGTTGCGCCGTCGTATCTCTGCACGGTATTCTGGGAACAAGATACGCCTGAAATATGGCTTCAGCCAACCGACGTAAGTCTTAGTATGCCGTCGTATCTAGGGTGCATATTTACGCTGGCCGCTAGGGGCGCTTCCAAAGATTTACACGTCGAATATGTAAATGAGCTAGATACGCAGATTCACGAACGTACTTGCGCCCGCTACGCCGTTTACGTAAGGCTTACGTCCGGCGTAAAGTTACCCCTGCTAGATGAGGTGTAGGTAATGCAAAGTATGGACGTTGGCAAGCGTATCTTTTTACATCGTTTACGTAAGTCGTACGTGAATGGGGCTGTGTGTAGGTTACATTCACGTCACAGGCATTGGGCCTGGCGTATCTTATGGAGTAAATTCGACGTGATACTAAGCATGCGCCGTTCGTTATGCGCGTCATTTACGTGGGGTCACGATTCATTTACATACCACACGCCCCCTACCAGCCTATTTTGAATTGGGCGGGCTTACGCCGGCCAATTTACGCTACACCGCCACAACTTACGGAGCAAGTGCTTTGTGAATACTGCACTTGCCCGTCCAAGTTGCGGAGGCGTAGCTTAAATAGGATACGCTACGCCCGCACAAAGATACGCCAGGATACGTGAATCTGGCCCTTGGACTTTAAGGCTGCATTCACACCTGAGCGTAGCATTTTGCAGCGTTTTTTACCGCGATTTGCCACGATACTTACAGCGTTTTTTACCGCGATTTTGGACAGGTCTATGGTCACCAATGTTAAAGGGTCACTAAAGGAAAAAAAAAATTTGCCTAAAATGAATGGCCCGGATTCACAAAGCACTTACGCCGACATATCTCGAGATACGCCGCGTAAGTGTAAATATGCGCCGTCGTATCTATGCCGTGCCCATAAACTGAGATACGCCTGAAAATAGGCTTCATCCGACCAACTTTGTAACTTTCCTACGCCGGCGTATCGTGGGCGCATATTTACTCTGGCTGCAAGTGGCGCTCCCATTGATTTCCTATTCAAATATGGAAATGAGGGAGATACGTCGATTCACGAACGTACTTGCACCCGGCGCATAATATACGCGGTTTGCGTACGTCTGGCGTAAAGTTATTCTCCATATATGAGGCGCAACTCATGCTAAGGTATGGACCAGGGAACACAGCCGTCGTATTTTACGTCGTTTACGTAGTACGTGAATAGGGCTGGGCGTAGGTAGTGATCCGTCGTATCATAGGGAGTAGTTCCGACGTAATTCTGAGCATGCGCACTGGGATACGTCCACGGGATAGCACATGCGCCGTTCGTTTTAAGTACTTGTATGGCACTCGGCCCATCATTTGCATGGGGTCACACCTCATTAGCATGGCTCATGCCCACTTCCACCTACGACGGCTTACGCCGAGGGAACCCAGCGCAGTTTGGGAGGCAATTGCTTTGTGAATTCGGTGCTTGCCTCTCTGCGCTACGTCGGCGTAGCGTATATTAGATACGCTACGCCGGTGATGTGAAATTTCCTCGGACCTGTGAAAAAATCGGACCCGCGTCACTTCCGGTGCTCGTACGTCAGAGCACAGCTGATCGCGGGTCCACGGCGCATGCGCAGCGCATGCGCAGATGGGTTTTTTGAGTCTGAAAATATCCCTGACTGGGGTAGGCGGGCAGAGGCGGATCAAGCTCAATTCAGAGACTCGGGTGGGCGGGGCGGAGGCGGTGCAAGAGTTTTAATGACATTATCGGCAGCACCGCCTCCAGCCCCGTCCCTAAGCAGGGGCTTCTTGAGGTCCGTGAAAAATATAGATTTGGGTGGGCGGGCGGAGGCGGAGCAACATTCTCAATTACATTGCAGCCAGCACCGCCTCTGTGACGGGCTGGGGTATCACTTGAAAGACAAAACAGGCACCCCATAGCCTACATTCATTTATTTTTATTGTTATTTTTTGATATCCTGCTATTCTATAAAACAACCAGTAGATGGCAGAGAGGGTACCCGAACAGAGTCTATATAAGGCCACATGCATCATGTGACTAAGTGAAACTCATTTCACATCATAAAGAAGCATGGTCATATATTCTCTTGTTCGTGTATTTTTGTAGGTATGTACTTTAAACCTTTCTCATTCTTACTAAACTGTACTAGAAAGATTCCTAAACATCTAGAGCAGTTGCAGGAGAAAGTTTTAGTAGATTTTGTGCAATGGTTTTGTTGTAATTAGACTTTCAAAGCAGCATGTGTTGAGAGCAGTGAAAATAGCGAAAAACCCTAGGACTATTGTACTGGTCGGAGCAACTGTTTATTGCAAGCACTAGACTGTTATATATGAGTATATTTCAACCTGATTTATGCAAAATTACATATATTAGAAACCACATGTTAAAATTAGATGAATAGCCACATGGAAAGGTTATACACTGCTTGTTCATTTATGCAAGATGCGCCATCTAGTGGTCAAAAGAGAGAATTGCTTCAGAATGTATATATTTATAAGCAATGCAGTGTAATTCTCATTGTGACACAGCTAAAGTGTGCCATAGAGATAAATATAAGTGTCTATAACACGAAATAAAAGGGAAATGTATGTTTATTAAAATATAATGATGTTCATTGTTGCAGCTATGTTTTAAAGTATTTCAGTCCAATCTGTACTGTTGTTATGTTGGCAATTATGAACATGTAACTATAAAAAACTGTATGTATTGTTATGTAAAAGTGAAACTCATTTCACATCATAAAGAAGCATGGTCATATATTCTCCTGTTCGTGTATTTTTGTAGTACCCGCCGAGATGATCACATCACATCAGTACGTCTACAATCATCGGTTCCCTTAATCTATATTTTGGGACCGGTAACACCTCCAGCCCCGTCCCTTTACACACAGTAGCCTGCTTCTTCCCATACTATTTTGGTCCGTGAATTTCACAGACTCGGGTAGGCGGGACGGAGGCGGAGCAACAGTTTTATTGCCCAATATTAAAGTCTGTCAAGAAAATGTCTATTTAGGTGGAGAGCTTCTGAATACCTGACCAACAAACACATTTCCAATTTATTACTCATTTCAATGGGACAGTTTAAAGTGCCAAAAAGTAAAGTTCCGCTCTTCTGTATTTTTTTAGGCTCCATGTACACGGGACCATCCTCCCGGCTGCAGGGATCAACCCCCCCCCCCAACATCCTCCCGGCTGCAGGGATCAACCCCCCCCCCAACATCCTCCCGGCTGCAGGGATCAACCCCCCCCCCCAACATCCTCCCGGCTGCAGGGACCCCCCCCCCCCCCCCAACATCCTCCCGGCTGTACGAATCACCCCCCCCCCCACCGCCATCCTCCCAGCTGCAGGGATCAACCCCCCCCCCAACATCCTCCCGGCTGCAGGGATCAACCCCCCCCCCCCCAACATCCTCCCGGCTGCAGGGATCAACCCCCCCCCCAACATCCTTCCAGCTGTACGAATCACCCCCCACCGCCATCCTCCCAGCTGTACGAATCACCCCCCCCCCACCGCCATCCTCCCGGCTGCAGGGATCAAACCCCCCCCCCAACATCCTCCCGGCTGCAGGAATCAACCCCCCCCAACATCCTCCCGGCTGCAGGGATCAACCCCCCCCCCAACATCCTCCCAGCTGCAGGAATCAACCCCCACCCCAACATCCTCCGAGCTGCAGGGATCAACCCCCCCCCCCCCAACATCCTCCCGGCTGCAGGGATCAACCCCCCCCCCAAACATCCTCCCGGCTGCAGGGATCAACCCCCCCAACATCCTCCCAGCTGCAGGGATCAACCCCCCCCCCCAACATCCTCCCGGCTGCAGGAATCAAACCCCCCCCCCCAACATCCTCCCAGCTGCAGGGATCAACCCCCGCCCCAACATCCTCCCGGCTGCAGGAATCAACCCCCCCCCCCCCAACATCCTCCCGGCTGCAGGGATCAACCCCCCCCCCCCAACATCCTCCCGGCTGCAGGGATCAACCCCCCCCCCCAACATCCTCCGAGCTGCAGGGATCACCCCCCCCGAGCTGTAGGGATCACCCCCCCACCACCACCACCCCCCCCGAGCTGTAGGGATCACCCCCCCCCACCACCACCCCCCCCCCCAGCTGTAGGGACCCCCCCCCCCACCATCCTCCCAGCTGCAGGGATCACCCCCCCCCCAGCTGTAGGGATCACCCCCCCACCATCCTTCCAGCTGCAGGGATCACCCCCCCCCAGCTGTAGGGATCACCCCCCCCCCCACCATCCTCCGATCTGCAGGGATCACCCCCCCGGCTGCAGGGATCAACCCCCCCCCCCCAACATCCTCCCGGCTGCAGGGATCAACCCCCCCCCCCAACATCCTCCGAGCTGCAGGGATCACCCCCCCCCGAGCTGTAGGGATCACCCCCCCACCACCACCACCCCCCCCCGAGCTGTAGGGATCACCCCCCCCACCACCACCACCCCCCCCAGCTGTAGGGATCACCCCACCCACCATCCTCCCAGCTGCAGGGATCACCCCCCCCAGCTGTAGGGATCACCCCCCCACCATCCTTCCAGCTGCAGGGATCACCCCCCCCCAGCTGTAGGGATCACCCCCCCCACCATCCTCCGAGCTGCAGGGATCACCCCCCCAGCTGTAGGGATCACCCCCCCCCACCATCCTCCCAGCTGCAGGGATCACCCCCCCCCCAGCTGTAGGGATCACCCCCCCCCACCATCCTCCCAGCTGCAGGGATCACCCCCCCCAGCTGTAGGGATCACCCCCCCCACCATCCTGAGATGCAGGGATCACCCCCCCCCCAGCTGTAGGGATCACCCCCCCCATTTTTCAAGCTGTAGGGATCACCCCCCCCCACCATCCTCCCAGCTGCAGGGATCACCCCCCCCCCCAGCGGTAGGGATCACCCCCCCCCCCACCGCCATCCTCCCAGCTGTACGAATCACCCCCCCCCCCCACCGCCATCCGCCCAGCTGGACGAATCACCCCCCCACCACCACCACCCCCCCCAGCTGTAGGGATCACCCCCCCCCCCCCAGCTGTACGAACCCCCCCCCCCCCCCCCACCGCCATCCTCCCAGCTGTACGAATCACCCCCCCCCCACCGCCATCCTCCCAGCTGTACGAATCACCCCCCCCCACCGCCATCCTCCCAGCTGTACGAATCATGCCCCCCCCCCCCCCACCACCATCCTCGGACCTGTGAAAAAAATCGGACCGCGTCACTTCCGGTGCTCGTACGTCAGGAGCACAGCTGATCGCTGGTCCAAGGCGCATGCGCAGATGCTTTTTTTTGGTCCGTGAATATCCTAGACTGGGGTAGGTCACTTGTGCCCGTCATACGCAGCCAGTGTGCCCACTATTTGCAGCCACTTGTGCCCGTCATACGCAGCAGTTGTGCCCTCCATATGCAGTCACTTGTACCCGTCATACTCGGCACTTCCTTCTTATTCTGTAGTGGCGGCTGTGGCTCCTGTGTCCGCTTGGCCCCTCAGGCTTCCTCCGTCATGTCTCCTTTTCCGCCAAAGCGTTGGGCATCCGATAGGATCGCCTAAAGCTTTGGCCAATCGGGAGACAGGTTTTACTGACCTGCCTGCTGATTGGCAAGGAGGAACTTTGGTGTGAAAATAGCTTCTGGCTCTTATCACGTGCTTCAAAATACACACCCCGCCTATCCCCGCCATAGTATTTCATGCATCCGGCATCCTGAAAGGGGCCACGCACATGAATAGGGAGGGCGGCAGAGGTGACGGGGGCGGTGCCCATGCGGGGACACCATTCTCTCCCCCGGAGGACGAGGACACCATTCTCTCCCCCGGAGGACGGGGACACCATTCTCTCCCCCGGAGGACGGGGACACCATTCTCTCCCCCGGAGGACGGGGACACCATTCTCTCCCCCGGAGGACGGGGACACCATTCTCTCCCCCGGAGGACGGGGACACCATTCTCTCCCCCGGAGGACGGGGACACCATTCTCTCCCCCGGAGGACGGGGACACCATTCTCTCCCCCGGAGGACGGGGACACCCTTCTCTCCCCCGGAGGACGGGGACACCCTTCTCTCCCCCGGAGGACGGGGACACCCTTCTCTCCCCCGGAGGACGGGGACACCCTTCTCTCCCCCGGAGGACGGGGACACCCTTCTCTCCCCCGGAGGACGGGGACACCCTTCTCTCCCCCGGAGGACGGGGACACCCTTCTCTCCCCCGGAGGACGGGGACACCCTTCTCTCCCCCGGAGGACGGGGACACCCTTCTCTCCCCCGGAGGACGGGGACACCCTTCTCTCCCCAGATGTAGGGGACACCATTCTCTCCCCTGGAGGACGAGGACACCATTCTCTCCCCTGGAGGACGAGGACACCATTCTCTCCCCTGGAGGACGAGGACACCATTCTCTCCCCTGGAGGACGAGGACACCATTCTCTCCCCCGGAGGACGAGGACACCAGGGCTGGACAGGGAGAAGAGGTGAGCGCTGTGGGGAACCAGAGCATCATGAGGGACAGGGGATAGAGGCACATGGGGGACCAGAGCATCATGGGGGGGGGTATAGAGGAGTAGGAGAGGAACAGAGAAGCATGTGTGGGAACAGAGAAGCAGGGGGGGTATCAGTGGAGCACAGGGGGGACCAGAGAAGCATGAGGGTAAGAGGACCATGGGGGGGGGGGGGAATAGAGAAGCATGTGGGGGAACAGAGAAGCAGGGGGAGAACCAGAGGAGCAGAGAGGGGGACAGAGGCGCATGGGGGCCGGCCACCATGGGAGAGACTTGTCAAAGTGTATGAAGTCCAGGGCAATATTTTTGTCCCAGTCCAGCCCTGGTGTCCCTGTCCTCCAGGGTAGAGAAGGGTGTCCCCGTCCTCCGGGCGAGAGAAGGGTGTCCCCGTCCTCCTGGGGAGAGAAGGGTGTTCCCGTCCTCCGGGGGAGAGAAGGGTGTCCCCGTCCTCTGGGGGAGAGAAGGGTGTCCCCGTCCTCTGGGGGAGAGAAGGGTGTCCCCGTCCTCTGGGGGAGAGAAGGGTGTCCTCGTCCTCCGGGGGAGAGAAGGGTGTCCTCGTCCTCCGGGGGAGAGAATGGTGTCCTCGTCCTCCGGGGGAGAGAATGGTGTTCCCTACCTCTGGGGAGAGAAGGGTGTACTCGTCCTCGGGGGAGAGAATGGTGTCCTCCGGGGGGAGAGAATGGTGTCCTCGTCCTCCGGGGGAGAGAAGGGTGTCCTCGTCCTCCGGGGGAGAGAAGGGTGTCCTCGTCCTCCGGGGGAGAGAATGGTGTTCCCTACCTCTGGGGAGAGAAGGGTGTACTCGTCCTCCGGGGGAGAGAATGGTGTCCTCGTCCTCCGGGGGAGAGAATGGTGTCCCCGTCCTCTGGGGGAGAGAATGGTGTCCCCGTCCTCTGGGGGAGAGAATGGTGTCCCCGTCCTCTGGGGGAGAGAATGGTGTCCCCGTCCTCCTGGGGAGAGAATGGTGTCCTCGTCCTCCGGGGGAGAGAATGGTGTCCCCGCATGGGCACCGCCCCCGTCACCTCTGCCGCCCTCCCTATTCATGTGCGTGGCCCCTTTCAGGATGCCGGATGCATGAAATACTATGGCGGGGATAGGCGGGGTGTGTATTTTGAAGCACGTGATAAGAGCCAGAAGCTATTTTCACACCAAAGTTCCTCCTTGCCAATCAGCAGGCAGGTCAGTAAAACCTGTCTCCCGATTGGCCAAAGCTTTAGGCGATCCTATCGAATGCCTAACGCTTTGGCGGAAAAGGAGACATGACGGAGGAAGCCTGAGGACCCAAGCGGACACAGGAGCCACAGCCGCCACTACAGAATAAGAAGGAAGTGCCGCGTATGACGGGTACAAGTGACTGCATATGGAGGGCACAACTGCTGCGTATGACGGGCACAAGTGGCTGCAAATAGTGGGCACACTGGCTGCGTATGACGGGCACAAGTGACCTACCCCAGTCTAGGATATTCACGGACCAAAAAAAAGCATCTGCGCATGCGCCTTGGACCAGCGATCAGCTGTGCTCCTGACGTACGAGCACCGGAAGTGACGCGGTCCGATTTTTTCACAGGTCCGAGGATGGTGGTGGGGGGGGGGCATGATTCGTACAGCTGGGAGGATGGCGGTGGGGGGGGGGTGGTGATTCGTACAGCTGGGAGGATGGCGGTGGGGGGGGGGCATGATTCGTACAGCTGGGAGGATGGCGGTGGGGGGGGGTGATTCGTACAGCTGGGAGGATGGCGGTGGGGGGGGGTGATACGTACAACTGGGGGGGGGGGTGATCCCTACAGCTGGGGGGGGTGGTGGTGGGGGGGGGGGTGATTCGTACAGCTGGGCGGATGGCGGTGGGGGGGGGGGTGATTCGTACAGCTGGGAGGATGGCGGTGGGGGGGGGGTGATCCCTACAGCTGGGGGGGGGTGATCCCTGCAGCTCGGAGGATGGTGGGGGGGGTGATCCCTACAGCTTGGAGGATGGTGGGGGGGGTGATCCCTACAGCTGGGGGGGGGTGATCCCTGCAGCTCGGAGGATGGTGGGGGGGGGTGATCCCTGCAGCTGGGGGGGGGGTGATCCCTGCAGCTGGGAGGATGGTGGGGGGGTGATCCCTACAGCTGGGGGGGGTGGTGGTGGGGGGGTGATCCCTACAGCTGGGGGGGTGATCCCTGCAGCTGGAAGGATGGTGGGGGGGGGGATCCCTACAGCTGGGGGGGGTGATCCCTGCAGCTGGAAGGATGGTGGGGGGGGTGATCCCTACAGCTGGGGGGGTGATCCCTGCAGCTGGAAGGATGGTGGGGGGGGGTGATCCCTACAGCTTGAAAAATGGGGGGGTGATCCCTACAGCTGGGGGGGTGATCCCTGCAGCTCGGAGGATGGTGGGGGGGGGTGATCCCTACAGCTGGGGGGGGGTGATCCCTGCAGCTGGAAGGATGGTGGGGGGGGTGATCCCTACAGCTTGAAAAATGGGGGGGGGTGATCCCTACAGCTGGGGGGGTGATCCCTGCAGCTCGGAGGATGGTGGGGGGGGGTGATCCCTACAGCTGGGGGGGTGATCCCTGCAGCTGGGAGGATGGTGGGGGGGGGGTGATCCCTGCAGCTGGGAGGATGGTGGGGGGGGTGATCCCTACAGCTGGGGGGGTGATCCCTGCAGCTCGGAGGATGGTGGGGGGGGGGGTGATCCCTACAGCTGGGGGGTTGATCCCTGCAGCCGGGAGGATGTTGGGGGGGGGGGGTTGATTCCTGCAGCCGGGAGGATGTTGGGGGGGGGGTTGATTCCTGCAGCCGGGAGGATGTTGGGGGGGGGGGGTTGATCCCTGCAGCCGGGAGGATGGCGGTGGGGGGGGGGGTGATTCGTACAGCTGGGAGGATGGCGGTGGGGGGGGGGTGATTCGTACAGCTGGGAGGATCGCGGTGGTGGGGGGTGATTCGTACAGCTGGGAGGATGGTGGGGGGGGGTGATTCGTACAGCTGGAAGGATGTTGTGGGGGGGGGGGTTGATCCCTGCAGCCGGGAGGATGTTGGGGGGGGGTTGATCCCTGCAGCTGGGAGGATGGCGGTGGGGGGTGGGGTGATTCGTACAGCTGGAAGGATGTTGGGGGGGGGGGTTGATCCCTGCAGCCGGGAGGATGTTGGGGGGGGGGGGTTGATCCCTGCAGCCGGGAGGATGTTGGGTGGGGGGGGGTTGATCCCTGCAGCCGGGAGGATGTTGGGGGGGGGGGGTTGATCCCTGCAGCCGGGAGGATGTTGGGGGGGGGGTTGATCCCTGCAGCTGGGAGGATGGCGGTGGGGGGTGGGGTGATTCGTACAGCTGGAAGGATGTTGGGGGGGGGGTTGATCCCTGCAGCCGGGAGGATGTTGGGGGGGGGGGGTTGATCCCTGCAGCCGGGAGGATGTTGGGTGGGGGGGGGGGGTTGATCCCTGCAGCCGGGAGGATGGTCCCGTGTACATGGAGCCTAAAAAAATACAGAAGAGCGGAACTTTACTTTTTGGCACTTTAAACTGTCCCATTAAAATGAGTAATAAATTGGAAATGTGTTTGTTGGTCAGGTATTCAGAAGCTCTCCACCTAAATAGACATTTTCTTGACAGACTTTAATATTGGGCAATAAAACTGTTGCTCCGCCTCCGTCCCGCCTACCCGAGTCTGTGAAATTCACGGACCAAAATAGTATGGGAAGAAGCAGGCTACTGTGTGTAAAGGGACGGGGCTGGAGGCGGTGCTGGCTGCAATGTAATTGAGAATGTTGCTCCGCCTCCGCCCGCCCACCCAAATCTATATTTTTCACGGACCTCAAGAAGCCCCTGCTTAGGGACGGGGCTGGAGGCGGTGCTGCCGATAATGTCATTAAAACTCTTGCACCGCCTCCGCCCCGCCCACCCGAGTCTCTGAATTGAGCTTGATCCGCCTCTGCCCGCCTACCCCAGTCAGGGATATTTTCAGACTCAAAAAACCCATCTGCGCATGCGCTGCGCATGTGCCGTGGACCCGCGATCAGCTGTGCTCTGATGTACGAGCACCGGAAGTGACGCGGGTCCGATTTTTTTCACAGGTCCGAGGAAATTTCACATCACCGGCATAAATATGCGCCAATGTATGTGAATCCGGGCCATTGTCTGGAAGGTAGACAGACAGAATAGTGTAATGATTCTGTTAAAAAAACGACCTACCTATTAAATTCCTTCATCTATATCACCTCCGGCGTTCTAGTTTCTGTTCTCTCATTCACTTCCAGGTTTGCATCGTTTGTTAATGTAAGAACTACATTTCCCAGTATGCATTGCGGCACACCCAGTAATTCACACCTCCTTGAAGTCTCTAACACGTAGAGAGCGTCCTGCCGCACAGATGTAGTTTCCAGGAGGGGGTGAGCACGTTACTGACCACCGCAGTAAAGCCTCCCATCACAGTGGTCATTAAAATCAGACAAGCAGGGAGACACCATGATCATGAAGGTGGTTCTCCCAGGGCGAGGCACGGCTATTGCACACTCTAGGCCGTGCTGATCGTGGTTGTCTTCCCTGCCGCTTCTCGGCCTTTTGGCTGGGACTAGGTGTGGTATCTGTCCTTATCAGTTGTCAGCGGAGCGCTGAAGCACCTCCATTGGGAGGGTGGATGCAATCCCATGACGTCATTGCACCTGGAAGGATGGTTTCAGCAGGGACTATGCTGTGCTGCCCGACAGATACTGGGGGCCGGCCCATGGTTGAGTCTGAGCCATCTGGAAGGGTGCTCCTGGTGAGGATGGGTGCTGCGCCTGGTCTTGGTCTTTTTGCCGAGTTCTAGTCTGGCCTTCTGGCTGGCTGGTGCAAGTGCTATCTCTGTCAGCGATCCGGTAGGAGGAGCTGGTAATGCCCTGGGATAAGACGGGGTAGGACCATGCAAATCCGCCAGGTTGGCTGGCAGCTGTGGAGGGCTGCACTGGCCGGTCGGGGGGTCAGATATGGAACGAAAAGCCTATGGTGCATGTGCCCCTGGAGTGGCAGTCCAGGGGTATCTGAAGATCACTGTGTGTGAGGGACACATTGATTTAAGATACCACGGTCACTGCACCAGATACACGCTTTTTTTAGCACCCGTCTCCTGGGCCGGGCCTTTTGGCTAGGACCGGAGGAATTTTTTATTCCTGGCCGGAGGGCCTGGTCATTGTTTCACCACAATGGCCACTTCTTTCACTCTCCTCTCCACTATCCCTTCCCCCACTTTATTTTATTTAAGCCTGTGTTTGTCACTTTTTTGTCTTTTTTTGTTGTGCACGTTTTGTCACTGTGTGATTAGTAGGGTGCGGGTCCTCGGGCCAGCCCTGAACGTCTTGGGAGTGGGTGGACATGACCTTCTGCGTAGTGTATCTGAGATACGCTACGCCCGCCGATACATACGATAATGTATCTGAATCCAGGCCATTGAATTTATGTTATTGTGATTTACTTATTGAATATTGATATTATATTCTTTGTTTTTCACTTTAATGATCACTAATTATTAAGTTTATCTATTAGGCACCTGTCACGTTGGGGATTAGATGATAATGTCTTTGTTTGAGATATTTAGGTTAAATTAGGTAGGCTGGTGTTTCACTTGCTGTTCATTTATTTATTTATTTTTGATTATAGTTATAATTTTATTTATTAGCTATAAATAAAAAGCGGGGGGGGGGCTGCGCTGATAAACAATCAGTGTGAACCCCCTCTGTCAGGAGAGCCGCCGAACGGCTCTCCTCTACTCGTGTCCATCAGACGCGAGTGAAGAAGAGACGATCAACGGCTCTTCCTGTTTACATCGTGATCAGCCGTGGTTGGACACAGCTGATCACGTGGTAAAGAGCCTCCGCCGGAGGCTGTTTACCGAGATCGGAGATGCAGGGTGTCAGACTGACACCCCGCACCACCGATGGGCGCGCGCCGGCATGTTATCCGGCAGGACGTCAATAGACGTCCAGTCAGGATTTCACAACCACTTCCCGGACGTCAATTGTCTATTGACCGGGCCGGAAGTGGTTAAGGTGCTACTTGATAAACATCTGTGTGGCTTCATACACAGATGTCTATTGAAGTCTCACCTGAAATCAGCAAAAGTAGTGCAGAAATTACTTTTGCAAATCGATGTGGCGCTGCAAAATCAGTGTCGCACCGATTGGGACAGTGCCATTGCCGCCAATAGGCTGCGCCTTGTTATGCCATTAGATCTCTCATATGGCAAATCGCTCCAATGTGAACCTAGGCTGAGTTACAATGTTTCCTGATAAGAACTTGGCAGACTGCCCGGATATTTTCTTTTGACAGCTGAGTGAGCAGATAAAGTCTCTCCACTTCACTATATGAAAGAATCGGCAAACTCTGCATTGGAGATCGTCAGGGGGGTTGAATCGAGATCACGATTTTCTAACAATTAATTGTGCAGCTCTAACAGCGGGTATAGAAAAGAATCGCCCCCCTTTAAAATAATCACATTTTGTTGCTTTGCAACCTGAAATGAAGACAGACACAGTTTTTGTTTTTTATCGTGCTGTATTTACTAGTGCAACTTGTAACATCCAAGTGAAAGATACAATACCAACATATCATAAAAAATAAAAAATAAAAAAACAGGATAACCGAGTTGGAAAAAGGACTCCCCCAAATGTCAGTATTTTGTTGAACTACGTTTTGCTTTATTTGGAGCTTTTAGTCTGTTGGGATATGTCTCCACTGACTTTGCAATAGACATGTGCAATTCGATTCTTTCCGAATTCGTATTTTTAACCACTTCAATACCAGGGACTTTCCCCCCTTCCTGCCCAGGACAATTTTCAGCTTTTAGCGCTGTTGCACTTTGAATGACAATTGCGCGGTCATGCTACACTGTACCCAAACTAAATTTTTATCATTTTCTTCCCATAAATAGAGCTTTCTTTTGGTGGTATTTGATCACCACTGAAAGACCGAAATTTGTTTTTATCTGAGTTAACAAAAACCTGTTTAACAATTTTTCTTTTTAACATCTTATTTTGGATACATTTTATTAATTTTGTTTCACAGTGTTCAGACATATAATTCACATGGTTACAACAACTAAATTAATGTTTTATTCATTTGTTAGAGGGGCAGTGCACATTAATTATTTGCTAGTTTATAATCTTAAAAAAAATGTACTGTTTTAACCACTTGCTTACTAGGCACATATACCCCCTTCCTGCCCAGGCGAAATTTCAGCTTTCAGCACTGCGTTGCTTTAACTGACAATTGCCCTGTCGTGCGACGTGGCTCCCAAACAAAATTGATGTCCTTGTTTCCCTACAAATAGAGCTTTCTTTTGGTGGTATTTGATCACCTCTGCGGTTTTTTTTTTTTTTGCGCTATAAACAAAAAAATACTGGAAATTTTGAAAAAAAAACACTATTAGGTAGATTCAGGTAGAGTTAGGCCGACTTATCAGTAGATAAGTCGACCTAACTCAGAATCTATGCCGACTTATGTTTAAGTGTATGCTCAAACAGAGATATGCTTAAACATATCTAAGATACGACGGCTTGCGCCGTCCTATCTTAGATTGCAATATTTTGGATGGCCGCTAGGTGGCGTTTCCATTGCGGTCGGCGTAGAATATGTAAATGAGGAGATACGCTGATTCACGAACGTATGCCCGGCCGACGCAGTACTTTTACGCCGTTTACGTAAGAGATAGGCCGCGTAAAGTTAGGGCTAGGCCCTAGTGGAATAGTAATGTCAAGTATGGCCGCCGTTCCCGCGTCGAAATTCGAATTGTTTACGTTGTTTGCGTAAGTCGTCCGTGAATCGGGATTTCCGTCGTTTACGTCCACGTTAAAATCAATAGGCCCGTGCGGCGTACTTAGCCGCAATGCACACTGGGAAATGTAGGCGCATGCGCAGTAACAAAAAAACGTAAAAAACATAAGGTCAAGCCTTATTACCATTAAACACGCCCTCCTAACACAGATTTGAATTTGGCGCCCTTACGCCTGCCCGCTTTAGGCTACGCTGCCGTATATTAGCAGGCAAGTACATTGAGAATCATTACTTGCCTAGCTAACTTACGGCAGTGTAGCCTAAACACCATAAGCTACGCCGCCGTAACTTTATTCCATTCTACCTGAATCTACCTATATTTTTTTACTTTTTGCTATAATAATTATCCCAATTTAAAAAAATTCTTCTACATATTTTTGGTAAAAGAAATCCCAATAAGCGTATGGTGATTGGTTTGCGCAAAAGTTATAGCGCCTTCAAAATAGGGAATAGAATTATAAAAAATAAAAAAACGGCGGACACATCGGACACTTTTCACACATTTTTGGGACCATTCACATCTATACAGAGAACAGTGCTATAAATATGCACTGATTTACTGTATAAATGTGACTGGCAGGGAAGGGGTTAACACTAGGGGGCGATCACGAGTAGTTTTAAATGACTTTTTTCCTTTAGAAATTTCATTTTGTGCAGAGACTGTTATAAACACGGGGAAAATGCGCTACTTTACAGGCATACTATAGACACCCCCCCAGGTACAAAATTTTAAGGAATATTTCACTTTTATTGTTTCACTTTAAGCATTATTAAAATCACTGCTCCTGAAAAAAATTCAGTTTTTACAAGTTTTTTTGCATTGATACATGTCCCCTGTGGCAGGACCCAGGTCATAAAGTGTCATAAACACTTTTTATGACAATAACTTGCATATTAACCTTTAAAATTAGCACTTTTGATTTTTCATGTTCATGTTCCATAGACTTTAACGGTGTTCGGACAAATTTTTTGCCTCTTCGCATGTTCTGCTGCAAACCGAACCGGGGGTGTTCAGCTCCTTCCTGTCCAGCATTGCTGGTTCATTTTAGGGATGTTCCAAGATATGGTAAGAGGATGTGTCCATGACACCCGGGGTGAAAGGCATGGAGGGTATAACAGGGGTCAAGTCCTGGGGAAAAAAGTGTGGGAACTCCCACCCAAGATCCACTCCCCCACCAAAAAAAATAAAAAAAATGATACGCTCATATGCATAATTACTAAACCACATGTTTTTTTTTTTTTAGATTCACTGTACCTTAGTAATCCTTTATGTTACTGGCCGCTTCCTGTATATGGATTCATCGGGTAGTGTGCGGGTATTCCGTCACTTCCTCGATGCCGCAATGTTTCCTGGGAGCTTTTGTCACAATCACAGCGCTGGAGCGGCGATACCCGGAAGACACCCCGAGGCAAGATGAAATCTTGCTCGGCGTGGACCAGGTAAGTGCTACACACCTCGTTCCGAGGTAAGTATTTCATAATGAGCTAATATGCGATACATATTAGCTCATTATGACTTTTGCCTTACAGGAGAAAAAAAAATAAAAAAATTTGATGCGGGTTTACAACCGCTTTAAGGGACAGACGTTATTAGTTTGCGGTCGTCGATCGATGGTCTGTCATCCCACCACCCCCCTTGTGTGTGGCCCTCATGGCCGGGGGTGCGTGTTCAAGTGTTCCTGGCTCCGGGACCACGTTGGTCCGGAGTTGTGATCTACTGTGTAGGCCTGGTAGTCAGACTGGGTCTACGTTCGCAGAGTGGTCTTGTGCTGTCCGTCCTGAGGGAGGAAGCCATCCGATGAACATCCTGTCTGGGAGAGCACCGAGCACAAGGCTGGTATCTCAGGAGAGGCCTTGAATTTCATCAAAGGACGCATGCTTACTGAAAGGCTGAATGATGGTTGCCTGCCAGTTCTGAATTCGCCAAAGTTTATTCAAGAGAGATCCGGGTGCTTAATCCTGTGTTGAGAAGGATTCTGGACCGAATGCATCTCCACCTTTGGGAAGGTCTGTGGCAGAGACTTTGCTAAAGTTTCCATGTGACATCCTGGCTGCTAGGTTTGTGAGAGAGGCCTATGTAGGTGCTCAATACCCACCCTGGCTAGCTTGGCGACGAAAGTTACATTGCTGGAAGCAGGACTGTTTCTGAACAAAGTTGTACACCTGAGCCTACTGCCTATTACCTTTTTCTACCTCTTCAACTACTACTACGTTTATCCTTTTAGCCCGTTGGGTAATAAAGCACAGAAAAAGACACCTAAAGTGTGGACATTGGAGTTCTTCTCAACTCTAATCGTATACCCCAGACGGCGAAGGAATAGAGGTAACATGCCACCCAAAATGAACCAGCAGCTCCTTTGGGGGTAGTGCTACACTTCTAATCCCCTTAGGGAGGTTTCCATTTGTGAATGGACATTTTATGGTTCACAACCTATCACATTGCTATAATCTTTATATATGGACTAAAAACTGAACAATAAATGGTTGTGGAACGAATCATTTGAGTTGCCATTATTTCTTATGGGGAAATCTGCTTTGATATACAAGTGCTTTGGATTACAAGCATGTTTCTGGAACGAATTATGCTCGCAATCCAAGGTTTTACTGTATTTATATTGGGCTAATCTGGACCAGTGACATATATTGCCATACCTGGAATCAAGGTTGCCAACTATCAGTAAATTTATGGACAGATTAATAAAAAAAAAAAAATTGATTTTTACAACTGTCTGTAAATATCAGGGCCATAAAAATGTGTCATGCTGTGTTGACTTTTGTAAGTGTAAACCAAACAAATTACTTGTTATGGATATTGTCAGTATTTTCATATTATGTGTTATACTGTTCAAATATCGATTGTCTTAGTTTTTAATAGTTCTGTAATTTTTTAGGTTACCCTAAAAAATGTGCTCTGTCAGTAAATTTCCCATGTTTTGTAAAATTGGTGTGGGAGCTTGACATCCCTGCCTAAAATTCAGCTCTGAAGTTTACTCTTATGTGATACTCCCACTAGGACCAGGACAAGGGGAACTCTATGGGCCAGATTCACAGAGCAAGTACGCCGGCGTATCTACTGATACGCCGGCGTACTTTCAAATTTCCAGCGTTGTATCTTTAGTTTGAATCCTCAAACCAAGATACGACGGCATTTGGGTAAGATCCGACAGGCGTATGGCTTCGTACGCCTTCGGATCTTAGATGCAATACTTTGGCGCCCGCTGGGTGGAGTTTGCGTAGTTTTCCGCGTCGGGTATGCAAATTAGCCATTTACGACAATCCACGAACATACGCGCGGCCGTCGCATTTTCTAACGTCGTCTGTAGTCGGCTTTTTCCGGCGTATAGTTAAAGCTGGTATTTTGCGGCGTATACATAGACTTGCCATGTTAAGTATGGCCGTCGTTCCCGCATCGAAATTTTAATTATTATTTTTTTGCGTAAGTCGTCCGTGAATAGGGATGGACGTAACTCACGTCTAAGTTCAAAAAATGACGTCGTTGCGACGTCATTTCGTGCAAAGCACGGCAGGAAATTTCTGGACGACCCATGCGCAGTTCATTCGGCGCGGGGACGCGCTTCATTTATATGAAACCCTCCCCCTGATCGCCGATTTGAATTCCGCCGCCAGAAATACACTACGCCGCCGTAACTTACGCCGCAAAATCGTTGAGGATTCGAAATTCCACCAGGTAAGGTACGGCGGCGTAGCGTATCTCTGATACGCTGCGCGGATCCAATTCTCTCTGGATCTGGCCCTATGTGTAGGTGGCTGTGGCGGTTCCGGTGGACTGGGAGGGAAGCACAGTTTCCCAGCTTTGGCCTGGACACTGGATTACTTTGTCCCACCGCTGCCTCCTCCTCCACTTTATAAACATAAAAAAATATATAGATTGAATACCTTTTTATTTCCACTTACTTTTTGCTCTGTCTCTATTCTTGCCTAGATGAGAATGAAGTTTCTCATGTTGTGCCATGTCATTGCTGATGCAGGAACCAAGAAAAAACAATGAGATGTATAATAATGATGGTGGCACAAGATGGTACCTGGAGTAGGAGAGTAAGACTTTCGCTTAAGACCACCTCCCAATATTGGGTGGAACTCCGTTTTTAAGATAAAAACAAGTAAAGTATGAAAAAAATACATAGGGCAGCAGTTTTTACACAATGCTTAAAGTGGAGGTTCCATCAAAAAAAAAATTTGCTTTAAACTGTAGCTTACGACTAAAAAAGAAAAAAAAAAAAGATTTTTCTTTTTTTTTTTTTACTCATCTGGAAATGCCTGTTGCTATGCGGTCCCACGAAATCTGCCTTTGAAACCACCTAGGATTCTGACATCTCCCTCTAATGCTCCTGGGAAATGTGTGTCATCATTTCCCAGGATGCAGTGCGCTGTCCAATTATCACTCCCCATCCAAGACTTCCAGGAAGTAAGTGCTTGTAGGCTTCACAATGCCCACAAGCAAAATGACAACGGTGTAGATATAGTTTTATAAACTATCTTTTTTGAATATCTATGCGGATCGGCGGCGGATTGTAAAATAGTAAGTGACAGGATTTATATTATAAAAACGCATGATGAAAAGACAAACATTTAAAAAATGCTAATTGTGGTTGCAACTCCGCTTTAAAACGAAGTTCCAGCCTTTTAATGTTTATTAAAAGTCAGCAGCTACAAAAAAGTAGCCTTTTAATAAACAGACACTTACCTGTTCCATGGTCCAGCGATGCAGTCACACGGAGCGTCGCTCCTCTCCTGCCGGCGCCTCCATTCACATTCTGGGCCCAAATGGACAAGCGATCTCGTGGGACATGTCACGTGTCCCAGGAGATCGCCTAGAGGGAGGGGCCGCCTAGGGGCAGAGGAGTCGCCGCCTAGGCGGTCCCTAGGTGGAAGTGGGACAGGAGGTCCCACTCCTACCGAAGCCCCCACTCCCCCCCCCCCCCCCCCCAAAAAAATTACATACCAAATGTGACATGTAAGGGGGCGAGGAGTGCTTAAAGCGGAAGTTCCACTTTTGGGTGGAACTCCGCTTTAAAGTGGAACTCCAGTTTCAACTTCAAAAGCTAGCTAGGCTAGCACTAGGTGTGATGACTCCCTTGACGAGCCTTCTTTGCATGTAGAGCTTTCAGCCATCATCTCTTGGACTATGTTTTTTAGGCAAACTTCTGACTATGCCACAGTCAGCATAACACGGCCATGTTTTGTTGCGTTAATGCCCCGCCCCCCTCTGCACCCCATTCCTTGGCTATCCACACTACAGATGGTTGCAGGGAAGAAGGATCAAAACAAAATGTATAGCTCTTTTAAAGGGTTCTTTACTCATTACGAAAAAAATAAAATATTCGAGAAATATTAATCTTTCGATTTGATATTGAATTACTGTCTGGAGTTCCACTTTTATGGTTCCACCATATGCGTATGAATCTTTTTACTGCAAAGCACTTAGGAAGTAAATAAGAAAAAGTGAAGCCACTTCTGAGCCTCCATGAAAAATATACAAGGTTTATTTCCAACTTTATTACAAACTGTGATCATGATATCCTGTTGGCAATAAATCCTGAGGATATCCAGTGCAAAGTCTAACACATTCAGTGATTTGCGAGTGAAAATGAGCATAAGGTGCCAAAATAGGAGGTCTCTCTGAGAACTTCTTTGTCTCTTTGTAGAGCGCCAGCTTGCAGATTTCACAAGTAGACTTCATGGGAACAAATCAAGGTGGAGTGACAGAATGCTGATTGGTTAAACAGTCTGAAAAGAAAAGAAAAAAAATTGCTGCAATTGTACTTTGCATGAACACACATGATAAATACAATGTAAAATTATAAAAGTATACAACAATGAGCTTACCTTTAAAGAACCCTGTATCATAGACTCAAGCCTCGTACACACGACCGAGTTTCTCGGCAAAAACCAGCAAGAAACTTGCTGGGTGATATTTTTTTGCAGAGGAAACCGGTCGTGTGTACATTTTTATCAAGGAAACTGTCGAGAAACTCGACGAGCCAAAAAGAGAGCAAGTTCTCTATTTCCTCGACGGGAATGGAGAAACTTGCCTTGACAGCCTAACAAGGAACTCGACGAGGAAACCGATGTGTTTCGGCCGTCGAGTTCCTCGGTCGTGTGTACGAGGCTTCAGAAGGGAAAGGTGAAAAGGGCAATCATTGCACACAGTATTATAAAGCAAGATCACAACCTATAATTATGAGTAACCATAGCTGCCCCATGTCTATATACAGTGTGTGTGTGTGTGTGTGTGTGTGTGTGTGTGTGTATATATTTTATATTGTGTGACAGTGTACAGTAAGGGGGGGAAAGTATTTGATCCCCTGCTAATTTTGTACATGTGCCCACTGACAAAGAAATGATCAGTCTATAATTTTAATGGTAGGTTTATTTTACCAGTGAGAGACAGAATAACAACAAAAATATTAGACGTGCAATTGGGTTAGTTCCAAAGTAGTTTTTTAACGAATTTAGACTAATTTGGTCATTCGGAAATATTCAAATTTTCTAATTTCCGAATAAAAATAAGGTACCCACAGGGGAGGGCTAGCAGGGGGGGCAGGGTGGAAATCTCTATACACAGCCACCGGCCGCCACTACCAAATGCTGTTTTTGCGGAGCAGGAATATGCCTGCTGGAGCTCTGTAAACACAGGTCACGGCCGCTGCTCACCTCCCACTGTGCAGCTGTGCCTGTGTCAGCTCCGAGATAGATGGCTGCAGAGCTGAGCTATGTCTCGTCTCACACATAGCTCAGCCTCAGCGCTGACATCCCCTTCTCTCTCTGCACAGACCCGAGGAGAGATAGAGCTCATCTGCTCCTCCTCCTTCTGAGTATGCCCTGCCCACGCTCCCCGGGCATGTGTGGACACTGGACAGGAAGTTTAAACCCAAAAAAGCATCAGACAGCCTGCGCCTCAGCCTCCATCCTGGTAAGCTCACCCTCTCTAGTCTCTCCTGCCTCCCAGTGTATAAAAAGGGGTGCTCTGTGGACTTTGTTAAAGGGGGGCATGCTTTGGTGAGCAGAGACCCTCTTTACACAATAGTCCACAGCATGCACCCTTAAATCAAGTTTTCCAGAACACACCCTACATCAGATCTGATGTATATGGGGTCTGTGCGGACTCTGATGTAAGGGGAGGCTCTGTGCGGACTCTGAGGTAAGGGGGGCCTCTGTGCGGACTCTGAGGTAAGGGGGGGCTCTGTGCGGACTCTGAGGTAAGGGGGGGCTCTGCGGACTCTTGTGATCATGAAAAATCTTAGACTGTTTTCCTCGACTCATCACTTTTCCACGCTCTATGTGCCACTTGACTGGACTTGCCCCCCAGGCCTAAGGCTGCCAGCCCTCCTCTGGGTACCCACCTACTGGTGTCTAAACTGTTACTGCTAGCCCAATTATGTTTTAAAGAGAAACTCAAAAGGGCTTTTGCGCAGCTACAAAGATTGTATACTCTCAATAAGGTTTTAAATAAATACGTTTTATTATCAAGTATCAAAAAGGATTTTACATAAAAAAGAGGGATAAGGTTGAAAGGATGGATCCAATTACATTCAGGGGCAACATTAAGAGCTCTGGTGTACACAATTGTATTATATGATGTTCACATATATACATCTCACAATGACCATATATACCGTATTTATCAGTGTATAACACGCACTTTTTCCCCCTGAAAACAGGGGGGAAATTGCGGGTGCGTGTTATACGCCGATAGTGTACCTTGGAAGGTAAGGAGGAAGACGAACACAGCCGTAATTCACGAGCCGTCATCTCCTGTTCGGCTCTCACTCGCCTCTCACATCACACACACAGTCCCGCCTTCGCCACTGGCATTGGACCAGTGTTCTGTCAATCACAGGGACTGTGTATGACTGCCGAGTTAAAGCCGAGTGAGAGAGCCGAACAGGAGATGACGACTCTGTGATTTCATGCACTGTCTAGGCTGCATTAATGGTGAGGTTACATTCAGGCTACAAAGGGACATTGATAAGGCTGCATGATGGGATGGGCATTGATAAGGCTGCATTGATGAGCACTGCCCCTTATTTTAATTCAAAGTTGTTTAGTTAAAAAAGTTTTTTTTCCTGAAATTTCCCTCTTAAAATGTAGGTGCGTGTTATACGCCAGTGCGTGTTATACGACGATAAATACAGTAGTTAACCATTTGGCTGCCATACACAGATCCCCAACGCGTTTCAATCTTTATAACTAACGATCTTCTTCAGGGGGTTATGTAGATATTTCATGTAAAACACCATATGGTGTTTTACTTGATAATAAAACTTTGTTAAAACCTTATTCAAGAGTATACAATCTTTGTATCTGCGCAAAAGTCCTTGGGAGTTTCTCTTCTCTTTTTTCAAATTTCTGAATATTCAGAAATTTTAGAAAATTCAGAAATTTGTGAATTCTAAAATTCGAAAACTTTAGACCACGGCACACCCCAGATCAATTCTCTGTTTCTCCCTTCTTTCCTAAACTATCCGTAAGAAGACTCCGAGTACAAACAGCATTCCTGTGACGAGACTAACCTGGCTACTAATATGATGACAGTGCTGAGGTCTATGATTCTTCTTCCCCTTCTTCTTCTCCTTCTTCTTCCTCTACTTGTTCCTCATCGGCCTCTCCTCCCTCCTGGGAATGAAAATATATGTATCACAGGAATGAGGAAAACTTTTGGCGTGGAATAACAGGGGCCATTAAAATAACCTTGCCATTCTTTAAGAAAAAAATAATATTATATTATATATATATATGTGTTAACAGTATCTCACAAAAGTGAGTACACCCATCACATTTTTGTAAATATTTTATTATATCTTTTCATGTGACAAGACTGAAGAAATTGCACATTGCTACAATGTAAAGTAGTGAGTGTACAGCTTGTATAACAGTATAAATTTGTCCCGTCAAAATAACTCAACACACAGCCATTAATGTCTAAACCGGGGGCAACAAAAGTGAGTACATCCCTAAGTGAAAATGTCCAAATTGGGCCAATTAGCCTTTTTTCCTCCCCCGTGTCATGTGACTCGTTAGTGCTACAAGGTCTCAGGTGTGAATGGGGAGCAGGTGTATTAAATTTGGTGTTATTGCTCTCACGCTCTCATACTGGGTACTGGAAGTTCAACATGGCACCTCATTTCAAAGAACTCCCTGAGGATCTGAAAAAAAGAATTGTTGCTCTACATAAAGATGACCTAGCCTATAAGAAGATTGCCAAGACCCTGAAACTGAGCTGCAGCACGATGGCCAAGACCATACAGCGGTTTAACAGGACAGGTTCCACTCAGAACAGGCCTCGCCATGGTCGATCAAAGAAGTTGAGTGCACGTGCTCAGTGTCATATCCAGAGGTTGTCTTTGGGAAATAGACGTATAAGTGCTGCCAGCATTGCTGCAGAGATTAAATGGGTGGGGGGTCAGCTTCTCAGTGCTCAGACCATATGCCGCACACTGCATTAAATTGGTCTGCATGGCTGTTGTCTTGAAGGAAGCCTCTTCTAAAGATGATGCACAAGAAAGCTTGCTGAAGACAAGCAGACTAAGGGAATGGATTACTGGTACCGTGTACTGAACCATGAATTCCAACATGTACTCTGACATACTGAAGCAGAGCATGATCACTGCAGGGCAGTATTCCAACATAACGACCAGAAACGACCACTGCCTTGCTAAAGAAGCTTGCTCAGCAGGGATCGATCCGTTGATCCCTGCTGAGCCGGCTGATGACAGGGCAGTCCCCGTACACTGTGCAGGGACCGCCCTGTCTTTTCTCCGCTCTCCCCTATGGGGGGATTGGATGGACACGGACCGTCTGTCCGTGTTCACCTGATCCGATCCGCAGATGGAAGGAAAAATAGGGTTTTCCTCCGTCTGCAGAATCGGAGGAATGCGGAACCGGGCGAGATCGAGTGTCAGCGGATGTTCATCCGCTGACACCCGCGATCTCATAGGGACCAATGTATGTCCCTTTTTTCATCCGTACACGGATGGATGAAAAAGCGGACATCCTCAAACAGAAGGTGGAAGAGCGCAAGGTCTCTAACATCCACCAGCTCTGTGTCGTCATGGAGGAGTGGAAGAGAACTCCAGTGGCAACCTGTGAAGCTCTGGTGACCTCCATGCCCAAGAGGGTTAAGGCAGTGCTGGAAAATAATGGGGGCCACACAACATATTGACACTTTGGGCCCAATTTGGACATTTTCACTTAGGGGTGTACTCACTTTTGTTGCCAGTAGTTTAGACATTTATGGCTGTGTGTTGAGTTATTTTGAGGGGACAGCAAATTTACACTGTTACACAAGCTGTACACTCACTACACAACATTGTCGCAAAGTGTCATTTCTTCAGTGTTGTCACATGAAAATATATACTGTATTTATTGGCGTATAACACTCACTTTTTTACCCTGGAAATAGAGGGTAAACTGTGCCTGCGTGTTATTTGCAGGAGGCTGTGGAAAGTTTTTTTCCTGAAACTTTCCTATTAAAGTTAGGGTGCGTGTTACACGCCGATAAATACGGTAATTAAAATATTTACAAAAATGTGATTGTGAGATACTGTGTGTGTGTGTGTGTGTATGTGTATATGTATATGTGTATGTGTATGTGTATGTGTATGTATATGTATGTGTGTATATATATATATATATATATATATATATATATATATATATATATATATATATATATACACAGTTATATACACTGAAGAACGTAATCTCAGTTTATTGACTTTTCAGAGAGAATAGAAAAAGACAATTCCAACATTTCCTGCAGATACTGTATATCCTAGTAGACACTTGGATTGGTTAATAGGCACTCAAATGTGAATATAGTTGTACCAAAGAGAGGTATGCAGATAAAATCTTAAAGGAACACTAAAGTCAAATTTATTTTTTTGGTAAAATAACAAACATGTTATACTTACCTCCACTGTGCAGCTCGTTTTGCACAGAGTGTCCCCGAACCCTGTCTTCTGGGGTACCTCGGCGGCTGTCTCGGCTCCTCCTCGCAAGAGCTTTCTACCTTCATGCGAGCTCCCTCACATGGTGGAAAGCTCTTGCGAGCGCGCTCCCGTGATACAGCGGCGGCCATAGCCGCCAACTGTATCACTCGGCCCCGCCCCTGGCGCGCCGCGTCATTGGATGTGATTGACAGCAGCACTAGCCAATGGCTGCGCTGCTATCAATCCGTCCAACTTAGCCAATCAAAGGCCAGGCTGGGAACCGAACAGGATGACGGGGACGCGCGCGGGACTTTCGAGGGGTGGGGTAAGTAAAACGGGGGCTTAGGCCTCGTACACACGACTGAGTTTCTCGGCAAACTTGCTGGGAGATATTTTTTTGCCGAGGAAACCGGTCGTGTGTACATTTTCGTCGAGGAAACTGTCGAGAAACTCAACAAGCCAAAAAGAGAGCAAGTTCTCTATTTCCTTGATGGGAATGGAGAAAATTGGCTTGTCGAGTCCCTCGACAGCCTAACAAGGAACTCGACGAGCAAAACTCTAATGCATAGGATGCGTGAAAAAACATTTACCTTTACAACCCCTTTAATCCAAATAGCCACATCAATAATTTAGTGTTAAAGTGATACTATGGGTTCAGTTTTTTTTTTTAAATAACAAACATGTCATACTTACCTCCACTGTGCAGTTTTGCACAGAGTGTCCTCGATCCTCCTCTTCTGGGGTCCTAGGGCCACTCTTGTGGCTCCTTCCCACAATAGATAACCCCCCTCTGGAAAGCGGGAGCCAATGGCTGCAATGCTATCAATCTATCCAATGAAGACCCGAAAAGCCATTGGGAGAGCAACGCAGGATCACGCCCACAGAAATTCAGGGCTCAGGTAAGTAAAACGGGGGGCCGGACAATGCAAGGTGTTTTTTCACCTTAAAGGAGTTGTAAATGTAGCACTACCCCCGAAGGAGCTGCTGGTTTGTTTTGGGTGGCATGTTACCTCATGGCTCCTCCGCCGTCTAAGGGTGTATGGTGAAAGTAGCAGTAACGGAATGTCCACGACAGGTGTCTTTTCTGTGCTCTTTATTACCCAGCCGGGTAAAAACAATAAAACTTGTGGTGAAAGGTAGAGTTGAAAGTAGAAGGAGAAATAGCAGATTCAGGCGTAGTAATAGGGAAACAGTCCTGCTCCCACGTGTAACGCTTCTTGCGCCACTCCTGCCTGAGTGGACTTAGTGTACCTGGACAGGCCTCTCTCACTGACCTGGCAGCCTGAGTATCACTCGGAACTTAGAGGAAAAGTCTCTGCCACAGACCCTCCTTGGAATTGAGATAGCGAAGGCGAACCTCCTTAACCTCCCTGGCGGTATGATTCTGTCTGGAATTACGTACCAAAAGCGGTACAATTATTTTGCAAGGAAATTTGGCGTTTTATACTGTAGGCCTGTAATTTTTAGGAATAACTCACTTAAATCTGACCAAACAAGAGTCTAGTAGGCATCCCGGGTATGATTTTTTTTTTTTTAAACAAAATTATAAATTATAATTGTAGCGCTTACCCCCGAAGGAGCGGCTAATTGTTTTGGGCCTGCACTCTGCTTTATTACCCCCCCCCAGTATTCTGGGTCTCACTCCCCTGGTCACAGCTGTGGTGCAAACTGACACAATAGTTTATGAGCGACAAAGGAACCGTTTAGACACAAGTTAAACTTAAATAATCATTGACTTTACTAAAACAGTTGTTGTAATACACAATCGGAACATAAGTGGTGCACATTCAGTATTGCGAAAGGCTGTGCGCAACAATTTCTTTACACCCCCCCTACGGCCGCAGGTATTTTGGTGTCTCCAAGTGGGACTAGCGCGCAGGCCTTACTTCAAGCTGCGCGCCTTCCCACTTCCAGTACACAACCACACAGTATGCGCCACGCAACACCCAACAGAATCAAACACAACCGTAACGGGTAATCACTCAGTAACTTCCCTATGACAGTATCTGTCTAACAGTAACAGCGCTGCAAGGCCTTGCCAATAAAATGTAGTAGTATTAGTCCTTGATCTTCTTTCTTCGCTAGCAATGTGAACTCAATTTGTAATCCACAGGTATTTTAATAGTAGTTTGATGCAAACAGGGACTGCGGATTAAACGTGGAGGGTGACTGCGCACTCTTTCCTGGTTAATACACAATATTCAATGGCCGGCCATCAAGCAGTTGATTAAGGCTTTCAGGTCCTGGCACATGTGGCTTAGGGAAACACACTGGCAGCGTGGAACTAACGGTCCCAGCAGCACTCCCCGGCAGTCTAAGTGTGTGTGTGTGTAAACAGTACAAAGCTTTGGGCCCGAGCCCTCTCACCACACGAGGCCCAGATGACTGGATGCTCTCACCACACACGGCCTCCACCTGGTCTCTGCACTCGTCTGGTTGTCCAGTTCCCACTTTCAGAGACGATCGGGAACCCTCCAACACTTGCCTGGATACCGATGGCTTGCTTCCGCACGAGGTAGGCCAGAACTCCACCAAACACACTGTGAAAGGGTTCCTCCAGGATGTGGGTCCCGAGGCCGAGAGAGCTAAAAATGGCCACACAAGGTCTTTTATATCTTCCCAGCATGCCTTGCAGCCCTGAGTGTCCCTGGGTAATTATTCATATCCCTTCTGGATGTTATGAAAAAACAAACCTTGAACACGCCGTTCCATTTCTTCGCCAGTAGATGGCATCAGACGCTTATTTACATTATAAGACTATCAATTCTACCACTTCAGATCTGAGCATTCTTAATAGCAAAAATTGCCCCCGCTACATACTCCCCCCACTTTGAATCTTTGGTCCCCAAAGACATTTTTAACTCTACTGCACATTTTTGCCTCTATGCGGCTGCTCAATACAGACAGAGGAGCCTCCCACCACTTTTCATAAGATGGGAGGCTGTTCTGTGCACTCTCAGGTGACACCGCAGTGTCTGGTACAGATGTGTCCAGGGGTGAGTTGGGGTTCTCTCCTTCTAGGTTTACAGTAAGGAGACCAGGCATATCAGGAATTCTTTTGGGGGCAAGCCAGGCCTGTTCAGAACATTCGCCCAGAATATCATAAGTCAGTTTCTTAGGCGCATGAACTTCCCTCTTGACTCTTTGTCTTTTAGGAGTAGGCGCTGTCTCTTCTTCTGCCTCACACTCTTGCACCTCAGTGTCAGCGGGTGAGTGATCCTCAGAATGCCCACTTTGCGGCACAAATTCCGGGGCCTCAGGTCTCAAAGTCACAGTGTCTGTCTCCTGCTCATGAGGTAAGCAATTAGTATCAGTTTCCGGCATCTCAGGCGACCACAACCAGCTTATCTCCATCCCATCCTCTTTCTCACTACCTTCTGTGGCCAGGGATCCTGACTGAGACCTAGTTACAGGTCGAGGCTCAGCCATAGGCGATAGTTCCCGTCGTGGAGTTTTCCTGACTGCTTCTGTTAAGGGCAGAAGGTGATTCCGATGCCATACCTTCAGTGGTCCAGTACTCCCTTCTGGTCTGATTTCGTATACCGGTAATCCCGGGAGGCGCCTGCATATGATGAATGGCTGTGACTTCCAGCGATCAGCCAACTTGTGTTTTCCTGGTACACCCAGATTTCTCAATAGCACTCGGTCTCCAGGTTGCAGGTCTTGGATCCGCACTCTGAGGTCAAAGTTCCTCTTATTCCTGCGTCCCCTCGCATCTGAGGTGGCTCGAACTTTCTCATATGCGGCCTTCAAACTCTTCCGTAATCTGCCCACATATCCTCGATGAGAGGCCTCCGAAGTGTGGTCTAAAGAAGTACCAAACGCCAGATCCACCGGCAAACGAGCTTCCCGACCAAACATTAGGCGATAGGGTGAATATCCTGTGGCATCACTCACGGTGCTGTTATAAGCATGTACCATGGCTGCAATGTGTTTACTCCACTGTTGTTTCTGCTCCGAGGCCAGTGTTCCTAACATGTTGAGGAGAGTTCTATTGAATCTTTCGGGTTGTGGATCCCCTTGTGGGTGATAGGGGGTAGTCCTAGATTTTTTTATATCCAGCAAGTCCAGTAGCTGCCTAATGAGGGTGCTCTCAAAATCCCTTCCTTGATCTGAATGGATCCGCTGAGGCAGGCCGTAATGGATGAAGAATTTCTCCACCAAGATCTTTGCCACAGTAGGCGCTTGTTGATCCCTGGCTGGAAAGGCCTGAGCATATCTGGTGAAATGGTCCGTGACTACCAAAATATTTCCTTGCCCACTGAGATCGGATTCCACACACAAGAAGTCTATACATACTAGATCCATGGGTCCGTGGCTTTCCATATGGCCCATTGGGGCGGCTCTCTGAGGTAAAGACTTCCTTTGTATGCACCTGAGACAAGAGCGACAGTAATTCTCCACTTCAGATCGCATGTATGGCCAGTAAAACCTGTCTCTCACTAATTGAAGGGTCCTTTCCGATCCCAAGTGGCCATGGTGGTCATGCAGAGCAATCAGAACTCTTTCCCTATGTTTCTCCGGCAGGAACAACTGCCACTTCTCCTCCAGATCTTCAGAGGGGGCCCTCCTGTACACCACTCCTTGTTTCAGCTGTAACCGACTCCACTCCTTGCATAACAGGCGAGCTTCCTTCTTGGCGCTCTGTAGGAGTAGATCAGAATGTTGAGTCTCCAAGGCCTCCGACACAAGGCTACAGAGGGGATCTTCTTGCTGATCTCTTCGGAGGTCCTTCCTGGACAGTTTAGGCAAACCCTCATCCACCACTTGAGTGACATTACAGTAGCCCCTGGGCACTCCCACAGCGGACACTCCTACCTCCTCAGCCCTGGCTCCACCCTTTGCTGGTTGTTCTGCTCCTTCACAAAGAGCCCTCACACCTTCAGGGGTAAGTTGGGTCCAACCTTCCGGCGAGTTCCAATCGTAGTGGGGCCTTCTGGATAATGCATCAGCGTCCCGATTTCCGACCCCTGGATGGTATTTTAGACTGAAGGTGAATCCAGAGAGTGCAGCCAGCCACCTATGCCCTGTAGCATCTAATTTTGCTGTGGTGAGTAGGTAGGTGAGAGGATTGTTATCTGTCTTGATCACAAATTCTGCGCCATATAGGTAGTCTCTCAGTTTGTCCACTACTGCCCACTTCAAAGCCAGGAACTCAAGTTTGTGAGTTGGGTAATTCCTTTCAGCGGGTGTCAAACTTCGGCTCACATAGGCAATGGGTCGTAGGTGCCCGTCATACTCCTGGTAGAGTACTCCACCCAGTCCATCTCGACTGGCGTCCACATGCAGTTCATAAGGCCTGGCAGGGTCTGCGTAGGCCAAAACCGGGGCAGTAGTGAGGCTCCGCTTCAACTGTACAAAGGCCTCTTCACACTGAGTGGTCCATTGGTCTTCAATCGACTCTTTCTTCTTCCTGGGACCCTCCTTAGGCTTCCCAGGTCCATCAGGGTCCGACCCAGCCCCCTCTTGGTTCTTTAATAGTTCAGTGAGTGGGTGAGCTATCTTGGCGAACCCTTCAACAAATCTGCGATAGTAGGAGCAGAATCCCAGAAAAGACCTGAGTTCAGTCACATTTGTTGGCCGGGGCCATGAGGTGACAGCATCCAGCTTCTGCGGGTCCGTGGCCACTCCTTCCGCGGACACTATGTGACCCAGATAACTCACTGATGACTGGTAAAATTTGCACTTTTCCATCGAAAGCTTCAGGCCCTCTTCATGGAGTCTACTCAAGACTTTCTCCAGGCGCTCTTCGTGCTCTTCCAGTGTTCTGCCGAACACTATCACATCATCCAGGTATACCAGCACTTCAATTAAATTCATATCACCTACAGTCTTCTCCATCAACCTCTGGAAGGTGGCCGGGGCCCCCGACAAGCCTTGTGGCATGCGGTTAAATTCAAAAAACCCCACCGGGGTAATGAAAGCTGTCTTCTCCCTATCTTCAGGGTGCATGGGAATCTGGTAGTACCCACTCTTCAGGTCCAGCACACTGAACCACTTCGCCCCCGACAAGCTCTGTAAGGCTATATGTGAAAGGTCTACAGCGCTACTATAGTGAAAAAATTAATTATATCAATTAATCAATAAATAAATGAAAAAGCAGCAATTATAACGGTGAACTAAACCAAGCAAAATATGTGAAAAAAGGATAATGCGCTAAATCAACTGATTAAATAAAGGTGTCAACACATCAAAATACTGGAGAAATAAGACAAATTGATACAAAGAATAAAGTTCCAAATTCTAAATATATATCGTCCCTTGTTGCTGTAATCCTGAAGGCAACTCAATAACACTTTGCCAGACCGCACACACACAGTGTGTGAGATATAACCAGCTTGATGGTGTAATAATCAGCCTGTCAGGTCAAAAAAGTGCTTTCCACCAGGTATTCACAAGTTTCAGATATGCAAAGAAAGGGAGACAGAGAAAAGACCGATAGTGTGATACCGTTAAATGAAACACTAACGTCTCACAACACTCAGAACATCACTCACGAATCCCCGGTAATAGATAGGCTTAGCGTGTGTGCATGTAAGCTGCTCAGCTTGTCAGGCTCTTCATCCGGCACCTCCGTGCGTCCCGTCACTCAAGCTCCTCCCCCACGCGTATCGTCACTAGACACGTGACTTAATCATGGGTCAATGTGTGAATGGGGCTTACTAGGCTATAAATAGCCTGTCACACACTCGCAGCGGCGCGAACGGACCAATGGGGAGGCACCAATGACTACATCATTGCAGATACACCACCACATTTCAGCCGTTGTGGTTTATAAAAATGTATCTATTTAACAAATTTTAATGTGATACAAAATGAGACAAAATAACTTTTAAAACCGCTGTCTTAACAGTAACAAACAAAAAATAGTTTTTATCTCAGGTTCTTATACGGGCAAATCCGTGCAGCTCAGACTAATCTATTATGAGCACATACAGACAATACCCCGTGATTTTCATGTAGTATTACTACCACATAAGCAAAAAATATATATATATATATTGATAGTGTGTAACCATATACAAATACACATAAAAATAAAAATAAATACATATAAAAAATATAAAAAATATATATATAAAATGCAAAGTAATCCACCATATACATGTTAAAATTGTTACATGTGGATCAAGCCAAAAGCTGTCAATCACATATCCCAATCTGCACTTAAAATAGCATCATACGCTAGGATTGCATAACAATACAAGAGCACTATACCACTAGCCAACAAGTGAGTATACGCTCATAATAAGATAACAATAAGATAGCTGATAGGGAGATGTGAGAAATATACATATATATAAAATACTGTTAAAACTTTTTAAAACAGAGATTTAAAAATCAGATATAAAACAGTTAAGATCAAAGTCGATATTTAAACCATTCGGAGAGAGAGATCCCATCTCATGGATCCATCTTGATTCTGCTTTACTTATCTCTCTCACCCTATGGCTTCCTCTCCAGTGGGGACTATATTTTTGTATGCCCCAAAATTTCAAACCCTTTGGGTTCCCTTGATGACATAACTCAAAATGGCGGGAGACATTATGTTTCGGGTATGCATTTAAAATATTCTGTACATGCTCTCTTAATCTTTTCCATAAGGGTCGTTTAGTGCGGCCTATGTATTGTAGGGAGCATGGACACTCCAGGACATACACAACACCCTCAGTTCTGCAGGTAATAAGGTCATCAATATTGTACTCCTTCTTGGTGACATTTGAAGTAAATTTGGTACATTTTTGACCATTAAAATTCGTATTCTTACATGCAAAACACCTCTTGCATGGAAAAAATCCCTTACCCTGAAAGAAGGTAAGTACATTTTTCTTTGTTGGAGGATCAGGAACGTTTTTAGCTACTAAGTCCCTCAGTGTGGGAGCTCTGCGATATACCACCCTGGGGTTAATGGGTAAGATACCCTGTAGCTGCTGGTCAGATCTCAGGATAGGCCAATACTTTTTAAAAATGGCTTCTAACTGTCTATGTTGGACAGTATAGTTCAAGATAATCGGAAGATTATTATCCATTTGATCAGATCTCACTTTGTCCTGAATGAGGGTAATTCTAGGTGTGTCATATACTTTACGGATTTGTTCTTGGATAAAATCCTCATTGTACCCTTTATTCACAAACTTTGTTCCTATAAAGTTAGCTTGCTCCAAATATACTTTTTGGTCAGTACAATTTCTACGGATGCGTAACAGCTGTCCTTTAGGGATGTTTATAAGCCAGGGCTCGAAATGACAGCTATCCACCGGGATATAACTGTTCCGTTCCACTGGTTTAAAGTATGTTTTAGTTGATATTGAGTTTTCCTCCAGCGTGATCTCCAGATCCAGAAACTGTATAGTCTGATTGCTGATAGTATACGTTAGGGAAATATTTTGTTGGTTTAAATTCAATTTCTCAAAGAATGTGATTAAAGATTGTTCATCACCATCCCAGATGACAATACAGTCATCTATGAATCTTTTGTATAAAATCAGCTGGCTGGGCATATCATTGTAAATTGCCCCCTCCTCCCATTTTGACATAAATACGTTTGCCACGCTGGGTGCATATTTGGCTCCCATTCCGATGCCATTAAGTTGCCTGTAGAACTGGGATTGATGCCAAAAATAATTATGCTGTAAGCCATAAGCCAAACATCGCAAAACAAACTTTTTTTGCCTAGGGATGAGTTGGCTAAAAAGATTCATCGCCCACTTCGTTGCACTAATCGCCTCCTCATGATTAATATTGGTGTAGAGCGAAGCTACATCAGCTGTTGCTATCAGGAACTTATGCTGTGGGGAGATTACTACAGTCTCCAGTAACTGGATAAGGTGTTTTGTATCTCTGAGGAAAGCCTTGGTGTTAGATACCAAGGGCTGTATAAACTTATCAACATATTCCCCTAAGCGTGAATTGATTGACTGGATACCGTTGATAATTGGTCTCCCAGGGGGTTTTAGGGGATCCTTATGTACCTTCGGCACCGTGTAAATAATAGGAACTCGACACATATCTGGATTCAGGTATTTACTTTCTCTCTTGGATAAAATACCTTTATCTTTGCCCTTTTGTATGAGCACAGATAATTCTTCCTTATACTCCCCAGTAGGATTACCTGTGAGCTTAATGTACGTATTCTGATCTAGGAGTTGATTGTTCAATTCCTCATAGTAATAATCTTTTGACAGTAATACTAGACCCCCGAATCCCTACCCTTATGATCAAACTAGATCAATAAGAAGTGAGGCAAATGAGCCAAGGACCCCTAAACCTTGGCGGAAAAATAACAAGAAATCTCCCAGGCATCCAGCCTGGAAAAATAAGAACACTCAGCAGGTATATTACCCCCCTAACCAAACAGGGAATCAAGGAGGATACATGCAAGGTCCTCAACACAATATCAACCAATATAATCAGGATCCTCGAGATGTGAGAGATGCATATCAATATCAAAATCAGGGCCCATATTCCAATTCACAAAGTGTACCGTCAAATCGCGATTACCTTCAACAGGATTATAGGAAAAGTCCGGTTCATACACAAAATAAATATGAACCCTTAGCCAACTATATTGAAGAAACACATTCCAGGTCTTTTTTAGATCATCGCCGGAACGACAGATCACCACCTCGGGGAGCAGAATCAATGTATGCTCGCAGTCCAGACGAAAGAGAGGATGTAGGGGGGGACAAGGGTCCAAAAAGAAGAAAGGTCAAATAGGGCAAGGAATCATTAATCTGAGTGGGGTTGAGCTCACTACTCCAGAGCTAACCCTATTAGATAAGGGCTTAAAATTTGCACCTAAGAAAAATCTGAATAAATTCGATGTGTACGTCGATATTCAGAAATTTACAAGAAAATTAAACATTAAAAAGTACATGCTTAATCAACCCATAAAAGATGAATCTGTTGGAAATTTGCCGGGTAGAATTCAACATAGTTCTTTAAGAAATAAATCGTTGTTTAACCCTCAAGTACACAACAACCAGCACGTAGAAGTATTCAATAAAATGGTGCTAAAAGATCTGGAAAAACTAAAAATAAGGAGGTTACCAGATCCCAAAATTATTCAAAAGGGCATCAAAGAATTGGAGAAGAACAAGAAGGTAATAATACGACCGGCAGATAAGGGAGGTGCAATAGTATTACTGTCAAAAGATTATTACTATGAGGAATTGAACAATCAACTCCTAGATCAGAATACGTACATTAAGCTCACAGGTAATCCTACTGGGGAGTATAAGGAAGAATTATCTGTGCTCATACAAAAGGGCAAAGATAAAGGTATTTTATCCAAGAGAGAAAGTAAATACCTGAATCCAGATATGTGTCGAGTTCCTATTATTTACACGGTGCCGAAGGTACATAAGGATCCCCTAAAACCCCCTGGGAGACCAATTATCAACGGTATCCAGTCAATCAATTCACGCTTAGGGGAATATGTTGATAAGTTTATACAGCCCTTGGTATCTAACACCAAGGCTTTCCTCAGAGATACAAAACACCTTATCCAGTTACTGGAGACTGTAGTAATCTCCCCACAGCATAAGTTCCTGATAGCAACAGCTGATGTAGCTTCGCTCTACACCAATATTAATCATGAGGAGGCGATTAGTGCAACGAAGTGGGCGATGAATCTTTTTAGCCAACTCATCCCTAGGCAAAAAAAGTTTGTTTTGCGATGTTTGGCTTATGGCTTACAGCATAATTATTTTTGGCATCAATCCCAGTTCTACAGGCAACTTAATGGCATCGGAATGGGAGCCAAATATGCACCCAGCGTGGCAAACGTATTTATGTCAAAATGGGAGGAGGGGGCAATTTACAATGATATGCCCAGCCAGCTGATTTTATACAAAAGATTCATAGATGACTGTATTGTCATCTGGGATGGTGATGAACAATCTTTAATCACATTCTTTGAGAAATTGAATTTAAACCAACAAAATATTTCCCTAACGTATACTATCAGCAATCAGACTATACAGTTTCTGGATCTGGAGATCACGCTGGAGGAAAACTCAATATCAACTAAAACATACTTTAAACCAGTGGAACGGAACAGTTATATCCCGGTGGATAGCTGTCATTTCGAGCCCTGGCTTATAAACATCCCTAAAGGACAGCTGTTACGCATCCGTAGAAATTGTACTGACCAAAAAGTATATTTGGAGCAAGCTAACTTTATAGGAACAAAGTTTGTGAATAAAGGGTACAATGAGGATTTTATCCAAGAACAAATCCGTAAAGTATATGACACACCTAGAATTACCCTCATTCAGGACAAAGTGAGATCTGATCAAATGGATAATAATCTTCCGATTATCTTGAACTATACTGTCCAACATAGACAGTTAGAAGCCATTTTTAAAAAGTATTGGCCTATCCTGAGATCTGACCAGCAGCTACAGGGTATCTTACCCATTAACCCCAGGGTGGTATATCGCAGAGCTCCCACACTGAGGGACTTAGTAGCTAAAAACGTTCCTGATCCTCCAACAAAGAAAAATGTACTTACCTTCTTTCAGGGTAAGGGATTTTTTCCATGCAAGAGGTGTTTTGCATGTAAGAATACGAATTTTAATGGTCAAAAATGTACCAAATTTACTTCAAATGTCACCAAGAAGGAGTACAATATTGATGACCTTATTACCTGCAGAACTGAGGGTGTTGTGTATGTCCTGGAGTGTCCATGCTCCCTACAATACATAGGCCGCACTAAACGACCCTTATGGAAAAGATTAAGAGAGCATGTACAGAATATTTTAAATGCATACCCGAAACATAATGTCTCCCGCCATTTTGAGTTATGTCATCAAGGGAACCCAAAGGGTTTGAAATTTTGGGGCATACAAAAATATAGTCCCCACTGGAGAGGAAGCCATAGGGTGAGAGAGATAAGTAAAGCAGAATCAAGATGGATCCATGAGATGGGATCTCTCTCTCCGAATGGTTTAAATATCGACTTTGATCTTAACTGTTTTATATCTGATTTTTAAATCTCTGTTTTAAAAAGTTTTAACAGTATTTTATATATATGTATATTTCTCACATCTCCCTATCAGCTATCTTATTGTTATCTTATTATGAGCGTATACTCACTTGTTGGCTAGTGGTATAGTGCTCTTGTATTGTTATGCAATCCTAGCGTATGATGCTATTTTAAGTGCAGATTGGGATATGTGATTGACAGCTTTTGGCTTGATCCACATGTAACAATTTTAACATGTATATGGTGGATTACTTTGCATTTTATATATATATTTTTTATATTTTTTATATGTATTTATTTTTATTTTTATGTGTATTTGTATATGGTTACACACTATCAATATATATATATATATTTTTTGCTTATGTGGTAGTAATACTACATGAAAATCACGGGGTATTGTCTGTATGTGCTCATAATAGATTAGTCTGAGCTGCACGGATTTGCCCGTATAAGAACCTGAGATAAAAACTATTTTTTGTTTGTTACTGTTAAGACAGCGGTTTTAAAAGTTATTTTGTCTCATTTTGTATCACATTAAAATTTGTTAAATAGATACATTTTTATAAACCACAACGGCTGAAATGTGGTGGTGTATCTGCAATGATGTAGTCATTGGTGCCTCCCCATTGGTCCGTTCGCGCCGCTGCGAGTGTGTGACAGGCTATTTATAGCCTAGTAAGCCCCATTCACACATTGACCCATGATTAAGTCACGTGTCTAGTGACGATACGCGTGGGGGAGGAGCTTGAGTGACGGGACGCACGGAGGTGCCGGATGAAGAGCCTGACAAGCTGAGCAGCTTACATGCACACACGCTAAGCCTATCTATTACCGGGGATTCGTGAGTGATGTTCTGAGTGTTGTGAGACGTTAGTGTTTCATTTAACGGTATCACACTATCGGTCTTTTCTCTGTCTCCCTTTCTTTGCATATCTGAAACTTGTGAATACCTGGTGGAAAGCACTTTTTTGACCTGACAGGCTGATTATTACACCATCAAGCTGGTTATATCTCACACACTGTGTGTGTGCGGTCTGGCAAAGTGTTATTGAGTTGCCTTCAGGATTACAGCAACAAGGGACGATATATATTTAGAATTTGGAACTTTATTCTTTGTATCAATTTGTCTTATTTCTCCAGTATTTTGATGTGTTGACACCTTTATTTAATCAGTTGATTTAGCGCATTATCCTTTTTTCACATATTTTGCTTGGTTTAGTTCACCGTTATAATTGCTGCTTTTTCATTTATTTATTGATTAATTGATATAATTAATTTTTTCACTATAGTAGCGCTGTAGACCTTTCACATATATTTTTGCATTTTACCTTTTTACTACATTAGCAGCAACTATGGATATATTTAATTATATGGAAAATCGCACAGTAGATCTTAATGATGTATTCACAAGTAAAAATCACTCTGACACAGGGGATTTGGACACTATTTTTCGTAAGTTCGGGCACTTAATGGAGAAAAAGATTAGTGTGTGGTGGGATCTCACCACACATGAACAATATATCAAAGAAGGGATAGTTCCCAGAAGGTTAAGATGGGAGGTTCCCATCAATGATGGACTAATGGATGGGGACTCCACTGAAGAGTGGTACAAATTTTTTAATGAGAAGGGGTTGGAACTAATGCAGCTGTTAGTCAAACGTAAACAACGCAAGTTGACTGTCATCAACAAGGAACTAGCCGAATGTAAAGTATCCTTGGAAAATTTTAAGGACACCCCTCCTTTTGAATCACTCACGAACCAATTAAATAGAGTCCTGGAGAATAAAGATGCTGAAATTAAGCAACGGAAAAAGAGGAAGTATTGGAGAGATACCAATGATTACCGTTTACACCAAACATTCAAATGGCAATTAAAATTAAAAGAGGGAGTTAGAGGCTCAGTGTCCTCATCCCCAGACAAAGAGGTACGGATTATTATACCACCTGTGATAAATAGATCTAGATCACCACAATGTGACAGATCCAATGGGGATGATTATTATAGACCCCCGAATCCCTACCCTTATGATCAAACTAGATCAATAAGAAGTGAGGCAAATGAGCCAAGGACCCCTAAACCTTGGCGGAAAAATAACAAGAAATCTCCCAGGCATCCAGCCTGGAAAAATAAGAACACTCAGCAGGTATATTACCCCCCTAACCAAACAGGGAATCAAGGAGGATACATGCAAGGTCCTCAACACAATATCAACCAATATAATCAGGATCCTCGAGATGTGAGAGATGCATATCAATATCAAAATCAGGGCCCATATTCCAATTCACAAAGTGTACCGTCAAATCGCGATTACCTTCAACAGGATTATAGGAAAAGTCCGGTTCATACACAAAATAAATATGAACCCTTAGCCAACTATATTGAAGAAACACATTCCAGGTCTTTTTTAGATCATCGCCGGAACGACAGATCACCACCTCGGGGAGCAGAATCAATGTATGCTCGCAGTCCAGACGAAAGAGAGGATGTAGGGGGGGACAAGGGTCCAAAAAGAAGAAAGGTCAAATAGGGCAAGGAATCATTAATCTGAGTGGGGTTGAGCTCACTACTCCAGAGCTAACCCTATTAGATAAGGGCTTAAAATTTGCACCTAAGAAAAATCTGAATAAATTCGATGTGTACGTCGATATTCAGAAATTTACAAGAAAATTAAACATTAAAAAGTACATGCTTAATCAACCCATAAAAGATGAATCTGTTGGAAATTTGCCGGGTAGAATTCAACATAGTTCTTTAAGAAATAAATCGTTGTTTAACCCTCAAGTACACAACAACCAGCACGTAGAAGTATTCAATAAAATGGTGCTAAAAGATCTGGAAAAACTAAAAATAAGGAGGTTACCAGATCCCAAAATTATTCAAAAGGGCATCAAAGAATTGGAGAAGAACAAGAAGGTAATAATACGACCGGCAGATAAGGGAGGTGCAATAGTATTACTGTCAAAAGATTATTACTATGAGGAATTGAACAATCAACTCCTAGATCAGAATACGTACATTAAGCTCACAGGTAATCCTACTGGGGAGTATAAGGAAGAATTATCTGTGCTCATACAAAAGGGCAAAGATAAAGGTATTTTATCCAAGAGAGAAAGTAAATACCTGAATCCAGATATGTGTCGAGTTCCTATTATTTACACGGTGCCGAAGGTACATAAGGATCCCCTAAAACCCCCTGGGAGACCAATTATCAACGGTATCCAGTCAATCAATTCACGCTTAGGGGAATATGTTGATAAGTTTATACAGCCCTTGGTATCTAACACCAAGGCTTTCCTCAGAGATACAAAACACCTTATCCAGTTACTGGAGACTGTAGTAATCTCCCCACAGCATAAGTTCCTGATAGCAACAGCTGATGTAGCTTCGCTCTACACCAATATTAATCATGAGGAGGCGATTAGTGCAACGAAGTGGGCGATGAATCTTTTTAGCCAACTCATCCCTAGGCAAAAAAAGTTTGTTTTGCGATGTTTGGCTTATGGCTTACAGCATAATTATTTTTGGCATCAATCCCAGTTCTACAGGCAACTTAATGGCATCGGAATGGGAGCCAAATATGCACCCAGCGTGGCAAACGTATTTATGTCAAAATGGGAGGAGGGGGCAATTTACAATGATATGCCCAGCCAGCTGATTTTATACAAAAGATTCATAGATGACTGTATTGTCATCTGGGATGGTGATGAACAATCTTTAATCACATTCTTTGAGAAATTGAATTTAAACCAACAAAATATTTCCCTAACGTATACTATCAGCAATCAGACTATACAGTTTCTGGATCTGGAGATCACGCTGGAGGAAAACTCAATATCAACTAAAACATACTTTAAACCAGTGGAACGGAACAGTTATATCCCGGTGGATAGCTGTCATTTCGAGCCCTGGCTTATAAACATCCCTAAAGGACAGCTGTTACGCATCCGTAGAAATTGTACTGACCAAAAAGTATATTTGGAGCAAGCTAACTTTATAGGAACAAAGTTTGTGAATAAAGGGTACAATGAGGATTTTATCCAAGAACAAATCCGTAAAGTATATGACACACCTAGAATTACCCTCATTCAGGACAAAGTGAGATCTGATCAAATGGATAATAATCTTCCGATTATCTTGAACTATACTGTCCAACATAGACAGTTAGAAGCCATTTTTAAAAAGTATTGGCCTATCCTGAGATCTGACCAGCAGCTACAGGGTATCTTACCCATTAACCCCAGGGTGGTATATCGCAGAGCTCCCACACTGAGGGACTTAGTAGCTAAAAACGTTCCTGATCCTCCAACAAAGAAAAATGTACTTACCTTCTTTCAGGGTAAGGGTTTTTTTCCATGCAAGAGGTGTTTTGCATGTAAGAATACGAATTTTAATGGTCAAAAATGTACCAAATTTACTTCAAATGTCACCAAGAAGGAGTACAATATTGATGACCTTATTACCTGCAGAACTGAGGGTGTTGTGTATGTCCTGGAGTGTCCATGCTCCCTACAATACATAGGCCGCACTAAACGACCCTTATGGAAAAGATTAAGAGAGCATGTACAGAATATTTTAAATGCATACCCGAAACATAATGTCTCCCGCCATTTTGAGTTATGTCATCAAGGGAACCCAAAGGGTTTGAAATTTTGGGGCATACAAAAATATAGTCCCCACTGGAGAGGAAGCCATAGGGTGAGAGAGATAAGTAAAGCAGAATCAAGATGGATCCATGAGATGGGATCTCTCTCTCCGAATGGTTTAAATATCGACTTTGATCTTAACTGTTTTATATCTGATTTTTAAATCTCTGTTTTAAAAAGTTTTAACAGTATTTTATATATATGTATATTTCTCACATCTCCCTATCAGCTATCTTATTGTTATCTTATTATGAGCGTATACTCACTTGTTGGCTAGTGGTATAGTGCTCTTGTATTGTTATGCAATCCTAGCGTATGATGCTATTTTAAGTGCAGATTGGGATATGTGATTGACAGCTTTTGGCTTGATCCACATGTAACAATTTTAACATGTATATGGTGGATTACTTTGCATTTTATATATATATTTTTTATATTTTTTATATGTATTTATTTTTATTTTTATGTGTATTTGTATATGGTTACACACTATCAATATATATATATATATTTTTTGCTTATGTGGTAGTAATACTACATGAAAATCACGGGGTATTGTCTGTATGTGCTCATAATAGATTAGTCTGAGCTGCACGGATTTGCCCGTATAAGAACCTGAGATAAAAACTATTTTTTGTTTGTTACTGTTAAGACAGCGGTTTTAAAAGTTATTTTGTCTCATTTTGTATCACATTAAAATTTGTTAAATAGATACATTTTTATAAACCACAACGGCTGAAATGTGGTGGTGTATCTGCAATGATGTAGTCATTGGTGCCTCCCCATTGGTCCGTTCGCGCCGCTGCGAGTGTGTGACAGGCTATTTATAGCCTAGTAAGCCCCATTCACACATTGACCCATGATTAAGTCACGTGTCTAGTGACGATACGCGTGGGGGAGGAGCTTGAGTGACGGGACGCACGGAGGTGCCGGATGAAGAGCCTGACAAGCTGAGCAGCTTACATGCACACACGCTAAGCCTATCTATTACCGGGGATTCGTGAGTGATGTTCTGAGTGTTGTGAGACGTTAGTGTTTCATTTAACGGTATCACACTATCGGTCTTTTCTCTGTCTCCCTTTCTTTGCATATCTGAAACTTGTGAATACCTGGTGGAAAGCACTTTTTTGACCTGACAGGCTGATTATTACACCATCAAGCTGGTTATATCTCACACACTGTGTGTGTGCGGTCTGGCAAAGTGTTATTGAGTTGCCTTCAGGATTACAGCAACAAGGGACGATATATATTTAGAATTTGGAACTTTATTCTTTGTATCAATTTGTCTTATTTCTCCAGTATTTTGATGTGTTGACACCTTTATTTAATCAGTTGATTTAGCGCATTATCCTTTTTTCACAAGCTCTGTAAGGCATCTTCTATTCTGGGGGTGGTGTATTGGTCGGGAATAGTCCTCCGATTCAGTGTCCTGTAGTCAATGCACAGCCGTAACGACCCATTCTTCTTTCTCACTACCACTATCGGGGAGGCATAGGGGCTCCGAGACTCCCGGATGATGCCTGTTCTCTTCAGCTCAGCCAGTTGCTCTCGCAAATCTTCCAGGTCTCCCAGTGGAATCCGCCTGACCCTTTCCCGGAAAGGTTTGTCCTCTTCCAGCCGGATCTTGTGTTCAGCACTTTTGGCCAGCCCCACATCGAACTCGTTTTTTGAGAAAGCCATCCTCCATTTTAGTAGCTGGGTCTTTGCTCTCTCCATCCATTCGGGTGACAGGGGGGTGTTTTTTGGGAAGAATTCTCCCAGAGGGATCTCCTCTCCTTGTTCTTTCAGCATTTCATACGGAGGAACTGGGGTTGCTGGCTGCACTTCCCCTAACAACACTCTAGCCGGCATCTTCACTGGGGATGTTGTGGTGTTCCGGACGCTGACGGAGACTTTCCCTCTTTTTCTCTTCAGTAATTTAGTTGGTAGCAATTCGGGGACTATCTCCAACTCGTTGTTCCCCTGTTTTCTGTCCGTCTCAAGGACGATGAAAGGTCCTGGTTGTTCCCAAGTGAGCTTGACAGAAGCTCGCAGGCAGACCACCTCACCAGGCTGTATCACCTTTTCTCGTCTATCCAAACACCAGACTCTTCCCACTCCTTCGGCTGGGGCCCTCTGCTCATGCAGTAAGTTCTGATACACCTGGGTCAGTATGGGGTGTATTTTTATGGCTGAAGTGTCCTGCTTCTGCATAAGTGGTGTCAAGAGTCTCCGGACTAGGTTGGTGTTGGTCCCAATAATGATGGAACTCTTGTCCGCCCCTGGTGGGCGGGGGCATACTACTGCCAGAGCATCGAAGACTTCAGCCTCCCCGGCCACGCTTGGGTCGAAGGTGAGCTTAATAGGCAGGAAACCGTCATATGGGAAATTCTGAGTTCCTAGACCCCATATCTCCAGTTCCTCCAGCTTCTGGAGAGGCAGGTGCCTGAGGTGCTTCTCATAGAAGTCCCTGTAAAGGAGAGTTACTTGAGCTCCAGTATCCAGCAGGGCTTTGGTATAGATTCCTTCCACTTGGATAGGGACAATGGGAGAGGGCCCCACTAATTCAGGGGGGAATCCACGTGGGGTGGCAAGGTTAGTCTGTTTGGTGGTTCGTACCTTTACACCCTTCTTCCGGGGGTGTTTTTCCAACTTCGACCCCTGGGGGTCACTAGGGACCGGGACGGCGTATGGTTGTTTGGAGTTTACTATTGTGACCGGGCGCCCAGCTGACTCCTTCACTGGGGCCCTCTGGAGTTTTCCGCCGGCTTCTGGGCCCTTGCTTCTGTCTTCGGCGGGCTTGGACACACTTGGCGGTAATGTCCCACTCCTCCACAGTTGAAACAGGTCTTTGACCTCACCGGTCTCTCAATTTGAGTGACTGCGGGGTCCGGTGGGGCCTTCTGCCTCTGTGGGCCCTCTGGCCTAGCGGTCAACAAAGTCATCATCTCCAGTATTTCCTTCTGCACTTGAAATAGCTTTCCTAGTTCAGAACGGGGCATATCATCAGCGGTTGCTGTCAAAACACTAGTCTCCGGGGAGCTCTGTGAGACATCAGCGTTATGCCATCTGATCCTTGCGGTGATACTGGACTGAGCTTTCCCTTGCTTCTTCTCTCCCTCTGTTTCCATCCGGGCCGCCTCATTGGTCTCTTCAATGAGCACCTCATCTGAGGTGGAAGGATCATCCAGGTACTGTCGCAACTGGAATTTAACATAGTCACTCCTCAGTCCTGTAGCCACAGACCTCAAGAACTTCTTCTGGATGACTTCTGGCCCAAGATGTCCATCCGAGTCTTCTTCTCGGGAGGCGGACAACAAGCGATCCTTCAGAGCGATGGCCCTGAACAGGAAATTCTGCGGGGTCTCCTGGGTGTCTTGTGCCATATTTATTAGTTGATAATACAATTCCGCAGCATCTTCCTCCTTATAGTAACTTTTTAATATCCTCCTGAGCTGTGTCAGAGTTAACCCATTCTTCATCTCCAACATCCTTCTGATGCTCAGATCCGGGCTAATGGCGTTGACTACGGCCTCTGTGATCTCAGATTCATGATAGCCCTTCTGAAGTCCCAGCTCCACCTGATGTAAGAGATTTGTATAGGACAGGCTTCCCCCTTGGTCTTTTTCCCCTATCCGTCCTTCGATTTTAAAATCCTTCCGGATCGTCACTTCAGGTAGGCGATTTTTGGTACGTCTCGAGGGAACTGAGGCAGACCTCGAGCTTAGCTTACTGTTATTTGAATCTTTGCACGAGACACTTAGCTCTTCAATGTGTCCTGCGATCACACCAGAGGCCTCCTTGAACCTTTCCTGTATGGTGCGGCACTGCCGTTTCAGGTCAGATAGCTGCTGCTCTGACTGAGAACCTCCCCTGTACTTTCCATATACAGGTTTTACCTTCCCTTGAGGGGGTCTTGAACTGGTATGGGCTGGGGTTGTTTTCTGATCAAATCCCAGCGCCGTTGGCTTTACAAGGCTAGAGTTGGCAGTGCTCTGACCAGACCCTTCTGGATGTGTCAGGTATAACTTGGTTCCTCCAGCTAGCTGTACACTCGGACCCCTGAAGTTCTCCGGAACTTCCGTCCTCCACTCCAATAGGGCATAGGTGTGGGAGGTTTCACAGTCTGGTCTGATGGCGATCACCCAGGCCTTTCTATTTGGGGACAGTGCCTTCACAATCTTTTTGATCTGCTCACTATCCCAGGTTTCTCCCGGGAGGGCGATGGCTACGCTCGCTTCGGAACGGGCGCCTTCAGTTCCACACCACCGAGCCACTGTAATAGGATCCATGCTGATACCAGGGATGGGTTTTATTTGCAGAGGTACAGGATCCCGGACGAGCCCCCACGTGTAGCGCTTACCCCCGAAGGAGCGGCTAATTGTTTTGGGCCTGCACTCTGCTTTATTACCCCCCCCCAGTATTCTGGGTCTCACTCCCCTGGTCACAGCTGTGGTGCAAACTGACACAATAGTTTATGAGCGACAAAGGAACCGTTTAGACACAAGTTAAACTTAAATAATCATTGACTTTACTAAAACAGTTGTTGTAATACACAATCGGAACATAAGTGGTGCACATTCAGTATTGCGAAAGGCTGTGCGCAACAATTTCTTTACACCCCCCCTACGGCCGCAGGTATTTTGGTGTCTCCAAGTGGGACTAGCGCGCAGGCCTTACTTCAAGCTGCGCGCCTTCCCACTTCCAGTACACAACCACACAGTATGCGCCACGCAACACCCAACAGAATCAAACACAACCGTAACGGGTAATCACTCAGTAACTTCCCTATGACAGTATCTGTCTAACAGTAACAGCGCTGCAAGGCCTTGCCAATAAAATGTAGTAGTATTAGTCCTTGATCTTCTTTCTTCGCTAGCAATGTGAACTCAATTTGTAATCCACAGGTATTTTAATAGTAGTTTGATGCAAACAGGGACTGCGGATTAAACGTGGAGGGTGACTGCGCACTCTTTCCTGGTTAATACACAATATTCAATGGCCGGCCATCAAGCAGTTGATTAAGGCTTTCAGGTCCTGGCACATGTGGCTTAGGGAAACACACTGGCAGCGTGGAACTAACGGTCCCAGCAGCACTCCCCGGCAGTCTAAGTGTGTGTGTGTGTAAACAGTACAAAGCTTTGGGCCCGAGCCCTCTCACCACACGAGGCCCAGATGACTGGATGCTCTCACCACACACGGCCTCCACCTGGTCTCTGCACTCGTCTGGTTGTCCAGTTCCCACTTTCAGAGACGATCGGGAACCCTCCAACACTTGCCTGGATACCGATGGCTTGCTTCCGCACGAGGTAGGCCAGAACTCCACCAAACACACTGTGAAAGGGTTCCTCCAGGATGTGGGTCCCGAGGCCGAGAGAGCTAAAAATGGCCACACAAGGTCTTTTATATCTTCCCAGCATGCCTTGCAGCCCTGAGTGTCCCTGGGTAATTATTCATATCCCTTCTGGATGTTATGAAAAAACAAACCTTGAACACGCCGTTCCATTTCTTCGCCAGTAGATGGCATCAGACGCTTATTTACATTATAAGACTATCAATTCTACCACTTCAGATCTGAGCATTCTTAATAGCAAAAATTGCCCCCGCTACATAATATAATAAATAATTATAACAAATAATATAATTATAATAAAAATTATTCAATAATGTAATCAACTCAAAATCACTGAAATTTGCTCAGTTCCAGAATTGTCGCTGTCATTACTTTTATTTTTTTATGACGAATTTCCCTACAAATCGCTATCGCACAATTCTGCAAGTGATTATAATTTACTTTTGGACAATCTACAGTTTTCAGGCAGAAAGAACAGTTTTTATTATATAAAAGTACATGTAGGGCACTGGGCAGACCACTAAGGACAAAGGAATGCGTATTTTTTACATACAGTACTGTAATCTATAAGATTACAGTATACTGTATGTAATGTGTTTGTTTACTTTTTTGAATTTGGCGCCGTTCTCCGCCCCCGTGCATCGTAACGTTGCAGGGAACGGAGATCGGCGGCACACGGGGACACTGTGAATCGAGCGAGGACCCGCTCGCTCACACAGCGGGGATGTAACTTGTCTGTGGATGCTGCGAGGTAAGCCGCGCCGCTGCACGCTCTGCACATCTACCCCGAGCGTGACTCGGGGATACCGATCCTAGCATCGAAAATCCACCCCGAGTCACGCTCGGGGATACCGCCAGGGAGGTTAATAGACTTTGGCCTGGATCTCCTTCAAATAGTTTACAGGTTCCCGACTGACAGGTGACCAACGTTCATCCTGTCAGTAACCGGTTACCTTGATCCCGGTGGATTGTCGAGACCCTATTGGATCGCCAGCCTCTCTTGGCTCTCCTCAGATGGACTCCCCACCGAACCGCTTCCTCACAAGGGAACAATGCTTGGGATCTTCTTAATGATAGGGACCCAGTTGATCACTGGGGCCCAGCCACAGCTCAAATGTTCTGGACCAACGTGGTCTCAGAACCAGGAACACTGCGTGGCACGCGCACCCCGGCCCAGAAGGTCATTTTGACGGGGCACCGTGATGCAGTCACACTGAAGGTGGGTGCCGCACTCGAAGAAGCAGAACCCAGACCAATGGCGTCTGTCCCATAAATACCCTTCCCCCAGCATGCACAGCGAGGAAACACCCTCCTGATTGGCTGCTGGGGAAAAGCACCCAAACCTCGACTCCACTGCTGCCACCTATCGTCCTGAGGTGGGAACAGCACCCCAGAAGCAATAGAATGAGCCCACAGCACAGCCAAGCTGAGACAGAGACCCAATTTGAACAGATTAAGTTGCTCTAGGTCCATGAAAGAAGCTTTTTCCAATGGCCATTTTGTTAAACTGGGCATCTGAGTGGATCTCCAGTGGCAAGGAATGATAGCCCTGGCTGCGGTAAGAAATGACGGTAATTTTTCTTTCTTTTTTTAGCATATTTAACTGCAGAGCATAATTAAATGTACATTTGCACTTACAGTTCTCTCTTATTCCTCTTGCAAAGTCTCACAAATTCCTGTTGATCCTGCCAGTGAAGCACATCTATTGCAGCTTCCTGTAATGGTGTGGCAACGATGCTGCACTGCTCCTGAATTCAGAGCAGAGTTGCCACTCTCATGAAGGTGAAGCCTGCCTGCACTAGAAGGGATTAAAACATGTTGCAGGGGGCATGGCTACTAGCATTGTCCCCAGCTTGTCAATAAGCACCTGGCCACACCTAGTACTGCCCACTGCTTGGATTGGCAGCACTGCTGCTGAAAACTTCCACTGTAACCTGCAGCGTCTGGGAGGGGAAGCATGTGAGACACAAATGGAGCAGGATTTGGTTTAGTCAGGGAAGGTAAAGGAAGTTTATTGTTTCACGTAAGAAGCTTAGACTGTCATACAAGAACCTTTAGTTGTATTTTGGTTTACCTCCTCTGCTGTTGCTGCCTCTTCTTCAGCTTCCACCTGCAAAATAAATATTGAGAACGTCTAGAACTGAGCACTGCAAATGTAAAATCATACTGGAGAGATGGATATTTACAGTGTAGGTGATGTTGAGGTCCATGTTTTAAAAGTGGTAAGCACCTTGATGGCATATTAGTGATTTTTAAGGTATTTTAATTGTTTTTAATACCGTGTTTCCCCAAAAATAAGTCTGGGTCTGGGTATATTAATTTTGGCAACAAAAGATACAGTAGGGCTTATTTTTCGGGGTAGGTCTTACCATGTAATGTGCTGTCTTCTCTCCCCCTCTCCTCCCCTGCCTGACAGGCATCCCCAATGAGAACTGAGTTAAAATGCTTGTAAAATCCTATAATTTCCTAAAATCCTAAAATCCTATAATTCACTCTATTACAGTATTATATAAAGTACAATCTGTGTGTTTCTCTAATATAATTGTGCCAAATACCTTTGTTATAGCGCCGCTCTGCACTTCTGTGACCCGCCGGAGCTTGCTTCCCCGCAATTATATTACAGAAACACACATGTGGCAGGCGCACATGGCTTCGCCGCACGTGTGCCCAACTCTAATGGCGACATTAACTCCTTCCTCACCAGGCACATTTTAACACACGACAATTCCTTTAATCAGCCGTAGATTAAACTTCTGTATTCAGGTATTCAGAGGTAACGGCCAATCCCGGACGAGCCCCCACGTGTAGCATTACCCCCATTGGAGCTGCTGGATTTTTGGGTGGCGTATTACCTCGCGGCTCCTCCGAATTCTCTAGGGGCAAGTGATGCGTATGTGCATAAACAGAAGTAAAGGAATGTCCAGACAGGTGCTCTTTGCTGTGCTCTTTATTACCCAGCCGGGTAAACTTGTGGTAAGGAAAGTAAAGTTGAAAAGGAAGAAGGATAGCAGATTCAGGCGTAATGATAGGAAACAGTCATGCTCCCAAACGTAACACCAGGACAGGCCTCTCTCACTGACCTGGCAGCCGGAGTATCACTCGGACAATGATAGGAATAAGTCTCTGCCACAGACCCTCCTTGGTGAACTTGAACTTGGGAGAAAGTCTCTGCCACAGACCCCCCTCAATGAGCCTCAGAAGATACCTCTGCCACAGGTCCCCTCTGGGTAGAATTCTTGGAGATATGCCTCCTTACTTGAGTTACGTCTGGATCTCCTTCAACTTGTCGCCCAGGTACCGACTGACAGGTGATCAGTCCTGTGATCCCCGGTGGTTTAGTCTAAGCCCTATTGGACTGCCAGCCTCTCAATGGTGCTCCTCAGACCGACTGAGAGAAAAGATCACCGCTCAAGGTAGGGTTATTGTAGGGTCGTTTCAAAAATATAGGACTCCAAGGGTGCAGGCAATGCACTAAGGCAAATATTGGTAAAAAGATGAGGGATGGACAGCCGCACTCCAAACCAAACAGGTTGTCTTTATTCAAATCAACAGCAAGAACACAGCAGATCACAGCAATAGGAACAGGAGAATACCGACGTTTCGCACTGGCTTCAGTGCTTATTCATGAGCCATGAATAAGCACTGAAGCCAGTGCGAAACGTCGGTATTCTCCTGTTCCTATTGCTGTGATCTGCTGTGTTCTTGCTGTTGATTTGAATAAAGACAACCTGTTTGGTTTGGAGTGCGGCTGTCCATCCCTCATCTTTTTACCAATATTTTCCTCAGACCGACTCCCTCACCGAACAGCACCCAGCTTGGGATCTTCAAAAGAGGGAACCCAGTCGCTCACTGGATCCCCATCGCTGGTTCAGATGCTCCGGGCTAACATTGTCCCAGAACCAGAAACACAGCGTGGCACGCATGCCCCGACCAGGTAGGCCATAACGCTGGGGCGCCGTGATGTGGCCACCCTAAAGGTGGGTGCCGCACTGGACGAAGAAGACCCAGAACCAATGGCGTCTGTCCCATAAATACCCCTCCCAGCATGCACAGCGAGGACAAACCCTCGTGATTGGCTGCTGGGAAGAGCACCCAAACCTCGACTCCACTGCTGCCACCTACAGTACTGGGGTTGGAAGAACACCCCAGCACAGCAGAATGGGCTCACAGCACAGCCAAGCTGAGACAGATACCGCAATTTGCTACTAACAATCTGGATCAGAGTTTAACTATACTCTGATCTGTACTTAAATTTGACTAGCACCCGTACTATAAAGTACATGGGCGCTACACACAAAGAGCTAGATTCACAGAACACTTACGCTGGCGTATCTACAGACACGCAGCGTAAGTGAACAGATGCAACGTCGTATCTATGCGCCCTATTCTCTATACTAGATAAGCCTGAATTCTGGCCTCATCCAACCGACGTAAGTCTCCTACGCCGTCGGATCTTGGGTGCATATTTACGCTGGCCGCTAGGGGCGCTTCCGTTGTTTTACGAATATGTAAATGACCTACATACGCCTATTCACGAACGTACTTGCACCCGTCGCTGTAATCTACGCCATTTATGTAAGGCGTATGTCCGTCGTAAAGTTATCCCTGCTATAGGTGGCGCAACCCATGCTAAGGTATGGACGTCGGAATAGGCGTAGAATTTTACGTCGTTTACGTAAGTCGTACGTGAATGGGTCTGGGCGTAGGTGACGTTCACGTCAAAAGCATTGAGCCGACGTATCTTGGGGAGTATATGCGACGTGATTCTGAGCATGCGCACGCATGCGCCGTTCGATCAGCCCTTCATTTACATGGGGTCACGGTTAATTTAAATGTAGCACGCCCACTACGTGCCTACTTTGAATTAGGCGGGCTTACGCCGACCATATTGCGCTACGCCGCTGCAACGTACGGGGCAAGTGCTTTGTGAATACTGCGCCGTCGGCGTAGCGTATATTCGATACGCTACGCTGGCAAAAATATGCGCCGAGCTACCTGAATCTAGCTCATATTGTATATTATATACTACTGTAATAGAGTGGATTATAGGATTTTACAAGCATTTTAATCTAGGGCCTATTTTGGGGGTAGGGCTTATATTATAGCCCTCCTGGAAAATAACGCTAGGTCTTATTTTCGGGGTAGGTCTTATTTCAGGGAAACACGGTAAAAGAGGCATTTGTTTTTTAATGATAAACTACGTGGAGCTGTTATTTAATTTGAAGGAAGGAGCCAGTAGATGAATAACCTTATAAGTGTGGTTCATATTGGAACAAAGCAGTTGAGGTGACCAGATATAAACAGGATGGTGGCATGCTGAGGAGGTGGATGAGACCTTGTAAAGGAGAATGCTCATTGGGGATGGGAAGAGAGATACGACAGTGTATCTCCTGATACGCCGTCGTATCTCTGTGATCCGCCCGTCCTAACTATGCGACTGATTCATAGAATCAGTTACGCGTAGCTAGCCCTAAGATCCGACAGGTGTAATTGAATTACACTGTCGGATCTTAAGGATGCAATTCTAGGCCGGCCGCTAGGTGGCGAGGCCATTGCGGCCGGCGTAGAATATGCAAATGAATACTTACGGCGATCCCCAAACGGCCCGTCGATCTAACTGTACGTCGTTTCCGTCGAGTTACGTTGCGTAAAATTAGGGCTTAGCCCTAGTTGTCCTAAGCCAGCGTCGTTTGCGTAAGACGTCCGTGAATGGCGCTGGATGCCATTTACGTTAACGTCTAAGCAAATGACGTCGGTGCGACGTCATTTAGCGCAATGCACGTCGGGTAATTTACCCGACGAAGCATGCGCAGTACGCTCGGCGCGGGAACGCGCCTAATTTAAATGGTGCCCGCCCCATTTGGATTGGGCGGGCTTGCGCCGAGCGCATTTACGATACACCGCCGCAAGTTTACAGGTAAGTGTTCTGAGAATCAGGCACTTACGCTGTAAACCTGCGGCGGTGCAACGTAAATCACATACGTTACGCTGCCCAGGAGCAACGTAATTGTATGTGAATCTGGCCCAAAGTTTGGTATAATAGGTTAACACACTGAGGTGAGTACACCGTGTTACTGCTGGTGACATTCACTGGGAAGGTTATACATCAAAGAGTAGAAGAAGAAATATTGTGTTGATCATTGCATAAGCTTGGAGAAATTGTTGTAATTGCTGTATACACATGAGTGCAGTATATTGGTGGTTGTGGAACTCACTCTTCACTTTATATGAGAAGGAATATAAGAAGACATCATTTATTAGAACACATATAAAGGACTTGTTTAACCACATGCCGACCAGCGCATATACGTCGGCACAATGGCTCGGCTAAGCAAATGGGCGTACAGGTACGTCCCCTTTAAATTGCGGCATTGTAGGCATGAACGCCGCATGCTCCTCAACCGTGCCTGCGGGACCCGGGGACTCAATGTCCACCGGTGTCCGGCGATCGGGTCACGGAGAACCAGAACGGGAAGAGATGCCTTTGTAAACAAGGCATTTCCCTGTTCTGCCTAGTGACAGGATACTGATCTACTGCTCCCTGTCATCGGGAGCAGTGATCAGGGTCATGTTACTGGCAGCCCACCCCCCCCCCCCCACAGTTAGAATCACTCCCTAGGACACACGTAACCCCTTCAGCGCCCCCTAGTGTTTAAGCCCTTCACTGCCCGTGTCATTTACACAGTAATCAGTGAATTTTTATAGCACTGATCGATGTAGAAATGACAATGGTCCCAAAATAGCATCAAAAGTGTCTGATGTGTCCTCAATTAAGTTGCAGTCACGATAAAAATCGCTGATCGCCGCCATTTCTAATTAAAAAAATATATTAATAAAAATGCCATAAAACTATTTTGTAGGCGCTATAACTTTTGCGCAAAACAGTTAATATACGCTTATTGCGATTTTATTTATTTTTTTACCAAAAATATGTAAAAAGAACAAATATCGGCCTAAACTGAGGGGGGGGAAAAAAAGTTTTTTGATATATATATTTTTGGGGGATATTTATTATAGCAAAAAGTAAAAAATATTGCTTTTATTTTTCAAAATTGTCGCTCTTTATTTGTTTATAGCGCAGATTGCCGCCATTACTAATACAAAAAAAGAAGAAGAAGAAGAATACATAGCGGCCTAAACTGAGGAAAAAAAATTATATATATTTTTTAGGGATATTGATTATAGCAAAAAGTAAAAAATATTGTCATGTTTTATTTATATTTTAATGTCTATATACTGTATGTTCACGCAAAGTCCCACATTTTAGTAGCGAGGTGAGAGGCCTTCCTGCCTTCACCACTACTATGGCGCGTACTGAGAAACGTTTGCATGCGGTCTGGAAAAGCCCTTGAATCACTCGGTAACAACTACAAAGGTCACATACCTGCTTCTCCTCTTCTGCGTTGGTTATCACTTCTTGGTTTTCAGCAGGCTTTTCTGTCTCTTCAGCAGAAATTTCAATGCTCTAACAAAAGAAAGGCACACTCAGATCAATACGAAGCCACATACCATGAAGTGTCCTAAATAAGTTGCTAACTGCTGATGCAGGGACTGTCTCCTATGACCATCTCTTATGATCCTGAGTTTGTTGAATACAGTGGAACCTTGGATTACGAGCATAATCCGTTTCAGGAGAATGCTCGTAATCCAAAACACTCGCATATCAAAGCGAGTTTGCCCATTGAAGTCAATGGAAAGAAAATAATTTGTTCCGCATTGACTTCAATGGCATGCAATACCGCATGTGGCCAGAGGTGGGCGGCCACCGCTCGGCTAGGGCACCCCCCCCCCCACCTCAGGCAAAATGCGGTACTGCTGCGGCTTGAATCCTGCTCGTTTTGCGAGACAACACTTAAAATACAGTGCTCGTATTGTGAAACGCTCGTTACTCTCAATCTGAGGTTTCGCTGTACTCTCAATGGAATGACCAGAGCAGTATAGAGGCCAGTGCTTAAAGCTAAAAAAAAAGAAAAAGTGCAGCGCTGCACTTTTTATTTTTTATTTTCTGTATACAACATTGTTCCATTGTTGGTGCTGGCTGCTACACTTATTATTTAGTAGCGCAATTTTTTCCTTTATTTTTTCATCAGTGCTTAAAGCTGGCTATAAACCAAAAGATTTATAATCCAAAGCTGGTTATACATGTATATATGTATACATGTGTGTATGACTGTGTGTCCCTAGCGTGTCATGATCCTACGGGGTAAAAATGACTGCACCAGCCAAGCAGATACTGGCTGGAAAAAGCGCCCAGAGGCGATTCAGTTCGCATGCGTTGCGCTATACAAGTCATTCATTCATTCATTCATTCATACATTGGTAGATTTTTTTTATGGACGTTCATATGAAAAAATATCATCGGTAGATTTGATAAAAAATTAAAAAAAATGTACTAGTGCATCATTCCCAAACGTAAATTATATACAGTGAAACCTCGGATTGCGACTAACTCGGTTAACGAGTGTTTCGCAATACGAACACTTTTTTGTTTTTTAAATCCTGACTCGGTTTGTGAGTGTTGTCTCGCAAAACGAGCAGGATTCAAGCCACAGTGGTGTGCAGTACCGCATTTGGCCTGAGGTGCGGGGGCACCAGAGCCGTTTGGAAATACTCGGGAACAGGGGCGGACTGACCATTGGGACTCTCGGGCACTGCCCGAGGGCCCCATGCCACTAGGGGGCCCCATCAGGGTTGCCAGGCTCAATAAAACCAGGGACAGTATGTAAAAATCTGTGTTTTCTTTACATCTGTCCCTGATATGTCCAAAACTGACATGCTTTTGATGTGAAAATCCAGAGATTTTAGCTGCCCTGCCTATGCACTGCCTCCTGGCGTGGTGGCCATCTGTAAGCCCGGGGGCCCCATAATCTTCTATCGTCCAGGGTCCCCATGAGTTGTCAGTCCACCCCTGCTCAGAAATTCTTTGTTCCCGAGCCTTTCCGAGGGTTTTCCGAGTTCAGCTGAGCTGTCCCTGAGCCTTTCCGAGTATTTCCAAGGCTCTCCGCACCCCCCCCCCCCCCACCTCTGGCCACATGCGGTATTGCATGCCGTAGAAGTCAATGCGGAACTAATTATTTTAGTTTCCATTGACTTCTATGGGGAAACTCGCTTTGATATGCAAGTGCTTTGGAGCAGATTATGCTCGTAATCCAAGGTTCCACTGTACAAAAAATATCTGTAAATACATCAGACTCACAAAAATCACATAAAAATGTGTTAAGTGTGGCGCAGCGAGTATGTGAATAAATGCAACCACATATAAATCAACCTGATAATGTATGAATTCTGGCTAAGGACTAGTGATTTGTGGACTTTGAAGGCACACGATAAGTATGATAAGAGGATTGAAAAGGGAAAGGAAGCATGGAAAGATAAGGAGATCTAGCTGCATTCTCTATAAGAGGAGTGTGATGTGTAACCGCCTGGTTACACATCACACAGCTAACCTTTGATCGTACTCCTTTCTGAGTCTTTTATGATAGAACTGTATTACGATTGTGACAACCTGTGTGGAACAGTTATTGATTTAATTTCTTTGATTTTATATTTGTAACTTTTTTATGACATCTCTATAAAATAAATAAATTAGTTTCTTATCATACTTATCGTGTGCCTTTAACCACTTAACCCCCAGACCATATTGCTGCCCAAAGACCAGAGTACTTTTTGCGATTCGGGACTGCGTCGCTTTAACAGACAATTGCGCGGTCGTGCGACGTGGCTCCCAAACAAAATTGGCGTCCTTTTTTTCCCACAAATAGAGCTTTCTTTTGGTGGTATTTGATCACCTCTGCGGTTTTTATTTTTTGCGCTATAAACAAAAATAGAGCGACAATTTTGAAAAAAATGAATATTTTTTACTTTTTGCCATAATAAATATCCCCCAAAAATATATAAAAAAAAAAATTTTTTCCCTCAGTTTAGGCCGATACGTATTCTTCTACCTATTTTTCGTAAAAAAAAATCGCAATAAGCGTTTATTGATTGGTTTGCGCAAAAGTTATAGCGTTTACAAAATAGGGGGTATTTTTATGTAATTTTTATTAATATTTTTTTTTTACTAGTGGCGGCGATCAGCGATTTTTTTTCGGTATTGCGACATTATGGTGGACACTTCGGACACTTTGACACATTTTTGGGACCATTGGCATTTTTATAGCGATCAGTGCTATAAAAATGCATTGGATTACTATAAAAATGCCACTGGCAGTGAAGGGGTTAACACTAGGGGGCGGGGAAGGGGTTAAGTATGTCCCTGGGTGTGTTCTTACTGTGGGGGGGGGGGGTGGATTCACTAGGGGAAACACTGATCCGGTGTTTATACATTGTATGAACAGAAAATCAGCGTTTCCCCCGCTGACAGGACCGGGAGCTGTGTGTTTACACACACAGCTCCCGGTCCCCGCTCTGTAACGAGCAATCGCGTGTGCCCGGCGGCGATCGCGCCCGCCGGGCACACGCACAGGAGTCGGGGGCGAGTGGCGGCTGAAAGAGCCGACGTAGTATGACGTGCTCTCGCCCAGGAGAGTCAGCTTGCCGACGTAGAATGGCGGTGCACGGTCGGCAAGCAGTTAAAGTCAACAAATCACTAGTCCTTAGCCAGAATTCATACAATATTGGGACGGTGGCACACTGGTACCAGTGAGAAAGGGAGCCTCAGGGGTAAGATAAATTAGTATTGTAGTGGGAGGTACCATCATCCTTGAGATCAAGATATAGGGTACTTGGGTCTAAGGTCCCCGAACCAAAGAGCCAAGGGGGAGCAAAAGGGGCCAGTTAGGACTATCGCGGTGCCGGTGTAGAGTTACAAAATAAGATAAAGATATATAAAAAACGATTCATTTTTATTTCAAAATACAGATGAACGATTACAAAATTAAAATAGTGACAACCAAACAATGACACCAAAACAGAGGTCCCCGGTAGGGGAGGACATTACGATGAGTTGAGGGTTGTGACAGTATCTCAACTAGTTTTGTGGATTATACCGCTTCATCAGGAGAAGATCTAGGTACCCCATCAGCGGACCTGTTTTAGGTGAGCAATTAAACCTGTGTCCTTTCCCTTTGTTTATTTACACTGTTTTTTAACTTATTACTGATATATTGTTTAACTATTCCTAGATCTTCTCCTGATGAAGCGGTATAATCTGCGAAACTAGTTGAGATACTGTCACAACCCTCAACTCATCGTAATGTCCTCCCCTACCGGGGACCTCTGTTTTGGTGTCGTTGTTTGGTTGTCACTATTTTAATTTTGTAATCGTTCATCTGTATTTTGAAATAAAAATGTATAATTTTTTATATATCTTTATCTTATTTTGTAACTCTACACCGGTACCGCGATAAACCTAACTGGCCCCTTTTGCTCCCTCTTGGCTCTTTGGTTCGGGGACCTTAGACCCAAGTGCCCTATACACTGGTACCAGTGTATCCTCAGTATCACCCTGAGAGCCGGTTCACACTGTGGTGACTCTTCAGGCGACTCAGCCGCCTGACAAGTCGCGTCCCATTCTATTCACCAGAGCCGTTCTAATAGGAGCGACGCAAGTCGCTCCGACTTAGAAAAAGGTTCTTGTATGACTTCGAGGGCGACTCGCATTGACTTCTATACAAAAGTCATTTTGCAAGTCGCCTCTGAAGTCGTCTTCAGGACGCCTTGCCGAGTCGCCCCCGAAGTCATGCCGCCCCAGTGTGAACCGGCTCTTAAGGGATACACGTTAAATTTAGCCCTTGTTTATCAACCTAATAATGTGATGATATAAATATGTAAAGTCACTAGTAACTCTGGCACAACTCCACACAATTACAGACACCTAAAATTAATGCGAGTAAAGAAATAAACGATAATCTCATAAAAGCCTGTGAAACCACATGTGCACTATGAACCTTCTTCTCTCTTCAAAGTACTTCTGGTGACCCACCACCAATAGGTGAAGTGTTCGCTCACCTTAAATATCTGACCCCACTACAGTGAAATAAGCCTTTAATATACTCCTCCTATAGAGAATGCAGCTAGATCTACTTATCTTTCCATGCTTCCTTTCCCTTTTCAATCCTCGTTCCTCAGTATGTTATATCATGAAACGGAACCAAAAAACCATAGTGCTCTCCATTCACCCACATTTATTGCAGAAAAAAACTGGATTAAAAACACCCACAAGAACCATCAGCTCTTCAGGCTTAAACTGGAAATCGATGTGTAGCGCTACCCTCGAAGGAGCCGCTGATTAGTTTTGGGACCGGCTTTTTAAGTTACCTTCTTGACTTGGTCTAGGGGTGACTTATGTGAGTGTAAGTAGAGAGCAAGTATCCAGACACCAATTCAGTTTTTCAATGCTTTATTCCAAGGCCCAACCTGGCCAACATCAACATGAGACACGATAGAGAAGGTTGATGAGCGTAGAGGAAATTTTAGTATCAGGCCTTGGATATTCAGAGAGAGCAAGCCTGCCTTGGATATTCAGAGAGAGCAAGCCTGCTCTCAGCAATAGTGTAGCTCAATTCGTCGCCACCCCGATCAGGGTGGGTAAAGTGCCCTCGGACAGGCAGTAATCTCAGGCCTGGCAGCCAGAGCGTCACTTACAAATCACTGGGAGGTAACAGACCTCTGCCACAGGCCCGACTCAAGGCCTCTGCCACATGCTGGACAATTTAGGATTTGTGAAAACAGTTTGAGCAAATCCTCCCAGTTTGTTCAATCAATGTCACCCACTGACAGCTTGAGCATACCTGTCATACGGTGCGGTGACCGGATCCCCGATGGTTCATCTGGGCCTCCTGGACAACCTCTGGTTCTAGGTTCTCCCGGGCCAATCCCCCATCGCACAGCTCCCAGCTTAGGATCCTCTCAGCAAAAGGGCAGGGACCCAGCAAGTCGCTGGGGCCCCTTTCAATAGTAGGAAGAGGCTCAGCATGGTACACGGCCTCAGCATGGCAGGACATGGTGGCAGGGCCCATGGATGCGCGTACCCTGAAGGTGGGCACCGCGCCTGGAACTCGGGCCCCGCAAGAACAGCCCGCCAAAAGCGGCTGCCACAGATATATCCCCCCCCTCAACATGCCCAATGAGGGAAGAACTCCTCTGATTAGCTGCTGGGAGCAGGTGGGTCTGCCAGAATCCCTCTAGCGCCAACTGCCGCCCAGGGGTGATAACGTACCTCTGGAGCGCAGACTGACCTACAGGACAAATTCTGGAATTTACAGCAGCCTGAATTTCCATAATTTGTGAATGGGAGTAAAACTAAGCCTCCCATTCCCCACTAACTTTAGTGTACTGAAAGTAGGGGGGGGGGGCGCTACAGATATATGACTTCACGGGCTTTGGCTCCTCCCACCGATACGGGTTACACCCTCTGATTGGGCTTCCTCAGGAGGCCTAAGAATGTTCATAGTACACAAGTGGTTTCACAGACCTATGAGATTATTGTGGTGTCTGTAATTGTGTGGAGTTGTGCCAGAGTTACTATTAGACTTCACATATTTATATCATCACATTATTAGGTTGATTTATATTTGGTTGCATTTAGGTTGTACAAGTTATTTACACATTTATTTACACATTTTAAGTACTTTTGTATAGTGGTTGGCTGTGAACACATCAAAAGAGTGTTGGCTGCAACTTAGCATGGACTATAAGGCATTATGTGTGTGTTTATCTTATAATTAGGGTGGTTGTGCTGACTTGTTATATGATTGTTTTGTCACATGACAGTAAATGCATAAATAAACAATAAATTAACAAATCCATATAAAAAAAAAAAGATTAAACTACGTGCAACCACTACAGGTAATATATTGCAGCTCCAAAAAAAAAATGAAACTTTTATAGTGCTCACTGCAAGTCTTTAAACCACTTGCTTACTAGGCACTTAACCCCTCTTCCTGCCCAGACCAATTTTCAGCTTTTAGCGCTGGCATTCTTTGAATGACAATTGCGCGGTCATGCAAAACTGTATCCAAATGACATTTGTATAATTTTTTCACACAAATAGAGCTTTCTTATGGTGGTATTTGATCACCACTGGGTTTTTTCTTTTGTTAAAAAAAAAATGAAAAAAGGCCGGAAAAAAAAAAACAACTGTTTTATATTTTGTTATAAAATTTTGCAAACGGGTAATTTTTCTCCTTCAATGATGGGCACTGATAGGCTGCACAGATAGGCTCTATTGATGGGCACTGATAAGGTGGCACTGATAGGTGGCAGTGAAAGGCATTGATAGGTGGCACTGAAGGGCACTGATAGCTGGCAGTGATGGGCACTGATGGGATCGGCCCCTTACTCCCATCAACCAAGACTCATTGACTCTGTGATCACAGAGTGCGCCGCAGGGGGCGCGCAGGGAGTGTGCAAAGGAGAGAACGTCATATGAAGTCCTCCCGGCAATGTAGGTCTGCCCTCTAGTGGTTAATCAAATGGCAAAGTAGTTTAAAAAACATTCAGGTGATAAATCAGCATATGCACAAGCCTATCAGGAAGCCACCAATCCTAGTTTCTTAACTTTCAACAGACATGCATGATGACGTCATAGACTCCTCCACACCCGATGCATTGTGTTCCAATTGTACTTTCTCAGACATAACTCACCTAAGGCCAGGGCTGGACTGGGACAAAAATTTGGCCCTGGACTTCATCCAGACTGGCCCACTTTGACAGGTCTCTCCCATGGCGGCCGGACAAATCCATTGAATTTACTATGTGAGTGTTTGTTTTTAAACCACTTTGCCATTTTAATAAAATACTAGCAGTAAGCACTATGCAAGTTTTTTTATTGAAACTGTAGTATATTAACTGTGGTGGCTGCTGGACACATTGGACAGGCCCGGACTGGGCCAAAAAATAGGCCCGGGCATTTTAGACCGAGCAGCCGGGGGGGGGGGGGGGGGCACGGCGGCGGCGCTTTGCGGCAGCGGTTAATGATGGGATGTGGGGTTCCAGCACCTTGTACCTATGGACCCCTTTGCATTACACAGCACCTTGCACCTCTGGACCCCTTTGCATTACACAGCACCTCTGGACCCCTTTGCATTACACAGCACCCTGCACCTCTGGACCCCTTTGCATTACACAGCACCCTGCACCTCTGGACCCCTTTACATTACACGGCACCCTGCACCTCTGGATCCCTTTACATTACCCAGCACCTTGCACCTCTGGACCCCTTTACATTACACAGCACCTTGCACCTCTGGACCCCTTTACATTACACAGCACCCTGGACCCCTTTACATTACATAGCACCGCACCTCTGGACCCCTTTACATTACACAGCACCCTGGACGCCTTTACATTATGCAGCACCCTGCATCTCTGGAGCCCTTTACATTACACAGCACCCTGCACCTCTGGACCCTTTTACATTACACAGCCCCCTGCACCTCTGGACCCCTTTACATTACATAGCACCGCATCTCTGGACCCCTTTACATTACACAGCCCCCCACAGTTTGTTACAGACACCCCCCTAACAGTTCTGGACCCCCTGCATGTTACACAGACCTCCCTACAGTACAGACCCCCACCTACATTACAGACCCCCCTACATTACAGACCCCCTCTGCATTACAGACCCCCCTACATTACAGACCCCCTCTAAAATACAGCCCATACAGACCCCTCCTACATTACAGAGATGTGACCTGCGGGCCGTCGTGGGCCACCACGGCCCACCGGGAATATGCCTGGTATGCCCTATGGCCAGTCCGGGCCTGGTGGAGGACCATTGACATGGTAGCTTTAAGCATGCCCGTCTATTGATTTAGAGGTCTATTAGTATAGGTGATATCACATCTATAAATCACAGTGGCAGAGTGTGGGATTGAACACACATAGGAGCTGACGTTTTACACATAGGTTGCAGACGATGTGTTTGCACAGTGCTCTGACTGGCACAGATTGTGATCACTGTGGAAGACACCAGTGAGATTTATATGTACATTGGTTTACTTTTTATTGCCACTTGCTACTGTTTGCACATAGTTTATTTTACACTTTGATTGCTGTTACAGTGATGATTACTATAACAGCAATGTTTTGAGCTGTCATGGATGGGTTACATTTATAACAGCTGTGATTTACTATTGTGTGCTGTGATTGGCCCATAGCAATCACATGGTATAGGGTGCTATGAAATAGCCCAGGTACCATGTTAAAGCTGTGAGCCAATCACAGCATCACTATAGGAATCACAGCTGTTATGAATGAAATTCATTAGCCACCTCAATACCGGGCACTTTCACCCCCTTCCTGCCCAGGCCATTTTTCAGCTTTCAGTGCTATTGCACTTTGAATGACTATTGCGTGGTCATGCTACACTGTACCCAGGCTTGAGGAAAGAAGATTGGGACAGCCGCACTCAAAAAAAATCCTGGTTTATTAAAAGTTGATCACAAAACAACATGCCACGGCCAAAAAACAGAAAAAAGCTGACGTTTTGCACTATAACTCAGTGCTTATTCATAGCTACACTGTACCCAAATTAATTTTTTTTATAATTTTCTTTACACAAATAGAGCTTTCTTTTTCTTTCTTAGTTTCTGTCAGTAAATGTTGTAAATAAGTAATTTTTCTCCTTCACTGATGTGCAAAGATGAGGCTGCACTGATGAGGTGGCACTTATGGGCACTGATGAGACGGCACTAATATGTCACACTGATATGCACCACTGGTGGGCACTGATGGGCGCCACTGGTGCGCACCGATGGGCAGAACTGGTGGGCACTGATTGGCACTGATGGGTGGCACTGATGGACATTGAAAGGCTGCACAGACTTGCCTCACTAATGGGCACTGATTGTTGTCATTGATGGGTACTGATTGATGTAACTGATGGGCACTGATTGGTGGCCCTAATGGGCACTGCTGGGGCTTTCCTGTAATCAGGGCACTGAAGGCTGTCATGTTATCCTGCTGGACATCATATGACGCCCAACAAACAAATAAAGTATAACTAAAGCAAAACTTTTTTAAATTTTGGAGTAAGGGAGGGTTATAGCCTCTGTCAGTTTCTTTATTGCCATCCGTGTCCCAATGGAGAGATTTCCCTTAATATCCTGTCCCATAACCAATTCAGAAAACCAAAACTACTGTCCCCTTTGGAAGATTTCCCCTCAATTCCTGCTCAGGTGACAACCCAAAATTTGGAATGTACTTTCACTCTGAATTATAGACAGTGTGGCTGATTTACTAAAGGCAAATAGACTGTGCACTTTGCAAAGGGCAGTTGCTCCACAACTTGGTAAATGAGGGGAAGCCCTGCTGAGTTCAATCATCCAATCATGTGCAAGCAAAAATTCATTTTTTTATTTTATTTTCCTTGCTCTTTGCAAAGTGAAACTTTGCCTTATTTACTAAACTCTGGAGGAACTGCACTTGTAGAGCGCAACTGCCTTTTGTAAAGTGCACAGTCTATTTGCCTTTAGTTATTCATAGACATGTGCACTGCCGAAATTTTGTTTGTTTTCGTTTTTAATTTTTTAGCTTTTTTCAGAAATTCATAAATTCGAAAATTTGGAATTCGGAATTTTGAAAATCCAAATTTTCAGATTTTTTAATTTAAAAATTTTAGAATTTCAGAATTTTAGAATTTCCAATTTTCGATTTCCGATTTTTAGAAATTTTGGAAAAATCGGAAATTGGGAAAATTGGAAGTCTGAAAATCCCAAACTTGAGCTTCTTCAAACATTTTTATGTGGGTTGGCACAGGTGTTTTTCAGACATTTGCGTGTGCCTGAAAAGCAGAAAACGGGGCATACTGGATCCATGACGTCACAAGGGGGGTGGGGTCACCCGGTGACTTTATCAGGTGACTCCACCCCTTACCTATTTAAGAAAAGTCAGAAGGAGGAGCAGGCAGTTGCTGGGGAGCCTTTGAAGAGATCAGAAGTTTTTTTTCCCCCCCTTTCAGGTCTGGTGGTGCAGCGGACTGCATGAGATGGATATACATCCGGAGACATTGTTTTTTATTTTTTTATTTTATTTTTTGAATGAAAGGAATTGCCAAAAACTCATGTACTGTCTTTATTCACTTTGTACAATTTTTTGATGAATGGGTAGGAGTACTACGCAGACCCCCCACAACCACCACCCAGGTTTTTTCTGTCCACCTGGCTCCCTCCCTCCTGGCTCCACCCCCTGGTCTGTCCATCTGGCTCCACCCCCCTTCTCTCAGCTCTGGTCCCCCTTCTCCTTCATCTATCTGGTCCCTTTCCATCATCTACCCCTTCCACCTGGCTGCATCGTCCGCTCTCTTCTGTCCACTTGCGCTGTACCCGTCATTCAGCTATAGCGCGGGCGGGAAGTGGTTAATTTAAAAATTATGGAAAAAATAATGTTTTCTTGCACAAGAATGGATGAAGGAGGTAAGGAGAGCTTCACATCCTCTGCACTGAAACTATCTTAAGTAAAATTGCATTGGATGGATGGGGCCAGATTCATGTACTTTTACAGCGGCGTAACGTATCCCGTTTACGTTACACCGTCGCAAGTTTTCAGCGTAAGTGCTTGATTCACAAAGCGTAGCGTAAAGTCGTCCGGCGCAAGCCCGCCTAATTCAAATGGGGCATGTACTATTTAAATTAGGCGCGTTCCCGCGTCGAACGTACTGCGCATGCTCCGTTTTGAAATTTCCCGCCGTGCTTTGCGCAAAATGATGTCGCCCCGACGTAATGTTTTGAATGGCGACGTGCGTTACGTACTTTCGTATTCCCGGACGACTTGCGCAAAAAAAAAATTTGAAATTCGACGCGGGAACAACGGCCATACTTTAACATGGGCTGTCTAATTTTACACCACCTAAATAGCAATCGCAACTTTACGACGGGAAAAGCCGACTAACGCGCGTACCGTCGCGGATTGCCGTAAACGGCTAATTGGCATACACGATGCAGAAAACGACGCAAACTCCACCCAGCGGGCGCTGAAGTATTGCATCCTAAGATCCGAAGGCGTATGAAGCCGTACGCCTGTCGGATCTTAGCCAAATGCCGTCGTATCTTTGTTTGAGAATTCCAAATAAAGATACGACGCGGCAAATTTGAAAGTACGCCGGAGTATCAGCAGATACTCCGGCGTACTTTTTCAGTGAATCTGGCCCACGGTGTTAAGTCAGCAGATGACCAAACTGTACAGTAGGGATGAGCTTCATATTCGAGTCAAACTCATGTTCGACTCGAACATCGTATGTTCGATTGTTCGTCGAATTACGAACGTTTTGGGCCGTTCGCGCAAAATTCGAGTTGTTTCACGGCCCATAATTCACTGCGGCATCGCAGTGCATTGCTGGCTGATGATTGGCCAAGCATGCACTATGACCCGCATGCTTGGCCAATCACAGTTTGCAAAAAACGGAGAGCCATAATTGGCCAAAGCCAGGGTGGCTTTGGCCAATTATGGCTCGGGGGTTTAGTACACGCCCCACACTATAAAAGGCCGCCTGCAGGTCGGCCTTGTGTAGTGTGTTGCGGTGGTTAAAAGAGAGAAGACAGAGAGAGAGAGAAAGAGTGTCATTTTTAGTAGGTAGATAGAGCAGGCAGGCTAGTCAGTTAAAGTTCCACTGTGTAGAGGATATATATGCATCCCAGGTGTTGTATATATATTTATGCACTGTATAGTTTAGCTAGATCAGCTCTTCCTAATTTACTGGCAGGCAGGTGATTGTGCTAGCCGCAGTATTCTCACGTGGTGTATTGCTTGTGTCCTCTGCAGTGTGCACCTAAAGCTACGTGGTGTGTGTACTGTCTGTGTCTGTGCTATTTTTCTCAATGATTTCCATCCATATTGCAGGGACCAGACATTACATTAAAGCCGCAAGCAGTTTTAAATTTCTTTTTTATTATAGTAATCTCATTTTGTGCAGGGACAGTTCTAAACACGTGCCACTTCACAGGCATACTATAGACATCCAGCAGGTACAATATTTAAAGGAATTTTTCTTTTTTTTTTTCACTTTAAGCATCATTAAAATCACTGCTCCAGAAAAAACGACTGTTCTTAAAACTTTTTTTTCCATTGATACATGTTCCCTGGGGCAAGACCCGGGTTCTCAAAGACGTTTTCCGACAATAACTTGCATATTAGGCTTTAAAATGAGCACTTTTGAATTCGAACGTTCGAGTCCCATAGACTTCAATGGGGTTCTAAATGTTCGCGCAAATGGTCGGTCCGTTCGAACCGAACGGGGGGGGGGGGGGTGTTCGGCTCATCCCTACTGTACAGACAGATTCACAAAGTGACATCTGAAACAGAACAATTGCTACCTGACAGGAAACACAAGTCTGCTTTAAAACTGAATTATCAAAAAAGTATTATCTTTTCATATCTTGCTCTATATTCTAATGAAGCACTGAGATGAAAGAAGGGGGTTTTTGACATATGTATTGTGTTTATACACTAGCACTATATAATCCTGCATAATGATATCAATAATAATAAGCAGGGTGTTTTTTTTTTAAAAGAGAATAGGTACAATAGATAGATTCCCCCAGCAACATCAGATACCCCAACAACTATAGGAACAATAGACCCCCTCCAGCAACAATAGGCTAACCCCAGCAGCAATAGATCCACCCCAACAACAATAGATCCGCCCAGCAACAATAGACTAGCCCAGCAACAATAGATATCCTTAGCAACAATACCCCCCAGCAACAATAGATCCCCCCAGTAGCATCAGATACCCCAGCAACAATAGGAACTGGGAACTCCCAGCAACAATAGGAACTAGGAACTCCCAGCAACAATAGAACCCCCCAGTTACAATAGACCCCCGTAATAATAGGCTTATTCCAGCAACAATAGACCCTCCAGCAGCAATAGATCTGCCCAGCAATAATAGATTCACCCCAACAACAATAGATCTGCCCAGCAACAATAGATACCCCCAGCAAAATCAGATGCCCCAGCAACAATATGAACTCACAGCAAAAATAGAACCCCCCAGTAACAGTAGACGCCCACAACAAAATATTCCCCAGCAACAATACTGTAGATCCACCCTAGCAAAATTAGACTTCAAGAGCAGAAATAGAACTCCCACAAGCCAGCATCAATAGACCCTTTCCTCAACAGTAGATCTCTCCAGGGCTTTTTTTCAGGGGGAACTTGGGGGAACTCGGTTCCACCACCTCTGACTCAGACCCTTTGGTGCCTGCTTACTACAATCACTTGTAAACACAGAAGTCTGGTTTCTGTGTTTATAGGTGACAGCTCTGCACTCTGTGTGTAACCCCCTGAACTCTGCACTCTGTATGTAATGCAATCCTGGTATTTAATGCCCCTTTAAGACCCTTTTACTGTTTGTGAAATCTGAACAGGGTTTTGGTTGAGTTCCTGCACCTATTTTCTGAGAAAAAAAGCTCTGGATCTCTCCCATCAACAACTGCACCCCCCCCCCCCCAAGAAACCACCAGCAGCATAAAATCCCCCTGAGCAACAATAGATCACCCAGCACCTCTTGGCATTATATACATCCAGTGCTGGAGGTGCCAGAACTGTGTTCCCACTGGAAGAAAAGCCCTGATAATAAGATTATACATATTGGTGTGAATGATCCTAATTGCTTTCAATGGTTTTCTCCACTTAATTGTGGTTTTCTTGCTGCTACCAAGGTTATGTTTTCCACAGGGAACCCCTGAAGTGCGAATGGCCCCCCCTTGGGATTCTAACCTACCATTGCAGAGACATTGCAGGTTCACACTGCTACATAAAAGATAGAAACACACATAGGAAAATGGTTGCTGTAATCTTCAGCAGCGGTTTGCTATTTGGCCACTAGATGGCGAGCCAAGCTGTATAATCTCCATTGGACAGGCCAGGCGATGTGATATTAATGAAACCTACAGGGCTCAGTGCTGAGCTGTTTATTGCCAGTCACAGTGTGCAGGATGGGATGAAGCTTTGTTTTCTGTCCCTGTAGAGGCAGGCGGTTGCAATCAGGCCAGACGGTGACATAATGCTCCTCCAGCCAATTCTCTGTACATCAGCTTATGTCCTCTGCGATGATCTGTGAATGAAGCAAGCGATGGAGGCCATCTGCTCAGGCAGGAGCCTCCATATTGTATGTCAGATCAGCGCCATGTCCGCCGGCTCTGCGGGGGCTCAGGGACAGGCCAAGGTTCTAGAAAAAAGGACAAGCCCCTCCATTTATTTTTTTTATTTGATTTTTTTTTTTTTGGACCATTGTTCGGTGTTCCCCGAGTGTTCCTTTCATTCCATACCAGGGCTGTTATTGTTTTTTATTTTTATGTTCATATATTTTTTTTTTATTTGTTTTTTATTTTTTATTTGTAATTTAAAGGTTCAATCTACTCAAGCTGGAGAATTGAACATAGAAATACATACAAGGATAACAGAATTAAATGCACAAGACCTGTTTCTCTTTATCCAGGCCATGTGTTCCTTTATTAACCTCTTGAATGCCCGTCTGTATAAACCCCCTTCATTACTGGGACACTTTTAAGTTTTCAGTACTATGATAGTTTGATTGAGAACTACTCAGTAATGCAACACGTAGCCAAAAGATTTTACATTTTTTGTTGGTGACAGATAACGTTTTTTTTTTTTTTTTGTCTTATTTAAAGTGGAGGTTCACCCTAAAAACGAATTTAAAAACGATGATTGACGGCTTGTGAAACAGGTGACCTGTCGCACAACACGCGTCACCAGATTTCCGGAAATAGCCGAGCTGCGAGTCGGCACTATACGACGCCTGCGCCCGCCGTGTAGAGCTGACTGCGCAGGTGCCGTATAGTGCCGACTCGCAGCTCAGCTATTTCCGGAAATCTGGTGACGCGCGATGTGCGACAGGTCACCTGTTTCACAAGCCGTCAATCATCGAACAGAAGGATAGGAACGCCCAGTCCCGCAGTCATCGGAACCCGGAAGCCCTGGACAAAAACAGAATATAAAGGTATGTACAGAGAAAAAAACACAGAAAGTAAATGCCCTTACTATGCTGGCTCTGCTAGATGTAATATTAAACTTTTTTTTTTTGGGTGAACCCCCGCTTTAACCACTTATGCCACGGCCCATTTTGCAGCTAAATGGCCCGGCCACCTTTTGCGATTGGGCACTGCGTCGCTTTAACTGACAATTGCGCGGTCGTGCGCCGTGGCTCCCAAACAAAATTGGCGTCCTTTTTTTCCCACAAATAGAGCTTTCTTTTGGTGGTATTTGATCACCTCTGCAGTTTTTATTTTTTTGCGCTATAAACAAAAATAGAGCGACAATTTTGAAAAACAAAATTCAATATTTTTTACAATATAATTTATAATAAATAGACCCCAAAAAATATATACATTTTTTTTTTCCTCAGTTTAGGCCGATACGTATTCTTCTACATATTTTTGGTAAAAAAAAAAATCGCAATAAGCGTTTATCGATTGGTTTGCGCAAAAGTTATAACGTTTACAATATAGGGGATAGTTTTATGGCATTTTTTTATTTCTTTTTTTACTAGTAATGGCGGGGATAATTTTTTTTTTTTCATGACTGCGACATTATGGTGGACACATCGGACACTTTTGACACATTTTTGAGACCAGTGTCATTTTCACAGCAATCAATGCTATAAAATGCACTGTTTACTGTGAAAATGACACTGGCAGGGAAGGGGTTAACACTAGGTGACGCTGAAGGGGTTAAGTGTTCCCTGCATAGTGTTTCTTACTGTACGGGGGATGGGCTCACGGAGTACACGGAGCCGAGATCAGTGTCATTGTCACTAGTCAGAGCGGAGAGATGCTTGTTTACACAAGCATCTCTCCACTCTATACCTCCGTGAGACGATTGCGGGGATCCCCGCGGCGATAGTGTCCGCGGGACCCGCGGTCCGACTCTCGGGGGTGACGGCAGGGTCGCGAGCGCTACAGACAGGCATTTATAGGGGACGTACAGGTACGTTGATATGCCTGTCCGTATCTTTCTGCCAACGTATATGTGCAGGAGGCTTCTGCTATTGTTGTCTGATGTTTAGCATTGGTTCCGAGCATGCGTGTTTGGACTTTGGATTTTAGTTGGATGGGTTTGCGTACACCCGATCGGATAATCCGACGTAACAGATTTATTGTCAGACAGTTGGTGAGGATGAACAGCCACAATTTGTTTTCGTTAATTCCGCCAACAATTGTCTGATGGAGCATACACACGGTCGGATTATCCAACACAACACGGCCATCAGACAATTATTGTCATAAAATCTGATCGTGTGTACGGGCCTCAAGTTGGAAGGAATGGGTATGAAGTAATGGTGGCGATCTGCAATTTTTATTGGAACTGCGACATCATGGCGGACACATCGGATCACTTTTGACACATTTTTGGAACCATTCACATTTATACAGCGAGCAGTGCTATAAATATGCACTGATTACTGTATAAATGTGACTGGCAGGGAAGGGGTTAACACTAGGGGCGAGGAAGGGGTTAAATGTGTTCCCTACTAGTGATTCTAACTGTGGGGGAAGGGAAATGACTGGGGGAGGTAACCGATCTGTGTCCCTATGTACAAGGGACACAGCATCGGTCTCCTCTCTCCCTGACAGGACTTGGATCTATGTGTTTACACACACAGATCCACGTACTTGTCTGTGTAATGGCCGATCGTGGGTGCCGGGTTGAAATCGAGGCCGCCAGGCACACGCATCGGCAAGCCAGTGACGGGCCGGGCACGCGCGCCCCCCAGTGGCCAGAGTAGCCGAGGACGTCAATAGACGTCCTTCCAGCATTTAAGAGCCACCACGTGGCCGTCATTTGCCTATGGCCCCGGCTCGAAGTAGTTAAAAAGATGAGAAGGTCGAATCTAAGTCCTTGTTAGAGTAACAGCCTCATCTTAGAATATCAAGTTCTCATTTTGTGATTTTTTTCCCCTTTTAGTGGAATGCCACCTGTTCCAGGATAGCTGGTAGTTACTAGAAAAACCCCATTGGTGGTCAAGAAATCTGGACTGGGCCGGCCATGGAAGATGGAATAATGTTTCTCTATAGAATTTGTTCTAAAAGTTTCCATAGAGTAAAGAAGAGTTATAGTGACTGAGTCTCTTTATTGCTATTGGACAGAAGGTAAGAGCAAGTTCACACAGGGGCGACTCATCAAGCGACTCAGCCGGCTGAAAAGTCGCGCTCCGCTCTATTCAATGGAACCGTTCTAATTTGAACAACTCACGTCGCTCGACTTAGAAAAAGGTTCTTGTACGACTTTAGGGGCGACTTGCGAGACACAAAGAAGCCAGGGGGAGTGGGTAAGGGCTAGTGGACTGTATCGGTACTAGATAAATCAGTTATACAGAAAAAGTATAGTAAAGGTAAAAAAGTTTAATTTATTAAAAAATACATAACATAAGAGAATTGAGGAGTACACAATGTTTTAAAATTACAACAGTAATAGTGTGAAACAGATTATAAGACCAGCCAACACGTCATCGAGGTGGTATATATAGGCCCTAGTGTGCGGGCAGCGATGAGGCGGAGGGGGTCATACAGATCAGGATCTCTACTAGTTTCGCTAGTCGTGGTAGCTTCGTCAGGAGAAATTAGTCTGTGCACACAAATTCACTCCTTGGTGGAGGCTGAGCCCAACGTGGAGAAAGGGGATCTCACACGGGGTATGAGATGGTAAGAATGCCCCCAGCAAGGTGAGGATCTGTAGTGACTATATGGAATATTCAAAACTTTTTAGGGCCCTAAGACCTGACTGGTAATAGGCAGGAGCCAGGAAGGAACCGCTAGAAAGTGACGCTGGAAAGAGCCAATTTAAGGGGTACCAGCAGTAAAGGTAAGTAAGGTTAAGACCACTTATGGTAGGTATACCATCAGAGCGTGTCGTAGGGCCGGGTGTGTATCACCCGGCCCTGGGTGATGGTACTTTAAGATTATGTTATTGGGATTATCTTTTCTATATTTTATATAAATTTGGTTTTGAGTCACGATTTTTGACTATTCTTCAAATGCTGTATAACTCCCCTTCGGCATCCTTGATGGTTGGAGGATATTCCTCCGATCCCATTTTGATTCATAGGGGAACAAGACAGGGTTGTCCTTTGTCGCCACTGCTCTTTGTCCTGGCCCTGGAACCATTAGCGATCAAAATTCGATCTTCTCCAGATATTTTGGGTATTGAATGTGGTATCAGTGAGCATAAATGTGTCCTTTTTGCAGATGACATCCTAATGCTGATATCTTCACCAATCACTACTCTCCCAAATTTGAATATTATTCTTGCATTATTTTCCTCTATTTCTGGCCTAACTGTTAATCAGGAAAAGTCTCAAGCCTTGAACATTTCATTAGACAATGCCACGATCTCCTCACTTAAGCAATCATTCTCCTTTAATTGGAATACGGATTCCCTCCCATATTTGGGGATCAACATCACTCCATCAATACGCACGTTGTATTCCCAGAACTACCCTGCTCTATTTAAAAAACTTAGGGCTGATTTGGACAAATGGTTATTTCATCCACCGTCATGGCTGGGTAGATTATTTTCTATCAAGATGAATATCCTCCCAAAATTATTGTACTATTTCCGCTCACTTCTGGTGGCATTAGTTCAATCAGACCTCAAAGCTTTTCAATCCAGAGTTATTTCTTATATATGGGGGAATAGGAAACCTAGAGTAGATAAACATACACTGCCTACTCCCAAGGCTTATGGGGGTCTGGGCACTCCTGATTTCATCAAATATTACTATGCTGCAATACTGGCACAATTGACTAGATCACACTCTTCACGCCCCGGTCCTATCTGGATGGAATTGGAAAGCCACGCATGTAGAGGTATGTCTTTATCACACATGCTTTGGTTGCCACCTGGTGATAGGCCACCGATATTATGCCCAACTTTATCGCTATCTCTTAATATCTGGGATAGATTGTCCAGAACATGTTAATTTAGATCTCTTCACTCCCCGATGGCGCCTATTTTTGGGAATAGAAAATTTGCCCCGGGGCTTGTTCCCAATAATTTTGAATGGTGGAAAAATAAAGGTCTGATACGCATTGCAGACGTCTGTGATACTGGTGGAATGCTACGTTATAATATCCTGGAGGAACGTTTTCATATACCGGTTTCTGAAAAATGTAATTATGATCTAATAAAACGTTTTTTGGACAACTTGCCATGTGATTCCAATTTAACGTCACTGTCAAAAATGGAATATTTATGTCGTAAATTCGACAGTATGCAAGGTCTTATTTCAAATATTTACTCTATTTTGACAGCTTCTTCAGTTAGATTGAAATATATGGTGAAATGGGATGAGGATATCCAGGAAAGTATTGAGCTTTCGGACTGGTTCAAATTGGCTCAGGGAGCATCACGTTCGCTTATGAACACTTCAATAATTGAAGCAAATTACAAAATACTCTTGAGGTGGTACATGGTTCCCTTTAGACTGGCTTCCTTTGTACCTGATGCTTCTCCTCTTTGCTTCCGTGGATGTGGACTTGAGGGAACAATGTACCACATATGGTGGAAATGCCCCAGAGTGAGGCGCTATTGGATCAGAGTTTATAATTTTATATATACTTTTACTCAAATTAATTTAATTAAATCTCCGAAACTATCGCTGTTGGGGTGTGATGTGAAAAACGCCTCTAGACCTCAAAAATGCCTTATAAGATTTATATTTATTTCAGCTAGAATGGTTATAGCAAAATCGTGGAGGTCGGCCATGCTACCATTCGACCACCTTAAAAACAAACTCTCCTGGATCATGCTCAACGAACATATGACTGCTATCCTTCATGACAAACTAGATTTCTTCAAGGCTGTCTGGGATCCATGGATCAACTACTTATCATATGATCCTAGGTCTCTTCTGATCTAGATATCGGATGTTTCATTGGCTGGCACGGAGATACTTCCCCCCTCATACCATTTCTGTTTTTTTATTTATTTATTTATTTATTTATTTTTCTCTCTTCTTTTGATTTACTACGTTTATTTTCCTTGCTTAATTTATAGCAAAAGGTTTGAGATATCTGTATCTTTGACACGTGGTCCCAATACCAAGCCTGATATCCTTTATATTGGGAATGGTGTTGGGCCTCTGAAATTCGTTTTATTTTATTCATTTTTTAGATGATAATACTGTTCTATTTTTCCACACATTTAATTGTTCAATGACTGCCTTGGATTTCGTTGGCCTTGACATGAGTTTTGTTATCTGACTTCTGATTGATTGGCATACTACTGTGTGCGACGAATGGTGAAATCTACTGAGAATTCTACATTGTATACGTAGACTACCACCATATACATTACAGTTGAGGGTATAATTCTGTGTATGTTTTATACTGCTCTTGATAATATGGCTTACTTACTAATATGGCTTATTCGTTACATTTTGTTGTGTGAAGATTGAAAATGCCTTAATAAAAATATTGAAACAAGATTATGTTATTTCTTTCTACTGAGAGGTCTTTATATAAATCGGGGCGACTTGCATTGACTTCAATACAAAGTCGTGCCGCCCCTGTGTGAACCGGCTCTAAGTCTATACCTAGGGAGCAAAAACAGAAACCAGCTATTTTGGTAAACAGGTTCCCCTGTGCCTTGGTGATTTTTAGGTTTAGGTGTTCATCACAAGCTCTGACAGGCCTGTAACCACCGAAAACGTAGGGGTCTCACATAATCAAGTGGACGTGTGTTTTCTGTTGTGGCCCTTAGGTCGAGGAGTGTGAAGCCAGAGCAATGGAACAGGGATTTTGCACTCTCCATCACTGGAATCTATGTACAGTAGGTCCCAGTGAATGTACTGGCTTAACTTGCCGACAGTTGCACGAGCATTTACGTCGGCAGAATGGCAGGACTGCGCAGAGGGACGTACCTGTACCGGGCGCACGTGTCGGCTGCGGCGCACATGCGCCCATGCCACGGACCCCATGGTCGTGCCCACCGGACCTGCAGACTTGATGTCAAGCCGGTGTCCCGCGATCGTGTCACGGAGCTGCAGAACAGAGAGATGCCTGTGTAAACAAGGCATTTCCTTGTTCTGCCTTGTGACAAAACACTGATCTACTGCTCCCTGTCATCGGAAGCAGCAATCAGTGTCGTGTCACTTGTAGCCCAGCCCCCACACAGTTAGAATCACTCCCTAGGACACAATTAACCCCTTCCTTACCCCCTGGTGGTTAACCCCTTCCCTGCCAGTGTCATTTACACAGTAATCAGTGCATTTTTATAGCACTAATCGTTGTATAAATGACAATTGTCCGAAAACAGCGTCAAAAGTGTCAGATGTGTCCACAATAATGTCGCAGTCATGATAAAAATCGCTGATCGCCGCCATTTCTAATAAAACAATATATTAATAAAAATGCCATAAAACTCTCCACTATTTTGTAGGCGCTATAACTTTTGTGCAAACCAGTCAATATACGCTTATTGCGATTTTTTTTTTTTTTTACCAAAAATATGTAAAAAGAACAAATATTGGCCTAAACTGAGGGGAAAAAAAAGTTTTTTGATATATATATTTTTGGGGGATATTTATTATAGCAAAAAGTAAAAAATATTGCTTTTTTTTTCAAAATTGACGCTATTTATTTGTTTATAGCGCAAAAAATAAAAACCGCAGAGGTGATCAAATACCACCAGAAGAAAGCTCTATTTGTAAGAAAAAAAGGATGTCAATTTTGTTTGGGAGCCACGTCGCACGACCGCGCAATTGGCAGTTAAAGCGACGCAGTGCCGAATCGCAAAAAATGGCCCGGTCATTAGGCAGCCAAATCCTCCGGGGCTGAAGTGGTTAACAACCCACAGCTAAGGATGCACTACAAGCATAACAGACTCCCCAGGACAGAAATATGAGAGAGTTCTTTGCTGATCTGTTTTTGGAGGAACATGGTCTGAGGCTATCATTTTCATCCTTCTTTTTTCTACATGGAATATTCATATGTTTATTCGGTGTCCTAAACAGTGGCATGACTAAGCATGAGCCTGTATCTTCTGCCAAGTGCCCCGTCTCTGACCTTCAATTTCTGTATTACTTCATACTGTATCCCATGTACAGTTTCCACTTTCCCTGCTCCTCCATATCTCTCCGCATAAGCCAAGCAATCAATGCTTTGGAGTGCGCCCAAGCCAAAACTTTTATTTTTAATAGAGTGTTGAAGACCGTGGTCAGGTTTTTGCCGCCCAGGGTCTCATTGAGGAGATTAATCCTCAAAAAAAAATTTTTTGGGCTGTACGTATTCTTTAACCACTTCCCGACATCCGTACGACTATATACAGCCGCAGGGTGGTTCTACTTCTCTGGGGCGCCGTCATTTGACGTCCGCCCCTTTCCGCGTTCCCCGTGCGCGCTCCCGAGCGCGCAGTGGGGAACTTCTGTGCTGGCCGTGTCCTTTGGACACAGCCAATCACAGATCGCCGTGAACGGCCAATCGGAGTGGCCGTTTGCTAGGCGATCTGTGCGGCCAATGAGAGATGATCTCATATGTTTACATATGAGATAATTTCTCATTCCCGGCTCTCGCAGACAGCGGTGCTGTCAGGGAGAGAGGAGACGGATCTGTGTCTCTTGTACATAGAGACACAGATCGGTCACCTCCCCCAGTCACCCCCCTTCCCCCACAGTTAGAACACTATATAGGACACACATTTAACCCCTTCCTCACCCCCTAGTGTTAACCCCTTCCCTGCCAGTCACATTTATACAGTAATTAGTGCATATTTATAGCACTGATTGCAGTATAAATGTGAATGGTGCCAAAAATGTGTCAAAAGTGTCCGATGTGTCCGCCATAATGTCGCAGTCGCAATAAAAATCGCAGATCGCCGCCATTACTAGTAAAAAAAAAAATAATAAAAAATAATAATTCTGTCCCTTATTTTGTAGGCGCTATAACTTTTGCGCAAACCAGTCGCTTATTGCGATTTTTTTTTTTTACTTAAAATATGTAGAATACGTATCGGCCTAGACTGAGGATAAAAAAAATATATTTTTTTTTAAATTGAGCTATTTATTGTAGCAACAAGTAAAAACAATTTTATTTTTATTTTTTCAAAATTGTCGCTCTATTTTTGTTTATAGCGCAAAAAATTAAAACCGCAGAGGTGATCAGATACCACCAAAAGAAAGCTCTATTTGTGGGAAAAAAAGGACGTCAATTTTGTTTGGGAGCCACGTCGCACGACCGCGCAATTGTCAGTTAAAGCGACGCAGTGCCGAATCGCAAAAAGTCCTCTGGGCAGGAAGGGGGTTTAAGTGCCCAGTAAGGAAGTGGTTAAAATGTGTTCTTGCAGCTGCAATCTTATGCAATTGTGTTGTTGGAAGTTATCTCCTATTCCATACTGCTTCCTGGAGCATCAAAAAGGTGTTATGCTGCGTACTCACGACCGTTTTTAATGTCTATGTTTTTCTCAACGTGATTCTTGTCAAGCTTGCCTTGCCTACACACGATCGCGAAAAAAAAAAAATACTGGAGCAAAGTACGGTGACGTACAACACGTACGACGGCACTATAAGGGGGAAGTTCCATTCAGATGGCGCCACCCTTTGGGCTGCTTTTGCTGATTTCGTGTTAGTAAAAGTTTGGTGAGATACGATTCGCGCTTTTCAGTGTTTCATGCTTTTCTGTCTGTTACAGCGTGACAAATGTGCTATTGTAGCTGGCCAGCTAGAACCTGTCCTAGGTAGCTAATATAACCTACATGTATATACAGCTAAACCTGCTAAGAACCTAAATGTAGTGCACATGTTTATATGTGAGAGACAAAAGCAAAGTTATTCACTGTGATTTTATGCTTGAATGTCATAATAGTTGTATGTTGTGTTCACAGAAGCAAAAGGAAAAATATGCCTTTAAGAATTGTTTATTTATATCACAGTGAAGGTAAGCTCATTACACAGTAGAATTCATACCAGAAAGCATAGAGTTAAGCTTTTGTGACTCATCAGGAGTCTTTGCCCAATCACAGCTAATCTCACATTGAGCAGAGTATTGACCTATCACAGCCACCTAATACTGTACATGTGCTGCATTCATTCCACATGAAGACAGAGAGCAGACATACAGAGTTCAGTTTAATGGAAGCAAGGGCCTAAATAGGTATGTTACACAAGTTATATATGTTCCTATTGTAAATAGTGTGATCAGAACTGTATACTAATCTAGTTGTGTGTTCACTTACTAAGCCATCGAACTAAGTCCATTCAGTCATTCAAACAAAGTCATCTAACCGCCCTAACTGTAGTTCCACCGAACTAAGTCACATCCATCCATCCACTTTAACAAGCTAACCAAACTAAAGCAACCCTGCAAACCAAGTTGCAAACCACAGTCATACCTTTCAGAGAAATCTGAGAATGCCTTGATAACTTACAGAGAGAGAGAGAGAGAGTATAAATACTGAAGAAGAAATATATCCACCATTTTATGTTAAATGAAAAGATTGAATATTTGAACCGCCATTTTCTGTTATACTTATTCAACACGTGTTTGTACATGGACTGACTGCTGCAAAGCAGCAGTGTTATCTATGAAGAAAAGTTAATAAAGAAGTTATTTAAGCATTTGGTGTGCTCTTTAAACCTTACTGCTTCCATAGAACGGCAATAGAGGAATTTCAGAGTAATAGACAGTCTTGTTGGACTGAAAAGTCAGAGATATCACAATTCTTCTAATGCCACAGCTCATGAGGCACTTTATAGTGTTGCGCCTGCCACAGCTATCTCCATTACGAACGCTAGTTTTACCAGAACGAGTGCTCCCGTCTCATAACTTGCTTCTGAGAATGCACGTTTTTTCCCCTCATTAAAGCCTAAATAGAGCATGTTCTAAATTTTTTATATCCATTTTTCATGTCGAGAAAAATGCTCTGGAGCCTACACACGATCGTTTTTAATGACCAATTTAAAAAATGGCATTTTTCACGTCATGAAAAACGGTCGTGTGTACGTGGCATTAGATCGGGGTTTCTCAACCATGGTTTCATGGAACCCAAGGCTTCCTCCAGAGGTTACTAGGGGTTCCTTGAGCAATGAGCAATTTCTGCCTCTCAGATAAATTCCCACTGACGCTATTCATGTTTTTAGGTCTCTGTATATAAAGGGGTAATTCTTCCCAATGACCATAAGTGTAGGGAACATTCTTCCCAAAGACCATCACACTAATGTATCATGAGTTATAGATATATTTTTAGCAGGGGTTTCCTGAGACCAAAAAGTTATTTTAAGGGTTCCTCTTTGTTGAAAAGGTTTAAAAGGCTGTGTTAGATGGCACAGGGCAAACATAAGGGGGTCAGGAGGCAGCTGCCCTGGGAGCGATGTACCCTCTCTGATGCCATAGCCATTTCAGTACTGGGTACAGCTCCATTAGGCATCACAATGGGCCTTTGTAGATCCAATGCCTCCCTTGAACGAAGCAGAGTAGCAGCAGACTTGCCAGTCTGGGCGCCCACCAAGGAAGTGAGGTCCTGTACTTATTCTTCCCTGCTCGGAGAGACACATAAAGTTTCCCTTCCCAAAAAAACGCCCATACTGATAGCAAGGGGAGGAATATTTCTAGCATTCAGCCCTCTTTCAAGACCCTGTTCCCCACAGTTTCCTTTAGTTCCCTCCAGAACATTCACCCCACCACAGTACCACCTAGACTGCTTCAGATTCCTCTAACCCCTTCTAGGATGAATAAAACATGTTGCCTACACACAAACATGTAAGGGGAAATAGCGTGTGAATGGCTGAGTGTTGGCACCAAAGATTACAACTTCCTACCCTGCTTCTTCTTGATAGAACACCCCCCCCCCTTGAAGCTCTAAACCTCCACCATCTTTTTCCCAAATCCTTGCCAGAGGCCTTTCCACCACATCCCATGACCATAAACCTTTATTCCAAAGAAAGGAATGTCTCCCCAAAAGAAATATAGAAATACAGTTGCTGCATGTGATGGGAGGGCCCATGAAACCCAGAATCCCTTGGAAAGGTTGGGAAAACCTTGTTTCACCTCCCCATGATGCACCTCTTACGTCTAGGTTACACAGTGTCCATTAGGGGCACAGGGTGACTTAGAAAATATGTCTTGGATTACTTAAAATGGGACAGTGATATTTATCCATGATATCTCCTAGGATATACATAAACACTATTCTTGGTTTGTTTGATTCTGAACTCAACATGTTCGTTGAGAGAGCTGATCACATTGGCCTCTGTACAATGTAGGAGACGGGCCGAATCCTACTGGAGCTCCTGCTATTGTGTGAAGGTGTCCTGTGTTTATACTTATGATAATGTATAATGTACTGTGTGAAGCTCGGTGACAACAAGTTTGACCTGTAGTGATTAATCACAACAATGGCCAGGAGGGCACAGAGTCACATCGGCTGCTTTAAGGGATTAGTTAATTAGCTCATGTTAATTAGGTTTCTGGTTACAGGTGTATTGTTAGAGTAATATGAGCAGGCGAGGGGAACCTCCTCTTCAACTGTATATAAGACTTGTATTCTTATCTGATTTAAAGAAAAGAAAAAACGTGAGCAAAAATGCAAAATGCACAGCAAAAACCATTGCAGAAACGAATCAAAAGCAAACTGCATAGGCATGAACCGAGCCATAGGGTAATTGAAAACACACCTAGCTGCATGCACCATATCACTCATTTACCTTTGCAGATTTAGGTGGAGCCAAACCAAAAAATACATAGATTTCATTCCCTTCTTTGGCATCAAAAAAAGATTCAAAGTCCTGAAAATAGACAATATCATAGATCAATGGGTATAATATTCGACAAATAACATAATTTCTCATACAGCAGAAATTTGTAATAACATTCATGAGAAAGTTTAATGCAAAAAATAGATTAGAAGAAGGCTATTGTTTCACCAGGGCTTTTTTTTCTGGGGGAACTTGGGGGAACTCAGTTCCACCACCTTTGGCTCAGACCCTTTGGTGCCTGCTCACTACAATCACTTGTAAACACAGAAGTCTGGTTTCTGTGTGTACAAGTGACAGCTCGGCACTCTTTGTGTAACCCCCTGAACTTTGCACTCTGTATGTAATGCAATTCTGGTATTTAATGCCTCTTTACGACCCTTCTACTGTTTTTGAAATCTGAACAGGGTCGTGGTTGAGTTCCTGCACCTATTTTCTGAGAAAAAAAGCTCTGTGTTTCACAAAATATAATCCTATATACTGTAAGTAAACAATCAACTGGATTTTTTCTGCAATCAATTGCCCAACTTGGTATCAAGTAAAGAATGATGGACTGTAACGTTTGATCATTATCATCTTGATCTATTTTTGTAATGGTGTTCAGATAGCCATAACTGTTAGGCCCTTTTGACACAGGCTGTCCGATCAGTTCCACCTGTCAGTTTTTCAGGACCCTCCATTCACCCCTATAGAGCGGCGGATGTCAGCGGTGACATGTCCACTGACTTCTGCCGCTATCCGATCCTGTCCACAAAATCCAGCCAGATGGTGGTCCTATTTAACATCTATCTGGCGGATTAAATCGGACAAAAATGGACAGGCGGTCCATTTTCACCCGATTTTCCCCTAGCGATCAGGACTGTGTCCATCTCCGATCTGAACAGTGAACGGACACGGACCTGTCATCCACCTGCTCAACAGAGATCAGTGGAGTGATCCCACAAAACCGAGGCGCCCCCGCTACCCCTGCAGGAGACGTTTAAGTATGTTTGTTGTGTACTCTGCCTCCCAGCTCCAATAACAGCCTCTGTCCCTCTTGGAAAACCTGTCAATAGTGTAACCAATGAGAAACCCACACATTATGATAACACACAAATTGTCTGTAGCGCCTGTGTACTTTCTGTACAGTTGCTATTCTAAATTTAAAGGGGGATGAGAGAGTTAGTTGGCTCTCATCCAGTTGATTTGGCTAAATTGGGCCTCTGCTTTGGCTGGGTTGTACTGTGGGTCCATTCTGTTGTTTCCGGGGTGCTATACCACCCCAGAGCGACAGGTGCCTCTTGCCAGCAGCCAATGGGGAGGGAGTTTCCATCGCGGGGCATGCTGGGGGAGGGTACTTCTGGAGCAGACGCCATTAGGCGGGGTTCTTGTTCCGGGTGTGGCGCCCACCTTTAGGGTGACCACACGTCGCGGCTCCCCGGCGAGATGGCCTACCAGGCCGGGGTGCGCGTGTCACGAGGAGTTCCTGGTTTCCGGGACCATGTCGGCCCAGAAAATTTAAAGCTGTGGCGGGGCCCCAGTATTCGACTGGGTCCCCAATTCTGAGAGGATCCCAAGCGAGAAAGCTGTTCGGTGGGGAGTCCGCCTGAGGAGAGCCAAGAGAGGCTGGCGATCCAACAGGGCCTAGACAATTCATCGGGGATCGAGGTAACCGGACACTGAGAGGTTGAATGTCAGCAACCTGTCAGTCGGTAACCTGAAGAAAATAAAACCTGAAGGCGATTCTAACACAAATTCTACCAAGGAGGATTGTCTCCATGATCCAAGTTCTAGGGAAGGGTCTGTGGCAGACATCTTTTCCCTCAAAGTTCCGAGTGATACTCTGGCTGACAGGTCGGTGTGAGAGGCCTGTCCAGGTACACTATACCCACTCTGGCTGGAGTGGCGACGAAAGTAAAGTATCGTCGGAAGCAGGACTGTTTCCGTAACCTTAAGCCTGAATCTGCTATTGCTTCTCCTCACCCATCTTTTCTGTCTACCTCAAGTTTACTGTTTACCGTGTTGGGTAAAATAAAAGCACAAGAAAAGACATCTGCTGTGTGGACATTCCATTTACTAAGGCTCTCATCATCTACCCTAGTCAATCACAGAGGTAACACGCCATCCCAATCTATAACCAGCGGCTCCTTCAGGGGTGAGCGCTACATCCCTTTTAAATCTGCATTCGGATGAACAGCCTTGGAGCAGGGGTAGGCCCAGCCTTGGAGTCCTACTTTTAAAAACTACAAATTGAAAGATTTTTTGGGCAAGAGATGTGCAAAATGCTCCTTGCAGTTCTTTTTCCATGTGTACTGCATGTCTACTCCTCCACGCCATACTATATGGCGTAGAGGAGGCGTGTGCAAGTGAAGGAATGAGTATTTCACTGTATTCCTACTAGATTAAAGGAACACTTATTAATTGCTGTGCATTTCGGGTAAACAACAGAATTTTTTGATTGCTGACTGAAGCTCAACTGTTACCCATCTGCTACTCTGCTTGGCTTTATGCCTTTTGGTTATTGGCTCTGTCATGTTCTTGGTTTCATCCGCATGTCGACTCTGTACCTTGCTACCTATTAATAGTTGACAACCTTGGAATATTCTTGACCCTGCACCTGTCTCCTGCCTGCTACTGCCATCTGTTGATGACTTTGGCTTGTTCCTGCACCTGTCTGCTGCTTGGCAGTACTACTTCCTGCCTGTTGATGACTCTGGTCTGTCTACAACTATGCTTCTACTACCAACCAATAGGCAATCATGTCTCATGTCACCACTACCTGCGACACTTGGACTGGAGGTGCAAGAGAATCTTCCTGAGCCATATTGGTCTCCATCAGGTACAGGATAGTTGCCATGTTGCAAAAAAAATTAACAATGGATTTTGGGGGATGTTATATTTTTACATAGTAACACTGGCCCAGCATTGACCAATGTAACTATGTACTGTATATACCATACCTGGTTGATGCCCCTGGAAGCAGGAAATCACTGAAGTAGACACCACTGCTCCAGTTATCTACACTACGCTTCCGCGTTCCAAGATGAGCAGTTAGCCTGAGGCATTGTGAACACAGGAGGTTGGCAACTTAGCACAGGTGCCATTCAGAGAACACTTTGCATTGGCCCAAGTTGGACCAATGTAACTCAGTAAAAATATACCACCCCTGGAATTCTTCTTTAAATATTTTTTTGAAAAAGCAAAGATAACCTTTTGTATGTAGAGCTGCTTGGTAATTTGGGCTCTCTGTTCTGCGCCTCAACTCCAAGTGCACTCTTAGCGCCCCAACAAACCTAATTGAATAAAAGTTATTGCAAACACTTATAAGATAGATACCCTTAGGCCCAGATTCTCATACATTTACGTTGCTCCTGGGCAGTGTAACGTATGTGATTTACATTACACCGCCGCAGGTTTACAGGTTTACAGCCTGATTCTCAGAACACTTACCTGTAAACTTGCGGCGGTGTATCGTTAAATCGCTCGGCGCAAGCCCGCCCAATTCAAATGGGGCGGGCACCATTTAAATTAGGCGTGCTCCCACGCCGAGCGTACTGCGCATGCTCCGTCGGGTAAATTACCCGACGTGCATTGCGCTAAATGACGTCGCCCCGATGTCATTTGCTTAGACGTTTACGTAAATGGCGTCCAGCGCCATTCACGGACGTCTTACGCAAACGACTTGATTTTTTTTTAATTCGACGCGGGAACGACGGCCAGACTTAACATTGGTTGCCCCTCCTAATAGCAGGGGCAACCTTACGCGTCGCGTACGCTACGGAAACTACGTAAATTCTCAGCGTCGACCGCGCATATGTTCGGGAATCTCGCGTAATTACCTAATTTGCATAGACGACGGGGAAAACGACGCCTGTCAGATCTAATGGGTATCTATGCGTAACTGATTCTAAGAATCAGTCGCATAGATACCCGGGGGCCAGATGAGGAGTTACGACGGCGCAAATGGTGTTGCGCCGTCGTAACGCCTTTGAGAATCTGGGCCTTAAGCGGTAAATTAGCACCAGGAAATAGACATTGAGTGGTAAATTAACTCAATGTATTGGTAGGGGTTTGAGTAAATGGTGGTTTGAGCATAAATGGACACACAGAAAGTAGGTTCAGACACAGTCCGCTTGACAGTATAATCACTAAGCCAAGGTCATTTAGAATAGAGTTCTGTACCACTAGACTGGGATTAAATCATGAATAAGCAAAGTCAGCAATAAACAGTGCATCAACCGGCTTGCGTTACACTGTTAGTGTAGCGCCAGTCTTATGGGGCGGACTGAGCACAGAGGCAAATTAGTCTAGTGCCCCCATAAAGTGGCCGCACTGCTTCCGGTAAGGGGGTGGCCAGCATTCCGCAACTGGGGGGGGGGGGGGGGCAGTGCTTCTAATTTTGACTGTCCTATCATCCTTGACCACAAACCTTCCTCACTGTGCTATATGTTGTCTGCTGCACCATTGGCATGGTTATATCTTCTTAATCCTCTCCATAAAATTATCAGAAATTTGTGCTTAAAGTAGAACTATAGGCAACAATTTTTTTTTTCCATCTTTGGATAGAGTAAGGGAAAGTTATAGCCCTGGTCAGTTTATTTTTTACCATCCCTGTCCCATTGTAGAGATTTCTCTTCACTTCCTGCCCCATAGCCAAACAGGAAGTGAGAGGAAATCTATGCAAATTAAGGGACTCCATTGGCCCCCCAGGCCCTCAGAACTAGTGTCCCCAATTGAAATGTTCAGGGTGGGTCTTAAACAGCAAGGAGCGTGGCCTTAAAAGAAGGGGTGGATCATATTTAAATTAGGGGGTGCACGAGTTTAGTCAGACCTAGGGCAGCACAAAACCTAAATACACTACTGCAATGCATATAAGCATTAACTGCAATGTGAATAATAATACTATAACTACTCCAGAGTGCACACTAGGAGAATGGCTATTATGTGGTGCCATGTCTCCTGAGAGGTATCCTTTAGCATATTCAATGGGTGAAGTTCTCTGTGTAGCAGCTGTTAAGGAACATTATTTAATCCTAATGCCGTGTACACACAACGTTTTTCTCAACGTGATCGTTGTTAAAGTGGAGTTCCACCCATAAATATAACATTACATCAGTAGTTTTAAAAAAATGTCATTAGTCCTTTACGAAAAAAAATTTTTTTTTTAGATGCCTTCAAAGTGTTGTTGCTAGGCAGAATAGTTAATCTTCCCACTTCCTGCACCTAGGTGCTTAATGCTTCCTAACCTACACCGCACAGACTCCTGGGAATGTAATGGGTGTAACTTTCCAGGAGTCTGTGTACTCCCCAGTCTCAAAGAATCATGTGACTTGGACAGCACAGGTGCTGAAACCTGATCTGACACTGCTTGTGCAGCACTGAGCATGTGCGAGATCTGCAAGGCTGAAATCCAGGAAGTCATACAGTCTGGCTTTATGATGCCCACACTTAAGATGGCCCCAGTCAATTTCTATTTTATAAAGTGTCTAAATGCTGTAACAACCTAACAAAACGGACCTTAGTTTACAGACTAACTTTACTAGAATACATTAAGCTTGTGTATTACAGGGGTATTTATATTTAAAAAGTGAAATTATGGCCGGAACTCCGCTTTAAGCCTGCCTTGCCTACACACAATTGTGAAAAAAATAAATGCTCAAGCAAAGTGCAGTGACGTACAACACATACAATGGCACTATAAAGGGGAAGTTTCATTCAGATGGCGCCACCCTTTGGGCTGCTTTTGCTGATTTTGTGTTAGTAAAAGTTTGGTGAGAGACAATTTGCGCTTTTCAGTTTTTTAGTCTGTTACAGCCTGATGAATGTGCTATCTCCATTACAAAGGCTAGTTTTACCAGAACGAGTTCTCCCGTCTCATAACTTGCTTCTTCGCATGCGCGTTTTTTTCCCGTTGTTAAAGCCTACACGCGACCGTTTTTCACGACGAGAAAAGCGACATTGTGAAAGACGACGAGAAAAATTAGAGCATGTTCTAAATTTTTAATGGCCATTTTTCACGACGATAAAAATGTTTTGGAGCCTACACACGGTTGTTTTAAATGACCAATTTAAAAAACTGCATTTTTCTCATCATGAAAAACGGTCGTGTGTACGCGGCATAAGACTTCAGCCAGCTAGCGTTGGGGTCCAGTTGTTCCATTGGTGCACATGATAATAGTGCCAGTCAACCCTGGAGCTTGCAGTTAGGCTACTAGATGGCTGTATGGTCAGTTCCAAAATGGCTCAGTTTTTCTAGCAGCAGATAGTAAAGCTCCTTAGCAACAGCTCACCTGTCCCAGCGATATTGCAGCTCACCATCCGGAAACACACAGCAAACCTGGACTTGGCACTCCTGATACTGCTCAGTCCGCCATGGTGCAGTAGTGGTGGTGCACACTGGACATCGATGTGCACTCTCCGGGCTCCCTAATGGCAAAATGAAGCTGTGTGCTGCATAGCTTGAGAAAATTTAGCTTTTTCACTTTTTTATATTTTTTTTGCAGTTTGTAACCCATAAGGGAGATTTATTTTCCTGTCCCAAAGACACAACAGAAATTATAGGAAATGTCTTCCTCTTAGACAGTGGTCATCACAGCAGATGTCCCCTTGTTTTCTGTTCTGGTGACAAATATTACATTTTGGATTTACCTTGAATTTAATTACCATCACTTCTCGTTGATGGTCATTGGTCACCAGGACAAATCAAGAGGGTGAATCTCCCCAGCAGGAACACAACAGTAAAAACCGGAAAGGCTTTCTCACCCTTCCCAACTATATCCAAAAGTGTTGGATATAAATACACTTTAAAGTGAACATGTATCCAGAAACTAAACTATCAACATATTATGAACCAAAAAAGCACTTTAAGAGGAGCATTACCCATTCTAATCAGCAGGCTACCTGTGGACAGATCCTCTGCTATATTGGAGCAGAATGGATCAGATGTCACTTTTGTGACTTCTGTGTTCAGGTCCATGGATCCATGTAAGCGGACTTGTGTTCATCTATATCCTGGTTTGGTCAGTAAAAGGGGACCTGTAAATAAACTCTCCGCTTAGTCTAGCAGACCTGAAAAAACCCAAAGGTGGGCGGATATAGCCGGAAGGCAAGTTTGCTTACATCTGCCCACCCATAGGGATGTATGGCTGTCTGTTTTGATCTGTATAAATCACAAATAAAAACATTGGCAAACAGACTGCCCATGTGAAATGGGCTTTAAAAAAGGCCTCATTGCCCTCTGTAGCTATAGGAATAGGAGAAATTCATCTTCAAAATTCATAAGAGAGACACTGAAATATCAGCAATTTTCTATGGAGAGCAGACTTTGACAGCGTTGTAGCCTTCTAATGTTAATACGCAGCGGATGTTTCTAAATGGTTAAACATTAACTGAATCCAAGGAGTTTGTGTTGTGATCTTTGAGGATCTTTGAGAATTACTCAGGGATGGTTTGTTTCAAAGTCCCTTTACGGTTTGTTAAAGTGAAACTTAATCCTCCTATCTTTTGCAGCCAAGGAAACTGCCTTCTTAGCCTCTACAATTGGCATGGTTCTGCATCTGCACATGTGATCAGCTATGACACCACCCATTTGGTGGCTTGATAGTTGGGTTGAGAACTAACATTAGTGCACTAGTAACTGTACTAACAATTATCATTTAAGGCATGCACTGAACGTAAGTGTTTTTCGGAAACAGTTTAATCAGTGAATCTAGTTCTGCTTTAAGAATATATAAATACTTTTCCCCATTGACAACATCATGTGTGATGAAACGCGTCTGGAGGAGGGTACGTGCTGATGTCGCCACGCTGTCTTGCTAGGAGGAGGGGAGTTTGTTTTGTAGCCGGCTGGCTTGTTTTTTATGCGCAAATTTTGGCACCACCACAGTAGGTGGATCAGGTCTCCATGGTCTTTCTTACATCTGGTACATCGAGGAGTGGGCCGAAGACCCATAATATACAATCTGTGGGGGTATAATACACTCTCAGCAGTATATATAGTTGCATAAATCTTTGCGAGACATTTAAAGAGCATGTGGGGACATCCTGCAGGATCTCCTCCCATTGATCGCCATCAATTGGGCCGACCTCACCCTGGCCAGCATTTTTCACACACGTACTTAACCTGCTACAGGACTCACTTTTTCTTCAGGGAGTAACAAAGACTGCCAGTAAAGTTGCCCCAGTATGATATCTACTTGGGAAAAGTTTGCAAACCATTGGCCTGACAAGAGGTGAGAAGGACACTTTATACCTCACAGACACCTACCCCACAGTACTGCTCCTCATTGAAGATCTGGGGAGGGAGAGGGATTCCGTTTTCTGGCTTTTTTTCACCAGGCACATTGTCTCTCATCCACTTTCTGTTGTCGTCATTACATGCGATATCTCTTTGTTCAAAGTCAATCCTGTTTGCCTCCAAAAAACCGAGCACCTCTTGCTGTTTCTTTTTTATCTGTAAGAAAAAAAATACAGTTATCTACAAGGAATCCAGAACCTCTCTTTAGAAGATTTCTAGAAAAATATATGACTGCTATGATGAATGATTCAATATTTTTCTTGTTAGTAGGTCCTGGAGAGTTAAATCCCATGACAGTCTCCTCTGTCTCTCAGGCAGGGCTCAAGTCCTGCGGGAACGCGTGGGAACGGAGTTCCTGCACTTTTTTCACAGCAGGAATGCAGTTCCCTTTGCAGGACTAGAGCAGCCGAGCCGCCCGAGCCAATCCTTCACTAAGCGGCGATGCCCAGCTCGAGTCACTGTCAGGGGCAGGCGAACCTTAGTAATCCTTTATGTTACTGGGCGCTTCCTGTATATGGATTCATCGGGTAGTGTGCGGGTATTCCGTCACTTCCTCGATGCCGCAATGTCTCCTGGGAGCTTTTGTCATTGTTCCCAGGAGACATTGCGGAGGTCTGCCGCGAGTTATCGTGGGATTTAGAAAGAACATGTTTAGTAATTATGCATATGAGCGTATAATTTTTTTTTTTTTTGGTGGGGGAGTAGATCTTGGGTGGGAGTTCCCACACTTTTTTCCCCAGGACTTGACCCCTGCTCTCAGGACTCTATTAGTGAGATCTCAGCACCAATTTCCCCGATCTACACACCTACTGTGGCTATTATAAAGGACTCCCTTTTGTAATGATTTTTTGTGATTTTATATTGCAAAGAAAAAAAAAAGGAGGAGGCACAACACATAAATGTGGGAAGGAACACCCAAACCTTCCAGGTGGACAAGAAGACAGTAAGGAATATGTTGTGGAGATAGGGCGGTACGCAGAGCGCACAGCCATATCCCATATCTCCCATGTTCATAATAAGCACACATTTCTCTAATGATATAATGCATCTTACTCCATCATTCTATTTCTCGTGTTTTCCCAGTAAACAGACATCACCACAGCTACGTTCTCAGTTCTGTCAGCAGCACTGCCAGAGACCAGTCTGCCTGGCTCTTTTATTCGTAAATCACAAAAGCTTTGACAAACAGGAAGTGATGGCTCCTGCAGCCAATCGTCTCCTCCATGGGAAGTGACATCACAGGATGTGACCTCCACACAGGAAATTACCAAATAGGGATGTGACAACACAGGATGTGACAACATAGGAAATCCTTCCAACAGGATTAGTTAATACAAACACCAACATGAATAATACAACAACCAATGAACACAGTTCCTGTCAATGAGAGCTTATCTGCAGGTGTATGCCCATGGCACCACAAATATGTTGACCAGGCATACAGGGATGACAGGAACGTGCATCCGCTAAACCAAGATAATGTGTTTGCAGAGCGGACACATCCCCCCAGACGAACGTCTGTGCATCACACAGAGGCCCTTTCGCCGGCAAAAATATCCTCATTCTGCAAACTCCTTTCTCCAATTCAGGAAGTATAATGCCGCGTACACACGATAATTTTTCGGCATGAAAAAAACATTGGGCCGGATTCAGATACATTGGTGTATCTTTCCGCGGGGCGTAACGTATCTCAGATACGTTACGCCGCCGTAAATTAGGGCGCAAGTTCTTTCTGAATACGGAACTTGCGCCCTAATTTAAGGCGGCGTAACTTATCTGAGATACGTTATGCCCCGTGGAAAGATACGTTACAGATTAGTTACGGCGGCGTAACATCTGTGGTCCGGCGTAAGCCCGCCTAATTCAAATGTGATTGATGTGGGCGTGTTTTATTTAAATTCACTGTGACCCCCCACATGCTCGAAATTACGCCTCAAATCGTCAATGCTTTAGACGTGAACGTAACTTACGTACAGCCCTATTCGTGAACGACTTACACAAACTACGTAAAATTTTCAAAATTCGACGCTGGAACGATGTCCATACTTAACATAGGATACCCCTCATATAGCAGGGGTAACTTTACGTTGTAAAAAGCCGAACGTAAACGACGTATCAAAATGCGCTGGGCAGGCGTACGTTTCTGAATCGGCGTAACTACCTAATTTGCATATTCCTTGCGGGAATATACGGAAGCGCCACCTAGCGGCCAGCGTAAATATGCAGCCTAAGATACGACGGTGTAAGACACTTACGCCGGTCGGATCTCAGGGAAATTCTGGCGTATCTAGCTTTCTGAATACAGAAAGAAGATACGCCGGCGCTTCGTAGCACTTACGCGGCGTATCAATAGATACACCGGCGTAAAGGCTATCTGAATCTGGCCCCTTGTTTTTAAAACATTTCATTTAAAATGATCGTGTGTGGGCTTCACATAATTTTTTGGGTTCTGAAAAACGACAAAAAAAATTTCGAACATGCTGCATTTTTTAACGACGTTTTAAACAATGTCGTTTTTTTCGAGTTGTAAAAAATGATCGTGTGTGGGCTAAAACGACATAAAAAACCCGCGCATGCCCCTGAAGCACGTTATAACACAGGAGCGCTCGTTCTGGTAAAACTACCGTTCGTAATGGAGTAAGCACATTCATCACGCTGTAACAGACAGAAAGGCGCGAATCGTCTTTTACTAACACGGAATCAGCTAAAGCAGCCCCAAGGGTGGCGTCATCCGCATGGAAATTCCCCTTTATAGTGCCGTCGTACGTGTTGTACGTCACCGCGCTTTGCTAGAGCATTTTTTAAAAACGATGGTGTGTGGGCAACGTCGTTTTAATGATGAAGTTGGAAAAACTTTGTTTTTTCTACATGCCGAAAAAGGTTGCTTTTTTTCATGCTGAAAAATGATCGTGTGTACGCGGCATTACACAACCTAAGGGATCTCAACCAGCTTCAGTTTGCCCCAGTCAGCTCTTTAGCGCAGGCTGCAGGAGAACAAACACTGGGAGACACTATGATAATACATATTAAAATACATCTTCATAACATTTCCACAACAAATTCTGGAAGGGAGATCTCACTGTTGGACTATTCAAAGATACATAAGAAGTCAAGGGCTGACTCAAGCTTTGTTGTTTTTGCGTGTTTTGAACACATGTTTAAAAAAACATTTTAGGCCTGAAGATTGCATAAAACCCCCAAACATTATACATTTTTCTCAAAGCAGACACCATACAGAATAAAATAGTGGTAGTTCCAATTTTTTATGTCGCAAGATATTACCGCAAAGGTCTAGAAAACCCAAAGTTTTAGTAAAAAAGTGGATTTTGGGCAAATAAACACAATAAAAGACGAGGTTGTACCGAGTAAATAGATATCCAACATGTCAATCCTTAAATTTGTATGCTTCTCTGAAATGGCGAAAAACTTCAGTGACCTATATTTTTTATATAGGCAACACCGCAAAGGCCCCCTATAGGTCATCAGTTTAGTGTTAATGGGGATATCTGGTGCTAGAATTATTGCTCTTACTCCAGAGTGCATGGCGGTATGTAACATGTGTATCGCAATCAATGTTTTCACGCATAGGTGCCCCTGACATATGCGTTTACGTTTGTACGTGCGTCCAAAAGACCCTGCATAAAAAACAAAGACTTGGAGGGCACACCCTAACCATGCATTTTCAGTGGGTCCTACACTATTCATAGAATGAAAGATCCCACTTCTCACACATTTTTGAAAATATTTTATTCTATCTTTTCATGTGACAACACTGAAGAAATTACACTTTGCTACAATGTAATGTAGTGAGTGTGCAGCTTGTATAACAGTGTAAATTAGCTGTCCACTCAAAATAACTCAAAACATTATGTCTGAACCGCTGGTAACAAAAGTGAGTACACCCCTAGGTTAAAATGTCCAACTTGGGCCCAATTAGCCATTTTCCCTCCCCAGTGTCATGAGACTCGGTGTTACAAGGTGTTACAAGGTCTCAGTTGTGAATGAGGAGCAGGTGTGTTAAATTTGGTGTTATCGCTCTCACTCTCTCATACTGGTCACTGGAAGTTCAATATGTCACCTCATGGCAAAGAACTCTTAGGATCTGAAAAAAAAGAATTGTCGCTCTACATAAACATGGCCTAGGCCAGTGATGGCAAACCTTGGCACCCCAGATGTTTTGGAACTACATTTCCCATGATGCTCTTGCACTCTGCAGTGTAGTTGATCATCATGGGAAATGTAGTTCCAAAACATCTGGGGTGCCAAGGTTCGCCATCACTGGCCTAGGCTATAAGAAGATTGCCAAGACCCTGAAACTGAGCTGCAGCACGGTGGCGAAGACCATACAGCAGTTTAACAGGACGGGTTCCACTCAGAACAGCCTCGCCATGGTCGACCAAAGAAGTTGAGTGCACGTGCTCTGCATCATATACAGAGGTTGTCTTTGGGAAATAGACGTATAAGTGCTGCCAGAATTGCTGCAGAGTTTGAAGGGGTTGGGGGTCAGCCTGTCGGTGCTCAGACCATACGCCGCACACTGCATCAAATAGGTCTACATGGCTGTCATCCCAGAAGGAAGCATCATCTAAAGATGATGCACAAGAAAGACCACAAACAGTTTGCTGAAGACAAGCAGACTAAGGACATGGATTATTAGAACCATGTCCTGTGGTCTGATGAGACCAAGATAAAATTATTTGGTTCAGATGGTGTCAAGCGTGTGTGGCGGCAACCAGGTGAGGAGAACAAAGACAAGTGTGTCTTGCCTACAGTCAAGCATGGTGGTGGGAGTGTCATGGTCTGGGGCTGCATGAGTGCTGCCGGGACTGTGGAGCTACAGATCTTTGAGGAAACCATGAATGCCAACATGTTCTGTGACATACTGAAGCAGAGCAAGATCCCCTCCCTTCAGAGACTGGGCCGCAGGGCAGTATTCCAACATGATAACGACCCCAAACACACCTCCAAGACCACCACTGCCTTGCTAAAGAGGCTGAGGGTAAAGGTGATGGACTGGCCAAGCATGTCTCCAGAACTAATCTCTATTGATCATCTGTGGGGCATCCTCAAACAAAAGGTGGAGGAGCGCAAGGTCTCCAACATCCACCAGCTCCGTGATGTCATCATGGAGGAGTGGAAGAGGACTCCAGTGACAACCTGTGAAGCTCTGGTGACCTCCATGCCCAAGAGGGTTAAGGCAGTGCCGGAAAATAATGGTGGCCACACAAAATTTTGACACTTTGGGCCCAATTTGGACTTTTTAACTTAGGGGTGTACTCACTTTTGTTGCCAGCGGTTTAGACATTAATGGCTGTGTGTTGAGTTATTTTGAGGGGACAGCAAATTTACACTGTTATACAAGCTGTACACTCACTACACAACATTGTAGCAATGTGTAATTTCTTCAGTGTTGTCACACGAAAAGATAGAATAAAAGATTTCCAAAAATGTGAGGGGTGTACTCACTTCTGTGATATACTGTATTTAAAAATATACACGCCAACCTCCATTCCCCACTCAACTAAACAAGAATTGTTTTTTAAAGGCGCTTTAGCTAGAGGAGGGTTCTTGTATAGGTGATACTTTATTATTTAGCGTAGTTTAAGACAGTAGTTTAGGACAGCTGCAGTATTCACACTAGCTCTCTGTGTCAGGAAACCTGCGCCAAAAACTACCAGCGCTGGTCTCCCAATGCCAAGAACAAATGTACCGGATTACTGAACAGAGTTCCCTCAAACAGCAAATCAGCATACTGGCATCTAAACAGATATTTACAGTAGTCCAGTTGACAGAATCTCTGTACAGGAGACTCCCTATCCTGGTCTGACCATGGCTCTTAAAGCGGTTGTATACCCAAATTTGACACTTTTACCTTTTAAACACTTTTAAAATTAATATATCTCCTAAAGCTGTATGCTTTAGGAGATATTCCCTTTGCATGCAGCTCCGAATGCCCGGCTAAAGGTCCGGCAGAAAGCTCCTGCGTGCATGTGCGGGAGTGACGTCATTGCGGCTCCGGCCACTCACAGCACCGGAGCCGTGAACCCGGAAGACACGCCGAGGGCATGATGTCAGCTCACTCGGCATGGACCTAGCTCCGATACATGGGCTTCTGAGGTAAGTATTTCATAATGAGCTCATTATGCCTTTGCCTTGCAGGCAGGGGCGTTGCTAGGTGGCAAAATAACCAGGGGCTTCAGCCTGAAGTCCACGAACCGGGGGTGGGGATTGGGGTTGGTGTGGCCTTTTTTTTTGGCTAGCTGACCTACATAACATACACTGACCAGTGACCTTCCTGACCTACACACACTGACCAGTGACCTGCCTGACCTACATAACATACACTGACCAGTGACCTGCCTGACCTACATAACATACACTAATCAGTGACCTGCCTGACCTACACACACTGAAGTGACCACTGACCTGCCTGACCTACATAACATACACTGACCAGTGACATGCCTGACTTACACACACTGACCTGCCTGACCTACACACCCTGACCAGTGATCTGCCTGACCTACACACACTGACCTGCCTGACCTAAACACACTGACCAGTGACCTGCCTGACCTACATACACTGATCACTGACCTGCCTGACCTACATAACATACACTAATCAGTGACCTGCCTGACCTACACACACTGAAGTGACCACTGACCTGCCTGACCTACACACACTGACCACTGACCTGCCTGACCTACACACACTGACCACTGACCTGCCTGACCTACACACACTGACCAATGACCTGCCTGACCTACACACACTGACCAATGACCTGCCTGACCTACACACACTGACCACTGACCTGCCTGACCTACACACACTGACCACTGACCTGCCTGACCTACACACACTGACCACTGACCTGCCTGACCTACATACACTGACCAGTGACCTGCCTGACCTACACACACTGACCACTGACCTGCCTGACCTACACACACTGACCACTGACCTGCCTGACCTACACACACTGACCAATGACCTGCCTGACCTACACACACTGACCAATGACCTGCCTGACCTACACACACTGACCACTGACCTGCCTGACCTACACACACTGACCACTGACCTGCCTGACCTACACACACTGACCACTGACCTGCCTGACCTACATACACTGACCAGTGACCTGCCTGACCTACACACACTGACCACTGACCTGCCTGACATACACACACTGTGACCTACTGACAATGGCATACATATTACACACACTGTGTGTCTGACCTTCCTCAGCCCTGGTGTGCACAGCAGGCAGTCATTCAGTCAATCGTCAGCGTCGGAGAGGAGAGGAGCCGAGCCAAGGAGAAGAGCCGCCCGCCCGAGTGGGGCCAAGATGGACGTCACCGTCGTCACGTCACACGTCCAACGGCCCTCACATTGGCACTGCAGGCTCCAGAAGGCGGGACCTGCGGCACTCGGCCACTTTGGCACTTGGCCGCTATGGCACTCGGCCACTTTCGGCCGCACTAGTGACCAGATTGGTCCCAGCGGCCAGCGCTCGGGGCTAGCAATGGAATGCAGCATTCCATAGACTCTGGTCTTTTCGGGGTCACATTCGCGGCTTCCCCCGCTGCCACCCACTATTCAGGTGGCCCGCCCCCTGTTGAGTGGGTGTGTTTTGGAAGTGTCTATCAGAGCCAGCGGCTTCCCGATTACAGCCTGTGGGCTCTCATCGGCTTCCAAATTGTTAACCAGAGGGCGCACATGGTGTGCGTTCCCTGGGTAATACTGACACGCGTCTCAGCCAATCAGGTTCACCGGGTCTGGTTACCGGTCACCTGATTGGCTGAAGCGACATCGAGGGAGCGTGGAGGAGGATGGCTGACCCGAGAAAGGTAAGTGCCGGGCGGGGGGGCAAACTGGCGGTATTTTGCGGCAATCTGGCGCCATTTTACGGGGGAAACTGGTGGCAATTGATGGGCACAGTGGCGGCAATTGATGGGCACAGTGGCGGCAATTGATGGGCACAGTGGCGACAATTGATGGGCACAGTGGCGACAATTGATGGGCACAGTGGCGACAATTGATGGGCACAGTGGCGACAATTGATGGCACAGTGGCGGCAATTGATGGGCACAGTGAGGCTGCAATTGATGTTTTTTTTTGTTTCTTTGCGCCCCCAAAAAATTTTGACCACCAGCCGCCACTGGTCTGCATGTAATTTCAGCAATGGAATCCATTCCCTTCTGTTTAATTTTACGACCAAAGGGCTTGTTTCCACTTCCAAATCTGAAATGTGATTTGCAGAGGATACTTTTTTGGAGGGCACTTGACTGGCAGTGAGATGGCGTTATGTCACCTCCTCACTGCCTGATTCAATCCCTTAAAGCCAGCATCATCCTTTGCTATTCTATCCAAAGTTAAAGAAAGTTTTTTGCTTCAGATACCCCTTGAGGTATACAGTATTTCTAAAAAAATTCTCTATTTACGAGCATGTATGTGTTTCCTGTGCTCTTCAGCTCCATCTAGTGGCCATAATTTGGTATATTACTACAGTTCCTAATAAGAGAACATTTAGGCCTCTTGCACACGATACTCCTGTTTGAGCATCTACTTTTTTCGACTTTTTTTTTGTATGCATTTTCGAGCATATGCGCTTGCGCAATTTTCGCGCAAAATTCCAGCACATTTTCACGCATGCGCGGATGCTTGTTCCCAGACTGACAATGTCAATGGACCAATCCGTGTGGATTTGTGCGAATGTGCACCCCCAGGAATCCCCTGGTGTGTGCACTGGAATGCACTGGAATTACATACATTACATACATTTCAGTACAAAAATACATAAAACACATATACAGTCTCAATATACCCCCTTCATTAAAATAGATAAATGGTATTAATAATAATTATATTGGATAGTCTACTCATCTTGTATAAAAATAGAGGTATGGGGGCATGCACTCTCGCGCCCGCAGCGCAACGTCGGAGCCAATGCGTGTGGCCGCGATGTCCGCTGGCTACCCGCGATCGCTCCACAGAGAGCCAGAACGGGGATCTGTCTATGCAAACAAACAGATCCCTGTTCTAAAAGGGTAATAGAAAGATCTGCTGTTCCTAGTGATTAGGGGTGCAACGGATCAAAAAACTCACGGTTCGAAACGTTCCTCGGATCAGGAGTCACGGATCGGATCATTTTTCAGATCGGCAAAAAAAAAAAAATCTCCCCCACTGTAATATCCACATCTCCTCCCCCCCCCCACCAACTATAGTACCCCCTCAGTGCAGACACCCCCCCTCCTCTTAGTACAGAGACCCCCCCCCTCCTCTCAGTACAGTGACCCCCCCTCCTCTCAGTACAGTGACCCCCCTTCTCAGTACAGTGACCCCCCTTCTCTCAGTACAGTGACCCCCTTCTCAGGACAGTGACCCCCCCCCCCCCCAGCTAGTACCTACAGACGAGCGGCGTGTCCCACGAGTGCGGGCTCCTCCTCTGTGGGTGTAAACACAGTAGGGCCTCGGCCGGCTGTACCAAGATGGCCGTGGCTCCGGAGCTAGGCCGAAGCCGCGGTCTTTCCTAATGTTACGGCGGCGGCTCCGGAGCTAGGCCGAAGCCACGGCCCTTCCTAGCGTTATGGTCGCGGCTCCGGAGGTAGGCCGAAGCCGCGGCCATAACATTTGGAAAGACTGCGGCTTCTGCCTAGCTCCGGAGCCGCCGCCATAACATTAGGAAAGGCTGTGGCTTCGGCCTAGCTCCGGAGCCGTGGCAATCCGCGGATCACAGTGTGTTCCGATCCGAAGGGGGTGACCCGTTCGGATCACGGATCAACTGTAATCCGTTGCACCCCTACTAGTGATTATTAACAGTGATCTCTCTCCTTCTCCAGTCCCCTCCCCCCACAGTTAGAAACACCTTCCTAGGACACACTTAACCCCTTGATTGCCCCTAGTGTTAACCCCTTCCCTGCCAGTGACATTTATACTGTAAGATCGCTGTATCTGCTGACTTGCATTATCCAATCATGTGCAAGCAAAAAAAAATAGCTCTTTGCAAAGTGCACATTCTATTTACCTTTAGTAAATCGACCCCTAACTGACACTTTTGACACAATGGCGTTGATTTACTAAAGGCAAATGGACTGTGCACTTTTCAAAGTGCAGTTGCTCCAGAGCCTAGTAAACGAGGTAAAGCTTCACGGTGTAAAGAGTACCCAATCACATGCAAGGAAAATAAAAAAAAAATCTGCATTTTTGCTTGCAAATGATTGGATGATGGAAGTCAGCAGACCTTCTGCTCATTTACTAAGCTCTGGAACAACTGCAATCTGTTTGCCTTTAGTAAATCAACCCCCTTGCGGGAGCCAGTGACACTAATGCCCCGTACACACGATCGGAATTTTCGATGGCCTAAAATCCGATGGAATTTTTCGTCGGAATTCCGTTCAAGCTGTCTTGCATACACACTGTCAGACCAAATTCAGACCGTCCAAAACGCGGTGACGTAAAACACTACGACGAGCCGAGAAAAATGAAGTTCAATGCTTTTGAGCATGCGTTGACTTGATTCTGAGCATGCGTGTGTTTTTTCTCCGTCGGAGTTGCACACAGACGATAGGAATTTCCTATAGGCACACCTATGCCTTTGGTAAATCAAGCCCTGGGTCATAGGTGTGCGCAGCCTATTGCATTAGAGTGTGCACCCCAAATGTATTAAAACATGGACGGTGTCAGTAGAGCCGTGGACTTGTCACTAGGGCTGTAGACAGTGTCAGTAGCTTTTTATTTTTATTATTTTAATCTTTTTTTTAATTATTATTTCAGGGGCATTGGTGTAATATCAGCAGGGGGAATCTGCACCTGAATTGGTAACTAGGGTGTGCCCAGGCACACCCAGCACACCCCCTGCTCACGCCTATGCCCTGGGTCACAGGAGAGCAAAAGTAAGTGCACTCCTGTGACCCACAAGAGAAGTATGGCCAAAAATATTTCGCTCTTACTGCTCTTTGATTTTGCCTTTCTCATTGACTCCAATGCATTTTGCCCAAATCTCCTGTGTTTTGCTGAAATTACATGAAAATGTTCCCAATCTCTTCCATTACTACTTGGTAGTGGTTTGTGGCCTTCCCTGCGTAGCTGAACACACATGAACTAAGATTTTGGAGTTGATTTATCGTATATACTCGAGTATAAGCCGAGTTTTTCAGCACATTTTTTTGTGCTGAAAATGCCCCCCTCGGCTTATACTCGAGCAGTGTTGCCAACCTACCAGATTGGAATTTACTGGCACGACATCCGAAATTTACTGGCGCAGCCACGTTTTTACTGGTATTTCACAAAAGTTACTAAATTACATTTTTAGGTGCAAATTTCAGTATTTAGGCCCAGATTCACAAAAGAGATACGACGGCGCATCTCCAGATACGCCGTCGTATCTCTGCCTAGCGTATCTATGCGACTGATTCATAGAATCAGTTACGCATAGATATTCAGTAGATCCGACAGGCGTAAGTCTTACGCCGTCGGATCTTAACTGCAATTTTTTTTTTGACTGCTAGGTGGCGCTTCCGTCGATTTCCCCGTCGAGTATGCAAATTAGCTAGATACGGGAATTCCCGAACGTACGCGCGGCCAGCGCAGTAAAGTTACAATGTTTACGTTAGGCTTTTCCCGGCGTAAAGTTGCCCCTGGGTCTATGCGGCGCAGTCAATGTTAAGTATGGCCGTCGGTCCTCGCGTCGAAAATTTATAAAATTACGTTGTTTGCGTAAGTCGTCCGTGAATGGTGCTGGACGTAATTTACGTCCACGTCAAAACCAATGACGTCCTTGCGACGTCATTTAGAGCAATGCACGCTGGGATATTTTAGGGACGGCGCATGCGCAGATCGTTCAGCGCGGGGACGCGCATCATTTAAATGATACACGCCCCCTACCCGTCGAATTTGAATTCCGCCAGGTGATTTACGTTACGCCGCCGCAACTTTACACTCAAGTGCTTTGTGAATAAAGCACTTGCCTGAAAAACTTGCGGCGGCGTAACGTAAATGAGATACGTTACGCCTGCACAGAGATACACCGATCTCTGTGAATCTGGGCCTTAGGCTACAAACAAGTACGCTAGGCAAATAGCAATGTGATTTAAAGTAGATATTAAGGTAAAAAAACATATTTTTGTTATTTTCTATATAATAAGGGCAAATTATTTAGGCACATCACCCCCTGCCTCCATCCTCCTCTGCCACCAACACCCCCTGCCTTCACCTCCCCTCTGCGGTGCCACAATCTCCCCCTGCCTCCAATCTCTCCCAGGCCTTCTGCCTCTAATCATCCCCTGCCTCCATCCCCCTCTGCGGTGCCACCAGGGCTGGTGCAAGGAGTTTTGACACCCTAGGCGAAACCTAATTTTGCGCCCCCCCCCCCCCCCCAAGCACGCACGCTCTGCCCCTCACTAAAAATGTTGCGGCACCCATTTCTTCAGCCGTGGTCCACAGGCTTGCACATGTGCCTCTGGACCTGGCACGAAAACAAATAGTGGATGGCACTAGCTCACTTCCTCACGCCAGCCGTGGTCCACAGTCCACTGTGTAACTGCCTGTCTGTACAAGCAGACAGATACGCTGACAATGCTTTACAGGTTCTTACTAGAAACAATAATAAATGCACATTTTTGTATCTTCAAAAAGATCTGGATTTATTTTTATTTTTTTACAAAGGTGGACTTGAACCGTTAGAGCCCTTTCACACTGGTGCGTTTTCGCGGTAAAAATAGCGCTATTAAAACGCTCCCCATGCCCCTCTCCATTGAAATGAATTAAAAACCGCTGTAAAAACGGAGCATAAAATTGCAGTAAAACACAGCAATTTTACAGCGTTTTTACCACATTTTTAATTCATTTCAATGGAGAGGGGCATGGGGAGCGTTTTAATAGCGCTATTTTTACCGCGAAAACGCACCAGTGTGAAAGGGCCCTAACACCCCCTCTGTACCCCCCTGCACACACACATATCTGTTCCCCCTCTGTACCCCCTGCACATCTGTTCCCCCCACACACATCTGTTCCCCCTCTGTACATCTGTCCCCCACACACATCTGTTTCCCCTCTGTACCCCCCTGCACACCTGTCCCCCCCCATACACATATCTGTCCATCCGTCCCACACGCACATATGAGTGCCCCCTGCACGTCTGTCCCCCACCCCACACATATCAGTACCCCCTTGCACGTCCCCCCCCCCCACACACACACAAATAAGTACCCCCTGCACGTCTCTCCCACCCCCACACACACACACACACACACATCAGTACCCCCCTGCACGTCTTTTCCCCACACACATATCAGTACCCCCCTGCACGTCTTTTCCCCACACACATATCAGTACCCCCCCTGCACGTCTTTCCCCCCCACACACACACACATCAATACCCCCATGCACGTCTGTCCCCCACCCCACACATATCAGTACCCCCCTGCACGTCTCCCCCCCCCACACTCACACAAATAAGTACCCCCCTGCACGTCTCCCCCACCCCCACATATCAGTACCCCCCCTGCGCGTCTTCCCCCCCCACACACACACATATCAGTACCCCCCTGCACGTCTGTCCACACACACACACATACCATTACCCCCCCTGCACATACCATTACCCCCCTGCACATCTGTCCCCCCCCCCACACACATACCATTACCCCCCTGCACGTCTGTCTGTTCCCGCACACACATCATTACCCCCCCTGCACATCCCCACACACACACACACATCAGTACCCCCTGCAAGTCTGTCCCCCCCCACACACATATCTGTCCCCCCCTGCACATATCAGTACCCCCTTGCACGTCTGTCCCCCCCCCCCCCCCACACACATACCATTACCCCCCTGCACGTCTCTCTGTCCCCCCACACACATCATTACCCCCCTACACATCTGTCCCCCCCCCCCACACACATACCATTACCCCCCTGCACGTCTGTCTGTTCCCGCACACACATCATTACCCCCCTGCACGCCCCCCCACACACACACACACACATCAGTACCCCCTGCAAGTCTGCCCCCCCCACACATATCTGTCCCCCCCTGCACATATCAGTACCCCCTTGCACGTCTGTCCCCCCCCACACACATACCATTACCCCCCTGCACGCCCCCCCACACACACACACACACATCAGTACCCCCTGCAAGTCTGCCCCCCCCCCACACATATCTGTCCCCCCCTGCACATATCAGTACCCCCTTGCACGTCTGTCCCCCCCCCACACACATACCATTACCCCCCTGCACGTCTGTCTGTTCCCGCACAAACATCATTACCCCCCTGCACATCCCCCCCCCCACACACACACACATCAGTACCCCCTGCAAGTCTGCCCCCCCCCCACACATATCTGTCCCCCCCTGCACATATCAGTACCCCCTTGCACGTCTGTCCCCCCCCCACACACATACCATTACCCCCCTGCACGTCTGTCTGTCCCCCCACACACATCATTACCCCCCTGCACGTCCCCCCCCCCACACACACACACACATCAGTACCCCCTGCAAGTCTGTCCCCCCCCCCACACACATATCAGTACCCCCATGCACATATCAGTACCCCCTTGCATGTCTGTGTTCCCCACACACACATATCAGTACCCCCTCTGTACACAGTGCAATGTGCTATTAACTTAAAAGCAGTCAATATTTAATTTTTTGTGACGGAGTGCTGCCTGTAGTGTTGCCACTATACCTGAGCCAGAGGTGGGGGACTACTTTACTCCGGTCTCCAGGAGAGTTGCGCTGCGCCTGTCCTTGCACACTAGATCCCGGGTGCCCAGGAGAAGGGGGGGAGCGGATATCGCGGCAAGCCCTCTGTAGTTGCATGCAGGGCTTCTATCTCGTCCTCCTCCACCGATCACGCGGCACTTCCGGCCGGCTCTCTCCCCACATCTCCTCACTGTCGCCGCTACACTGCAGGCTGGGGATAGAGCGGTCCGTCCGGGATGACAGGCGCAACCGCCCCCTAGCCTGGCGGCTGGCGCCAATGCGCCATAAGGCATGCATTTAAAAAAAATGCGGGTCCTTGAGGTATTTAAATAATCTGAATCCCCCAGCAAGTGGCTGGGGATCCGGATTTTGCCACTCCCGCTACCCTGGCGCTCTAGGCAGCCGCCTGACCCGCCTATTGGTAGCGCCGGCCCTGGGTGCCACCAACAACCCCTGTCTCCATCCCCCACCCTCTGCGGTGCCACCATTCCCCTCTGCAGTGCCACTAACACCCCCTGCCTCCAATCACCCCTTGCCTCCAATCTCCCTCTGCGGTGCCACCGCAGCCACCATCACCCCCTGCCTCCAATATCCATGCGCAGTTCCAAGCCAAACCGATCTCGGCTATTTTTACTGGCATATTCCCGCAACCACGGACATTTACGAACGGGGGAAAAAAGTGCCCGTTTTTACGAACTGTCCTTAAAAATACGGACGCTTGGTAACACTGTACTCGAGTCACCTTTTTGCGCCTGATCTACTGGACTTTGGGGACCCGGTTCCGGCCGTCTATACTTGTAGCCCCATTCTTCCTCTACAAGTGTGCAAAGTTTGTTGTCTGAGAGACCTATGGCCGAGGAGCACCGATTTTTTAAACCCGGGCACCCCTTCCATAGACTCCCATGTTAAACGTCAGTCTGATCATGGGCACAGTGAGGCATGGGCACAGTGAGGCATGGGCACAGTGAGGCATGGGCACAGTGAGGCATGGGCACAGTGAGGCATGGACACAGTGAGGCATGGACACAGTGAGGCATGCGCACAGTGAGGCATGGACACAGTGAGGCATGGACACAGTGAGGCATGGGCACAGTGAGGCATGGGCACAGTGAGGCATGGGCACAGTGAGGCATGGGCACAGTGAGGCATGGGCACAGTTAAGCATGGACACAGTGAGGCATGGACACAGTGAGGCATGGACACAGTGAGGCATGGACACAGTGAGGCATGGACACAGTGAGGCATGGGCACAGTGAGGCATGGGCACAGTGAGGCATGGACACAGTGAGGCATGGACACAGTGAGGCATGGGCACAGTGAGGCATGGACACAGTGAGGCATGGACACAGTGAGGCATGCACATGAACACAGTGAGGCAAAGTGAGGCACAGTGAAGCATCCAGATGGACACCCTAGGCTTATACTCGAGTCAATACGCTTTCCCAGTTTTTTGTGGTAAAATTAGGTGCCACGACTTATATTCGGGTCGGCTTATACTCAAGCATATACGGTACTAAAGATAAATAGACTGTGCACTCTGCAAGTGCAGTTGCTCCAGAGCTTAGTAAATTAGGGGAAGCTCTGCTGACTTCCATCATCCAATAATATGCAAGCAAAAATGCTGTTTTTTGTTTTTGTTTTTCTTACACGTGATTGGGCATTCTTTGCCAAATGAAGCTTTACCTCATTTTCTAAGCTCTGGAGCAACTGCACTTGCAGAATACACCGTCTATTTGACTTTAGTAAATGAACCCCATTGCCTTTAATGTGAATCTCTGCAGTCAGTTGCCTTTTTCTGCTCCCGGTGAATTTGTCCTGTATGAAGGAGCATGGATATCGGAATGCCTCATTACTGTAAAGACCCTGGAAGTAGATATTTGATAGGTGGTCTGGGGGGAAGACTGAGCAGGGATACATGACGGTAGTGGGAGCATGGGGGGAAGGGACGCTGTTTCCTTATATATCTCCGCTTGACAGCTGATCTCTGATGAATTCAAGCCTAGTATGCAGCAACCACTCAAAGACCGTTCTTGTCCGGCTAATAGAGATAGCCAAGGAATGCTTAGAAACTTCCAGACAACTACTAGACAGAGAACATTAAAAAAAAAATTAGAGCAACCGGCAAATTATTACTTCAAACTAATCCAATATAAAACATAAAGAATACAACATTCAATTTGAAATAAAAAAAAATCCATATTTTCATGCAAAGAAAAATAGTTATATTATATGTACTGTGTAATGGAACGAGTAATAAAATTTACGACCATCTATAGAAAAGTTACTCCGTCTACAAATTAGAATTGTATATTCATTTTTATAAAGCTTTGCGATGTTCTACAAATACAGGAAATTATTTGATGTCTGAACAATGTACCTTGGAAGTACTACACCCCCCATGCACTTCCTTTATTGAATTTTTTGAAAGTATTTATTTAAAACATAGAAAAGTACTTAAACCACTTAAGCCCCGGACCTTTAGGCCCCATACACACGAAAGGATTTATCCGCGAATACGGTCCAGCGGACCGTATCCGCAGATAAATCCTCTCAAGGATTTGCACGGATTTCCATGCGATGGAGTGTACTCACCATCGAATCGAAATCCGCGCCGAAATCCTCTGGCGATGACGTGTCGCGCCGTCGCCACGATTATGACGCGGCGACGTGCGCGACGCTGTCATATAAGGAATTCCACGCATACGTCGAATCATTAAGACGCATGCGGGGGATTCCTTCGGACGGATGGATCCGGTGAGTCTGTACAGACCAGCGGATCCATCCGTTGGGATGGATTCCAGCGGATAGATTTGATAGCATGTCATCAAATATTTATCCGCTGGAAATCCATCCCAGGGGAGAAATATCCGCGGAAACAGATCCACTGGAGTGTACACACCATAGGATCTATCCGCTGAAACCCATTCGCTGGGATTTTTCAGCAGATGGATTCTATCGTGCCCAGGACAATTGCGCGGTCGTGCGACGTGGCTCCCAAACAAAATTGGCGTCCTATTTTCCCCACAAATAGAGCTTTCTTTTGGTGGTATTTGATCACCTCTGCGGTTTTTATTTTTTGCGCTATAAACAAAAATAGAGCGACAATTTTGAAAAAAATGCAATATTTTTTTCTTTTTGCTATAATAAATATCCCCCAAAAACATATATAAAAAAAATTTTTTTTCCTCAGTTTAGGCCGATACGTATTCTTCTACCTATTTTTGGTAAAAAAAAATCGCAATAAGTGTTTATCGATTGGTTTGCGCAAAATTTATAGCGTTTACAAAATAGGGGATAGTTTTATTGCATTTTTATAAAAAAAAATTTTTTTACTACTATTGGCGGCGAGCAGCGATTTTTTTTGTGACTGCGACATTATGGCGGACACTTCGGACAATTTTGACACATTTTTGGGACCATTGTCATTTTCACAGCAAAAAATGCATTTAAATTGCATTGTTTATTGTGAAAATGACAGTTGTAGTTTGGGAGTTAACCACAGGGGGCGCTGTAGGAGTTAGGGTTCACCTAGTGTGTGTTTACAACTGTAGGGGGGTGTGGCTGTAGGACTGACGTCATCGATCGATACGCCGCCACAGTGAAGCACGGGGAAGCCGTGTTTACATACGGCTCTCCCCGTTCTTCAGCTCCGGGGAGCGATCGCGACGGAGCGGCTATAAATGAATAGCCGCGCCGTCGTCCCGGATCGCTCCCCGAGGTAAGCCGCCCGCCGCACGCAGCGGGGGGGTCCCGATCGGACCCCCCACCCGCTAGAAGGCAAGGACGTATATATACGCCCATCTGCCTGTACGTGCCATTGTGTGGACGTAAATAGGCGTGCGGCGGGCGTTAAGTGATTAAAGCCATAGTAAACTCTTATATAGAACTTGTACCTACATGTATGCTTATAGTGAGCCAGATCCACATACATGTAGATCGGCGCAGCGTATCAGAGATACACTACGCCGCCGTACCTTACCTGGCGCATTTTCGAATCCTCAGCGATTTTGCGCCGTAAGTTACGGCGGCGTAGTGTATTTCTGGCGGCGCATTTCAAATTGGGCGGGTTTCATTTAAATGAAGCGCGTCCCCGCGCCGATTGAAATGCGCTTTCGTCGTCCAGACATTTCCCGCCGTGCTTTGCGCGAAATGACGTCGCAACAACGTTATTTTTTTAACTTAGACGTGAGTTACGTCCATCCCTATTCACGGACGACTTACGCAGAAATTTTTTTTTAAAATTTCGAAGCGGGAACGACGGCCATACTTAACATGGCAATTCTATCTATACGCCGCAAAATACCAGCTTTAACTATACGCCGGAAAAAGCCGACTACAGACAACGTTAGAAAATGCGACGGCCGCGCGTACGTTTGTGGATCGTTGTAAAACGCTAATTTGCATACCCGACACGGAAAACGCCACCCAGCTGACGCCGAAGTATTGCATCTAAGATCCGAAGGCATACGAAGACGTACGCCTGTCGGATCTAACCCAGAAGCCGTCGTATCTTGTTTTGAGGATTCAAGACAACGATACGACGCGGGAAATTTGAAAGTACACCGGCGTATCAGTAGATACGCCGGCGTACTTCGTCTGTGGATTTGGCCCAGTAAGTCTTACCGGTGGGTACAGAGAATATCTCCTAAACGGGCACCATTTAGAAGATATTCACATCAGCAGTAGCCAACAGTGGTGGTGCGTCCATAAGGGAAGGGGCGCACGGGCGCCGCCCCCCTCTCTCCAGCCACCCCTATATGACCATTGGATAGATTCATGCATTGCATGAATCTATCCATGGCCGCCGCTGCCACCCCCTATTCAGACGCCTGGCCCCTTTTTGGGCGCCTGAATTACAGCGCCAAGGGGTGTTTTTGAAGCACCTGATTAGAGCCGTAAGCCTTGTACACACACACGGTTATCTCGGCAAGAAAGCTGCTGAGAGAGCTTTTTGCCGAGAAAACCGTGCGTGTGTATGGTTTCTCGTCGGGGAAACTGCCAGGAACCTCGACGAGAAAAATAGAGAACCTGCTCTCTATTTTCTCGTCGGGATTCTCGGCAGTGTTTTCCTGCCGAGAAAACCGAGCGTGTCCCCGGTAAGCCCGCGCATGCTCGATGAGACTTGGACGCATACACGGTAGCTTACAAGGGCAGTGTAGGGTGTAGCAAGATGGCGGCGACGGCATCGGTTGTGACAAGCGTATGCTCGTCGTAGTTGATCACGTCACCGCGTTAATTGTAAAGGCTAGAAGAATGGACAGCCGCACTTCCAAAAAACCCTTGGGTTGTCTTTATTTTAAAAATGGCAAATGCACTACAAAATACAGCAAAACAGTGGAGATAGCAGCCTACACGTTTCACACTGCGGTCAGTGCTTAATCATGATTAAGCACTGACCGCAGTGTGAAACGCGTCGGCTGCTATCTCCACTGTTTTGCTGTATTTTGTAGTGCATTTGCCATTTTTAAAATAAAGACAACCCAAGGGTTTTTTGGAAGTGCGGCTGTCCATTCTTCTACCCCTGGGATATGCAATTAGCGGACCTCCAGATGTTGCAAAACTACAATTCCCATCATGCTTCTGCCTTTGGGTGTCATGCTTGTGGCTGTCAGAGTCTTGCTATGCCTCATGGGACTTGTAGTTCTGCAACAGCTGGAGGTCCGCTAATTGCATATCCCTGTAATCTAGCCTTTACAATTTGACTTGTGCATTGCCGGCACTCCTGGTCTCCTGAGAAGCTATGGATTGTCCAGCATACCCACCTGGAGCGGTAACTACCCTTTCCGACGTCACCGCGTTCTTGCCATTCAAAAGAACAGTGGTTCTTTTCAATGGCCCGTGTGAACACTCGTTGGGCAGGAAAGCTTGCAAGGAATCTCTTCAGAAAAACCAATGTTTTTTTTCCTGACGAGATTCCGTGTACAGGGCTATAGGCTCTAATAGGCGTCAAAAAAGGTGACCTGCGAGCGCCATGCTTGGCGCTCGCAGTTCACCCAGGTCTGTTGGAAGAGCGAATGAATATTCGCTGTCCTAACACTGAACAGACCAAAATTAGGGACAAATTAGGAGGAGAGAGGGACAGAGGGACTTTGCTCCAAATCAGGGGCAGTCCCTCAAAATCAGGGACAGTTGGGAGCTATGAATAATATATCACCAACACACCTGAATGTATACTGGAGGAACATTAAAGACATGCAGCATTTCTGGGCCATACAAGCCCCCCCCCCCCCCTTTACCAAGTGTAGCGCCACCCCCAAAGGAGCCTCTGGTTAGATTTGGGGTTGACATATTTAAGTTACCTCTGTGATGTGTCTAGGGGTGATGATGGTTGCGAGAGCAGTGACGGAATGTCCAGACAGTTGGTTGACGGTTTTCAATGCTTTATTTCTGGTCCAGCAGGACCAACAGTCAACTTGAGGTAGACAGCATAGGTTGGTGAAAGAAGAATAAACTTTGCAGACCCAGGTTATGGATAGGGAAGCAGTCCTGCCTCCAATAATTATAATTGTCACATCACCACTCCAGCCGGAGTGGGTAAAGTGCCCCTGGACAGACCTCCCTCACAGGCCTGGCAGCCAGAGAGCCACTTAGAACTTCTTGGAAGGTTCAAGTCTCTGCCACAGACTTGGCTCTAGTAGACTTAAGACTTTAGGATGAGACCTCTGCCACAGGCCTAGTGCTTGAAAGCTTGGATAATAGAGCGAATCCTCCCAGTGTATCACTTGGGGTCACCGACTGACAGTTTGCCACATACAACCTGTCTGTGTCCGGTGCCCAGATCCCTGATGGTTCGTTCAAGCCCTGTTGGATCACCTACCTCCGGGTTCTCCTCAGACCGATCCCCCATAGGGTGACCACATTTCCAAACTGCCATTCAGGGACACACCCCCTTTCTCACCCCCCCCCCCCCAAAAGATAAAAAGCAACCAGTTCGGAAATGTAGTTATTACTTAGTATGGGGAGGCTGTGTCCTCTATTTTATTCCGGGGACATTGTATTGTCCCGGAATGAAGGTGCCCGGGACCCCGGGACAGACATGTCAATTGCGGGACAGTCCCGGGCAATCCGGGACACGTGGGCACCCTAATCCCCCACCGAACAGCACAACTCGCTTGGGATCTTCTCAATAGAGGTGGGGGACCCAGTAAGTCACTGGGGCCCCTGTACAGCATCAGATGCTCCGGGCCATGAGGGCCCAGAGTCAGGAACTCCTGGCCTGGTAGGCCATATCGCCGGGGCCCGTGATGTGTGCACACCCTAAAGGTGGGTCTCGCACCTGGAACCAGGAACCCACGAAGAACCCCGAGAAATGGCCTTCGCCACAGAAATACCCCCCCCCCCAGCATGCTCCGCAAGGGAAAACTCCTCTAATTGGCTGCTGGGGAGAAGCGGCTCCGCCTGGACCCCTCTGGGGCCACCTACCATCCAGAGATGAAACGGCATCTCTGGAGAACAGAATGACCCAGAAAACAGTTCAGGGCTGGCGACAGCCGAATTTAGATAATTCAACACAGATGAGAGCAAATAAGTCTCCCATCCTACTAAATTTAACATAGCACCTGTACTGATAAGTACACAGGCGCTACACAAGGCTACAGAGTGATGTTCCTACATTATCCAACCAGCATGCTGGAGATGGGATGCGACCAAGCTGCAGTGCTAAAATGCAATGAGGTCACCAACCTGTCTGTTCTATCTGGCAGAAGTCACAAGACTAAACAGCTGCTAGGAACTTTCTTATTTGTGTATTGCAACTCTAATCTGACATGTTAACTGTGGGACATCTGATTTCATGGAAGCCTTATGCCCGCCATACATGGCTCGAATTTGGCCCGATTCCAAATCTGTTGATATAAGCTGTGGGTGGCCCTGTTTGCACCACCTGGCTCAACAAGAGTCAGTTTGTCAATCAATCTTTGTTGAAGGAGCCAGGTGGAAATCTGTTGGCCATACAGTTACTGCATCCAATCAGATGCACCCACTGCTTGGGTAGTAGGACAGCTGCAGGTGCCAGCTGTCAGAATACAATAGCCATAGCTCCCAACTGTCTCTGATTTCGAGGGACTGTCTCTGATTTGGAGCAATGTCCCTCTGTCCCTCATTCCTCCTCATTTGTCCCTCATTTTGGTCTGATCTATATAGTTATATCAAAAAGTGTTTTCCAGTGCTAAACCTTTCATCTAATTTCTAAATTGCTGCATTTGTAAACTTCAAAAGACACTATAAAGGAATAGTAGAGGTAAAAAAAAGCCCTTGTGGGTTTAACTAATCATTTTTTTTAAATACAATTCTCCTTTAAGGGGGGTGTGGCAAGGGGTGTGTCCTATGCCCGCATCATTTTGCTAATAGTTGTCCTTCATTCCCATCTCAGAAAGTTGGGAGGTATGGAATAGCCGACAAGCTGTTTAGCATGGATGGAGGAATCCATTGAATTGTGTATGGCTAGCCTTAGCAACTTAGGGCCGGATTCAGATACTTTGGAGTATCTTTAGGCAGGGTGTAACGTACGCCGCCGTAAATTAGGGCGCAAGTTCTGTATTCAGAAAGAACTTGCGCCCTTAGTTACGGTGGCGTAACGTATGTTGTCCGGCGTCAGCCCACCTAATTCAAATGGGGATGATGTGGGCGTGTTTTATTTAAATGAATGGTGACACCGCGTATTTGACGTATTTTACCAACGGCGCATGCACTGTTCGTGAAAAAATCCCAGTGCGCATGCTCTAAATTAAGCCGCAAATCGTCATTGCTTTAGACGTGAAGTAACTTATGTACAGCCCTATTCACAAACGACTTACGCAAACGACGTAAAATTTTTAAAACTCGACGCGGGAACGACGTCCATACTTAACATAGGATACATCTCATATAGCAGGGGTAACTTTACGCCGGAAAAAGCCTAACGGAAACGACGTAAAAAAATGCACCGGGCGGACGTACGTTTCTGAATCTGTGTATCTACCTAATTAGCATATTCCTCGCATAAATATACGGAAGCGCCACCTAGCGGCCAGCGTAAATATGCAGCTAAGATACGATGGTGTAAGACACTTATGCTGGTCGGATCTTAGGGAAATCTATGCGTAACTGATTCTATGAATCAGTCGCATAGATACGACGCCGCACACTCAGAGATACGACGGCGTATCCGGAGATATGCCGTCGTATCTCCTTTCTGAATCTAGCCCTTAGTCTTTAGTCACTCTGTAACGTCCAGAAGTTTGACTTTCGAGCTTTAGGCCCTGTTCACATCTAGCAATTTGGATTTGCGGGTAGAATCGTCGCGATTCTGGCTGCAATTCCAAATTGCACTGCAATAGTGGCAAAAAACAAACCAGGCGCATTACGATGCCATTCTTTTTTAACCTCCTTTGCGGTAATCCGAGTCTGGCTCGGGGTGAATTTTTTATTCCAAAAGCGGTATCCCCGAGCCAGACCACATTGCAGGATTCAGGGGGAAGTTACTTACCTTGTCCCTGGATCCTGCGATGTGTGTGCAGGCTCCTCCGCTGTGCCTCCTCGCTCGATTCACAGTGCCGCCGAGCTCCGTTCCCTGCGACGTTACGACGCACGGGGACGGAGTTCGGCGCCAAATTAAAAAGTGAAAAACACAATACACATACAGTATACTGCAGGGCTGGACTGGGACAAAAATTTGGCCCTGGACTTCATCCAGATTGGCCCACTTTGACAGGTCTCTCCTATGGCTGCCGGACAACTCGGCTGTTTCCCACCACCACAGATTCCTCTCTGTGACAGCAGATGGCGCTCTTGTGTGTTTGGGCTTTGGGGTGTACATCCTGATGCAGGGGTGGCAAACACAAGGCCCGCGGGCCGAATCTGGCCAGCCAAGCCTTGTCATGTGGCCATGCCAGCCTGCACCACTTGTTCTCACAGCAGCGCAGTGTATAAGCCCTGTTTTCTGCTGTCCATAAACTTCTATGGGACAGTAGAAGTTGTGTGTAAATGTAGGGGTGTCTGGCTGCATCTGCATGTGGTTATTACACTGTCACAGTGCACAGTTCCCCCCTACACAAATGGGAGAGGCTGAGTCTGCTCTGCCTTCCCCCTCCCCTCTTCCTGTGTGAAGTCCTTGCAGACTGCAGTGAGCCACGGGGCTGGGAAATTGTGAACAAACAGAGCAGCTGGCAGATAGAAGGTACACAGCAGGGATGGACTGGCCATTGGGACTACAGGGAGTTTCCCGGTGGGCCGATGGCTCAGTGGGCCGGCTTCAGTGACAGTGGACCGCCGCCCCCCTCCGCTCCTCTGTCTCTCCCTTCCCGCAGCGCTCACCTCCTCTCCCTTCCCGCAGCGCTCACCTGGGGGGGAACAAAGAAGCAGGGGGGAGGATCAGAGGAGCAGGGGGGATGACAGAGGAGCATGGGGGAGGGGGGGGGGCACCGAACTGATTCTTTGCCTTGGGTGAAATAATGTCTAGCTTCCCCACTGGTACTACCTATAAGAGTACCAGTACCAGCCGTTCTACTCTAATAAAGTAGAACAGCTAGTGGCTAGTGAAGAGGGAGAGGGGGCTTGGGTGGCCGGGGAGGGGGGGGGTTGCGGGAGTTGTCCGGCCGCCATGGGAGAGACCTGTCAAAGTGGGCCAGTCTGGATGAAGTCCAGGGCCAAATTTCTGTCCCAGTCCAGCCCTGGTACACAGGATATCTCTGAGTGATAAGCCTCCAGGCACCATTAAGTGTGAGCTCAGTGACTCTTATCTCCCTTCCCCTCGTTTTTAAAGTTTTTTCTCCAGCAGCAGTAGTTGTTATAACTGCAGCCAAAGAGTTCAGAATTGTGTCATCAGCCTGTGGTAGTGCTCGTTCCCTTGTGCTTTTAGGTGGGTTCACACTGGTTTGCTGTGTTTTGGCCCATTGCTGGTGTATCTGCAGTTTTCCTGCATTTTACCCACAGTTCTATTGATTTCTATTAGGTTGTGTGTTTTTTCTGCATTTTCTGAAAGCGCACTAAAATTCCTACATGCTTCATCTTTGGCGCACTGTCCGAAAATTCAGCAAAAACCTGCAACCTGATATATATCAATCCCTGCCCTCTGTACATAGCGCACCCCTGAATCCCTGCACTGTGTACGTAGCGCACCCCTGAATCCCTGCCCTCTGTACATAGCGCACCCTTGAATCCCTGCCTTCTGTACATAGCGCACCCCTGAATCCCTGCACTTTGTATGTACCGCACTCCTGAATCCCTGCCCTCTGTACATAGCGCACCCCTGAATCCCTGCCCTCTGTACATAGCGCACCCCTGAATCCCTGCCCTCTGTACATAGCGCACCCCTGAATCCCTGCCCTCTGTACATAGCGCACCCCTGAATCCCTGCCCTCTGTACATAGCGCACCCTTGAATCCCTGCCCTCTGTACATAGCACACCCCTGAATCCCTGCACTTTGTACGTAGCGCACTCCTGAATCCCTGCCCTCTGTACATAGCGCACCCCTGAATCCCTGCCCTCTGTACATAGCGCACCCCTAAATCCCTGCACTTTGTACATAGCGCACCCCTGAATCCCTGCCCTCTGTACGTAGCGCACCCCTGAATCCCTGCCCTCTGTGCATAGCGCACCCCTGAATCCCTGCCCTCTGTACATAGCGCACCCCTGAATCCCTGCCCTCTGTACATAGCGCACCCCTGAATCCCTGCCCTCTGTACGTAGCGCACCCTTGAACCCCTGCACTTGGAACGTAGCACACCCCGGAATCCCTGCCCTCTGTACATAGCGCACCCCTGAATCCCTGCACTGTGTACGTAGCGCACCCCTGAATCCCTGCACTGTGTACGTAGCGCACCCCTGAATTCCTGCCCTGTGTACGTAGCGCACCCCTGAATCCCTGCACTGTGTACGTAGCGCACCCCTGAATTCCTGCCCTCTGTACATAGCGCACCCCTGAATTCCTGCCCTCTGTACATAGCGCACCCCTGAATTCCTGCCCTGTGTACGTAGCGCACCCCTGAATCCCTGCACTGTGTACGTAGCGCACCCCTGAATTCCTGCCCTCTGTACATAGCGCACCCCTGAATTCCTGCCCTGTGTACGTAGCGCACCCCTGAATCCCTGCACTGTGTACGTAGCGCACCCCTGAATTCCTGCCCTCTGTACATAGCGCACCCCTGAATTCCTGCCCTGTGTACGTAGCGCACCCCTGAATCCCTGCACTGTGTACGTAGCGCACCCCTGAATTCCTGCCCTCTGTACATAGCGCACCCCTGAATTCCTGCACTGTGTACGTAGCGCACCCCTGAATCCCTGCACTGTGTACGTAGCGCACCCCTGAATTCCTGCCCTGTGTACGTAGCGCACCCCTGAATCCCTGCACTGTGTACGTAGCGCACCCCTGAATTCCTGCCCTCTGTACATAGCGCACCCCTGAATTCCTGCCCTGTGTACGTTTCGCACCCCTGAATCCCTGCACTGTGTACGTAGCGCACCCCTGAATTCCTGCCCTCTGTACATAGCGCACCCCTGAATTCCTGCCCTGTGTACGTAGCGCACCCCTGAATCCCTGCACTGTGTACGTAGCGCACCCCTGAATTCCTGCCCTCTGTACATAGCGCACCCCTGAATTCCTGCACTGTGTACGTACCATAATCCTGGCGTAATCCTGAACTCTGCATTCTGTATGTAGTGCAACCCATATACCGTACAACTGGTCCTTTGAGGGCAACCACACTGCTGATGCGGCCCTCAGCGAAATTGAGTTTGACACCCCTGTCCTAATGCAATAGGCTGTGCACACCTATGGACTACATGCTACTACTGAATGTGAGTTGTGTAACTTATTCCATAAAGAGCAATCTGTTCCATCTTCCTGGTGATCAGTTTTTATCCTACAGCATAACCACTCGGGTGACTGAGCTACTCGAAAATCTTTCACCTGAAAGGAAGAATAATCCACAAACATGACACTGGGATGTGGGAAGTGTTGGGTCACCTAGGGACACCCAACGCATTTGTTATAGGATGGAAAATCTTATTTTTGGATAGTATAATGAAGAGTTAGAATTTATTACAATTTTATTTAATTTTTTTATCTGAGACCCCACTGTGATCCAATTTTTCATCATTTCTTGTTCTTTTGATACAAGGGGGTATATTTATAAACAGTTAGGTAGATTCACAAAGAGTTAGGCCGGCTTATCAGTAGATAAGCCGGCCTAACTCAGAATCTACGCCGACGGATGTTTAAGCGTATGCTCAAACAGAGATACGCTTAAACATATCTAAGATACGACGGCTTGCGCCGTCCTATCTTAGGTTGCAATATTTTGGATGGCCGCTAGGTGGCGCTTCCATTGCGGTCGACGTAGAATATGTAAATGAGGTGATACGCCGATTCACGAACGTACGCCAGGCCGGCGCAGTACTTTTACGCCATTTACGTAAGAGATAGGCCGCGTAAAGTTAGAGCTAGGCTCTAGTGGAATAGTAATGTCAAGTATGGCCGCCGTTCCCGCCGCGAAATTCGAAATGTTTACGTCGTTTGCGTAAGTCGTCCGCGAATCGGGATTTACGTAGTTTACGTCCACGTCGAAATCAATAGGCCCGTACGGCGTACTTAGCCACAGTGCGCACTGGGAAATGTAGGCGCCCGGCGCATGCGCAGTGACAACAAACGTCAAAAACTTGAGGTCAAGCCTCATTACCATACAACACGCCCCCCCCCCCCCAACCCATTTGAATTAGGCGCCCTTACGCCCGCCGCGTTTACACTACGCCGCCCTTAGTAAGGAGGCAAGTGCCTTGAGAATCATGTACTTGCCTCTCTTACTTAAGGCGGCGTAGTGTAAACACGCTAGGCTACGCCGTCTTAAAATTGCGCGCCCGTACCTGAATCTACCCAAGTATTTTTGTCTGTGTCCCCATTGGAGGGATTTTCAATCACATCCTGTTCGGAAAGGAAGTGAGGGGAAATCTTTACAATATGAATGCAGGTGTCCTGTCAGAAAGCCGCTATCCATCAGAATATGTAACGGAAGTTCCTGCACGGCCATCTTGGTACACCCCGTACTCATCAGCAGTAAGCCTACAGTCAGAAGGCGGCAAGTGGACATCTTTTTACACCCACTAAAGTTTTGCATTTCGCACTTAGTTTTACCTGTAAACTGAGTTTATATAGCCAAAAACAGTATTTGGAAGTCCGTGTGACTGTTTTGATGTTGAATTCTAAAAGCAGCAGAAAGCCTGCTGAACTCACAGGTTTGCTAATCTGACAGAACGCCGCTGCTTTTAAAATTCAATATTAAAACAGTGTCGCGGATTTCTAAATCCTGTATTTCACTCTATAAGCTCAGTTTACTGGTAAAAATAAGCGTAAAAATGTGAAAAAAGTGTGTAAAAAGATGTCTGCTTGGCAACTTCAGATCATAGGCCTACTGTGGATGAGTGCGGGTGCACCAAGATGGCCGCAACGGAACATCACTAAGGTTGCATTTTCTGATAGGTAGCAGCTTTCTGATAGAACACAGGCAGCAATAAACAGCTGACACCAAACACTAATCCTCCCTGTAATACAAAGTGTTACTAAACCCAGCACCCTGCATTCACTATATCTGATCTCCCACGGTACACAGAACATGGAAATGCAATTATTTTAGTAAATATAAACTGATAAATAAAATACCTTTTCTCATCAGCAGTATATAGCAGTCTTATGAATTCTATCAGTGTCTGGTTAAAGCCTGTAGGAGGTGTTTTCATTCCCCTTCAACTGTCCTATGAGGCTGCATGACCCCTGACCCTCTGTCTGGACGGTGTGGATTGGACCTGTGCTGATCACATGCACCCTTCCAAAAAAACAAACAAACAAAAAAACTCTCTAGTATAACATATAAAACTGAGCATGTGCAGAATGCCTTCTAGGGCTCTGTACTATAAGGAGATGGTTTGGGGACAGTAAAAGAAGGGGAGTATCAGAGAAGACTGGATCAACAAGGCCTTTTACACAATGCAAAGGATTAACCCATTATGTTTCACAGTGAGTATAACAAGCATGCTTTACTGCATATAAAGACTTTTATTTTACTGTTGTGGGTTTAGTAACACTTTAAATCGTAGTTCCACCCAAAAATTTAACTTCCGCTTAAACCACTCCTTGCCCCCTTACATGCCACGTTTGGCATGTCATTTTTTGGGGGGGGAGTGGGGGCTTCAGGAGGAGTGGGACATCCTGTCCCACTTCCTCCTTCCGCCGAGGGGTCACTAAGGCGATACGTCATATCGCCTTTTGGCGGCCCCTCCCTGTAGGAGATCGCCTGGGACACGTGACAGGTCCAATCAGATAGCGCAGCGCGGATCGCGCATGCGCAGCGAGTGCCCGGCCGTGAAGCCAAAAGCTGTCACGGCCGGATGCCCACAGTAACAATGAGGATGCCGGCTGGAGAGAGGGGGAGAGGAGCAGAGCTCCGGCCCAGCGCATCGCTGGACCGTGGAGCAGGTGAGTGTATGTTTATTAAAAGTCAGCAGCTACACTTTTTGTAGCTGCTGACTTTTAATAAACATTAAAAATGCCTGGAACTCCCCATTAACTCTCCACATAACCTTCACCTTCACAGGAGATCCTTGGAAATACTCAGGGACAGCTTGGCTGAACTCGGAAACCCTCAGAAAAGGCTCGGAAACCCTCAGGAACAGAGTATTTTAGAGTGTTTCCCGAGCACAGTGGAACCTTGGATTACGAGCATAATCTGTTCCAGGAGAATGCTCGTAATCCAAAGTACTCGCATATCAAAGCGAGTTTCCCCATAGAAGTCAATGGAAACAAAAATTATTTGTTCTGCATTGACTTCAATGGCATACAATACCGCATGTGGCCAGAGGTGGGGGGCACCGGAGAGCCTTGGGAACCCACGAAAAGACCCAAGGACAGCTCGGCTGACCCCGGCAAACCTCAGAAAGGCTCGGGAAAGTCGTATTTACGAGTCTTTGCGATCATTTACGAATTGGTCCGAACGGCACCAATCGGCTCTGTTTGACTCCCCGCCCCCCCCCACCTCAGGCTGAACGCGGTACTGCACACCGCTTTGGCTTGAATCCTGCTCGTATTGCGAGGCAACACTCGCAAACCGAGTTAATATTTCAAAAAATACAGTGCTTTTATTGCGAAACGCTCGTTAACCGCGTTACCAATCCGAGGTTCCACTGTTTTTCCGAATGGTTCCAAGTATTTCCGAACTGTTCCGAGTGTCACCCCGGGCTCCCGCACCTCTGGTCAAATTCGGCACTGCACACCCCATTGGCTTGAATCCTGCTTGTTTTGCGAGACAAAAAACTTGCAAACTGAGTCAGGATTTTTTTTTTAAGTTGCTCGTCTTTCAAAACGCTCGTTAACCACTTAAGACCCGGACCATTATGCAGGTTAGGGACCTTGCCCCTATTTGCAATTCGGCACTGCGTCACTTTAACTGCCAATTGCGCGGTGGTGCGACGTGGCTCCCAAACAAAATTGGCGTCCTTTTTCCCCCACAAATAGAGCTTTATTTTGGTGGTATTTGATCACCTCTGCGGTTTTTATTTTTTGCGCTATAAACAAAATTAGAGCGAATATTTTGAAAAAAAATCAATATTTTTTACGTTTTTCTATAATAAATATCCCCAAAAAAGATATATAAAAAAAAATGTTTTCCTTAGTTTAGGCCGAAACATATTCTTCTACCTATTTTTGGTAAAAAACAAAACGCAATAAGCGTTTATCGATTGGTTTGCGTAAAATTTATAGCGTTTACAAAATAGGGGATAGTTTTAGGGCATTTTTATTAATATTTTTTTTTACTACTAATGGCGGTGATCATCGATTTTTTTTCGTGACTGCGACATTATGGCGGACACATCGGACACTTTTGACACATTTTTGGGACCATTGCCATTTTCACAGCAAAAAGTGCTAGGGGTTAACCACTAGGGGGCGCTAAGTTGTTAAGTGTGCCCTAAGGGAGCGATTCTCACTGTAGGGGGTGTGGCTGTAGGCGTGACGTCACTGATCGTCGTTCACTATATCAGGGAACAGACGATCAGTGACGCTGCCACACAGAAGAACGGGGAAGGTGTGTTTACACACACCTCTCCCCGTTCTTCAGCTCCTGTGACCGGCGGCGATCGGGTCCCGCGGGCGCGGTCACGGAGCTTTGGACCGGGTCGCGCTCGCGACCCACGGCTGGGCTCTTAACCTCCCTAGCGGTATGATTCTGTCTGGAATTTTGTTCCAAAAGCGGTACCATTTTTTTGTATGGAAATTTGGTGTTATTTATTGTAGGCCTGCAATTCTTAGTAATTACTTACTTAAACCTGACCAAAGAAGACTCTAGTAGACCTCTCAGATGTAATAACGTTCGAAAAAATAAAATCATGAGTTATAATCTAATAAATAATATCATTTTATTCAGTAATGTAATAAATAATGCAATTTGTCAAACAGAAGAAAATTCAGTAATAAATAATGCAATTTGTCAAACAGAAGAAAATTCAGTAAACATCCTGGGTGTGGTAAATTTTGAAACATGGGACTGCACATAGACCAACGTCACAATCAGAGCAATAGAACCTTGTTTCCTTTCGGACTTTTTTTCCATTCCCATCTCGCTTTGAGCAGCAAACTACACACATTCTTGTAGGTGCTGCCTTTTTTGCGCTTGGCGGGATGTAATCCGTAAAGTGACGACCAGTCAGCCTCTCTGGGTTTACAATGTCAACAGCGCGACGTCCAGATCTGTTCACGGCCACTGATGGCGTTTGGTAGTTCAAAAAAATTTTCTCCACCACCTTCCAGATGAAGTCGGAGTGAACAAGAGGCTTGTCACTCCTTCCCTTGTGCAGTATATAGGCATTCCACATACATTGTTCCAGGAGATGCCTGAATATTTTTTTATAGTATTTTTTTTGTTGCTTCCGCATAGCTGGATAGAAGGTCATCGCCTGATCGGCTCTATCGACTCCTCCCATGGTGTTGTTGTAATCGATCACAAGTTGTGGCTTTTTGACATCTTTCCCACCTCTTGTGTGGACCATGGCAGTGGAGGTGGTATGTACTGTACTCATTAGGCACACGTCTTTTTTGTCACGCCAACGCATTGCCATCATCTTTCCTTTCTGCCAGGCCACCATTTCTCCTGTTTTCAGTTTTTTCTTGGAAAACATACATGGCAGGTCACGTCGGTTGGCTCTAGCGGTTCCATATGCGTCAGTCTTGTTTTTTAGTAGAAACTCGTACAGCTCAGGCGACGTGTAAAAGTTGTCGGTTGTTACACAATACCCCTGATTGAGCAATGGTTCAAGCAATGAAAGGACTGATGACGTTGCCATCCCATAGTCGCTGTACCTGGGGTTGAATTGTGTTCCTTTGCCGGTGTATATGATGGAATTCCATATATAGCCAGTTGTAGACTCGCAGAGCATATAGGATTTTATTCCAAACCGCGCTCTCTTGGATGCGATGTATTGAATCCAGCTGAGGCGTCCTTTGTAAGCCATCAGACTTTCATCAATGCTGATGTCACGGTCTGGGACATAGGCCTGCTGGAAATTTGTTATAATCATTTGGAATACTTCCCAGATTTTCTTCAGTTTGGGCGCTGGATGTGTGGCTTCGTCAAAGTCCTCATTGTTGGTGAAGTGTAGATTCTTCATTATGAGGGAAAATCGGTACTCGGACATGATGGTGCCAAAAAATGGGGTTGCCAGCAATTTATTTTTAGTCCAGTACCATCTCTGCAGGGGTTTACCCACCACCCCTTGGAGAAGTATTAGCCCCAGAAATTTCCATATGTCCTCCTTACTCACAGGTTCCCATTTTCTGGATCTGGAAAACTTGCTGTGCAGAGTAGTGGATTGCTGCTCTTTGTAGCGGTTTGTCTCCGTGACAATCTTTTCAATGACGTCATCTGTCAGAAATAATTTTAGGTACGCCAAAGGATCATTGTGATCAACTTCTACCTTCATCCCAGGCGATCCTGTAAACGGGAATCTTGGCGGTGGTACTGCATCCATACCGCAATCAATAGGGCACCAAGTGCGCACCTCACTGAGCTCAAGTGGAGATTCGTCGCTGTCGCTACTTCTCTGGTCAGAGTCGGAGTCGTATGACGAATCTTGCCACGAATCGCTATCGCTGTCGCTCAATTCTGCGAGGAACTCTGTGTCGCTGTCGCTGTCACTTATCTGATCCAAAGCCGCTTTGGAGGTGCTAAAGTGACGCTTTGATGCCATTTTATTTTTTTTGGTTAGATAAAACAGCAAAAAGGGCAGCCAGGGCAGTGTAGAATAATCTGAGGTGAAATCTGAGGTGATACAGTGAAATCCTGTCAGATTACACTGTATCATGTAACTTTATGTGTGTGTTTTACTTTTTTACATTGTAACATTGTAACTTTTTTGAATCTCCCGCCCACTTCCGCCACTGTGAGGCGCTGCGGTTCACAGAGACGGAAGAGAGAGGAGACATCAGAGAAGACATCAGCGGGGCTCTCACCGGGATTAGGTAAGAACACCGCTGCGCTCACTCTGCAATACATTCTGCCGGGGCTCTCACCGGCGATCACAGCGGGAAACCCCGCTGGATCGCCGGGATGTCACCACACCACCGCTGCGCTCACTCTGCATTTCCCCTGACTCATCTGACCGGCGATCCAGCGGGAAACCCCGCTGGATCGCCGGGATGTTTAGCCACCGCTGCGCTCACTCTGCATCCCCCCCAGCGGGACTAGTCTGACCGGCGATCCAGCGGGAAACCCCCACCGGATCGCCAGGAATTTTTGGGGGAAAAAAAAAATGCACCCCGAGCGTGACTCGGGGTTACCGCTTCTGGCACTGAATGTTAACCCCGAGTCACGCTCGGGAATACCGCCAGGGAGGTTAAAGGCAACGTACAGGTACATGCCTGTGCCCAGCCGTGCCATTCTGCCGACGTAAATGTGCAGGAGGCAGTCCTTAAAGGGGAGGTTCACCCTAAAACTACTTTCTAGTATTACAATGTCCCGACACATTACAATACAATTATGCCTTTTTTTATTTTTTTTTATGCTGTACATACCTCGGTACAGCTAATTCACCCGTGGCTTCCGGGTTGCGATTCCTGCGGGGCTGGGCGTTCCTAACTTGCTGGTGATTGACGTGATGACCAAAAACGAGCTCCCCCCGTCGCCTAAGCTGCGTCACGATTGCCGAAAGGAGCCGAACGGCGGTGCGCAGGCGCAGTATAGTGGCATGTAATGCCTCGTACACACGGTCGGACTTTTGACCATGCAAAAGTCCGCCGTGAGTCCGACGGAAGTCCAATGGAAAGAAAGAGAACAGGTTCTCTATCTAAGGTCCGTCGGACTTCTGACAAAAGAAGTCTGATGGAGGCTACACACGGCCGGACTTTCCGAGGAAAAAAAGCCTGTCTGACTTATTTTTTTCAGAAAGTCCGGCCGTGTGTACGAGGCATAAGGGGGCGAGTAGTGCTTAAAGCGGAAGTTCCACTTTTGGGTGGCACTCCGCTTTAACATTTTAACAATTCTAGATTCCTTGTCAAAAACCCCATTGTAACTGAGTCATTTTGAGTATTTTTGAATATGATAAAAGAAAATAATAAGATATAAAATAGGAATTAAAAATAAACAAAAAGCAAAAATAACTTCAAATTCTTCATAAATATAATAATAATTTGTACTCTTAACGTAAGCATGGATGAACAGTTGGATCATTTTACTGTTTAACATTTTAACAATTCTAGATTCCTCGTCAAGAACCCATTCTAACTGAATAATTTTGAGTATTTTAGAGTATGATAAAGTATATTAAAATAAGATATAAATAGGAATAAAATAAAAGTAGGGCTGCAACTAACGATTATTTTCATAATCGATTAGTTGGCCGATTATTGTTTTTTCCATTTCAATCGTTTTTATTGAAGTTTTATACAAACAGAGAAAGAAAATAGACAAATAATGAACTGTAATATGTCCTGTTATACATTCGAATGTTACATTGATAAACATACAGTCATAGATCATTTTGAACATTGTTGAAGGCCCAATGTCAAATCAAATGGCCAGGATATTGCCCCCCCCCCCCCCCCCCCGGGAGCAAACTGTGTTGTGGGACGGAGGGCAACAATTCCTGCCCTAATTCCAATAATTCCAATTAAATACACAAGGACTTACAAAGTTATAAGAAACAGTATGGAACAGAGACATCAAGGTGTTCTGAGCCGATTATTGTTTTTTAATAACCTTAAAAATTAGCATTTTTACATACCGTATATACTCGAGTATAAGCCGAGTTTTTCAGCACATTTTTTTTGTGCTGAAAATGCCCCCCTCGGCTTATACACGAGTCACCTTTTTGCGCCTGATCTCCCAGACTTTGGGGACCTGGTACTGGCCGGTACATATAGCTCCACTATTCCTCTACAAGTGTGCAAAATTTGTTGTCCGGGGGACTTACGGCCGGGGAGCACCGATTTTTCAAAGCCGGGCACCCCTTCCATAGACTCCCATGTTAAACGGTTATTTCTCCAGTGAATTCGGGGACCCGGTACCGGCCTGTTGTAGGTCCCCTGGACCCGGACCTTGGCACACATGTAGCGCCATTTCTCCTCTACAAGTGTGCAAAGTTTGTTGTCTGGGGGACCTACGGCTGGGGATCACTGATTTTTCAAACCTGGGCACCCCTTCCATAGACTCCCATGTTAACGGTCAGTCTAGTCATGGGCACAGTGAGGCATGGGCACAGTGGGGCATGGGCACAGTGGGGCATGGGCACAGTGGGGCATGGGCACAGTGAGGCATGGACCCATTATGTTACTGGCCAATTAATCGATTATGAAAATGGTAATCGATTAATTTCATAATTGATTAGTTGTCGATTAATCAATTAGTTGTTTCAGACCTAAATAAAAGCAAAAAAAAAATTCAAATTCTTCATAAATATAAGCGAAGAGGACCATGAAACCTGGAACTCTAAAGTCCCTACAAAAGTCTAGGGGCCAGATTCACGTAGAATCGCAGCGGCGTAACGTATCCTAGATACGTTACACCGCCGCAATTTTTCATCGCAAGTGCCTGATTCACCAAGCACTTGCGATGAAAACCTACGCCGGTGGCCTCCGGCGCAAGGCGGGCCAATTCAAATGGGCGTGTGCCATTTAAATTAGGTGCGCTCCTGCGCCGGACCTACCGCGCATGCTCCGTTTCCGAACTCCCGCCGTGCTTTGCGCGAAGTGACGTCATTTTTTTGAACGGTGACGCGCGTATCGTAATTCCGTATTCCTGGACGGCTTACGCAAACGACGTTATTTTTTAAATTTCGACGCGGGAACGACGGCCATACTTTAGACAGCAATACGATTGCTGTGTAAAGTTAAGGCACCAAAAAAAACAACTAACTTTGCGACGGGAAACTAGACTAGCGGCGACGTAGCGAACGCGAAAAAACTTTGTAGATCGCCGTAACTCCTAATTTGCATACCCGACGCTGGTTTACGACGCAAACTCCCCCCAGCGGCGGCCGCGGTACTGCATCCTAAGGTCCGACAGTGTAAAACAATTACACCTGTCGGATCTTATGGCTATCTATGCGTAACTGGTTCTATGAATCAGTCGCATAGATAGAACAACAGATACGACGGCGTATCAGTAGATACGCCGTCGTGTCTGCTCTGTGAATCTGGCCCTAGGTTATTTTTAAGTTTCTGATTTTGCTGTGATGCACATACAGTAGTTTTTTTTCAATTTCTTTTGTAACTTTTAGTAGCAAAAAAAAAAAAACACAAAAAAATATATAAAAAAAACGTAACCCAGACTTACCGCAGTGGATCCTGCCACGGTGGCGACAAAGACCTTGATGACCATTTTGCCTGCAGGATGGAGAGAACCCTGTTATAACGTAACAAGGACCCCGAGCGTGTGACTGCCAGCCAGAATCCCCGAGCACTGTGTGTAACCCTAACCGGCTCTCCCTGCTCTCTGCACATTGCAACCTAATCATTGGCTGCGAGATATTTTGGGACTGATTGGCTCTCGCAGGGCATCTGTTGTGCGCAGACTAGCAACTGCATCAGAGCAGGTTAGGTTGGCCCCCAGTCCGTACAAGGAAAGGTAAAACAATACACCAATCAGAATGTCCTAGCAGCGTGCAATTGATTTCATATGCTGTAAATCACTCATAAGAGCCGTGGTTGGTGGAAAAACACTTAGCAGCTGAAAGACACAGCGAATACGGCTTTTTGTTATGTCAGGGCGCACAGGTGGTTGTGTTATGACACGGGGCTTAAAGGGGAGCTCCATTTTTCTACAACTCGTTCTGCAAAACCGTGTTTTTCTCTGTTACGTTTCTACAGCCATTTATGTATGAATTGTGTTTAGTGGGAAAGGTAGAACATTTTTATTTTTTCACATTATCTGCCTGCAGCTGTCTAGAGTCACCCACAGCTGACAAAAGAATGTCCTGACACAGACAAAGAATTCCATGTGTGTGTATACAGTACTTCCCACGAGACGATGAGACCGTATTTACACCCTTCAAGAGCCCGTGCAATGATGGCAGAACAAGAAATTAACCACTTCAATACCGGGCACTTACGCCCCCTTCCTGCCCAGGCCAATTTTCAGCTTTCAGCGCTGTCGCACTTTGAATGACAATTGCGCGGTCATGCTACATGCTCACATTTTTTATTATTTTTTATCATTTTGTTCCCACAAATAGAGATTTCTTTTGGTGCTATTTGATCACCTCTGGGGTTTTTATTTTTTGCGCAACAAATAAAAAAAGACCAAACATTTTGAAAAAAAAATACTTTTTACTTTGTTTCTGTTATAAAATGTTGTAAATAAGTACGTTTTCTCCTTCAATGACGGGCACTGATATGGCTGCACTTACGGGCACTGATAAGGTGGCACTGATAGGTGGCACTGATTTTTTTTTTTTTTTTATATATATAGAAAAGCCTGTGGCGTGCAAAACACAACCCAAAAACTTCACCCGGTGCAGGGAAAAAGTGCACACACATAAGGAGGTGCAACAAAAACCTGTGACGGGTGCATACGTCAATTGGCCCTCCAAAAAGGGCCCAACCCTGATCCCCCGGGGCGCAAGGCTCCTGACAGGGACTGAGGTATCAGTGGTCCATGTAGCCGAAGCCAGCACGAGCCCAACAGTGAGGCTCCCCCGAAGGGAGACCCCATGAGAGCAGGCGAACTAAGCCAGAAGGCCATGTCCATCTACTCCCAAGACGTTCAGGGCAGGCCCGAGGACCAGCACCCTACTAATCACACATAAAGTGCAGTGCACCAAACGAAAACTAGACAAACACGGGGAAAAAAATAAAAAAGGAAAGTGGGGAAGAAGGAAGATGGGAGAGTGAGGAAAGTGACCAATGTGCTATACATTGGCCGGCCCTCCGGCCAGGAAACAAAAATTCCTCTGGTCCTAGCCAAAAGGCCGGGCCCTAGAGGCAGGTGCTAAAAAAGTGTGTGTGGAGATTAGTGACCAAAAGGTGCCACACGTTGAGTGTCCCTCACACACTCAGTGCAATGTATGGCACCCCTGGACTGCCACTCCAGGGGCACTATCTCCACAGGCTTTTCAATGGACCCTGGACCACCGGCCCGGACAGTCACGGCCACCTTTCCACACCAGGAAGGACCAAGAGTTCCGGAAGCTTGGGGAGAGCTTAATCAAAAAAACTCCCCCTTCGCCTCTTTCGCTCTCTACCTAATTATACCCAAGAGGTACTCGCCACCCTATTGATTTCCCCTTAACAGTAGGGTGAGACAGGCTTTCCCTCTCGAGAGACTGGCAGGTCAGGGACCGCATCAAATCCAGGCCAGAAGGCCAGGGCCCCGGCCTTCCGCTAAGATCTCATGCCTCTCCGTCTACCAGGAGCACCTTTCCAGATGGTTCAAACTCGACTAGTGGCCTGCCCCCAGACAGTCGGGTAGCCCGGCATAGCCCCTGCTGAAACCATCCTTCCAGGTGCCTATCACATCATTGGATTACATCCCCCCTCTACTAAAGAGGTGCTTCAGTGCTCTGCCGAAAACTGATAATAACAGATACTACACTTGATCTTAGCCAAAAGGCCGAGAAGTGTGTCGTACAGACGACCGAACATGTCCGACAGACAGGCTTCCAGCGGACATGTTTCCTAGCATGCACCACTCCCACTGGGCTGCTGCCAAGAAGGGTCACTCAACACACCATGGTTCGTTTGAATTCCAACATGGGCCTGAGGTGGTAACGCCACCTACAGGCAACAGGGGGAAATCCTCTCAAGCACAACCATAGCCAGAACAGAGGCTAATTTCAATGGAATTCAACAAAGTCTGAGCCCACTATTGGCCCAGACGCCCTCTAAATTTAGAATAGCGCCCCAATAATTAAGGGGCAGGGCGCTACAATAAGACACTAGTTCCCCAACTGATACCAACAATGGGGCAGTATTCCTCCCACTGACACCAACGATGGGGCATTAGTCATCCCACTAACATCAATGATGGGGCACTATCCCTCCCACTAATATCAATGATGGGGCGTTAGTCCTCCCACTAATATCAATGATGGAGCACTGTTCCTCCCACTGACACCAATGATGGGGCATTAGTCCTCCCACTACCATCAATGATGGGGCACTGTTCCTCCCAACAAGCCCAATAGGAAGGCAACTTGTCCGAGACCACTCACAGGATGTAACAACAATGAGTAGTAGCAGAAGGTCTCAGGTGTGACAGCTTCTGTCTCGAGGGGAGGATTGTGGCCTGGTTGGTCCATACCCAAGTGGGGGAGGTTTCCAGATAGGCTGGCATGTCCCTGCACTTTAAAAAATAAAAAATAATAAAAAATAAACAAAGTGCAGCGCTCATATATACTGTATGTTCACAAGATGTTATCAAAAACACATTGTGGTGAGTACATAAGTGACAACCATAAGAGATTTGAACCAAATGGAAGATAGTATCAAAAAGAGTAATGTAAAAAAAAGTTCCTACAATAAAAATATCTCAGTCCACCAATGTGCAAGGGGTCAAAAGTTTAAGGCCCCTTTCACACATGTGGACCGTATGTCCGCTTTTTCATCCATCCGTTTTCAGATGAAAAAGGGACATACATTGGTCCCTACGAGATTGCGGGTGTCAGCGGATGAACAATCACCAATGATAAGAGATTATGATGGGGCATTAGTCCTCCCACTACCAACAATGATGGGGCACTATCCCTCTCACTGATATCAATGATGGGAGAATGAACATCCCTGGATTTTCCAAAAACAGAAGACCTCGGAGGGAGTGAAAGCCAGATAAACTTGCAGAGAGTACCGCCACCAGCTGTATCAAGGCTTACCAGAGATATTGGACTTAAAGGGGTATATACCACTTAAGTCAGACAAGCTTATGGTCAGGGCTGTCTTAAATGTTTGCCCAGGGCCCAAACCATATTATTTTGGGCCTGGCTGGTTCACATGTATGTTTTGGCCAGGGCTGTGGAGTCGGAGTCGAGGAGTCGGGGGAAATTTTGGGTACCTGGAGTCGGCAAACAATGCACCGACTCCGACTCCTACTAAATTTAGATTGGAATTAAAAAAAAAAAGCAAGTTTAAATGTCCCAATTCACAAAAAGTTATAATTAATGACTTCTCTACTGTAAGAATAAAGACCAATGCATGCAGTGCCTCACGTAACCGCAAAACGAACACGTTAAGTGACCGCGAAGAAGCATGCTTTTCATGTGCTTCACTATATGGCACGCAACGCACAATTAGGAGCTGCAATACTTATACTTATACTTTCCATAGTGTTGTGTTCCCTTTTACAGGGAACGCAGCGTCCATGTGTAACCTAGCCTCTCACTGATAAGGGATTAAATAAATATGTTTTTTTGCAGGACTAGAGACACTTGTATAAGTGAAGGGAATGGAGGGCCAATAGTTCAAGACTGAAGCTGTAAACCATTGGAAAACCTGCTGTCATTTAGCTAAGGCTATAAAAACTTGTAAACTCCGATTGTTAGCTTAAACTTTAAACACTACTAGGAAAATCATGTTTTAGAATAAAAAAACGTTGTTTTCATTGTGTTTGTCTTTTGCTTAAACTGTGCAATACAGTAGACCAGGGGTCTCAAAGTACCGGCCGCGGGCCATTTGCGGCCCGGTTTTAAATGGATCGCAGGCAGGGCTTGTCCCGCGGAAGTGTAGATCGAGGTGCATGAAGAGTAGCGCAGGAAGCGTCTGTCATAAGTTCACTTGTCTCTCGTGTAACACTGCTACTCCCCGGCGGCCCCTTCTCTATTCTCGTCCATCCCCATTTGCTTGTGACATCATCTGAGATGGACGAGAAGAGAGGGGGGCTGCCGGGGAGTAGCACATCAGGGCACATGGCACATCAGGGTACAGGGCACATGAAACCGCACATCAGGGTACATGGCACATCAGGGTACATGAAACAGCACATCAGGGTACATGGCACATCAGGGTACATGAAACAGCACATCAGGGTACATGGGGTACCCTGTTGTGCTGGGCTTTGTACCCTGATGTGCCGTTTCATGTGCCCTGTACCCTGATGTGCCATGTGCCCTGTCCTGATGTGCTGTGCCCTGATGTGCCATGTCCTGTACCCTGATGTGCCATGTGCCCTGTCCTGATGTGCTGTGCCCTGATGTGCTCTCATGTGCCCCATGTTCCCTGGTGTGCCCCATGTTCCCTAATTGTGCCCTGATATGCTCTCATGTGCCCCATGTGCCCTGGTGTGCTCGTATGTGCCCCATGTGCCCTGATATGCCCCATGTGCCCTGATGTGCTCTGATTGTGCCCCATGTACCCTGATGTGGCCCATGTACCCTGATGTGCCATGTGCCCCATGTACCCTGATGTGCCCCATGTATCCTGATGTGCTGGGCTTTGTACCCTGATGTGCTGTTTCATGTGCCCTGTACCCTGATGTGCCATGTGCCCTGTCCTGATGTGCTGTGCCCTGATGTGCCATGTCCTGCACTGTGCCATGTGCCCTGTCCTGATATGCCCTGCCCTAATGTGCCGTGCACCCTGATGTGGCCTGTTGTGCTGTACCCCTATGTGCTGTGATGTGCCCTGTACCCTGATGTGCTGGGCTTTGTACCCTGATGTGCTGGGCTTTGTACCCTGATGTGCTGGGCTTTGTACCCTGATGTGCGCTGTGCACTCATGTGTGCTGTGCCCTGTGCCCTGATGTGCTGTACCCTGATGGTGAGTGGTCAGTGTGTAGTGTAGTGGTCAGTGTGCAGTGTAGTGGTCAGGGTTAATAATGCGTTCGCTGACACCAGTACTGTTTTTGAAGTTTGAAAGTTTGCATGCGGCCCCCCATGGGATATGGAAACTTGTCTTGTGGCCCTCAGGTAATTTGAGTTTGAGACCCCTGCAGTAGACTGTTGGCTTCCCAGCCAGTAGTCCTGTGGTAGGTTGCGTTTCTTTCCCTCAAGGAATGTATAAAATACATTTGCATATTAATACAGAGGAGTCGGAGTCGGGGAGTCGGAGTCGGAAGTACATAAAACTGAGGAGTCGGAGTCGGAACATTTATCTACCGACTCCACAGCCCTGGTTTTGGCGGAACTCATTTGTGCAGGCACAGCAGCCCATTGATTTGAATGGGCTGCCATGCCTTTGTTTCCTGCAGAAAAAAGGTGCATTCAGCATTTTAAAAATACAGTTGCCTTGAAATCCATTCTGCTTTTGCACCATGCTACTTACCTGCAGTTCTTGCACACACAAACGCACTGTGTTTTTAAAAGCGTGACCTAAACGTCTAAAAATGCAGCAAGTTTTACAGTGCGGGAACTGCAGATAAGTCACAGCAGACAGCAGAATGGACAGACAGTACTGTATTTCAGTGCTTGATGGGCATAGGCATGAGGCATGCGCTTTTCTTGGCAGGAAACGCAGGCATGGCGGCTCATTCAAATGAATGGGCTGCTGTGCCTGCGCAAATGTGGGCCGCCAAAACACATACATGTGAACCAGCCAGGCCCAAAATAAGCCCATCAAGCAGTTAAATACAGACAGTAATGCCATGTGCTCTGAGGCCTTACTCAGCCTGGACTGCAGGTATGGTCTGTGATTTAAAGAGTTCCTCTATTTTACACATGGCATGGCATGGGGTCCCATGGTGCTAAAGCAGAATGGACAGACGGTGCTGTGACCCCCATGCCATGCCATGTGTAAAATAGAGGAACTTTTTAAAACACTGACCAGACCTGCAGTGAATCATCAAATATTATAAAGACTTTGGGCACACTCTACAGAAAACTTCTATTTACAATATAGATTAGCAAACAGTGACATACCTTGAGGAGCAGGACATGAAGAAGTCAGCCTCGGGAAGAGCAAACTGGGGATGTTATAAAATCACATTTTAATTCACTTTTATATACAAGCAGCACCCAGTGGCAGGAAGGGAGAAGTGCACGTCTAAAGGGAAGCCAGGGGTGCTTTACATTTTTTATTCATTCGTGGCTGGTCTCATACCATTTATGTTTGAATTGACCAGCGCAGTATTTATTCCTATTTACATTTTAAAACACTGGGAAGGGAAGCAGTACTGTCACTGGCTGCGTGCTGCTGTTGATTTTCAGCCTGATTTGTGGGCAGCACAGGGGCTTAACAGGCGGCAAGGCTGCCATCAGGAATTATGGGGCCACTTACACAGCTTCAGGCATGGGCCCCCTGGAGCAGAGAACCGGGGGGGGTGCTGCCGCCTGAAATTGAGAAGTGGGGGGGGGGCTGCCACGAATTTAGAAGCGGGGGCCCTTTACAAAAAAGAAATAAAGAAAAATATATATAAAAAAAGGGGTGTAGCCATCCGGGGCCCTGGGGACCTCTGGGCCCTTTAATAAAAAGAAATAAAAAATATATATATTTTTTTAAAAAGGGGGTTGCCATCTGGGGCCCTGGGGACCTCTGGGCCCTTTAATAATTTTTTTTTTTAATAAAAATAAATTGCAAAACAAAGGGGGTTGCCATCCGGGACCTCTGGGCCCTTTAATAAAAAATAAATATATAAACAAAAAGAAAAAAATAAACATTTATAAAAAAAAATAAAAAAGGGTGTTTGCCACATGGGGCCCTGGGGACCTCTGAGCCCTTTAATAAAAAAAAATATATATATATAAGAAATAAAAAGAAAAAAAAAGAGATAAAATATATATATATATATATATATATATATATATTAAAGAAATATATTAAAAAATATTTTTTTTATAAAAAAGGGGGTTTGTCATCCGGGACCCTGGGGAACTATGGGCCCCTGGGGACCCCCAGACCTCTAAAAAAAAAATTGGCCCTTTTAATAAAAAATAAAATTAAAATATATTAAAAAAAATATATATTTTTATTTAAAAATAAATAAAAAAAGGGGGGTTGCCATCTGGGGGCCTCCGGGCCCCTGGGGACCCCTAAAAAAAATGTCCCTTTAATACAAAATAAAAATATATTTAAGAAAAAAAATTTTTTAATTTAAAAATAAATAAAAAAAGGGGGGTTGCCATCTGGAGCCCTGGGGGCCTCCGGGCCCCTGGGGACCTCCGGACCCCTAAAAAAAATGTATTTTTTTTTCTTTTTCAAAGGGGGTTGCTTTGGGCCCCCAACAGTGACAGGGCCCTGGGCAGCTGTCCCATTTGCCCTGTGGTAAAGACGGCCCTGCTTATGGTGATGTGCACCGTTGGATCTCGGATACAGGTATTCACACGTCCAAATCATAATAACACGGGTATGTCGTGGATGGAGGATGGATGTTCCAATACAGTCAAATTGGATATGGGAGGAAGGACTTGGCGGGGAGAGTCCTTCCTTCATTCTCTCCTCTAAGGACTGACATAAAGCTTTCCTATATTTGCACAAATCCTCAGTTTCCTGCTATGCACAAGAAAATAGGGACACGGATTCAGGTAGATCGGCGCATTTTTAGGTGGGCGTAGCGCATCTCATATGTGCTACGCCGACGTAAAGCAGAGAGGCAAGCACCCAATTCACAATGCAAATGCTCCCAACGTTGCGCCGGCGTAACGTAAATTTGTCGGCGTAAGCCCGTCTAATTTAAAGTAGGTGGAAGGTGGGCGTGATCCATTTAAATGAACCGTGACCCCATGCAAATGATGGGCCGAACGAACGGGGCATGTGCCGTCCCATGGACGCTTCCCAGTGCGCATGCTCAGAATCACGTCGGAACGAACACCTAAGATACGTCGAATCACTGAACGTAACCTACGCCCAGCCCTAGTCACGTAGTACGACGTAAAATACAACGGCTGTTCCATCGTCCATACCTTTGCATGGGAAGCGCCTCCTATATGTGGAATAACTTTACGCTGGACGTACACCTCATGTAAACGGCGTATATTACTGCGACGGGCGCAAGTACGTTCGTGAATCGGCGTATCTCAGTCATTTGCATATTCGATGCGTAAATCAATGGGAGCGCCCCTTGCGGCCAGCGTAAATATGCGCTCAAGATACGCCGGCGTAAGCAAGTTACGTTGGTCGGAGGAAGCCTATTTTCAGGCGTATCTAGTTCTATGGGCACGGCGCATTGATACGACGGCGCACATTTACACTTACGCGGCATATCTGTAGATACGTCGGCGTAAGTTCTACGAGAATCCGGGCCGATGTGTTCATTATATCCTCTGAGAAATTGTGCAATTACCGCAGAACAGAATTGTAAAGGTTCAATCAACCCAAAACAGATATTTAGGTTAAAATTTGTCAATTTTGTTTGGGTGCAACGTCGTACAACAACGTCGTACAAATCTGCCGCCCTATGCTCAGGAAGCTTCTTCCAGCAGCAGGGGGGAACTACTAGCCTGTGAAAATCCTGAACAGACTAAGTAAAACAATCACTGATTCCTTGGTTACAGAAGGAGCCAGAAACTATATCTGCCTAGCATCTTACACTAGGAGAGTGCTAAACCCCCCCTCTAAAAATAGGCCCTGTCCTCATAGGCCAAGAAGCATGATGAAAATGCTCTTTTTCCCATGAGTAAAATATCCAATGAAAAAATAGAGGATGGACACAGGGGAAAATAACAGTGTAACAATAAGCATGTGGCATTCCACATAGTAAATATTCTTTAATAGAGGTATGATAACTTTGCACATTATATTCAGGAGACTTTCACCAAGTCAGATACAAAAAAAAAAATTTGGGCACAGAGGCCCAGATTCACGTAGAAGTGCGGCGGCATAACGTATCGTAGATACGTTACACCGCCGCAAGTTTTCATTGCAAGTGCCTGATTCACAAAGCACTTGCGAGAAAACTTCCGCCGCTGGCCTCCGGCGTAAGCCCGCGTAATTTAAAGGGGCGTGTGCCATTTAAATTAGGCGCGCTCCTGGGCCAGACCTACTGCGCATGCTCCCTTTTGAATTTCCTGCCGCGCTTTGTCAAATTTCTCTATTTTTCTATGTTTTTTGTAATAAATCTTTTATATCTAATTAATATTTGTTTGTATGAACTATTTGTTTGGGGTTTGATCAGGCTTATACACATTTTTGCTACCTGATACAGGAACCTCTTCTAAATCGCATCTTAAGTGGGATTATGATGCATATGACTTTTTATCTTTAATTAGTGTGTGCTCTACAATCTAATCTATATCTCTACTAATTTGCATACCCGACGCTGGTTTACGACACAAACTCCCCCCAGTGGCGGCCGCGGTATTGCATCCTAAGATCCGACAGTGTAAAACAATTACACCTGTCGGATCTAGGGGCTATCTATGCGTAACTGATTCTATGAATCAGTCGCATAGATACTATGAGAGATACGACGGATAGGCATGTGCAAAAGGGAAAATTTCGAAAAATCCGGTCGAATTCGAAAAATCCGGTCGAATTCAAAAAATCCGGTCGAATTCGAAAAATCCCGTCGAATTCGAAAAATCCGGTCGAATTTCGAAAAATCCGGTCGAATTCGAAAAATCCGGTCGAATTCGAAAATATTTCGTCCGTTTTCGCAATTCGTTCGTTTTCGACCGAATTTCGAAAAATCCGGTCAAATTCGAAAGTATTTCGACCAGATTCGACAACAAATAGTCTCTTTTCAAATATAATTTCGAAATTCGATCGGAATTAAGAAAAAAAAAAAAAAAAAAAAATTTGAATTCCAAATCGAAAACCCGCGGACGAAATTCGATCGGAATTCAAAAAAAAAAAAAAAAATTCGAATTCCGATCGAATTTCGTCCGCGGGTAAATTCATTAATATTGCAATTTGGGAATTCGTATGCATCCGAATGTCCGAATAATGAAAAATTCATCCGAATTTCGATTCGGAACGAAACGAAATGCACATGCCTAACGACGGAGTCCCGGCCAGCCGCCTGCCTGCCTATCTCCTGGTGGGATTAAACACATAATGTCCAAACACTGGCACGTCCTGAAGAGTGACAGTGTTTTGGGTGGTCTGCTACCGGATAGGCCGCAGGTTGTCTTTAGAGGTCTCCCTTCCTTGAGAGACAAAGTGGCCGGTAATATAATGAATCCTCCTAAAGTCCCCTCCATGTTTTTGGCAGGATTGACAGGATTTTACAAATGCGGTCGGTGTCAGAGCTGCAGCATCAATACCCGCACTAAAAAAAGGACAGTGGACTTCAGTTCCAGCTGTACAGGTAGAAGGTTTTCAATTAAGCCTTTTATCACGTGCTCTACAGTCAGAGTTATATATTTAATAATATGTCCATGTGGTCTACAATACGTAGGTAGGACTAAGCGCCCCCTCCATGTGCGGTTAAACGAGCATATCGCGAACATCAGAAGTGGCTTCACAGAACATTCTGTATCCAAGCACTACCTTACCGCTCATGATCGAAACCCCAGGGACACTGTATTCCTCGGGATTGACAAGTTCACTGCGCATTGGAGGGGCAGTGATCTAGTAAGGTCTATATCCAGGACGGAGATGTCCTGGATACACAAGATGAAGTGCTATACGCCTTTTGGATTGAATATTGAGGTGGATCTAAATTGTTTTTTAGACAACTCGTAATATATTAATGCCATACAGTACTGAAGGCCTCTTGGTACAATGGGGATTCTATCCTTGGCTCACCCCAGTCCGTTAAAGTTTGGTCATCCAGAACCCCTTTCATAAGGGTGACACATGGGAATGATTAGAGTCACCCTTACTTACATATTTCCATTGGGCCTTTTATTGAATAAATTCGATAATTTGTGTTGATTATGTATTTCTGATTGTGGATCATTATGCTTACAAGAGAAATGAAATATTTTACTGTTAACCTTTTATACTTCATTTAAATGTCTAATTTAGAATTTTGTACTATTGCTGCATGGTTTGTATTTTAACACAGTCTTGATTGAATGTTTACTGTACTAATCATGTATGCCATTATGTGGGCATGGGATTATGAGTGACTGGGGGCGGATCCGGTTGGTCACTTTTTCCATTTTTTGGGGTTTTACTATATTTAAGTTACATCGAGTTGGGGATCAATGCGCTGGTAGCATTGTATTGTGGCTGTATTTTTATGAGTAATATACATTTTAATATTGTTCCATCTCCCCACTGCCTTTGGGTTGTGCTGCTTAAGACTGCCCATTGAGTATCGCTGGTCCTTTTGAGAGTCCAGCAAGCTTTCCCTTTTGTTATTTTCCTTTTCCCTTACTAAGCCTGCCGTTTGCATCGATATGCACTGCGGGCATCCAGGAGTTAAGATGGAGACTGTGTGGCCTCTATTGGATCTGCCCCCGGGTTGGCTCCGCCCCTTTGTCTGTTTATTATGCGGTGAGTCAGGGCGTCTCCTTACCCCGTGAACACGTCCCTATCGTGACGAAACGTCGGGAGGAGACCCCTTGACGTCACCGCGTTTACACGTGTGAGGATGCGAATACTTCGGACGCACGCCCACACACAGACCGGCCGGCTGTGTTCTGTTCTACGAATTTTTATGTCCGCTTGATGCCTGTTTTAAAAGTTTGAAATGTAAGTAAGCAATTGGCTGCTTTATTTTCTAATAAATCTGCGCAGTATTACGCTATGTATCTTCCCTGGTGTTTTCCTTACATATCTATGGAGTTTGGAGTTTAACGCTGATTGCTATTGAATGGGGAGGTCCTTTATTAAGCTACCGTTATTGGAGGATTAATCAGCTGGGCTGCTGCTGTGGATGTGATTTCTTTTGCTGTTAACTTACTGAGTTGCGGTAAGAGTCAGTAATATCTGTGGTGGAGGTCTCCTGTTTGTCCAGATCACAGCGTGGATACAATCACTGACACCTGAGATTCCTTTCTTCACTACACCCTTGGACTGTTTCAAACCTCTCGGCTTGCTTCCATTCCATTGATTAATTGTGATATATCAATTTTAATACTGTGGAGATATTCATGTTATTTTGACAGTTACTTATATTCTGCATTTTACATTTACTGGTGTTTTGTTCGTATCACTTTTTAATAGCGCGACTCCTTATTTTACTATGCCTATCTCCTTGCCTTCCCTGGCAGAGTGATCTTCCTCCGCTCCCCACCCAGTAGTAGCCGGGGCCCGGAGAGTAAGACTTGACAGGCTGTGAGGCGGGCGGTGGTGGCGATGGGCAGAGAGTTGCTGATTGCCGCCATTACTACTAAAAACAAAATATGTCCCAGGATTTAATTTTAAAAATCTGGTCACCTTACTCCTACCACTAGCTAATAATAGATGGTTAGTGCATCAATGAACAATAATTTTAGTGAATTTAAAGTATTAACTGCAGTGCAAATCGTTTGTCACTATTCGCCTACAAAAGAACAGTGTTAGATCATCAGCATAGATGTAGCGCCTGTGTACTTTCTGTACAGGTGCTATGCTAAATTTAGAGGGGAATGAGAGAGTTACTTTGCTCTCATCCATGTTGATTTGTGTAAATTGGGTTTCTGCCAGGCTGGGTTGTTCTGTGGTTCCATTTTGTGTTCCAGAGATGCCGTTCCATCTCTGGATAGCAGGTGGCGCCAGAGGAGTCCAGGTCGGAGGCGCCTTTCTCCAGCAGCCAATCGGAGGAGTGTTTCCCTCACGGGGCATGTTGGGGGAGGGTATTTCTTGGGCAGACGCCATTTTTTGGGGTCTTCGCTCGTTCCTGGTTCCAGGTGCGGCACCCACCTTAAGGGTGTGCGCGCATCACGGGCCCCGGCGAGATGGCCTACCAGGCCGGGGCGCACGTGCTACGCGGAGTTTCCAGTTCTGGGCCCTCATGGCCCGGAGCAACTGAAGATGCAAAGGGGCCCCAGTGACTTACTGGGTCCCTACATTCCAAGAGGAAGATCCCAAGCGAGTTGTGCTGTTCGGTGGGGAGTCGATCTGAGGTGAGCCCGGAGGCAGGTGATCCAACAGGGCTTAGACAATCCATCGGGGATCGGGGTGGCCGGATACTGAGAAGTTCTATGCTGCAACTTGTCAGTCGGTGACCCCAAAACCAAGAAGTCTACCTGAGGGAGATTCAGGCAAATTATATTCGTGGAGGGGATTCGCTCTATTGTCTACGTTCCCGAGTAGAGGGCCTGTGGTAGAGGTTCCACTCCTAATTCTAATTCTATTAGAGCCAAGTCGGTGGCAGAGACTTGTTCCTTCTCAAAAAGTTCCGAGTAATACTCCGGCTGCCAGGTCGGTGTGAGAGGCCTGTCCAGGTACACTATACCCACTCCGGCTGGAGTGGCGACGTGAGTTAAAGTCCCATTGGAGGCAGGACTGCTTCCGTTATCCATAGCCTGAATCTGAAAATTCTCCTTTCATCAACCTTTCTCTATCTACCTTAAGTTAACGGCTTGCCATGTTGGGCAAGTAATAAAAGCACAGAAAACGACACCCTGCTGTTTGGACATTCCGTCATTGCTCATCATCCTCCCTAGACGCATCACAGAGGTAACATATCATGCCGTCCCAAATCTAACCAGCGGCTCCTGCGGGGGTAGCGCTACATAGATATTGCAGTTTAGGGTTGAAGCATTTCCACAGAGATGATCCTCCAACAATTCAACAACACATAGCAGTCTATAATCCTGAAAAATAATGTTTTAGAGTCCATAAATTAATTTTGCTACTGTGTTGCCACCTAGTGGCCAAAAAGTACTACAACACCCCCAGTGGGCAAAAATGTAAAGACAGAACCTGATCTGTAATGATCAGAGTGGGGTAGATTCAGAAAGCAATTACGCCTGCGTATCCATAGATACGCAGCGTAATTGCTAAGTAGCGCCGGCGTATCTACTTTCTGTATTAAGAAAGCTAGATACGCCGACTGTAGCCTAAGATACAACTGGCATAAGTCTCTTATGCCGTCGTATCTTAGGGTGCATTCTGACGCTGGCCGCTAGGTGGCGCACCCGTAGTTGTCAGCGTAGAGTATGCAAAATTGCATGCGTACGTCGTTTTCGCCGTAAGGCTGCTCCTGCTATTAGGAGGCGCAGCCAATGGTAAGTATGGACGTCGTTCCCGCGTCACGATTTTCAAAATTTGCGTTGTTTGCGTAACTCGTTCGTGAATGGCGCTGGACGCCATTTACGTTCACGTCGAAGCCAATGACGTCCTTGCGACATCATTTACCGCAATGCACGATGGGAAATTTTCCCGACGGAGCATGCGCAGTACGTTCGGCGCGGGAACGTAATTTACGGAGGCGTAGCGTAAAAACGATACGCTGCGCCGCCGTATCAGTGCGCGCCCCTACCTGAATCTGGGCCAATATTTGCAATAGATGCAATGATCTTGACACACCATCAGCTCCCAGAGCCCTGAAATAAAACATAGAGAAAAATTATCTAATCTTCACGAACTAACCGTATCAGTAACCTTGCCCAAAGAGAGCAAAATGTACTACTATGTCCTTTAGATTGCATATACACACACACATATATATATATATATATATATATACACACACACTATATTGTCAAAATTATTGGGACACCTGCCTTTATCCACCATAATCCCCCCCTCTACCAAATGATTCATAAAGACATGGATGAGCGAGTTTGGGGTGGAGGAACTTGACTGGCCTGCGCAGAGTCCTGCCCTCAACCCGATAGAACACCTTTGGGATGAATTAGAGCAGAGACTGAGAGCCAGGCCTTCTCGTCAAACATCCGTTCCTGAAGCGGACAGGGTAAGATGACCTTATTCTTTTCTTAAATGACCCTGCCCCTGCCCACTTGCTTCCTATAGTTTTGCATGTAGCAGCCTGGAGTTCAAGCAGGGTTGCTCCTCAAAATGTACTTGCCAGGAATAGTCATCTTGGCTAATTGTTAGAGATCAATTGATTTCTCCCTAAGTTTGGCCTTGTTGCACTTTTCTCTTCTACCGATAGGCGGCCGGGTACCTGGTAGACATGTGCACACTGAAATATTTTGTTTCGTAATTTCGTTTTCGTCCGAAAAATAAATTTATTTAGTTACTCCCGAAATTCCTTTTTATGTTTTTATTTTTTCGTTAAAAAAATGCATTCGTCCGAAAATCCAAATTAAGGTCAAATCTGTCATTGAAGGCTTATGGTGTCTGTCGAATGTTCTAAGAAGAAGAAGAAGAAGAAGAAGAAGAAAAAAAAAAAGTTTGACAGAATCTTAAAAAAAAATATTTGACTCTTAGGCCCCATACTCACGAGCAAACATGTCTGCTGAAACTGGTCCGCAGGCCAGTTTCAGCAGACATGTTTGGTCGTGTGTGGGCGCGAGCGGGCCGAATTCCAGCAAACATTTGCCCGCCGGGCCTTTTCCCAGCGGACAAATATTCCTGGACTTGTTTTAAAACAGTCCGCTGGAATCCTGCCCGCTCGGACATGTACGGTCGTCAGTACAGACCTACCGTACATGTCCAGGCGCCCGCCGTCCCTCGCATGCGTCGAATGACTTCGACGCATGCGTGGAAGCATTTTAAAGGCGGGCCGCCCACGTCGCCGCGTCATTGTCGCGGCGACACCGCGTCATCGACGCGGCGACACCGCGGACACGCCCCGCGTATTGTTTACGCGCGGACTTCTGTACGATGGTGTGTACAACCATCGTACAGAAGCCCTCTGGCAGACATGTATGGTGAAAACGGTCCGACGGACCGCTTTCACCATACATGTTTGGTCGTGAGTACCCGGCCTTAATGTCTCTCTATGTTGAATCTTTTCTCTCCATGTCGAATCTTTTCTCTTTATGTAGAATAATATTGGACTAGTAGAGTTAAGGTTAGGCACAGTTAAGGTTGAATCTGTCATTGAAAGCTTATGGTGTCTGTCGAATGTTTCTAAGAAGAAGAAAAAAAAAAGAAGACTCAACAGAATCTTTAAAAAAAAAAAAATTGACTCTTCATGTCTCTCTATGTCAAATGTTTTCTCTCTATGACGACTCTTCTTCATGTCTCTATAATGTCAAATCTTTTCTCTCTATGTTGAATCTTTTCTCTTTATGTAGAATAATATTGGACTAATAGAGTTAAGGTTAGGCAGCATTTGACCGCAACAAAAACAAAAAAAAAAACATTTGTTTATGTCGGATCTTTCGGTTTTCGTTTTCTGTGCTTTCGTTATCGTTTGTTAAAACGATAACGAAAATACCTGAAATCCGGACGAAAATGCATTCTGACGAAAACGAATGCACATGTCTAGTACCTGCTGGTACTATATACGAGAAGGGCAATGCAAGGTCAGAATATGGGTATATGGGGTATCTCAGCCAATAGGCAGGGGTTTTCTTGGATCCCTTGGCTTGCTGGGAGAACCTACAGTGCCTTGCGAAAGTATTCGGCCCCCTTGAACTTTGCGACCTTTTGCCACATTTCAGGCTTCAAACATAAAGATATAAAACTGTATTTTTTTTTTTTTTTGAAGAATCAACAACAAGTGGAACGAAATTTATTGGATATTTCAAACTTTTTTAACAAATAAAAAACTGAAAAATTGGGCGTGCAAAATTATTCTGCCCCCTTAAGTTAATACTTTGTAGCGCCACCTTTTGCTGCGATTACAGCTGTAAGTCGCTTGGGGTATGTCTCTATCAGTTTTGCACATCGAGAGACTGAAATGTTTGCCCATTCCTCCTTGCAAAACCACTCAAGCTCAGTGAGGTTGGATGGAAAGCCTTTGTGAACAGCAGTTTTCAGTTCTTTCCACAGATTCTCGATTGGATTCAGGTCTGGACTTTGACTTGGCCATCACCTGGATATGTTTATTTGTGAACCATTCTATTGTAGATTTTGCTTTATGTTTTGGATCATTGTCTTGTTGGAAGACAAATCTTCGTCCCAGTCTCAGGTCTTTTGCAGACACCATCAGGTTTTCTTCCAGAATGGTCCTGTATTTGCCTCCATCCACCTTCCCATCAATTTTAACCATCTTCCCTGTCCCTGCTGAAGAAAAGCAGGCCCAAACCATGATGCTGCCACCACCATGTTTCACAGTGGGGATGGTGTGTTCAGGGTGATGAACTGTGTTGCTTTTACGCCAAACATAACGTTTTGCATTGTTGCCAAAAAGTTTGATTTTGGTTTCATCTGACCAGAGCACCTTCTTCCACATGTTTGGTGTGTCTCCCAGGTGGCTTGTGGCAAACTTTAAACGACACTTTTTATGGATATCTTTAAGAAATGTCTTTCTTCTTGCCACTCTTCCATAAAGGCCAGATTTGTGCAGTATACGACTGATTGTTGTCCTATGGACAGAGTCTCCCACCTCAGCTGTAGATCTCTGCAGTTCATCCAGCGTGATCATGGGCCTCTTGGCTGCATCTCTGATCAGTCTTCTCCTTGTATGAGCTGAAAGTTCAGAGGGACGGCCAGGTCTTCGTAGATTTGCAGTGGTCTGATACTCCTTCCATTTCAATATTATCGCTTGCACAGTGCTCCTTGGGATGTTTAAAGCTTGGGAAATCTTTTTGTATCCAAATCCGGCTTTAAATTTCTCCACAACAGTATCTCGGACCTGCCTGGTGTGTTCCTTGTTCTTCATAATGCTCTCTGCGCTTTAAACGGACCTCTGAGACTATCACAGTGCAGGTGCATTTATACGGAGACTTGATTACACACAGGTGGATTCTATTTATCATCATTAGTCATTTAGGTCAACATTGGATCATTCAGAGATCCTCACTGAACTTCTGGAGAGAGTTTGCTGCACTGAAAGTAAAGGGGCTGAATAATTTTGCACGCCCAATTTTTCATTTTTTTATTTGTTAAAAAAGTTTGAAATATCCAATAAATTTCGTTCCACTTCATGATTGTGTCCCGCTTGTTGTTGATTCTTCAAAAAAAATTACAGTTTTATATCTTTATGTTTGAAGCCTGAAATGTGGCAAAAGGTCGCAAAGTTCAAGGGGGCCGCATACTTTCGCAAGGCACTGTATATATTTGGTTGGAGTCTGTGTTCTGTGCCACCTGGATGGCTGTCTGGGTGGATGTGTGTTGTACTGCCCAGGCTGCTAGTCCGGAGATTGGACCTATCCTGGGCACATCTGGCTGCTAGGCTCTCTGAGGGCCTATCGAGAAGCAAGAGAGCAGCGGAGGGTTGGGATTGCGGCTTGCAGTCCAACCAGAAGTGACGGTTCTGCCGGCCGGAGAACCTGTCGTGGTCGGAGGTAGAGGAGAAGCTGTAGCCACTAAGGGACTGACCACCGTATTACCAGGGACCACAGTGACTAACTGAAGCAACCAGGGATGATGAAGAACCAGGAAACTTCAGTGGGTACCAAGCCAGGGACCCTGCAGAGAGAGGCGGGGTGACGCTTGGGGGCGATACCACGTGAGGATTGAAGGAGCTCATGAAATTCAGTGTCAGTGAATCATCTAGTCTAGGGAGAGACTGGGAGCTCAGTGGGCTGAAGAACTACAAGGAGTGATTGTAGTGAAAGTGAAAGAACTGTTATGCTTGGTGTTAGGAACTGTTAAAGACTGTTGCCATAAGAGACAGCATTCCTGCACATGCCGATGTGGCGTCTTGCTGGATGCCTTTCCCTGCATGGCTGTCCTCCGGTTGAAGTTTCGAAATCTGCCAATTGTGGCCAACAATTGTGGTGCCCAGACCATTTTGATGAGGTTAATTCTCCCCACCACTGATAATGGCAGTTTACACCAGATAGTACATTTTTCACAGAAAATTAGATTAATTCCAGCCTGTCTGTACCTGCCTTGTCTCCAGTCCTTTGAAGCCCTCTCGAGCATCCATCCCATCTTCAGCTGCATCTGTTCCTCTGTTCTGTGGTGTTCCAGTACCAAGTCAGTTCCAGCTTCCTGCTAGCCGCTGCTCCTGGTCTTCTGCTGTACCGGTGTTCCTCCACAGCCCAATTCAGAGTTCCAGTCCAGCTCCACTGTCGGCGATCCTACCAGGCACTCGTGCGACTCTGCACTCCCGTGCCTCCTGTCTGTCTACCAGGGGCCTCAATAGTTCCCTTTGCCTCTGTGGATTCCTGTTTCCGACTAGGCTTGCCATTGGGCTTGTCTTCTGCCTGCCATCTGACCTGACCCCGGTTTGTCTAACATATCTTCTCTCTGCACTACTGTGTATGACCCCGGCTATCCTCCTGGCTACGCTTGCTCTGATCCCCAACTGGTACCTGACCTGACCTTGGCTTCGAACCAACTTCTCCCCTGTTCTCCGCTCTACTAAAGACCTGCTACTTCCCATGGGCACCACCTGCCAGCCAATATTAATTTTGGCAGCAAATTTGGATTTAGTTTTTAGCATTAGGACTAAAATGGCAATAATGTTTTAGTTGTTTTAGTCAAAACACCATTTCAGCGCATCAGCTGTATACTGGCCATTCCTCTGACAAGCATCCTAGTCAGACCATCCCTGCAAGCATACCATCAGGCGATGGGCCTAACTCATTCTGTTTCATTTTCAGTGGAGTCTAGAACTTAGACACAAGGAAAGCCCTCTCTCCATTGGCCTCAAGCACCAGGTATGTGATAAGTGGACGTGAGGTTTACATATTGTCTTTGCTAGGGTGACATTTATCTTCTTTTTTATTTTAAATAAATATAGTCGCTTTAAAAAAGAGTTTGTTTCTGTAAAATCCACATATCTCCAGTGGGACAAATTTTACATTAGTGGCTTATCTCTCTCTGTTGGTCCGTTACGTTCTTATACATAAAATTGTTTTCTTTTACCAGTCTTCAACACTCAAAAAAACATAACTCCCGTAGAATGTGGCAGGTTTAGCAGCTATCATCACTTAGTGGAAATTGGCAAGAACCCTAGGAGAAGATTTATATGAGGAGCAAAAACAGTTCTCAGCATAAACCTGTTAACTGATAGGGGACACTTGTCCAAACACGACGATCTGCCAATATGTCCAGTGAAAGGTTTGCTATCTCTGGATCCCTCTGCCCAGCCATAATCCTACAAGTTTTATGGGATGGCTAGAGCCTATGGGGTTGAGTGGATTGCAGAAGGTACAAATATAATAGGATAATTATATACTCTCCCTGTTACATAACCAAAAGATGCTTAAAATATAACAAACAGCTACACAGATAAGTATTAGGGTCTGTGTCAACAGACATTGAGTTTGTGTTGAAGGCATTAGTTGGAAACATGTCTGAAATCATTCAGAATTCACGGACAAGTGCATTTGACCTTCCTCTGACCTGCTACAAGTGGGTTTTGCATTCCCATTGACTTGTGTAGCACCCTCTTACTTTCAGTATGGGCACTACGCTAAAGTTAGTGGGGAATGGGAGAGTTATTTTGCTCCCATTCACAATTTGCTAAATTGGGACTTCTGTCATTCCAGAAATGTCCACTGGGTCAGTCTGTACTCCAGGGATGCAGTACCATCCCTGGCCAGCAGTTGGCGCCAGAGGGTTTCTGGCAGAGCAAGTTTTCCCTCGCTGGGCATGGTGGGGGAGAGTATATCTGTGACAGGTGTCATGTGCTAATCAATCTTCACTGGGTCCCAGTTCCAGGTGCGGCATCCACCTTCAGGGTGCGCGCATCCATGGATCCCGCCGGCGCGGCCCACCTGGCCAATGTTGCAGGCCACACAAACCCTCACCCGGAGGTGAAAAGGGACTCCAGTGACTTACTGGGTCCCCAGTTCTATTGAGAGGATCCCAGGCTGGGTGCCGTTCGATTGGGGGGGTTGGCTTGAGGGGAACCCAGAGGCAGGTTGTCCAACAGGGCTTGAATGAACCAATCGGGGATCTGGTGACCGGAATGCTGACAGGTACGCTTCACTGTCACCCGGTGACCTATGCTAAAATCTACTGGGAGGATTCGCTCCATTCACCTATTTAGCTCGCTTAAAGTACTAGGTCTGTGGCAGAGGCCCTAGAGCCAGGTCTGTGAGAGAGACCTGTTCCTCCCAGAAATCTAAAGTGACGCTTCGGCTGCCAGGCTCATGATAGGGGTCTATCCGGGGTCACTTCACCTACTCTGGCTAGAGTGGCGACGAATAATAATTTGGTACTACTAAGAGCAAGACTGCTCAATTAATATCTAGGCCTGATACTTCAAAGTTCTCCCTTTCCTTCATCAACCTTTCCTTCCTATTTGATGTTGATGTTGGCCATGTTGGCCTAGAAATAAAGCATTGGAAAACCTTTATTCACTGTCTGGACCTTTGCTCACTGCTTTGTCCTCCAATTGTACCTCTAGACCATATCAAGGTAACTTAATATGCCGATCCCAATAACAAATCAGCGGCTCCTGCGGGGGTAGCGCTACACTTGTATGGGAATGCAAAACCCCTTTGAAGTGAACAAAAGCCAGCTGACACAGGCCGGCCTTAGCATAGCTTGACATGCCTGTGCTCATTACTCTAGACTTAAAGCGGAGTTCCACCCATATAAAAGTCAGCTGCTACAAAAAGTGTAGCTGCTGACTTTTATTAATCGGACACTTACCTGTCCCAGGTTCCAGCACTGCGGGTGTACGAAGCCCCGCTCGTTTCCCCCTCCTCTCTGCGGCGCTGGCATCGTGACTGTGGCTTCACAGCCATACATGCATTACGTATGCGTGAGCCACGCTTCTCAACGTGATTGGTCGGGCAATCATCTGGGACCTGTGATGTGTCCCAGATGATTGCCGATGTTCTTTTTAGATATGGTGACCCATCAGAATTGGTAACGGAAGTGACATTACGTCGCCACCATCTTGCTACACCTCACACTCCTCCATAGTAATGATACACCGAGAAGGGGGTAAGCAGACATCTTGTTACACCCACCGGAGTTTTGCATTTCACATTGCTGCTGCAGCCATCCTTCAGTGGCCAGCTCATCAGACTACAAGCAAGCACCTGGCCAACTGTGCTTCTGTGGGCACCGCGCTCCCTGTCCCCAACTCCAGGGTCGCACTGCACTCAGCCGCAAGGGGAGCCCTCTTGGCATCTTGATCTCCATACTCGTTCCTGACAGAGGGGGGGTAATCTGCCTTCCAGTGCCGCGGTGCCCCAGGAGGAAGTGGGAGCTGGAACCCTCTAAAAATAGTTTTTCTGCCCCCCCCAAAAAAAGGACATGTCAGGGGGTCACCTGCTCTTGAAGCGGAAGTTACATTTTTGGGTGGAACTCCGCTTTAACACCACCAAATTCTATAACTCCCCCTACAGTTCACTTCCCTATCCTATTATATCCTGTACCTAACATGCCAAACACTCATAATGCCTCCTCCGTACTTTCCTATCACATCAACTCTTTTAGACCGCTACAACTGTCATAGTATTTCTTCTGCAGAGAAAGTGTCCTCACCAACAGGACATCAACACATCTAATCAGTAGACGCATACTAGGTGTTTCAACACTTTGACTGAAACTGGCCAATTAGAGTGCTGGAGAGAACAGTATAAATCATATCACCACCAGAAACTGCATGTGTGATTTGCTCTTAAAATTTGTCACACCCGTGCTTAAGGTGATGATGATGGTGAGGAGGTTTTGATATGGCTAGGAAGACTCTAAGGCAAGGGTAGGCAACCTGAGGCCCTCCAGCTGTTGCAGAGCTACAAGTCCCATCATGCCTCTGGGAGTAATTGGAACTGCCAGCCTTGCAATGCCTCATGGGAAATGTAGTAGCACAACAACAGCTGGAGGTCCCTAGGTTGCCTACCCCTGCTCTAATGCAACCTCAGAAGCAGGCAAACCATTTGCAAAGGCAACCATAGTTAACTCCAGTACTACACCACATCAAGAAATATTTAGCTGGATTCAGGTACACGTGCCTAACGTTAGGCAGGCGTAGCGTATCTCATATACGCTACGCGGCCGTAAGTTAGAGAGGCAAGTGCTGTATTCACAAAGCACTTGCATCCTAAGTTACGGCTGCGTAGCGTAAATGTGCCGGCCTAAGCGCGCCTAATTCAAATTGTGAAGAGGTGGGCGTGTTTTATGCTAGTGAATCGTGACCCGACGTGATTGACGTTTTGAACGAACGGCGCATGCGCCGTCCGTGGACATATGCCAGTGCGCATGCTCCAAATTACGCCGCAAAGACCTATTGGTTTCGACGTGAACGTAAATTACGCCCAGCCCCATTCACGGACGACTTACGCAAACGACGTTATAATTTAAAAATTTTACGCGGTTCCGACGTCCATACTTAACATTGGCTGCGGCATCTTTTTGGTGGAATATCTTTAGGCCTGAAAACACCTTACGTAAACGGTGTATCTTTACTGCGACGGGCAAGCGTATGTTCGTGAATAGGCGTATCTCGCTGATTTACACATTCTAGGCGTAAATCAGCGTACACACCCCTAGCGGCCGGCGTAAATAGACAGCTAAGATACGACGGTGCCGGCGGTCGTATCTTAGCTAGATTTAAGTGTATCTATCTCAATTTGAGAATACACTTAAATATACGACGGCGCAGATTCAGAGTAACGACGGCGTATCTACTGATACGCCGGGGTAACTCTACCTGAATCTGGCTAATAATTTCTTAGCAGTGCTCCTGAGGGCTCATTCACAATGCATCTCAAAGAAGCTTCTCCTACAGGCTTTTGAGCTTTTTTGAGCTCTAATTTTTCTGCCTGGAAACTCCCCTCCATGTTAGACAATTTGTCCATGTACACTATGGCTTTTTCAGGAGTTTACAGGCATATGATCTTACAGGCAAAGATAAAAAACTCACCAAATTTGCATTTTTAAAAAGGGGCTTTCGAGCAGATGCCCAAAAATGTGCAAAGGCATAAATAGTTCAAAGAAGCTTGAAAACACACGCAAAAATAAATAGGAAATATGAGCCGAGGGGAAGATTTGAAAAAAAAAAATGCTTATGCTCAAAAAATCTCAAAGAAGCTCAAAAAAAATGTGCAAAAGAACACAAAAAAGCTCAAGTTTCTTCAAACTGAAAAAAAAAATGAAAAATGCCTGTAAAAGCAGCCCTAACAATAACTATAGAAAATATGAAGATATTGCAGTATTAAAATATATTTCTAGACGTTTTGTTTTCATTTTGGTTGGAGTAGGTGATGACTGAAACCCCTGTTGGGGAGACTTCCCTTCCTGTATCAGAGTCACAACAGGAAGTGGGAGGAAATCTCTCAAAATAAAGGGAAATGCCCTCTAGGATAGCTGTTGCCACAGCAGGTGTCCCCGAGGGAAGATTTGCTCTCACCTTCTGTTCTGGACAGCTGTAAATTCTGAGGTTTTCCATTACTTTCTGTCCCAGTGATAATGGTGACCAATACTGATAAAGAGGAGAATCTCCCCTGTGGGGACACATAAAGCAAATAAAGTCTGCCAGGAGTTCAAATTTAATATTGCTTGCCAAGTTTGACAGGTGTAACTCACTCATTCAGATCAACTGGACAATGTGACAACTGTTCACAGTTGTGGCATGGTAATTCAGCTTAAAATCATTATTCACAACCAAAAAAGGTAAAAATAAAAATATTAATAAAATAAAAAACAGCCTCCAACAGAAGGTTATAGGTTCACTCAGCTTACCCACTACATACGGACTTTGGCCCGTAAGGGCGACTTATCTACTTCTACACCCATGGAACAATTATGTAGACAGTACGACAAGATTAAAGGCCACATATCAGTTGTATATTCCATATTGTCGTATGTAGCGGCTAAGTTGAGCTATAAGGTCCAGTGGGAAACCGATTTGCAGGAAACCATTGAACTAGAAGACTGGTGTGAAATGGCAGAGATGGCTTCCCGATCCCTCATCAATACTTCTATAATAGAAGCCAATTATAAGGTTTTGCTCCATTGGTACATGGTGCCAGCTAGGCTGGCAACTTTCGTACCAGGAGCTACTCCGTACTGCTTTAGGGGATGTGGTCAGCTTGGTACTATTTATCACATCTGGTGGACATGCCCCAAGGTGAGGAGGTTCTGGATCAGGGTGTACAACTTTATTTACTCCCTCACCCGGATAAACCTGCCCAAGTCGGCGAAGCAGGCGCTGTTGGGAAGTGGGGGGGTTGAGGCCCCTAAATCTGGCAGGCGACTACTGACATTTATTTTTATTTCGGCCAAGATCACCATTGCCAGAAACTGGAGGTCAGCTGCTCTCCCATTTGAACAGCTTAAGGGCAAATTATCCTGGCTGATGTTAAATGAGAGGTTGTCGGCCCTAACACAAGATAAAATGAAATTTTTTCATCAGGTGTGGGATCCTTGGATTGGTTACCTCACTAATGATACCAGTGTGCGTGGGACTTAGTTATAATTTTTTAGTTCTATAGCTTGGAAATGCCGATCCGTGGTTCCTCCTCCCCCTTCACTTCTTACTTTTCTCTTCTTTTTCTCTTTCCTTTCTAATTCTTTCCTTTATATCTTATTTTCTTTCTTGGACTTCTCTGTCCTTATTGCCTTTGTATATTGTTATTAACATGACCGGATTCAGCCCATGCAGGGTTTGCTGGGCTTTGACGTCCTCTTTCCTGCCTTCTACGCATTGTGCGATCATTGTCGGTCAACGATCGACCCGAAGTTGAGGGAAAGAATTGTTTGTTGCTAGTCTATGTGATCTCTATTAGATTATGTATTCTATTTTTGTTTTTCTTTTACCAATGTTTTCATGATATTCCAACTAGGAGTTTTAGACGTCAGGGCCCTTGATATTGAAATCTCATTTGCTATTATGATTGTACAATGACTAGATACGCTTCTTGTCTGTTAATATCATTTCATCTTTTCTAATAAAAACATTGGAACATAAAATAAAAAACAGACATTCAGGAGGCAACAGGATAGCCTTGTGAACACCTGCAAGCATTCGCATTTCTTAGCCTAACGTAGCCCAACAAGGGTTCCAACCAGTGGTGGCTGGTTCTCAAAATATTTGGGGGGGCGCAAACAAACTGAATTTTTTTTTATTGCAGCCACTGTGCCCATCAAACGCAGCCACTGTGCCCATTAAGGATAGCCACTGTGCCCATCAAATGCAGTCACTGATCCCGGTAAATTGCCACCACTGTGCCATCAAACGCAGCTACTGTAACCATCAATTGTTACCAGTGTGCCTATCAATTGCTGCCAGTGTGCCCATCAATTACTGCCAGTGTGCCCCATCAATTGCTGCCAGTGTGCCCCATCAATTACTGCCAGTGTGCCCCATCAATTGCTGCCAGTGTGTGCCCATCAGTTGCTGCCAGTGTGCCCCATCAATTGCTACCAAAGTGCCCCATCAATTGCTGCCAGTGTGCCCCACCATTTACTGCCAGTGTGTCCTATCAATTGCTGCCAGTGTGTGCCCATCAATTGCTGCCAGTGTGTGCCCATCAATTGCTGCCAGTGTGCCCCATCAATTGCTACCAAGGTGCCCCATCAATTGCTGCCAGTGTGCCCATCAATTGCTGCCAGTTTGCCCCATCAATTGCTACCAGTGTGTCCCCCGCCCGGCACTTACCTGTCTCGGGTCATGGCGCTGTCCTCCACGCTTCCTCCAAGTCCTCTATGTCTTCTCCCATTTTCTGCTATGATTGGACGCCTGATAGGCGTCTAATCACAGCGCTTGTCGCCTTAAGCAAATCAGGATTGTTATAAGCAATCAAGATCAGTACAAATAAAAACATTAAGGCCCCTTTTCAGATTCCAGTGAGGATCCGTACATGTCTTATCCGCTTGTTCAGCGGGAATCGCTCCGTTGATCCCCGCTGAGCCGGCAGATGACAGGGCGGTCCCCGTACACTGTGCAGGGACCGCCCTTTTAGATCTCCGCTCTCCCCTATGGGGGGATCAGATGAACATGGACCGTCTGTCCATGTTCACCTGATCCGCTCTGCAGACAGATGGAAAAATAGGATTTTCCTCCATCTGCAGAATCTGAGCATTGCGGACACCGATGAGATCGGGTGTCAGCGGATGTTCATCCACTGACACCCGCTATCTCATAGGGATTAATGTATGTCCCCTTTTCATCCTTAAACGGATGGATAAAAAAGCAGACATACAGTACGCATGTGTGAAAGGGGCCTAACACAGTAGGCACCAGTCATAGATATAATATGAAAATGGTCTAGCAATACTCGTTCAGCACTCTGATAGCCAGAGGTGTATGAATCGTGAAACAGAAAAAGATATGTTTGAATCGGGCATCCTGCAATAGCAAAAAAAAAAAAAAAACATGGGCATCTGAAAGCCAGGGGATCTCATCCACAGCAGGGTGTGATCAAACACGTTTATTCATTTCAAGAGAATAATACATCCAACTAGACCAGATGTCCCTGAACTGCTCTTCTCTATCACTGGTAACGTGAACCCATCTCTCTGCCTCCACTTTAACTTTTTTATTATACTAGCTGTTGTGTTTGTGGCACATGGTGGGTTAACATTCTTTATTTTTAAATAGATGTGGTCATTTTAGATGACCCAAAAATTTTAGCATATGGATTTCTGAAATACATATATTAACTAGGTTGCTTCAAAGGGACAACTGGTAAAGAAAAAAACGGGACTTTAAAGGTGCCAAAATAATAAACAACTAAATATATACTATATTTTATTAAATAGCAGTTTCTTTAAAATGACAGTCAATGTTCAAAAAGCATATAATGCATACAACAAGGCAGCCACTTCTTACATTACATGTTTCGCTCACAAGAGCTTCCTCAAGAGCTTTTGAAAGTACTGAGGAAGCTCTTGTGTGAGAAACATGTAGTTGATACTACAAAAAAAACAATTGTAAATAGTTATACTTATTTTGTGACAATAATGTCAGGAAAAGTTGCATGACAAATCATGAAACATAATTACAAACATTTAAAAAAATTATGAGCTGAGAATGTATGCCTACCAGAATTGAATTAATCGAATAGTTCCGGTTCCTACTGGAGCTTAGGTTATAGGGGCATATATGCAACTATAAAAAAGATAGGAGTCGCGCTAAATAATTCACTCTTAAGTGTCATACACACAATGTGAATAAGTGAGCAAATGTAGTGCTTCAAATAGTCCAATAATAACAAAGAAAGATGAGGACAATTAATGCAGGTACAGAGTCCATAAGAGCACCAACAGGAAACAATGGATCCCAAGTGTGAATTGAATTCATCAATGAGTGATTGACATACAGGAGACCTCCACCAACGAGTAACACAGACCCTTACCAGAGTCTCAGATCTCTATAAGATCAAAACCAGCATAACTGTGCAGACAACCACTGTCACGATAGAGATGTATACGATCCACCATCCAATAGCATTACAGTGAATATAGAGTCAGTCCCCCAGTATGACCACCAGATAGATCGCCTTGGAACATAGAAAAAAATCAGGAACAGCCCATAGCGTAAAACCGTTTAAAAGATTTAATGGGTAAAAGTAGAATGTACACTTACAGCATAGTAGACATGTACAGGCAATGGATAAAAAACAGCCGGCCGGCCTGTTGGAGCGTGTGCCCGTATCCTACGGGTCCTCACACGTGTAACGCGGTGACGTCAGAGCGCCGCCTCCTGACGTTTCGTCACAAAAGGGACTTGATCTATAGGGAGAGGGCAATAGTCTGAAATACATAGAATCAACATATGAATTTTATCTGTATGACCATAATTGATCAAGTTTGATCTATAGGGATAATTGAGAATTGTCTTCAGGTAAAGCAAATTTACATTGTTCAAGGTTAAAATACAAAACCAATATATTCCTTAATCCCCAGAAGAGAGGATTCAAGACAACCTAACCCTTACCTTAAAGTAGTTGTAAAGGCAGAAGGCTTTTTTTTATTTTAATGCATTCTAACAACTTTAATAAATAGGCTTGGTCCAGAAGTGTTAAGGAACAGCGTAAATCAGAGGCCTGTTCATGAGTAGGAACACAAAATGGCTGCATCCACTATGCACAGTGACAGGTACACTTTAATATTTTCTAATAACTTGCATATGATTCCTAGTGACATTTAGTGACACCAGTGCATAGCTTGTTAGTAATCCTAACTGACAAGTTTCACATGTAAGCGATAGGACTAAAGAGCAGAGAGATTCTTTTGAGTATTTCTCTCATAGCTCATATTAGTTGTTGGACTACAGTGAGTTTGCAAAAGTTTTGAAATATTTCGTGCGGAGCTAGGCAATGCGTAATCTTGCGATGGTGTTCATATCCAAGCAGATTTTTTTTTTTAAATCTATATATATATATTTTTTTTTTTAGTATTTAAAACAGAAAACTAAATAGATTTTAAAAAAAAAGGTTTATTTACAAATTGCATTAAAACACACGACTTGGCAAAAAGAATAAAAACACATATTCAGCACACTTCTCCAATACATGCACATTTCCCCATGTGTTTTTTTTTTGTTTTGTTTTTTTCACTTTAAGCCCTGGTTCACACTGGGCTGCGGGAGTGAGGCAATGCAAGTTCAGCTGAACTCGCACGATTTCACTCCCGCCGGCAGTCCCGATTTCGGCCGCGATTTAAGAGACATCTGTGCAGGTTTCTGCACAGATGTCAATGTAAATCACGGCCCGAAATCGCAAAAAGTAGTACAGGAACTACTTTTTGAAATTGGTGCAGCGCTGCAGATGCGGCGTCGCACCGATTAGGACAGTGTCATTGCCGACAATTGCCGGCAAATGCCGCCGATTTGAGATGCGATTTCACCTGTGAAATCGCATCTCAAATCGAAGGAAATCGTACCCAGTGTGAATCTGGGCTAAATGCTTTACAGTCAGATTTATACTGTTTTGAGATGGTAAAACACACTCGTTATTACATTGGGGTTTGAAACCACACACCATATACAAATTTAAGCTGAAGTTTAGCTTAAAAAAAAAAATCTTAATTGTACTAACTCCCTGTCCCTTCTATCTCCAAACTTTCTGCAATACAATAGAGAAAGTGTTTTTTAAGTCATAATGTTTTTTACTATGCATTATGGTAAAAACATTTCAGTTATTGTTAATTAAAATGATACTAAAGTCAATTTATTTTTTTTTGTTAAAAATAACAAACATGTTATACTTACCTTCTCTGTGCAGTAGATTTGCACACAGAAGCCCAGATCCTTCTCTCCCCTAGTTCCCTCTTCGGTGCTCCTGACTCTTCCCTCCTGTTGCATGGCCCCACAGCAAGCAGCATGCTATGGGGGCACCCGAGCCGAAGTTCCCTGTGTCCATTCAGACATGAAGCCGCGGCCTGGCCTCGTGCCCTTTCTCTCCTCATTGGCTCACTGACTGATTGACAGCAGTGAGAAACAATGGCACCGTGCTGCTGTCTCAGCCAATGAGGAGGGAAATTCCAAACAGCCGAGTCTCTCGTGCAACATCGCTGGATCAAGATGGACTTTAGGTAAGTATTAGGGGGGCTGCTACACACAGAAGGCTATTTATTTTTTATCCTAATGCATAGAATGCATTAAGATAATAAACCTTCTGCCTTTAATCACTTTAATTGTACTATTTTCACTTTTGTAATTTTTTTTTTTAAATCAAGTAATTTATTTTTATTTTTTTTATTTTGTTATTACTCTTTATATACATAGTAAAAAAGAAAAAAAATGAACAATTTCCCTTTTACATTATATAATAGAAAATACAAAGGATCTTAGTACAAGCTAATAGTATACCAATTATATATTCCAGCAGGATAGAAATAGTCAAAAAAAAAAAGAAGGAAAAGGAAAAAAAGACCAATAACTCAACAACATTAAACATCTAACAAGACAAAACAACAATAAACATACACTTCTATATATCATTAATTTCAGTATTTACTTCTAAATCTATTACAGGTCTTGTCTCCTACCCCCGTTCCTCCATTCCCCCCTCCTCTCCCAACTCCCTACTCGTATCATCATATAACATATTGCCCGGATCAAGCCAATAGGACCATATACCATTACATTTATACAGAGCTCCCCTATGTTTATATGCCAGTTTTTCTCTTTTTAATATAAAGTTGACCTTATTACACCATTGTTTGTGGGTTGGTGGTGCTATATCAATCCATTTCTGTATGTAATTAAAATATATGTAATATATCTGTTATAATATTGGATTTTATTAGTACAATAATGTATTGTCTGTATTATTCATCAGTTATAACATTACAAAGACTGAAAAACAAAGTGGATCCTGAGGAAGCCCATACTGGGCGAAACGCATTGATCCAACAATCCCTCATTGTTGCTTGACTTATTCATGTCTCTATTATGTGCTTAGAGTGTTGACTATATGTTTTTAGATTTAAACTTTTATATTGTGTAAAATAAACATTACCCTTTTATCAACACAATTCATGTTGTTATTGGTTAAATTGTTAGGCATATAAAAATACCCCTTTTCCCTATTTTTTTCGGACATGCTGCATTTTTTGAAAAACGTTTTTCGGGTTGTAAAAAATGATCGTGTGTGGGCTAAAACGACGTTAAAAACCTGCGCATGCTCAGAAGCAAGTTATGAGACGGGAGCGCTCGTTGGTAAAACTACCGTTCGTAATGGAGTAAGCACATTCATCACGCTGTAACAGACAGAAAAGCGCGAATCGTCTTTTACTAACAGGAAATCGGCTAAAGCAGCCCAAAGGGTGGCGTCATGGAACTTCCCCTTTATAGTGCCGTCGTACGTGTTGTACGTCACCATGCTTTGCTAGAGCATTTTTTAAAAATGATTGTGTGTAGGCAACGTCGTCTTAATGATGAACTTGGAAAAAACAACGTTTTTTCGAGATGCTGAAAAAATCCCCTTTTACATCTTTACTTTATCCGACCCTGAAGGTAGATATTTATTCGTACAGGGATTTTTGGACGACCCTATGTAACCTTTATTACCTATTATGCCCCTAATACTAAACAAGTGGCCTTTTTCTCATGTCTTCTACTCCAAATTCCACATCGGTACAAAAGAAAATTAATTGGTATATGTATAATGAAAAACTTGCTGCTATCTGTTATGATGATTTGCACAAGTTTGAGAAAACATGGTCCCCTTGCATTATATCCTTCTTCCCTCAAAATTTTGATAGATCCCTTTTTACACCTATGATATACCCTTAAAAACTCTTGTACATTTGCTGATAAATTTTGTTTTCACGTTAATATTTTACTCCCATTTTTAACTGTTATTTTATTTATGTATATTTTAAAATGATATTTTTGTATGAATTTGTATACTTTGTAATAATTTCCATTCTTAAAGCTTAATTAAAATATTTATGAAAAAAATTAAATAATGAACCATAATGATATTTTTTGTATGAATTTGTATACTTTGTAATAATTTCCATTCTAAAACTTAATTAAAATATTTATGAAAAAAAATAAAATAATGAACCTTACCCTGATGTTTTTGCTTTGTATGTCGTAAAATGAGCCCTTTATTTAAAAAAATAAATAAAGGCTTTTTATTACTGCACACATGATTAGCAAATATTATTCAGTGTTTGATTATTTAATTAAATTCATTAATAAATATTCCTAAATTAATATAAAAAAAATGAATCCTTCTAAAATCATCACAGAGATGTATTTTTTCAAAATTTCACTTTATTTCTGAAAATCGAAAAGAGAGGTCGGAGTTAACAATCCCCGGACATTTTGTCTTTATCAAAAGTGAAATAAGATGCGTATTTTGAAATGGATAAAGCGTGAAGCTAGCACAGTGAGATATTTCTCTGTCCAGAAGATGGAGTCTGGGCTCCAGAAACTACACCTCCCAGAATTCTTAGCTGATGCTTTGGCTCGCTGTATCAGTAGCGATGGCGAGCATGTTTTGTCTCCAAAGCAAATGTGTGATGGAGGAAGCAGGCTCGGCGCAGGTAATAGAAGACTAGGAATGCAATCCTGGACTGTATGTTATGGAAAATAGAAGTTCCCCATTAGTAGAATAAAACTGTACTAGCAGAGCTGTACTTTTTAAATCAGTTTCTAAATAATAATTATCATTTCAATGTCAAATAGTAATAATAATATTAATATGAAACATGTAAGATTTATATACTATCTTATTTATTAGTATTATCAACTATGAGAATTATTAGATTAGATATTATTAATAAGAGATTAAGAGTAAGAGATCAATAATATAGATTAATAACAATAGATATTATTATTATTATTATTATATAATAATCTATTAACAGATAATAGGTTATAATAAATAATATATATACATATATAGATAGATAGATAGATAGATAGATAGATAGATAGATAGATAGATAGATAGATAGATAGATAGATAGACAGACAGTACAGACCAAAAGTTTGGACACACCTTCTCATTCAAAGAGTTTTCTTTATTTTCATGACTATGAAAATTGTAGATTCACACTGAAGGCATCAAAACTATGAATTAACACATGTGGAATTATACATAACAAAAAAGTGTGAAACAACTGAAAATATGTTTCATATTCTAGGCTCCTCAAAGTAGCCACCTTTTGCAGCAGACACATCTCTAGAACTGGTAAGAGGAGACTGTGTGAATCAGGCCTTCATGGTAGAATATCTGCTAGGAAACCACTGCTAAAGAAAGGCAACAAGCAGAAGAGACTTGTTTGGGGTAAAGAACACAAGGAATGGACATTAGACAAGTGGAAATCTGTGCTTTGGTCTGATGAGTCCAAACTTGAGATCTTTGGTTCCAACCCCCGTGTCTTTGTGCGACGCAGAAAAGGTGAACGGATGGACTCTACATGCCTGGTTCCCACCGTGAAGCATGGAGGAGGAGGTGTGATGGTGTGGGGGTGCTGTGCTGGTAACACTGTTGGGGATTTATTCAAAATTGAAGGCATACTGAACCAGCATGGCTACCACAGCATCTTGCAGCGGCATGCTATTCCATCCGGTTTGCGTTTAGTTGGACCATCATTTATTTTTCAACAGGACAATGACCCCAAACACACCTCCAGGCTGTGTAAGGGCTATTTGACCAAGAAGGAGAGTAATGGGGTGCTGTGCCAGGTGACTACCTCTTGAAGCTCATCAAGAGAATGCCAAGAGTGTGCCAAGCAGTAATCAAAGCAAAAGGTGGCTACTTTGAAGAACCTAGAATATGAAATATATTTTCAGTTGTTTCACACTTTTTTGTTATGTATAATTCCACATGTGTTACTTCATAGTTTTGATGCCTTCAGTGTGAATCTACAATTTTCATAGTCATGAAAATAAAGAAAACTCTTTGAATGAGAAGGTGTGTCCAAACTTTTGGTCTGTACTGTGTATATATATATATATATACATACAATATCTCAAAAAGTGAGTACACCCCTCACATTTTTGTAAACAGTTTATTCTATCTTTTCATGTGACAACACTGAAGAAATTACATGTTGCTACAATGTCAAGTAGTGAGTGTACAGTTTGTTTCACACATATATGTCCATGTACGGACTCCACTTTTCTCAGCAGGGATCGCTCCGTCGAAGAATCGTCTGACCTCCGCTTTAACAAGTCATTTGTTAAACTTGCAGCTCAATTGCCTGCAATCTGGATTTAGGTCTCCGTACAAGACTGCTATAACCTGACTGTGTCTTGTCATGTTTGGCGGTTTAATCACCGTGGCCCGGATTCACAGAGAGCGGGCGCACATTACGCCGCCGTAGCGCAAATAAGATACGCTATGCCGACGCAGAGCAGAGAGGCAAGCACGGAATTCACAAAGCCAGTGCTCCCAAAACGGCGCTGGGTTTCTAAGGCATAAGCCGGCGTAGGTGGAAGTGGGCGTGAGCCATGCAAATGAGGCGTGACCCCATGCAAATGATGGGCCGAGCGCCAGACAGATACATATAACGAATTGCGCATGCGACCCGGGACGTAGACGCATCCCCGTGCGCATGCTCACATCCACGTCGGAACAACTGCCTAAGATACGACGGATCACTGTGTACGTCATTAACGTAACCTACGCCCAGCCAGACCAACGTCCTACGTTAAATATGTAAAATACGCCAGCTTGTGTTCCCTGGTGCAGCCCCTGCTGCTGAGTTACACCTCCTTTATGGGGTATAACTTTATGCCGGACGTATAACTTACGCGCACTACGTCGGGCGCGCGTACGTTCGTGAATCGGCGTATTTTCCTCATTTGCATATTTGAATGGCTGATCAATGGGAGCATAAATATGCGCCCAGCGTAAATGTGCAACCACCCTACGCCGGCGTAAGTAAGTTACATCGGCAGACTGAAGCCTTTTTTTAGGCGCATCTTGGTTTGTGGGTCCGGCGCACAGATACGACAGCGCACATTTGCACTTACGTCGACGTATCTGGAGATACGTCGGCGCAAGTGCTTTGTGAATCCGGGACCATGTGTGTTTTTACAAGGTATTTCAAAAGGCATTTGTTGCAGTGTTAAATATGGTGTTGTTGTAGAGGTAAATTATCTCTTTCACTTTCCTAATAGCACATGTTTAGTATTGCCTTGCCTCATTCTAAAGAGCTCTTGATACGATCTTCAACTGATGAAGTGTTGTTTTCCTTTCATCAGTCTGGTCCTTGTAGCCAATGGAATAATTGTAGCACACGTGTTGTCAATATGCAACATGGTTTACTGTACATATTGAAATATATCGAAAAAAGCCTAACGTAAACAATGTAAAAAAATGCGCCGGCGGGACGTACGTTTCTAAATTGGCGTATCTAGCACATTTGCATATTCCTCGCGTAACTATACGGAAGCGCCACCTAGCGGCCAGCATGAATATGCAGCCTAAGATACGACGGTGTAAGACACTTACACCAGTCGGATCTTAGGGAAATCTATGCGTAACTGATTCTCTGAATCAGGCGCATAGATACGACGGCCCACACTCAGAGATACGACGGCGTATCAGGAGATACGCCGTCGTATCTCCTATCTGAATCTACCCCAAAGTGCCCAAACTAAATTGTAACATATGCAGCCAAATATGACCTACAACTAGTTGTGGATTCTCAGCATATCGCCAAAGCTTGTATATAACTTCATTGCACGTACATGGTTGACTCTGTGGCTTCTCAATGGCTCTATACAAGTAATTTATTGCAGATATTAGTTGAGGCTGTAGGTCCCTTAACTCAAAGTCACCTGTGTAGTATGAGACAGATCAAGGTGTTAGTAGATGAGATGCTTCCTTGGGCACTTCAGCAGTAAAGGGTTAAAAAAAGGCTGGCCCTGCAACCTATGCTGCTGAAGTAGCTCATGACTCACTGGGGAGGCGCTCTTTGGCTTGTTTTGTTATGGGTACTAATGAAGAAAAGAAGTGAAGGGCAGAACTTTGAAATTCATACAAATTAATAAATAATGTCACAATATAATTCATCTACATACAAAATACAAAAAGGAACATGGTAGTACATGACCGTGGAGAGGGATTGAGACTACACCACACGTGAACTTCCTATTGCATCAAAATTATAAAAAATCATGATCATGTACAACTATACATATGAAAAATATTGATTACATAGTCGGTTATAACATTGCATATACACAGGCTCGACGCATTTCGTGGAGTATTTATATCCACTCTTCAGGAGCAGCAATGTAAATATCTAAAATGAAACATACAGTATGAGTTTCTGGGTCAATCCATGGAAATAGAAAAGGACAACCACAAAGGGGAGTATAGATCGGGAATACACCCTTATCTAAAAGATACTCACGACCGCCATGTGAAAGTGAAAAATTGAGAGCTGGAAGCTCCCCTAAGGGTATCTTTTCCGGGAGCTGTGGCAGCATAAGGCGCAAACTAGACCCCCACATGACCACACCGGGGAAAGGGCAGATATTCATGAAGTGGTGGTCCCTAAAGAACTGTTGTAGGTGGTAGCTAGAAACGTCTTAAAGGACTTCTTTAAAGAATGTAAACATGTATAATTAGTGTTTATGCATTGCTAAGTATTCTGGGCCATATTCTTAAACAAGTTACGTAGGCGTATCAGCAGATACAATTATACACTAAAAAACCGCGCTAACACAACACCATAAATATAGGCAGCGGCTAGCGTGTGATGACAAGAAAATAAAACAATATAAAAAGCCGCGCCAAATAACAAAATAAATATAATAGTTCAACAGTCCACAGGTAGTATAAGTAATAGTGGATATTGGATTGATTCTCCAGCAGAGACAGAAACACTGTATTGATCAGAGGCTGATTTGTATGTGAAGATGTTGATTTTTCAATGCACCAGGTGACATGCATACAGTGTGTGAGATCCCACCACCGGAATTGTATATCAGCTTACCAGATAGCAAGCCTTTGGTGCAGTTGGCTATAACCCAGCCACGGCCTTTAAATCCCCTGGGCTCAGATTTCCAATCAAAAGACAGCTGAAGTTTGGAGTTGGTACGTATTTCCGATTTAGGACACCCCACAATTCATCAACAACCACAGTATACCGATAAGCGTCACCCAATCCGGCTCACATGTAAACAGGAGAATAGAAAGGGACGCAATAGCGTGATATCGTAGGTATACAAATTTATTTAAGAAAGTAATGTACTTACACTTAGGCAGTATAAACACAGCATATAAACAGATAAAACAAGCCGGCCGGCTTACGGAGCCCTCCTCCTAGGCGTGGTGACGTCACTGACGCTGCCTCCAGACGCGTTTCGTCCTATTGGACATTCTCAATGAGAATGTCCAATAGGACGAAACGCGTCTGGAGGCAGCGTCAGTGATGTCACCACTTTCTTAAATAAATTTGTATACCTACGATATCACGCTATTGCGTCCCTTTCTATTCTCCTGTTTACATGTGAGCCGGATTGGGTGACGCTTATCGGTATACTGTGGTTGTTGATGAATTGTGGGGTGTCCTAAATCGGAAATACGTACCAACTCCAAACTTCAGCTGTCTTTTGATTGGAAATCTGAGCCCAGGGGATTTAAAGGCCGTGGCTGGGTTATAGCCAACTGCACCAAAGGCTTGCTATCTGGTAAGCTGATATACAATTCCGGTGGTGGGATCTCACACACTGTATGCATGTCACCTGGTGCATTGAAAAATCAACATCTTCACATACAAATCAGCCTCTGATCAATACAGTGTTTCTGTCTCTGCTGGAGAATCAATCCAATATCCACTATTACTTATACTACCTGTGGACTGTTGAACTATTATATTTATTTTGTTATTTGGCGCGGCTTTTTATATTGTTGTATCAGCAGATACGCCTACGTAAGTCCGTTTCCTATGTTTATGTGTATTCTCAAACTGAGATACACTAAAACATGCCTAAGATACGACGGCTTGCGCCGTTGTATCTTAGACTGCAATATTTACGCTGACCGCTAGGTGGCGGTCAGCGTAGAATATGCAAATGACTAGTCACGCCGATTCTCTAACGTACGCTTGCCCGCCGTAGTGTTTTAACGTCGTTTCCGTAAGCGATACGCGGCGTAAAGATAAAGAAGCCCCCTAGGTGGCGTACTCAATGTTAAGTATGGCCGTCGATCCCGCGTCGAAATTTCAAAATTTAACGTCGTTTGCGTAAGTCGTTCTTGAATACGACTTTACGTCAATGACGCACACGTCGGCGTCATTGACGTTTTCCGCCGAGAACTGGAGCATGCGCTTTTTGCAGCCCGGCGCATGCCCAGTTCTTTCGCATCGGGGGCGCGCTTCATTTGAATAGAAGACGCCCCCTTGGAGATCCGCCAGGCTACGCCGGGACACTTACACTCCGCTGTCCCAACTTATGGAGCAAGTGTTTGGGGAATACAGCACCTGCTCCAGTAAGTTGGGACAGCGGAGTGTAAGTGCCCTAAGCGCAGCAGGCGGATATTTTTCGAGAATATGGCCCTCTGTGCTTGAATGAGAGCAGAATCATGGAATTGTATTCGTATAGCTAGATATATTACCTGGTACTAGACTGTGTGGAAACATGGTGTAAGATATTGGGCCAGATTCACAAAGAGATACGACGGTGTATCTACAGATACACCATCGTATCTCTGACTTACACTGGTCCTATCTATGCGCCTGATTCATAGAATCAGTTACGCATAGATAGGGCTTAGATCCGACAGTGTTACAATGTGTTACACTGTCGGATCTTATTTTCGATAAAAAAATGGCGCCGGGGGCGTTCCCGCTGATTTACCTTGAATAATATGTAAATCAGCGAGATACGCAAATTCACGAACGTACGCAGACCCGACGCAGTCTTCTTACGATGTTTCCGTAGCGGCTTTCCCGTCGTATACTTACCCCTGCTTTTATCAGGCGCAGCCAATGTTAAGTATAGCCGGCGTTCCTGCGTCGAATTTGAATTTTCTAACGTCGTTTGCGTACGCCGATTCTCAAACACGCGCGTCGCAAGTCACGCTCACGTCGAAACCACTGACGTCCTAGTGACATCAGTGGGAGCAATGCACGCCGGGAAATTCCCCGGACGGCGCATGCGCATTTAAATCGGCGCGGGAACGCGCCTGATTTAAATAGTACACTCCCCCTAGCCGCGGAATTTGAATTCCGCCGGGGGATTTAGGATCCGCCGCCGCAAGTTTGGAGGTAAGTGGTTTGTGAATTAGCCACTTGCCTCTCAAACTTGCGGGAGCGGATCTTAAATCACGTAGATCGAGCGGATCTATAGATCCGCTGATCTACGTAAATCTGGCCCAGAAAGTGCTAACCATGATGTTAGGGAGGACCAGCAGGATGGATAAGCCGCCCCAAATGAGATCTATAAGGGGAAGGTGCCAATACCAGAACGACAGACGCGTTTGGCGCCAAAACAACCCCCCACGAGCCGCAGATGAATTACACTAGCGGCGTGACGGTGCTCAAAATTACGCTACACGCATGCTGCGTATGACGTGACGTCGATGCACAGCGCGGTGGTATCCACCTACTCCCTGCTATGGGTACTAAAGGATCTTATCCCAGCACAAGGCTTGATCCTCCTCTTTGGATCCTTATTATTCATTTTCATAGTTCCAACACAGTATACGGTTTTTACAGAGTCTTTTCAACCATTTCATACAATGCCTTGAGTGTAAACTACGATGTCTTTCTCACAGTCTCATTTGCTTTTCAAGAACAACCCACATAGCAAGCAATTGTGCTTCAAGTTTGAAAATGACTTGCTAAGCTATTGCTAGACTAGCCGTGCTTCACAAGTTTGTTGCGCAATTGCAGCAATTCCGCATTGCATGACCCCTTTCTTTGAAAGCATTCGGCAAGCCTGTGGCAGATTTCTGGCTCAGTTATGTTGTACAATAGTCATCCCACCACAGGGGTCACTGTGGCTACATTTTCATGCTGTAGACTTGCAGAGCTCTTGCTGTAGACTCACCACTGCAACTTTGCTCTTGCTAGAGACTTGCAATGCAAATTTGCTACAAATTAGAAAAGTGTCAACTAAAACTTGTGCTTCAAGTGCTCTGCAAGTGTACAACTTGCCAGTGAAAATTTGCAGCAAGTTAACAAACTTACAATTTAGCACTGCCACAAATTTGTGGCAAGTATACTTGCTGGGCCAGATTCACAAAGAGTTACGTTGGCGTATCAGTAGATACGCCGTCGTAAGTCAGAATCTGCGCCGTCGTATATTTAAGTGTATTCTGGAAACCAGATATGCTTAAATTAGGCTAAGATACGAGCGGCGTAAGTCTCCTACGTCGTCGTACCTTAGGGTGCATATCGGCGTAAAGATAAAGAATGTCTCTAGGTGGCGCAGCCCATGCAAAGTATGGACATCGGAACAAGCGTATCTTTTTACGTCGTTTGCGTAAGTTGTACGCGAATAGGGCTGTGCGTAAGTTACGTTCACGTCGTAGGCAGTGTTCGACGTATCTTAGGCATTCTATCCGACGCATGCGCACTGGGATACGTCCACGGACGGCGCATGCGTCGTACCTTCAAAACGTAAATTACGTGGGGTCATGCTTTATTAACATAAAACACGCCCACCTCTTCCCAATTTGAATTAGGCGCGCTTACGCCGGCACATTTACGCAACGCCGTCGTAACTTAGGACGCAAGTGCTTTGTGAATACAGCACTTGCCTCTCTAACTTGCGGCGGCGTAGCGTAAATACGATACGCTACGCCGGCTCAAACATACGCCGCCCTACGTGAATCTAGGCCGCTGTCTGTGAATGCAATGGACATTGCACTCAGTGTACAAGGCATATCCCACATACAAAGCTCAATGTTTGCGGGCGCTTGGCCAGCAGGACAATTTGCATTGATGCAAGAAAAAGCGGACACTCAAAAATATGTAAGACATCTGTGAAAAAGAGGTCCTGTATGCATTTGAAACACTAAATTAGTTTTTTGCTTTTTGATGCAGTAAAAGAGTTTTGTTACATCATTTTGGGGTGCTGGCCTTTCCTTGCGTACAATTTAAATGAGAGCAACAGAGGAACAGACATGGTAATAGCTACAGTATCTCACAAAAGTGAGTACACCCCTCACATTTTATTAAACATTTCATTATATCTTTTCATGTGACAACACTGAAGAAATGACAGGAAATAACTCAACACACAGCCATTAATATCTAAACCGCTGGCAACAAAAGTGAGTACACCCCTAAGTGAAAATGTCCAAATTGGACCCAAAGTGTCAATAATATGTGTGGCCACCATTATTTTTCAGCACTGCCTTAAGCCTCTTGGGCATGGAGTTCACCAGAGCTTCAGAGGTTACCAGTGGAGTCCTCTTTCACTCCTTCATGACGCCATCACGGAGCTGGTGAATGTTAGAGACCTTGCACTCAGATGCTCAATAGGGTTTAGGTCTGGAGAAATGCTTGGTCAGTCCATTACCTTTACCCTCAGCTTCTTTAGCAAGGCAGTGGTTGTCTTGGAGGTGTGTTTGGGGTCGTTATCATGTTGGAATACTGCCCTGCAGCCCAGTCTCCGAAGGGAGGGGATCATGCTCTGCTTCAGTATGTCACAGTACATGTTGGCATTCATGGTTCCCTCAATGAACTGTAGCTCCCCAGTGCCGGCAGCACTCATGCAGCCCCAGACCATGACACTCCCACCACCATGCTTGACTGTAGGCAAGACACACTTGTCTTTGTTCTCCTCACCTGATTCCTGCCACACATGCCTGACACCATCTGAACCAAATAAGTTTATCTTGGTCTCATCAGACCACAGGACATGGTTCCAGTAATTTATGTCCTTAGTCTGCTTGTCTTCAGCAAACTGTTGCGGATAGGGATGAGCATCGTGTTCTAGTCGAACTAGGAAGTACTATTAGTGTAGCACATTGACTTTTTTATCAATATGGATTTGGCAAAATAAATAGTAATTGAAGCATTATATTTGAGTTATTGAAGAGGAACTAAACTGTGGAAGCTGTGTCCAAAACAGAAAGGTGAAGGGCAAACGACTAGTTACAAGTACTGCCTGTCAGCTCCTTGCAGATGACCTTTTTTTCATGAATAGACTTACCCTGTAGGCTGGGGGGAGCCAGCCAGCTTGGTAGAGCAGGGTTTTGAATCCAAGCTCCCCCTGATGAATGGTGTACTGGTGCAATAAAGAAGCAGTAGGTGAAGGAAACACAGATCCTCAAAATAGATGAAGCAATAGCAGGTAGATCCTTGCCCTGCAGGTCTTCAAGTACAGCTTTCTCTCCAGCAGGGCTGGTGCAAGGATTTTTTGTCTACGCAGGCAAATATGCATTTTGCACTCCATACTAGGGTTGCCACCTCATCCCTTTAAAACAGAACACATATGAATTACACAGGTTCTGTGGCTGATTAAGGTGGTAATTGAACTCAAGTGGAGACTTATCCAAATTAAATTAGCCTCAGAACCTGTGTAATTCATATGTGTTCTGTTTTAAAGGGATGAGGTGGCAACCCTACTCCATACCCTCCATGGCAGTGTGTAATGAGGCTTCTGAAGAAAAACGAATAACATTTTTTGGCTGAAGTTAGGCTTTTAGGCTGGGTTCACATACGAGCCGCATCTGTCACACAGCAGGGGTCCGGTGCGTGCTGGTTCACCATTTCAGGTCCAATTTCAGCCCAAATTTTGAGCTGAATTTGGACCTGAAACAGACCAAAAAAGGCACACGTTTTTCCTGCAAAACGCACCGGACCTGCTGCGGAGATATGTGAACCGGCTCAAGCCAGTCACACTCTCCTGCTATGCGAATTGGATGCAGGAAAACCAACATCCAATTTGCATAGGTGTGGTCCTCTGCACAGTAGACTGGGAGAAGGAGTGCTCTGAGCCAATGAAATTATTTTGAATGTGTTTGGGCTGACAAGTAACATGCAGACACAACGAGAAAGCAAAGAGACAACCTTATCGGTCGGTTGCTGCTCCAAGCTGGGGATGGTAAAGTGACCAAGCTGTATTGTTAGGCCCCAAACAGCCAAAGAAAAAATTTTGGTCAGCAACCTTTTAAAGGGTTGTGTAAACCTTGAAGTAGGGTTGTCCCGATACCACTTTTTTAGGACCGAGTACAAGTACCGATACTTTTTTTCAAGTAGTCGCCGATACCGAATACCGATACTTTTTTTAAATGTGTCCCCAAATGCAGCCATGTCCCCCCACATATGCAGCCATGTCCCCCACATATGCAGCCATGTCCCTCTAGCCATGTCCCTCACATATGCAGCCATGTCCCTCTAGCCATGTCCCTCACATATGCAGCCATGTCCCTCACATATGCAGCCATGTCCCTCTAGCCATGTCCCTCTAGCCATGTCCCTCACATATGCAGCAATGTCCCTCTAGCCATGTCCCTCTAGCCATGTCCCTCACATATGCAGCCATGTCCCTCTAGCCATGTCCCTCTAGCCATGTCCCTCACATATGCAGCCATGTCCCTCTAGCCATGTCCCTCTAGCCATGTCCCTCTAGCCATGTCCCTCACATATGCAGCAATGTCCCTCTAGCCATGTCCCTCACATATGCAGCAATGTCCCTCTAGCCATGTCCCTCACATATGCAGCCATGTCCCTCTAGCCATGTCCCTCACATATGCAGCCATGTCCCTCACATATGCAGCAATGTCCCTCTAGCCATGTCCCTCACATATGCAGCAATGTCCCTCTAGCCATGTCCCTTGATGCGGCGGCAGCGGCGGGGGGGGGGGGAAGGGGGGGAAAGTATTCTATTTAGGTATCGGGGGTATTTGCGCGAGTACGAGTACTCCTGCAAATACTCGGTATCTGTCCCGATACCGATACTGGTATCGGTATCTGGACAACCCTACCTTGAAGGATATGTAAACGTTTGTTTTTAAAAGAAAAAAACAAACATGTCATACTTACCTCCTCTGTGCAAGGGTTTTGCACAGAGTGGCCCCGATCCTCCTCCTCAGCGGCGCTCCTGGCTCCTCCTCTTCTCAAGTGCCCTGTCAGAGAAGTGCTCTCCCTCGGGGCACCCATGTGGGGGGCGTTCCCGTGTCCTGCGCGATGCGTCCATTGACACAGCTCCACCCCTGGCTTCCATATCATTGGTCTTGATTGCCAGCAGTGGGAGCCAATTGCTGTGCTGCTATCAATCTATCCAATCAGGACCCGAGACACTGGCTGGACAGGGCTGGTGCAAATATTTTTGACACTAGGCAAAACCTAATTTTGTTGCTGCCCCCCCTTGGCTCTACCCCTGACTCTACCCCCTTTGCCCTGCCCATGTATACCCCACTTTTTTAATGAAGCACCCATCAAATTCAGCCTCACCAGCCCCCATCAATGCAGCTTACCAGCGCCCATCAATGCAGCTTACCAGCGCCCATCAATGCAGCTTCACCAGCGCCCATCAATACAGCCTACCAGCATCCATCAATGCAGGCCTACCAGTGCCCATCAATGCAGCCTACCAGTCCCCATCAAAGGCAGCCTCACCAGCGCCCATCAATGGCAGCCTACCAGCGCCCATCAATGTAGCCTACCAGTGCTCAGCAGCGGCTGCCTGCTGTTGCTTGCTGAGAGTAGGAAAACCACTAGGCAGCAGTGCACCATAGGCGGCTGCCTAGTTTGCCTAGTGGTAGCACCGGCCCTGTGGCTGAAGCAGGTGTGCTCGTCCCCGGTGCATAGAATGCATTGAGGTGAAAAGCCACAAGGGTTTACAACCCCTTTAGGACTGGATGGTCAGAAACACAAATTCTCTGATATGTAAAACTGCTCCCAAATTAGTATGTCAACTGTATTGCCTGGAGCTCATTTTTAGATCGGTAAATAAGATATACGATAGTAAAATGTTCTTGTTTCAAAAATCACTTAAAGCCACACAACACTAATGTTTATTGGATAGAATAAGCTTCACACCCTGTGAAAGAATGCAGCAGTGTTACTTGAGATACAAACAATATTAAATATAAAAAAAAAGATTGTCATAGTGATTTCATTCTAGGGAAGCCTGATATAGGGCCATATTCTGAGAGAAGTTACGATGGAGTATCTCAGGATACTCCATCGTATCTCTCTTTTTTGGCCCGTGTATCTATGCGACTGATTCTTAGAATCATTTTCGCATAGATACACTTAAGATCCGCCATCTGTAAGTCACTTACACTGTCGGATCTTAAATGTAATGACGCCGCCCGCCGCTAGATGGCATTTACGTGAAGGTCTCATTTGTTTATGCAAATGAGCCTGCTACGCCGATTCCCGAACGATTTTGCGTCGCGTACCCGTCGCTAACGTCGTTTACGTAAGCGGAAACTTACTCCTGCTATATGAGGAGTACGTTTCCGCATGTCCCACGTAGGCCATGTTACGGATAGCGTTGGGTCCGCGTCGTGTTTTTCCGTCGGCTACGTCGTTTCCCTAAAACCTTCTTGAATACGACTTTACGTCAATGACGCACACGTCGGCGTCATTGACGTATTCCGCCGAGAACTGGAGCATGCGCACTGGGCTTTTTTAAGCCCGGCGCATGTGCAGTTACTTAGAATCGGGGGCGCGCTTAATTTGAATAGAAGCCGCCCCCTTGAAGATACGCGTGGCTACGCCGGGCCATTTACACTCCGCCGCCCCAAACTACGGAGCAAGTGTTTGGGGAATACAGCACTTGCTCCTGTAGTTTGGGGCGGCGTGTAAATGCCTTACGCGCTGCCCGCGGACATTTAGAGAGAATATGGGCCTTAATCTTCTAGCACTAATATTTTGTGCACACAAATGCTCTTTGAAAAAGACACCTTCAGCTTTAAGATTTATGTCACTGTTGCTTCACAAAAATAAATGTTACAGAATCCCAAAAGAAACAGCAAATCACAAGGGTCTGAAAACTCTAGTTTAGTCACAATTATTGTACTGCTTTTAACTTAAAATATTAATTAATTAAAAAAAAATAATAATAAAGGCACAATTGTTTGCAAGTAAAAAAATATGCATTTATTATTTTTTTCTTAGGGGCCTGCAGAGTATTGCACCCACAATCAGAAGATCACCAACGCAATATCAGGCTCCTGCAGACACTCAGTACAGCTCACTGCCTCCCGTATGGACAAACAGTTACTAAAAAGCAGAAAGAATCAATCAACTATGAGGGTGCTGCTCACCAACATCATTGCAGCTCATTAAGAACTATGGGTCAGATTCACGTAGAAGAGCGGCGGCGTAACGTATCGTACATACGTTACACCGCCACAATTTTTCATCGCAAGTGCCTGATTCACCAAGCACTTGCGATGAAAACCTACGCCGGCGGCCTCCGGCGCAAGGCGGGCCAATTCAAAATGGCGTGTGCCATTTAAATTAGGCGCGCTCGCGCGCCGGACCTACCGCGCATGCTCCGTTTCCGAACTCGCGCCGTGCTTTGCGCGAAGTGACGTCATTTTTTCGAACGGCGACGCGCGTAGCGTAATTCCGTATTCCCGGACGGCTTACACAAACGACGTTATTTTTTTAAATTTCGACGCGGGAACGACGGCCATACTTTAGACAGCAATACGATTGCTGTGTAAAGTTAAGGCACCAAAAAAAACGACTAACTTTGCAATGGGAAACTAGGCTAGCGGCGACGTAGCAAATGCGAAAAACCGTCGTGGATCGCCGTAACTCCTAATTTGCATACCCGACGCTGGTTTACGACGCAAACTCCCCCCAGCAGCGGCCGCGGTATTGCATCTTAAGATCCGACAGTGTAAAACAATTACACCTGTCGGATCTTATGGCTATCTATGCTATCTTATGGCTATCTATGGCTATCTTATGGCTATCTATGAATCAGTCGCATAGATAGAACAACAGATACGACGGAGTATCAGGAGATACGCCGTCGTATCTGCTCTGTGAATCTGGTCCTATGGTGGTAGATGGGACTTGTAGTTTATTTATTCACAGATTGCTTTTAAATTGTGACAGTGGGTGTGGGAAGAGGATCTGCTGTCACAATGGGGGATCGGGGAGGGGGGGTGCAAGACTGCTGCATTAGTAACATGTTACACCCTGAATACGGGTGTACCATGTAACACGTTTAACCACTTCAATACTGGGCATCCCCCTTCCCGCAAAGACCAATTTTTAGTTTTCAGCGCTGCTCGCTCTTTAAATGACAATTGCGCAGTCGTGCGACGTGGTTCCCAAACAATATTGATGTCTCGTACATCGGCGTATACTTGCGCGGGCGTAACGTATCCGATTTACGTTACGCTTCCGCAACTTAGACGGGCAAGTGCTGTATTCTCAAAGCACTTACTCCGTAAGTTGCGGCGACGTAGCGTAAATAGGCCGGCGTAAGCCCGCCTAATTCAAATGTGGGACAGGGGGCGTGTTTTATGTTAATGTTATGTGACCCGACGTGATTGACGTTTTTCACGAACGGCGCATGCGCCGTCCGTGGACACATCCCAGTGTGCATTGCTCCAAATATGCCGCAAGGACGTATTGGTTTCGACATGAATGTAAATTACGTCCAGCGGGCGTGGCTTAGCGATGGCCGAGTGAGGACGCTTTCTGTGTGAGCTCCTGGCTTCCCCCCGGCTTGCCCCGACATCCAACAGACTTACATCACCACCGTACACGGCATGCTAAACAGCAAAAGACCCCGACCTGGACCATCACCCCGCAGGAACAGGCCGATCACCCTGAGGAGCGGAATCCGGAGATTCCTGTGTGAGCCTCACCGCCCAACAGCCGACGCCATTGCAGAGTCCCCACGTGCGTCTCCTCCGGCGCTCTTCTCCTCTCGCACGCTGACTCCCCTTCCTACACCTGCAATGGACACTGACCTGTCCCAGGGAGTCCCATCGATCCTCCGACCACCCGCACGGAGCTCCGCGCAACAGTCTGGCGACATGCCGGACGACCTCCGCTCCATCTTACAGGCCCTGCCCACCAAGGCCGACATCGAGGACCTCGTCCGCCGGGTTGAGGAAGCCCATGGCCGCGCCATCCAGGAGGTAAGAGAGGAGCTGCAGGCTGTTGCCGAACGGGTAGACACGGGGGAGGCGTCCATCTCTTCACTAGAGCGGAGAGTGGCGGTGCTTGAGGGCTCTCAGGCATCGCAGGCAGCGACCGCCATAGACCTCCAGCTTCATTTAGAAGATCTGGAGGACCGCAGCCGCCGCAATAATTTGCGCTTACGCGGCCTCCCGGAGGCCACAGGATCGGAGGACCTGGCGGTATCAGTAATTGCCATCTTTCAGGGACTTCTTGGAGACTCACCCCCTGCCCTGGAACTTGACCGGGTTCACAGAACACTGGGCCCCAGGTCTACGGACCCAGACCGCCCCCACGATGTCCTATGCAGGCTGCATCGCTATACCCACAAGGAGTTGATCCTGCGCAAGGCCTGGGAACAAGGAGACATTAATTTTGATGGAGCCACAATAAAGATCCTGCCAGACCTTTCCAGGGCTACTTTGCAGCGAAGGGCCATACTAAGACCAGTTCTTGACCTCGCCAGGAGAGTGGGAAGCACCTATCGCTGGGGATACCCCCTGGCGGTCACCTTCCGCAAGATGTCCTCCTCCTACACCCTACGCACCCCAGCGGAGCTGCCAGGTCTCTTTTCCTTTTTTGCTACAGATCCGATAGAGGTCCCGAACTGGCTCATCATCCTGCCCCGCCAGCCGAACAGACCGCTCCCCGGACCGCAGCGAGGAGGCTTTCCCCCGCGTCAGCAGAGATCAGCAAGGAGGATGCGGGCTTCTTCTTCCATAGAGGGGTCACGTGAGTCATAAACAGCCAGACGCTATCTCACCATGTTGTTTTTTGTCTATGATGCACAGCTTTCTGCTCGGAACCCCCCCCCCCCTGCTGGCTGCTTGCTTCGCCGCCTGATGTCACTTTTGCCCCTATTTACTTAGGCGAGGGGGACGCCCCCCCGGATGCACCTGTGTACCCCCCCCCCCCCCCCGGTTGTTGGCTATGCTCATGGGGGAGCCTCCGACGGAGCCACCTGGACTATGAGAGGTCCGCCTTGCGAGGCCACGGCTGTCATATAGGAGACCTGGCTTTGAGCACACGGCTGGACATGCTCCTACGGAGTTGCCGTCATGCAGTATCCGGAGGTCCCCAATCATTGGGAGAGACCCCACGGCCGTGCCCTGACACGGCCTCAAACTCACGTTTAACCGCTGACTCACATTGGCCCTTAGTTTGGGGTGTTAGACGAGGGGGGGTGAGGGGTGGGTATGTGAGGGCTTGCCAGGTCCCACGCACGGCAGAGCCTACTCTGCCCATGGAGGGTGGAGAGGTGCTATATTCCTAAGCCCAGGAGGGGGTTGAGCGGGCGGCCCCTGGCGGAGGGAGGGGGGTGATTCGGGCTATTTTGTTAGTTCAGAGCTCAATTGTTCATTCTCTTATGTGCATTATGACGGTTTAAATAGGTTAATGATAGCGCTTGTCTGATGTTAGTATGTTATCTGCATGCATGTTACGGTGTACTTATCTGCTTTTTGTTATTCAGAGTTCTCCCTTTTTTGGGGGACGGGGTGGCCGGGGGTGGCCAGCGAGCCTCTCGCTGGCTATCTCTTTCCAAATTCCCCACTTAGGACGACACTCTAATACCAGCTTCTGTTCTGGTGAGTGTCTAGGCACGGGTGTGCCCACTCTCTTAGTGTACCATACCTACTTATCTTTGTAGGTTCTTTGACTGTACTAAGTCTCCTCCGGAGGGAGTGCTTGGATTTCCAACCACCTCCTCTCTCTCTCTTCCCCACCCTCTACTATTCTTCAACTCCCCACCTCCCTCTCCCCTCTACGCCCCCTCTCTTGCTACCCTTTTCCCTCCCCCATACAGACAGGGGTATGGACTCCATTCGGGTGGTATCTTTAAATGCCAGAGGCCTGAACACACCTGAAAAGCGACGCATGTTGCTCAATGATTTGAAGGGGTCCCACGCTGATGTCGCCTTCATTCAGGAGACTCACTTTAAACATGACAAACTACCCATACTGAAAAGTAGACTATTTCCATTGACTTACCACTCCACCAACCCTACAGCTAAATCCAAGGGTGCTACAATCTTGATTTCCAACAAAGTGCCATGGAAATGTCAGGCGGAGCTGACAGACCCTGGAGGTCGGTTCGTCTTCCTGAAGGGCCTGATAGGTACCACTTTACTCACCTTAGCGACTATATACGCCCCGAATGACCAACAGGCCAAATTTATCTCATCCACTCTGGGTAAATTGTCAGACTTCATGGAGGGTCAGTTGATTCTCGGCGGAGACTTCAACGCCCCCCTGATACCTACCTCTGACACGTCGTCCGGACGCTCGACGCTACCCCCGACGCAAAGAAAAAGAATAGCCACTGCCCTACACAAAGCACACCTGGTAGATGTGTGGCGCTTACAGCACCCCACAGAACGTGACTACACGTTTTACTCTACACCCCACAAACTATACTCCAGAATTGATTTTTTTATGATCCCACACAACCAGCTTCACGCGGTCTCCGACTCGTCGATCGGCCACATCACCTGGTCAGACCACGCACCCATTTTTCTGACGTACACTTTAGATGGTGGCGCCCTGACTAGACCTAGGTTCTGGCGCCTTAATGAGAGCCTTCTCCAGACCCCGGAGGTCCTGGAGGATGTCTTGAGAGAGCTCCCCCTGTATTTCCAAGAAAACGATACCCAGAACTGTGACCCTGGTTCGCTGTGGGAGGCCCACAAGTCGGTGATACGGGGTGTCCTCATCAAACATGGGGCACGCATCAAGAGAGAACGCAGCGCTCAATTGGTAGCGCTGCTTTCTAAACTTCATGCAGCGGAATCTCTACACAAACATAGGCCCACGCCTGACCTGGAGACTGAATTGGGGACCTTACGCACACAAATTACAGACCTTCTACTTTATAGGGCCAAAGCAGCGATACAGATATGCCGAAAAATAGGATACGAGGCGGGCAACAAATGCGGCAGGGTTTTGGCCAGAGCGGTCAAGGAACAAAAGTCGGCGGCGTATATTCCTCACGTTGTCGGTCAGGGGGAGGTAGAGTCACACTTCCGCAAAATATTGCCCGGGAATTTAGGGACTTTTACCACTCACTCTATAACCTACCAAACAGAGACCCGCCGCAAGCGGACATTGACGACTACATATCGTCTTCACTAATGCCATCTCTTCCCCCAGAAGCCCTGGAGGACATGGAGGCCCCGATCACACTGGAGGAAGTCCAGATTGCTTTGGGATCCATGAAACCGAATAAGGCCCCGGGCCCGGACGGCTTCACCGTCCAGTACTATAAGGCCCTTCTCCCGACCCTAGGCCCGCGTATGGTCTCCTTCTTTAACGCTATAGGCGGGGGTTCGCAGTTTCCCAGGGACACCCTAAAGGCCCATATCACGCTAATCCACAAGGAGGGCAAGGACTCGAGCTCCTGCGGGAGCTATAGACCCATCTCCCTTTTAAACACTGATTTGAAACTGTTTACCAAAATCCTGTCCACCCGCTTGGCGCACCATCTCCAGTCCCTGTCTCATCTTGATCAGGTGGGCTTTATCCCTACAAGAGAGGCCAGGGACAACACCATTAAGGTCCTTAACCTGGTCCACCTGGCAAACACAAACCACGTCCCCTCCGTCTTTGTCAGCACCGACGCCGAAAAGGCATTTGACAGGGTCAACTGGAAATTCCTGTTCTCTGTCCTCCGACACATTGGGTTGGGGGGAAGGATGCTGACATGGATAGGTGGGATATACTCCAATCCGACGGCCCAAGTGAAGGTGAACGGAATTCTTTCGGACCCGTTCCCTATCATGAACGGCACGCGACAGGGTTGCCCGATGTCCCCTCTCCTGTTCGCCCTCTCTTTAGAACCTTTCTTGTGTAGAATAAGGCTGAACCCCGACATCCAGGGCCTTGCTGCAGGGACCTTGCAATGCAAGGTCTCTGCTTACGCAGACGATCTCCTCTTTTCCCTGACGAACCCAATAATTTCTCTCCCGAATCTTTTGAAGGAATTCCACACTTATGGAGCCATATCGAACCTTAAAATCAACTATTCCAAGTCAGAGGCGATGGGGGTGGCTATCTCCCCGCAGCGCATCTCAGTTATACAGGCAAGTTTCTCCTTCCAGTGGTCTGACACAGCCCTCAAGTATTTAGGTACGTTAATCCCAGCTGACTTGTCAAAGGCATTCGTTCTAAACTTCCCCCCACTGCTGGCGAGGGCCCGCTCCCTGCTGGATAAATGGCATAAAGGACTACATTCTTGGTTCGGCAGATGTAACCTCATAAAAATGTGCATTCTCCCCAAATTTCTTTACCTGTTCCAAGCCCTCCCCATCCAGATTCCTGCTTCTTTTCTTAAACAAGTACAAGGACTTTTCACACGCTTTATATGGGCTCAGAAAAAACCCAGAGTAAATAAATCCCAAATGTCTCTACCTAAACAGTGCGGAGGCCTAGCCGTCCCCGACATTAGAAGGTACCAACAAGCTGCCCACTTATGTAGAATAGTGGACTGGGGGCGCAATGTGTCACATAAACTTTGGACTCAACTGGAACAATCCCAGACCATGTTCCCTTTAAAAAGCGCTCTATGGTGCTTCGGCGGTCTACCCCCAGGGCTGAAATCCCACCCACTAATAGGCACCACACTGAGGATTAGCTCCCGCGTGGTCATGAGGGCGCTCCTGACGTCCGCGTCCTCACCACTTTTCCCGATTCTTGGTCACCCGAACTTCCTGCCGGGTCTCCATCCGGCGGAGTACTCGGATCTGAGGGAGAAGGGCTGGGACCGGGCGTCTAGATTTGTGACATCGGGACGCTGGGCTTCGTTGACTGAATTGATGGACACTGCAGGCGAATACAACCTCCCCTTCTGGAACGCGGTGCGGCTGCACCACTTCCTTCACTCTATCCCTGACCCGCAGAAGTTCTCACGTCCCCTGACGACGTTCGAAGAATTCTGCTCGGGGACCGGACCGGTATCGCAGACCCTCTCACAAATGTATTCGCTCCTAAACTCACCTCCTACGCAGCCCAGCTTGCGTTGCCTGGAGAAATGGGAAACAGACCTTAACCGGACCTTCTCGATTGCGCAGAGGCAACGTATCATCACCTTAGCTATCAAGTCCTCCTCATGCACCAGAAACCAGGAAGCATCAGGAAACCAACTTCAAACTTTTTTCCAGATGGTATCTTACGCCCACCAGGTTGCACAGGTGCTTCCCCTCTACGTCGGACCGCTGTTGGCGGTGCGGGGTGGAGGCGGGCTCACTGCTACACATTTTTTGGTCATGCCCAAGACTGACGAACTTCTGGACAGAGGTTCGCCGTATTACACAGACATTCACAGAGTATGTGATCCCGGACGACGCATCGTTTTTTCTGCTGCACCAGTCAACGATGTCGTCAAGTCCTACAAAAAATCGCTGGTGTGCCACCTTGTGAATGCCGCCAAGGCGTGCATTCCCCTCTGCTGGAAGCAGCAGTGCCCGCCGTCGGTTGGGTGCTGGCTGCGGAAGGTGGAGGAAACAAAACAGATGGAGGATTTGATCCTCACTGCGCAACATAAACGCGAGGCCTTTACTGAGGTTTGGGGTATCTGGAACGTTTTTATTTTCTCGGACGAGGGTGCATCCCTACGAGGGTCTTGATGCCACGTTGGTCGGAAACGGTGCCGTCTACTTCCAACCCTGTCTGTATCCCCCATTCCACCCCCCCCCCTTTTTTTTTCTCTCTTTTTTCATTCTTCCTTCCCCTTTGCCCTCCTCTCTTCTCTGCTACACCTGATCTCACTTCTACTTCTATTTTAAGATAAAATTAAGCACGGGGAGGTTCCGGCTCTTTGATGCCATCCATGTTGGTATGGTTAGCAACATACATGTCGTTATAACTGATCTTAAGTATATTTAAATACAATGTCATTTTAAAATGCTAGCGGAAATATGTACATAACTCTTTTGTACCTCTCTTCTAAGGACATGTATGTCATTGTTGTAATGTTGGAATTTTTCCATGAGTGCTTTCTCAATAAAATATATATTTGAAAAAAAAAAAAAAATTACGTCCAGCCCCATTCACGGACGACTTACGCAAACAACATAAAATTTTCAAATTTCATTGCGGGAACGACGGCCATACTTAACATTGGTACGCCGCATATACGCCTCATATAGCAGGGGTCATTTTACACCGGGAAAAGCCTAACGTAAGCGGCGTATCTGTACTGCGTCGGCCGGGCGTACGTTCGTGAATTTGCGTATCTAGCTGATTTACATATTTCTAAGCATACATCAGCGTACACGCCCCTAGCGGCCAGCGTAAATATGCAGTTAAGATCCGACGGCGTAACAGGCTTACGCCAGTCGGATCTAATAGAAATCTATGCGTAACTGATTCTAAGAATCAGGCGCATAGATACGACGGCACAACTCAGAGATACGACAGCGTATCTCCTTTGTGAATCTGGGCCTGTGCATGCATTTTTAGTGCAGAAAAAATGCACACGAAACTGTACGGAACTGCGTCTGGTGTAAACTGGCCCTTAGCCCAGGTTCACACTGGGTACGATTTGGTTCGATTTGAGATGCGATTTCACTTGTGAAATCGCATCTCAAATCGGTGGCATTTGCCGGCAATTGTCGGCAATGACACCGTCCTAATCGGTGCGACGCCGCATCTGCGGCGCTGCACCGATTTCAAAAAGTAGTTCCTGTACTACTTTTTGCGATTTAGGGCCGCGATTTACATAGACATCTGTGCAGAAACCTGCACAGATGTCTCTTAAATCGCGGCCGAAATCGGGACTGCCAGCGGGAGTGAAATCCTGCGAGTTCAGCTGAACTCGTACGGCTTCACTCCCGCAGCCCAGTGTGAACCAGGACTCAATGTAGTAAATGAGAGTGGGGAAAAATTTATGACAGAGAAAGTGGCCCATTTTGGGGATAATTAGAGACAGGCGTGTTTTGCATTCAGTCAATTAGGATCCTCCTGTGGAAATCATTGCTGCTGGGGCAGCATGTGTCCAGACCTGTCTAAACCTGAGACTCTAAATAGAAAGGTGCCAGAAAAAAATTGATGTCTGACTTGAATGACAGTTGGAGTTTGTAAAGAAACAGACACAGGCTCTGATTCAGAAAGGAGTTACGTCGGCGTATCTCCAGATACGCCGTCGTAACTCCGAATGCGGGCCGTCGCATCTCGGCGCCTGATTCATAGAATCAGATACGCCTCAATGTTGCCTAGATACAAGCGGCGTAAGTCTCCTACGCCGTCGTATCTTAGGGTGCAATAATTACGCTGACCGCTAGGGGCGCTTCCCTAGACTTCCGCGTTGAATATGCAAATTTCCATTTGCATAGCATACTAGCTCGTTATGTATTACTTACCTCAGATCGAAGCCCCCACAGTGGTCCACGTCTCCCCCTCCGGCCGCCAACATGTCGTACCGGAGTTACTTACGGGTACCGCAGCTCCGGCGCTGTGATTGGCCAGAGCCGCAATGACGTCATTCCCGCATGCAAGAGCCTCCGGTAACGGCATGAAGACTGAAGCATAGGTGCCATTGCTTCAGTTTGCCCCAGTGCGCATGTGCCGATGACTTCGGGACATGCAGACACAGGGGGATATCTCCTAAACTGTGCAGGTTTAGGAGATATCATGGGTAGCTACAGGTAAGCCTTAGTATAGGCATTCCTGTAGCAAAAAGTTATTAAAAAGGGTTTACAACCACTTTTACTGTGTTAGAGAAATGTTCACAATACTGACTTTAAAGCGCAATAGGGGAATATGGGCTTTGCGCCTGCTGTGTGAGGTCTGGGAAGAAGTAGATTCACATCCGTGGAACTACAAGTATCACCAGCCAGTCTGTAAAGAAATTACTCAGCAGTACTGTTGTTAACTATCACAAGGGCTGTGCCCGCTCACCACTACGGACATCAGACGGATAGAGGGTTCCAGCCTCTGCGCTGGAATAGCGATGCTGTCCTCTGTGATCCCTCAGAGGCTGGCAATCTGGCTCCCCGCTGTGTAGGCCGCAGGTTCTCCACTCCCTGTCACACAGACCTCCTGCTGGCAGCAGGGCCGGTACAAGGCAGGGGCGGGCGGGCGGGGCGAGTGCCCTGGGCGCTACCATTCCGTATAGGAGGGGGGCGCAGTTCTGACAAACAGGCAGCCGCGACCGCCACACGCCAGACCAGTACACTTGTGTGTCTAGTACTAGTAGTAAGCGCGGGCAGCGGCTGCCGAGTGCGCTCCTCACCTTCTGGCTCCCTTTCCTCTTTGTTTACCAACTCCCCCTATGGAGTCAGTTGGTCCATTCCAGCGTCGTGAGCCGCGTGACGTCACGGCCGGAGGTGGGCTGAGAGAGGGAGGACTCGGAGCAGCACTGCGCAGGGAGCTGTGTCTGCTGAGCTGGCAACTGGCAAGGACTAGTCACGAGGAGCCCGAGCGTGCCTAGGAACCTGGCAGCAGTGTGCTACGCTACAGTACTGCAAAGAAGACTACTGACTACTAAAAAGTAAGCAGAACAGAACAGAACAGAACCTGTTAAAGCAACTAATTAAATGGCTGTTATGGGGGGGGGGGTGGTAAGCTGACTGAGGTGATCAGCACTTTGTGTTATTTTGAACCATGCCTTCTCTAACTAGCAAAAAAAAACCATCAATTGCAGCCTCACTATGCCACCAAACGCAGCCACTGTACCATCACATGCAGCCACTGTGCCAACACACGCAGCCACTGTACCATCAATTGTCGTCACTGTGCCAATCACACGCAGCCACTGTGCCCAACACACGCAGCCACTGTTCCAACACACGCAGCCACTGTTCCAACACACGCAGCCACTGTTCCAACACACGCAGCCACTGTGCCATCAATTGTCGCCACTGTGCCCATCACACGCAGCCACTGTGCCCATCACACGCAGCCACTGTGCCCATCACACGCAGCCACTGTGCGCATCACACACAGCCACTGTGCCAATACACCATAAATTGTTGCCAGTTTGCCCCATCAATTGCCGCCAGTGTGCCCATCAATTGCCGCCAGTGTGCCCATCAATTGCCGCCAGTGTTCCCATCAATTGCCGCCAGTGTGCCAATCAATTGCAATCAACGCAGCCACTGTGCCCATCACACGCAGCCACTGTGCCCATCACACACAGCCACTGTGCCCATCACATACAGCCAGTGTGCCGATCGAACGCAGCCAGTGTGCCATCAAACACAGCCGCTGAGTGGCTGTGTTTGATGGCACAGTGGCTGCCTTTGATCGGCACACTGGCGGCAATTGATGGAGCAAACTGGCAACAATTGATGGTTACAGACTGTAACCATCAATTGTTGCCAGTTTGCCCCATCAATATCCGCCAGTGTGCTTCCAGTGTGCCCATCAATTGCCACCAGTGTGCCCATCAATTGCCGCCAGTGTGCCCATCAATTGCAATCAACGCAGCCACTGTGCCCATCAAATGCAGCCACTGTGCCTGTCACACGTAGCCACTGTGCCCATCAAATGCAGTCACTGTGCCATCAAACACAGCCACTCAGCTGTGCCATCAAACACAGCCACTGAGTGGCTGTGTTTGATGGCACAGTGGCTGCGTTTGATGGCACAGTGGCTGCGTTTAATGGGCATACTGGCAGCACACTAGCGGCAATTGATGGGGCAAACTGGCAACAATTGATGGTTACAGACTGTGTGCTGCCAGTGTGCCCATCAATTGCCGCCAGTTTGCTGGTGGAGGAGGCTGACTGAGGTGACCAGCACTTTGTTAATAAAAACGGGGGGGGGGGGCGCAGTTTGCCATCTTCGCCCTGGGCACCAAATGGCCTTGTCCCAGCACTGGCTGGCAGGGTCAGAATGGCATCCAGAGGGAGCGAAAATAGGCCGTACACGCTCTTTTATTTCCTCTTCCAGCAGGCTGCTCTGTGCGCACAGCATTCTGTTACATGTGGTTCAGATTGGTCCGTCTAACAGTGTCACTTCCTAATCCCGCACTACATGTTCCATGATGCATTGCTCTGGTCGTTCTCACAGGAAAGAAAAAAAAACACACATATAGTCCAGCATGCACTAGAGGGAGCCAAACCCATATATGAAAAAACAACAAACTGTCCCTTAATAATAAGCACAGTAGCAAACCTTGGCTACATAAGTTTTGTCATCAATTCATTATTCGGGAAGTGTGTGGAAACCAGTATCCAGTACTTCTGAGTCCACAAATATAGGTGCACATTTATGACAATTTGAATGGCATTGAGTAGTGCCTGTGTTCACAGGTAGAGAACTAGAATACTTTCCAAAATGAAATTATGTTCAACCGAGTTAAAGGTGTAGATAGGATAAAAGAGGGTAGTAAGAAAAGACGAGAGACATAAAAAGAGAAAAGGAGGAAGTATATATGAGAGAAGGGGAGAGGGGAATCTCTATTTGGAGGGAAAAAAAAGGGATATCAATTTTATTTGTGTACAGCGTCGCACGACCGCTGTCAGTTAACCATTTCCGGACCGCCGCACGACTATATACGTCGGCACTTAGCTGCCATAACGCAGATATCTTCGTCTTCAGGCAGCGGTCTGGTTTCCGATAATGGTGGTTTCTGCAGTGGAAATTGCAGCAAGATAACTGTTATCGGCAGCGGGAAAGGGCCCCCCCTTCCTGCCGCTCCCCTATGCCCTCCGCCACTTACCGTAACCGTCGGTAGCAACAGAGGTGATCAGGTCCTTGCTGTGGCTGGGTATGGAGACGAGTGAGGGGAAGATAGCCTCCACCCGTTTCCATACCATAGCAGGCCGGAAGCAACGTCAAAACGTTACTTCCGCCCATAGCTCTTAAAGGGCCATTTTTAAAAAATATATATATATTTTATTGCATTTTAGTGCAAATATGCGATCTAAGGTCTTTTTGACCCCAGATCTCATATTTAAGAGGACCTCTCATATTTTTTTCCTTTACAAGGGATTTTTACATCCCTTGTAATAGGAGTAAAAGTGACAATTTAATTTTTTGAAAGAACAGTATAATTTTTTTTTATAAAGGGTAATATAAATTAGAAAAACATTTTTTTTAAACGTGCCCCGTCCTGCCGAGCTTGCGTGCAGAAGCGAACGCATATGTAAGCAGCGCCCGCATATGAAAACAGTATTCAAACAACACATGTGAGGTATCGCTGCGATTGATAGAGCGAGAGCAATAATTCTAATCCTAGAACTCCTCTGTAACTTAAAACATGCAACCTATAGAATTTTTTAAACGTCGCCTATGGAGATTTTTAAGGGTAAAAGTTTGTTGCCATTCCACGAGCGGGCGCAATTTTGAAGCGTGACATGTTGGGTATCAATTTACTCAGCATAGCATTATCTTTAACACTATAAAAAAATTGGGCTAATTTTACTGTTGTCTTATTTTTTTTTATTAAAAAAAGTGTATTCTTTTAATTTTCTAGCAAAAAAAAAAACGTTGTTTTTAACTTGTAAACAACATATCTGAAAAAGAGGCTCGGTCCTTAAAGTGGTTGTAAACCCTCGGGGAGGAGTTACACCTACAGGTAAGCCTAGATTAAGGCTTACCTGTAGGTGCTTGCAATATCTCCTAGACCTCCACGGTCTCAGAGATATTTGCAATTTCCCTGAGCGACGCATTTTCTGCGCATGCATCGTCTTGAAAGGGCACGCTGTGCCGTTTCAAGCCAGGGTCATGACGTTACAGGCAGCTACCGCGCGCATGCGTGGGAGTGACGTCGCGCGACTCCGGCCAGTCACAGAGCCGGCGTTCGCGGCCCCCGGAAGAAGAGGGGTGAAGATGGATGCTCGCTGTCATGGAGAAAGACAGGGACATCGCGGGCTTCTACTGCAGGTAAGTGTCACATAATGGGCTACTATGCGATGCATAGTAGCCCATTATGCTTTACCTTTGCAGGGAGACATAGAGGAAGTAACACCCATCAGGGATTACTGCCTCTTTAAGTGGTTAACCACTTAAGACCCGGACCTTAGGCAGGTAAAGGACCTGGCCAGTTTTTGCGATTCGGCACTGCGTCGCTTTAACTGACAATTGCGCGGTCGTGCGATGTGGCTCCCAAACAAAATTGGCGTCCTTTTTTTCCCACAAATAGAGCTTTCTTTTGGTGGTATTTGATCACCTCTGCGGTTTTTATTTTTTGCGCTATAAACAAAAATAGAGCGACAATTTTGAAAACAATTCAATATTTTTTACTTTTTGCTATAATAAATATCCCCCAAAAAGATAAAAAAACTTATTTTTTTCCTCAGTTTAGGCCGATACGTATTCTTCTACCTATTTTTGGTTAAAAAAATCGCAATAAGCGTTTACCGATTGGTTTGCGCAAAATTTATAGCGTTTACAAAATAGGAGATAGTTTTATTGCATTTTTATTTTACTACTAATGGCGGCGATCAGCGATTTTTTTCGTGACTGCGACATTATGGCGGACACATCGGACAATTTTGACACATTTTTGGCACCATCGTCATTTTCACAGCAAAAAATGCTATAAAAATGCATTGTTTACTGTGAAAATGACAATGGCAGTTTAGGAGTTAACCACTAGGGGTCGCTGTAGGGGTTATGTGTGACCTCATATGTGTTTCTAACTGTAGGGGGGGCGGGGCTGGACGTGTGACCTCATTGATCGTGTTTCCCTATATTAGGGAACACACGATCAATGAAGATGCCACTGTGAAGAACTGTGTTTACCGATCGCGGGACTCCGGCGGCGATCGGGTCCGCGTGTCCCGCGCCGTGGTCACGGAGCTTCGGACTGGGTCACGTGCACGAGCTGGCGGCACGCGCGCGACCCCACGGCTGGGCTTAAAGGGCCACGTACATGTACGTGGATGTGCCCAGCCGTGCCATTCTGCGTGAAGGGGTCCTCAAGTGGTTAAAGTAACGCAGTGCCGTATCGCAAAAAGTGCCGTATCGCAAAAAGGGGGGTAAATCTTTTCCAGAGCTGAAGTGGTTAAGCTAGTGTGCATGGGGCTTTAGAGAGAGAACCAATAAAACACCATCACTGTCCTGCACTACTAAGCACCGACTAAGGCAGCGCTTCATCATGATTTTAAGGACGCATGTCTCCTCCCATACTGGGAAGTCACCCTGCTATTGGACAAGGCACAGTTCACTTTAAGGGCCCCTTGGTAACCACATGCACTAAAGCCGTGTTGATATATGTCACTATATAAACATGCTTTGCATACAAGGATTTACCGATTAGACGTATAATCCCTAAACCCAGTCAGAAGTATTTGCTGTGTGTCCTGAAGGTCTGATTTTCACCCTAGCTTCTGTCCGCTTCATGAAACCAGATTCAGAGGAAAATTCTCATAATTTTTTTTTTTTTTTTTGCAATTTTTTTATTTATTTATTTTCAATCCCCTGCCCTGAACTGGATCAGCTAATTGAAGTGAAAGCGGCGCAGGTCGTATCACGTTGACGAATGCTGCCAGCATGTATGTGTAGCTGCAGACATTCCAGTGACTGCCCCCAAGATACAAGTTGACAGCTGAAATGGAAGCACTCCTTGTATTCTGCAAATGCCTGTTCCATCACCCTCTCTGCTCTGCGCTCTCCTCTCTGTTGTTTTGACAGCGGCTGCAAAGCTGTACTAACAGATGCCTGTCCCCCCAGCCTTCAGCAGATGAGCAGATGGATCCAGGATCTATTAACCCTGTCCTGCCAAATCTAAAACAAACATGACACAGATCAAGCCTCAGCTATAATCCTCCATTTTTTTTTTTTTTAATGTGCAGCTATAAAAAAAAAAAAAAACAAGTCCTGCCCGGCAGCTTAACTGGAAGCAGCCAACGAGCAATCTGCAGCTCTAATTATTCTGAGGAGTTAATTAGGCTGAGATCAGGCAGCGTGTCCCTTGCATCGGTTTATTTTTAAATGCAGTTTATCCCTGCCCTGGGTGTATGACGAGGGGTGCAGCCGTTGCATTTTTCAGCACCGGCGTAGGGCATCATAGCAGTATTAACGACCCAGCCTTAGAGTTCTGGCGCTTGGTTCTGAGCCAGAATTTTGTTATTTTTTTTATTGCGGCATTAGGACTATTTAGAGTAATTTTTCAAGTCCCAGTGTGTTTGTTCTCCATCACTGGTTGGAGCAGACTCAGTGTAAACGCAGAGGGTGTCTTCTCCGTGCTAAAGGGACACTGCTACACTGACAACCCTCCCCTCCTCTCTCCTGCTTCCTGTCTCCTTTTAGGGGATTTACAGTTTTCTACTAAGTTTTCTTAGGCCCCGTACACACCAGCGGATCTGTCCGATGAAAACGGTCCACGGACCGTTTTCATCGGACATGTCCGCTGCCGGAGAATCCCCGCGGAAAACAAACGCGGTGACGTGTCGCGACTAGGGTGACCACGTGTCCTGGATTGCCCGGGACAGTCCCGCATTTTGCAGGTCTGTCCCGGGCACCTTCATTCCAGGACAATACAGTGTCCCAGAATGAAACTGTCAAAGACACCCCCAAGCCAAACTAATACCCCCAAAAAAGGCCTCCACATCACCGCTTTACTCACTAACAGTACTTGTCCTGGCTGGGAATGCCTGGAGGAGAACAATCCCACCCCCTGCTTGTGATTGGAGAAATCAAAAATCTCACCTCTTATGTCCAATCACTGTGCTGTGATTTGTTACAGCACAAGCTGATTTTTGGGAAGGGCGGGTGTCCCTTAATGGTAGTTTGGAAATGTGGTCACCCTAGTCACGACGTGGTCGCGCCGTTGCCGCGACGATGGCGCGGCGACATGCGCGACCCTGGAAGGTCAATGCTTCCACGCATGCGTCGAATCACTTCAACGCATGCGAGGGATGGCGGCCGATCGGACGTGTCCGGTGAGTCTGTACAGACGACCGAACACGTCCGACGGACAGGCTTCCAGCGGACATGTTTCTTAGTATGCTAAGAAACATTTGTCCGCTGAAAAAGTCCGCTCAGCCGGGAATCCGGTCTGGTCGGCTGTACACACGACCAAACATGTCTGCTGAAACTGGTCAGCGGACCAGTTTCAGCAGACATGTTTGGTCGTGTGTACGAGGCCTTAGTGATATGTTTTGCTTTTATCCCCCCCCCCCTCCTCCATTGCTATATTTTGTACTTTTTTTGGGGGAGCGGGTACCTGGTTTTGACAGGTGCCCGCTCCCACTTTAGTGTCAGACAGCTGCGGCGATCTACGAGGATATTCAGCCCCCTCCACATTTCCCATGCAGCCTTTTGGGACACACACAGGTCCTTAGAAGACTGCGGGACCATTCACAAATAGACATGTGCACACTGAAATATTTTGTTTTGTTATTTTGTTTCGGAATTTCGTTTTTGTTGGAAAGAAACATTTATTTAGTTACTCCCGAAATTAGTTTTTTATTTATTTTGTTTCGTTAAAAAAATGCATTCGTCCGAAAATCCGAATTAATTAAAGGGGTTGTACAATTTTTTTTTCCTAAATAGCTTCCTTTACCTTAGTGCAGTCTTCCTTCACTTACCTCATCCTTCCATTTTGCTTTTAAATGTCCTTATTTCTTCTGAGAAATCCTCACTTCCTGTTCTTCTTCTGTAACTCCACACACGGATTTTCGGACGAATGCATTTTTTTTAGGGCTGTGACTGATTAAAATTTTTGTGTTCGATTAATCGTTTTTTTTTTTAAATCGATTAATCGACTAATTTCGATTAATTAACGCATATACAGATAGAACTACTTTTAGCTGATCTCCTTGCATTGCAACTCTGCATTAGCCACTGGTAAATGTGGTGGGGGCAGCATGGGGGCAGATGTGTATATTAAAGCATATGCCCCCATGCTGTAATATACACATCTGCCCCCATGCTGTAATATACACATCTGCCCCCATGCTGTAATATACACATCTGCCCCCATGCTGTAATATACACATCTGCCCCCATGCTTTAATATACACATCTGCCTCCCATACTGCAAGAATATACACATCTGCCCCCATGTGTACATTACAGCATGGGGGCAGATGTGTATATTCTTGCAGTATGGGGTCAGATGTGTACATTACAGCATGGGGTCAGATGTGTACATTACAGCATGGGGTCAGATGTGTACATTACAGCATGGGGGCAGATGTGTACATTACAGCATGGGGGCAGATGTGTACATTAAAGCATGGGGGCAGATGTGTACATTACAGCATGGGGGCAGATGTGTACATTACAGCATGGGGGCAGATGTGTATATTCTTGCAGTATGGGGGCAGATGTGTATATTCTTGCAGTATGGGGGCAGATGTGTATATTAAAGCATCTGCCCCCATGCTGTAATATACACATCTGTCCCCATGCTTTAATATACACATCTGTCTCCCATACTGCAAGAATATACACATCTGCCCCCATGTGTACATTACAGCATGGGGGCAGATGTGTATATTCTTGCAGTATGGGGTCAGATGTGTACATTACAGCATGGGGTCAGATGTGTACATTACATCATGGGGGCAGATGTGTACATTACAGCATGGGGGCAGATGTGTATATTCTTGCAGTATGGGGGCAGATGTGTATATTAAAGCATCTGCCCCCATGCTGTAATATACACATCTGTCCCCATGCTTTAATATACACATCTGCCTCCCATACTGCAAGAATGTACACATATGCCCCCATGTGTACATTACAGCATGGGGGCAGATGTGTACATTACAGCATGGGGGCAGATGTGTACATTACAGCATGGGGGCAGATGTGTACATTACAGCATGGGGGCAGATGTGTATATTCTTGCAGTATGGGGGCAGATGTGTATATTACGGCATCTGCCCCCATGCTGTAATATACACATCTGCCCCCATGCTTTAATATACACATCTGTCCCCATACTCCAGGAATAATATATACATCTGCCCCATAATGTTACCACACACAGATGGTTGTCCTTTCTTACCTGGCTATCAGGCAGGCAGACCCATCCGCAGAGTAGCTGATGGACACACGTGCGCAAGGGAAGAAGATACAAGCAGGCGGGCAGGTGATGATGACGTCAGCGCGCCGCTACTCGGCTGCCGCCGGGTGGACCAAGATGGCCACGGCTCCGGAGCTAGGCCGAAGCCGCGGCCTTTCCTATGGGCGAGACCGCGGAGCTCACTCCGCGGATCGTCCTCGATCAAAATAATTTTAATCGACCAAAGAAATTAACGATTAATCGACCAATTAATCGTTAATTTCCGCAGCCCTAATTTTTTTAACTAAACAAAATAAATAAAAACACATTTCGGGAGTAAAGCACTCTCTCTGACGCATTAATGTATCTTGGGAAATGCTCCCAAATATCTATGCGATAAAATCAAAGCTTATAACCCCAATCGCGCACTGCGATCCTCCAACCAAAATCTACTCCAAATCCCTAAAACCAGATACAAGTCCAAAGGAGAAAGAAGATTTGCTGTCCAAGGCCCTCGTCTTTGGAACACGTTACCAACCTCCATTCGGTTGGAGGAGAACCACTTGGCCTTTAGGAGAAACATCAAAACCCATCTCTTTTGAGTTCAAAGGAGAAATGGTCAAACAAGCGCCCAGAGGCGATTTAGTTTGCATGTGCAGCGCTATATTTTTTTTTTAACTCACTTACTCACTCAGTAATGCAAGGCTTTCTCCCTGGTGTGGAGTGTCGTGCTCGAAGGATGAGGTAAGTAAAGGAGGACTGCACTAAGGTAAAGGAAGCTATTTAGGGAAGAAAAATTGTACCTTTACAATAACTTTAAGGTCGAATCTGTCATTGATTATGCTTATGGTGTCTGTCGAATGTTCTAAGAAGATTTGACGAAGCAGCTAAACTGTACGATGCGGCAATCGTACATTTCCGGTCGAATGCTCCGCTCACAAGCTATAGTAGAATTCTAATGTTGAATGACTAGTAATAATTATATTTATTAATTATTATTGTAGCGCCTGTGTACTTTGAGTCCAGGTGCTATTTTAAATTTAGAGGGGGGTGAGAGAGTTAATTAACTCTCATCCAAGTGATTTTATTCAAATTGGGCCTCTGTTCTAGCTGGGCTGCACTGTCGGTTCATTCTGTGTTCCTGAGGTGCTTTTCCACCCCGGGGCGGCAGGTGGCGGCAGTGGAGTTCAGGCTGGAGTGCCTCTTGCCAGCAGCCAATCAGGAGGGGTTTTCCCTTGCGGGGCATGCTGGGGGAGGGTAATTCTTGGGCAGACGCCATTAGGCGGGAGTCCAGTGGAGTCCAGTTCTTGTTCCAGGTGTGGCACCCACCTTCAGGGTGACCACACATCACGGGTCCCGGCAATATGGTCTTCCAGGCCGGGGGCCCACATGCTACGTGGAGTTCTTGCTTCCGGGACCATATTGGCCCAGGACAACTGAAGCTATGGCTGGGCCCCAGTGACCTACTGGGTTCCCAAGTTCTATGGGGAGATGCCAAGCAAAATTGCTGTTCGGTGAGGAGTCAGCCTGAGGAGAGCCAAGAGAGGCAGGCAATCCAACAGGGCCTCGACAATTCATGGGGGATCGGGGTAACCGGACACTGAGAGGTTGTATGTCAGCAACCTGTCAGTCAGTGACCCAAAGCAAGAAAACTACCTGAGGGAGATTCAGGCTCCAATATTACTGAGCAAAATATTACTTCGCTATCTACATTCTAGAGAAGGGCCTGTGGCAGAGGTTCCACTCTAAAGTTCTAAAGTGGCGACTAAGTTAAAGTGTCGCTGGAAGCAGGAATGTTTCCTTCTTTGTTAGGCCTGAATCTGCAATTCTCCTCCTCACCCATCTTTTGCCTATTTACCTCAAGTTTACTGTTTGCCGTGTTGGGCAAGAATAAAAGCACAAGAAAGACACCTGCTGCTTGGACATTCCATCATTGCTGCTCTCATCTATCTACCCCTAGACGCTCACAGAGGTAACACGCCATCCCAATCTATAACCAGCGGCTCCTTCGGGGGTGAGCGCTACATTATTACTAGTCAACCAACATTAGAATTCTTCTATAGCCTATGGGCGGAGCATTTGACCATAAGGCTGGGTTCACACTACTACACTACTTTCATCCTACTTTGCTCTGTGTTCAATGTTTCCCTATGAGAGCGTCTTGTAGCGCCCTACACAAGTCGGTCCAACTTTGAAAATGCTCCCTGTACTACTTTTGGTCCTACATTGATCCTACTTCAGGCCCATTGAATATCATTGAAGTCGGACCAAAGTAGTATCCTGTTCATGAAAGTAGGATGGATGTAGGACCAATGTAGGATAAATGTAGGACCAATGTAGCAGAGCAAAGTAGGATGAAAGTAGTGTAGTAGTGTGAACCCAGCCTTAATGTCGGTTTGTGGCGATCGTATGTTTTTAGCTGCTTCGTCGAATATTCATGTCTCTATAATGTCGAATCTTTTCTCTCTATGTTGAATAATCTTGGACTAATAGAGTTAGGTTCGGCACATTCGACCGCAGGTTCGATAGACACAGATCGCTATTGTCACAGTCATGTCAAATCTTCTATCTACCGTATTTGCCGGTGTATAAGGCGACCCCCTAATTTTAAATTTTTTTAAGATTTTTTGCCTGTACTCACTGTATAAGGCGACCCCCCTTCCTAGGCTTCCGAAGCTTCATATTTCTTTCTTCTGGAGCCATATTCTTCTTCCTTCTTGCTGGAGCTGGAGCCAATCACGGCAAGCAATGTATTTTATTAATAAATACAAAGCCTGCTTGGATTGGCAGAGGCTGTAACATCATCAGCCCACGCCTCTCTGACTCTCGAAGGTAATCCGAGCAGGCTACTGTATGTAGCCTGCTCGGATTGGCAGAGGTTGTTAATCCAATCTGAGCAGGCTCTGTATTCATTTGAATACATAATTTACCGAGGTTGGCTAAGCGGTATTTACTGTATGTAGTCGAAGCTACATACAGTATTACCGCACATCCAGCAGGCATCCGAGCAGCTGACCCAGCGTATAAGACGACCCCTGCTTTTTGGCCAGTTTTTTTTACGTGTAAAAGGCAGTCTTATACGCCAGCAAATACAGTATATCGAACTGTTGTCGCAACAAAATGAAAATAATGCATTTTTTATGTCGGATCTTTTGGATTTCAGATTCTAAACATTCCCAGAAATTCGGACAAAAATGCATTCGGATGAAAACGAATGCACATGTCTGTTCACAAAGCACAGCGCATCTCGGGCTTCAGGCCTGGTTCACACCTATGAATTTTTTGGTGCATTTTCAGTTTTGCAGAAACACACTACAGTGCATTTTTTTTTTTTAACAGAAAAGTTTTTATTTATCTCCAACAGGAGATGTAATGTCATGTATAATTACATACAACAAAAAGCGTTATACAATAACTTGTGTTACAACATGCTTCAAGGCAAAAAAGTAAAGCAGTACATTACAAACGTTGTTAGTACATCAAATGCTACAAATTACGTCTACAGTGCAAAAATTGGTATGTTCATGAGAGCTTTTCAGTATACGATTGCTCCTCTGGAGCCACTGATGTGATTGAATGCGGGGAAATACCAGTCATGTAACACCTGGTGGGGGGGCTGCCCATTTCGAGAGCAGGGGGTCCCCAGATACAGCGTATCTCGGTCCCCATGCCCGGGGCCGATGTTCGGGCGGGGGGGATCCCGTGGTGACTTTAGTTTCATATCAGGTTTGTGGCTGGTTGAGGAACCCCCACAGAGTTGGGTGGCCATTAGCTTTTGACCCAGACGCCCCATATTTTTTCAAATTTCTTTGGACATTTACAAAGGGGGGGTGGAGTCCATTGATGCCCTCCAATGTCACTATAGTACATTTAACATGGTTTCCTATGGGTACGTTCACATATGTGCATTTTATGGAAAGGCCCAGGGACTTTTTTATGGTTTTTGTTTTCATAGACTTCAATGGATCAAAAACGTGTATTGAAAAACACAAAATGCACCTGGAATATGCAAAGTGCAACCTGCATTGGTGTGAACCAGGCATTACTGCCGGGTTTCCCTAACCTAAGATGTTGGCACCTGTACCCAAAGCCGACTGAAGAATCGACTCAGGGCGGACATCGCTGGATCCATGGAAAGGTAAGGTGTCCTTATATTAAACGTCAGCAGCTACAGTATTTGTAGCTGCTGACTGTTATTTATTTTGGGGGGAGGCTGATGTTCCTCTTTAAGCACTTAAGGACCGCCTCCTGCAGATATACGTCGGCAGAATGGCACGGCTGGGCACAAGCACGTACCTGTACGTCCTCTTTAAGTGCCCAGCCGTGGGTCGCGGGCGTGCGCCCGCGACCCGGTCCGAAGCTCCGTGACCGCGGCCGTGGGACCCACGGACCCGTTTGCCGCCGGAGTCCCGCGATCAGTCCCCGAAGCTGAAGAACGGGGAGAGCTGTGTGTAAACAGAGCTTCCCCGTTCTTCACAGTGGCAGCTTCATTGATCGTGTGTTCCCTAATATAGGGAAACACGATCAATGATGTCACACGTCCAGCCCCGCCCCCTACAGTTAGAAAAACATATGAGGTCACACATAACCCCTGCAGCGCCCACTAGTGGTTAACTCCCAAACTGCAATTGTCACTTTCACAAGTAAACAATGCATTTTTATAGCATTTTTTGCTGTGAAAATGACAATGGTCCCAAAAATGTGTCAAAATTGTCCGATGTGTCCGCCATAATGTCGCAGTCACGAAAAAAATTGCTGATCGCCGCCATTAGTAGTAAAAATATTTTTTTTTATAAAAATGCAATAAAACTATCTCCTATTTGGTAAACGCTATAAATTTTGCGCAAACCAATCAATAAACGCTTATTGCGATATTTTTTTTTACCAAAAATAGGTAGAAAAATACGTATCGGCCTAAACTGAGGGAAAAAATTTTTTTTATATATCTTTTTGGGGGATATTTATTATAGCAAAAAGAAAAAAATATTGAATTTTTTTCAAAATTGTCGCTCTATTTTTGTTTATAGCGCAAAAAATAAAAACCGCAGAGGTGATAAAATACCACCAAAAGAAAGCTCTATTTGTGGGAAAAAAAGACGCCAATTTTGTTTGGGAGCCACGTCACACGACCCCGCAATTGTCAGTTAAAGCGACGCAGTGCCGAATCGCAAAAACTGGCCAGGTCCTTTACCTGCATAAAGGTCCGGGTCTTGAGTGGTTAAGGTGATCAACCCATCCCCAACCAAACCTTTTAGGACACACGCAGGTCCCAGAAGACTGCGGGACCATTCACAAAGTGTAGCACGACTCAGGCCTCACTGCCGGTTTCCCTTACCTAAGATGCCGGAGCCTGCACCTGAAGCCGATTGAAGAATCGGCTCGTTTGTGGACATCGCTGGATCCCTGGACAGGTAAGTGTCCTTATATTAAAAGTCAGCAGCTACAGTATTCCCAGCTGCTGACTTATAATGTTTTTGGCAGGAGACTGGAGCTCCTCTTTAACCACTTGCCGCCCGCCTTATGCAAAAAGACGTCGGCAAAGTGGTTTCAATATGCTGAGAGGACGTCATACGACGTCCTCAGGATATTGAGCCGCTGCGCGCCCCCGGGTGTCAGTCTGACACCCCGCAACGCCGATCTAGGTAAAGAGTCTCTGACGGAGACTCTTTACCACGTGATCAGCCGTGTCCAATCACGGCTGATCACGATGTAAACAGGAAAAGCAGGTAATCGGCTTTTCCTCACTCGCGTCTGTCAGACGCGAGTAGAGGAGAGCCGATCGGCTTCTCCTCTGACAGGGGGGGTTTGTGCTGATCAATTATCAGCACAAACCCCCCCCCCCCCCCCCGAGGATGCCCACACTGGACCACCAGGGATGCCACTAGACCACCAGGGATGCAAAACACAGGTATGCCACCCTAGACCACCAGGGATGACAATGACAGAAATAATGGATGCCCGCAATGGATGTCAATCACTGATTGGCAGGCATTGTTTGGCACTGATTGGCATCCATTAGTACAACACATATGTTAGTGCCACCTATCAGTGCCCATCTATGCCCATCCGTGCCACATATCAGTGCCCATCCATGCCGCCTATCAGTGCCCATCCATGTCACCTATACATGCCCATCCATGCCACCTATCCGTGCCCATCCGTGCCGCCCATCCATGCCGCCTATCCGTTCCCATCCATGCCGCCTATCAGTGCCCATCCGTGCTGCCTATCAGTGCTGCATATTAGTGCCCATCATCAGTGCCCATCAATGCCACCACATCAGTGCCACCTCATCGGTGCCCATCAGTGCCGCCTTATCAGTGCCCGTCAGTGCAGTACCATCAGTGCCCATCAGTGAAGGAGAAAACGTACTTATTTACAATGTTTTATAACAGAAACAAAAAATGTCAGTAATTTTTTTATTTTATTTTTGCAGAAAATAAAAATCCCAGAGGTGATCAAATACCACCAAAAGAAAGCTCTATTTGTGGGTACAAAATGATACAAATTTAGTTTGGGTACAGTGTAGCACGACCGCGCAATTGTAATTCAAAGTGCAATAGCACTGAAAGCTAAAAATTGGTCTGGGCAGGAAGGTGTATAAGTATAAGTATGGAAGTGGTTAAGGTGATCAACCCAACCCCAACCTAACCTTTATTTCTTGATAGAGTGGGAGAGAATTAAGCTGCCCATAGATGGATCAAAATTTGGCTAGGTCAGCAGGCATCTCTGGCCAGCTTCAGAATGTCCGTCAGATTTATACCACCTATATTGTCCTTATGTGAACACTTAATCCAGCGCATGGCCAATCAAGGTAGTGGGTGTTTGAAATCACACAACAGATGGTACCATTGAAAAATCCAGTAGGACCATTGTTGATGGGCTTTGCTCACTTTAGAGCTGCATCTCTTTGCATAGAAGTCTATGGAAATTTCAAAGCCGCTTGAAGCAGGTCAAATGCACCTGCAATCAATTCTGAATGCTCTCAGAAGCAGAGGCGGCTCTTTAATTAGGCAAATTAGGCGGTCGCCTAAGGCCTGGTGCTCACCGGGGCCTCTCGGCCACCTAATTTGCCTGGTGGAGGAAGGGGAGAGCCCAGCATTGGAAAGAATGATGGCACTGCCTGCGGATGTGCGGGACCAATCTCCTCATGCAAGGACTAAAAATGTAATAATTTTTCCCATTATGGGCGTGAGTGGGGCCTCATGTCTAAGTTTTGCCTAAGGCCTCACAAAGCCTAGAGTCGCCTCTGCTCAGAAGCATCTTAAACTGATGTAAAAAGCAGGCTGCATTGGGCCCTTGAAGTCTGCTGACGCATGCTCGGCATAAAATGTCACCGGTACTTCAAAACCCTATTTTCTACTGCTTTATTGTGATAGCACCAGGTCAGGGACAATGTTTTGAGGCCTTACAGGGTGATGCAATTGTGTTGCACTGAAGAAGAAACGCTGCGAAGCCTTGAAATGATGGCATTGATTTTGTGACATTATTCTATCACAATTAAATGGTAAAAATAATGTTCCGAAGTGCTGATCACTTTCTACATTCTACAAGTTTATATAGCTAGAAGAAAACATGTTACTGGTTGACCATTGATTATGAACAGATTTATCATAGCATGTCAATATAACGAACTATCAAAAACCCTTTTTTATATTATACAATTAATTGATGGGGGGTCAACCTCAACCAATTTAATATGAAAAATAAGTAAATACAAATTGAGGCTTAATATGTCCCACAGAGCAAAAGTTGTATTGCACAAATTGAAAAGAATTCTAGAAAATTGTATTCAGTGGCCCGGATTCACAAAGACTTACGACGGCGTATCTCCAGATACGCCGTCGTAAGTCCGAATGGCCGCCGTCGTATCTATGCGCCTGATTCATAGAATCAGTTAAGCATAGATTTGGCCAAGATACGAGCGGCGTAAGTCTCCTGCGCCGTCGTATCTTGGGTTGCAATAATTACGCTGGCCGCTAGGTGGCGCTTCCTTGATTTTCGTGTCGAATATGTAAATGAGCAAGATACGCCGATTCACGAACGTACGTACGCCCGTCGTAATTAGTTACGCCGTTTACGTAAGACATACGCCAGCGTAAAGATAAAGCTGGGCTCTAGGTGGCGCAGCCCATGCAAAGTATGGACGTCGGAACAAGCGTATCTTTTTACGTCGTTTGCGTAAGTCGTACACGAATAGGGCTGTGCGTAAGTTACATTCACGTCACAGGCATTGAGCCGACGTATCTTCGGGCGTAAATACGACGTGATACTGAGCATGCGGCCATGCATCTACATGGGGTCATGCCTCATTTAAATACAACATGCCCCCTATCAGCCTACTTTGAATTACGCACGCTTACGCCGGCCCATTTACGCTACGCCGCCGTAACTTAGGACGCAAGTGCTTTGTAAATACAGCCCTTGCCTCTCTAAGTTGCGGCGGCGTAGCGTAAATATGGTACGCTACGCCCACGCAACGTAGACCGGCCGTATGTGAATCCGGGCTAGTAAGTCTAAAAAACCTAAAACATAACAAGAACCACAATGATAGACAACCTCAACTATGGCAAACCCAATTGTGTAAATTATATTAGTAAAGATACTTTATAAATACAGTGCCTTCAAAAAGTATACATACCTCTTGAAATTTTCCACATTATGTCATGTTACAAGCAAAAACTTATATGTTATTTATTGGGATTTTATGTGATAGACAAACACAAAGTGGCACATAATTGTGAAGTGGAAGGGAAATTATAAATGTTTTTTTTTTTTTACAAATAAAAGTGTGGCTTGCATTTTTATTTAGCCCCCCGGAGTCAATACTTTGTAGAACCACCTTTCTCTGCAATTACGGTTGCATGTCTTTTTGGGGATGTCTCTACCAGCTTTGCACATCTAGAGAGGGACATTTTTGCCCATTCTTCTTTGCAAAATAGCTTAAGCTCTGTCAGATTGGATGGAGAGCGTCTGTGATCAGCAATTTTCAAGTCTTGCCACAAATTCTCAATTGGATTTAGATCTGGACTTTGACTGGACCATTCTAACACATAAATATGCTTTGATCTATACCATTCCCTTGTAGCTCTGGCTGTATGTTTTGGGTCGTTGTCCTGCTGGAAGGTGAACCTTCGCCCCAGTCTCAAGTCTTTTGAAGACTCTAAAGCCTCGTACAGACGATCAGTCCATCCGATGAGAGCGGTCTGAAGGACCTTCTCATCGGTTAACCGATGAAGCTGACTGATGGTCCGTCGTGCGTACACACCATCAGTTAAAAAAACGATCGTGTCAGAACGCGGTGACGTAAAACACAACGACGTGCTGAAAAAAATGAAGTTCAATGCTTCCAAGCATGCTTCGACTTAATTCTGAGCATGCGCGGGTTTTTAACCGATGCTTTTGCATACTAACGATCGGTTTTGACCTATCGGTTACCAGTCCATCGGTTACATTTTAAAGCAAGTTCTCATTTTTTTGACCGAAGGTTAAATAACCTATGGGGCCTACACACGATCGGTTTGGACTGATGAAAACGGTCCTTCAGACCATTCTCCTCTGGCGATCCTATCGTGTGTACGAGGCATTACAGGTGCTTTTCAAAGATTGCTGTGTATTTGGCTCCATCCATCTTCCCATCAACTCTGACCAGCTTCCCTATTCCTGCTCAAGAAAAGCTTTCCCACAACATGATGCTGTCACCACTATGTTTCACGGTGGGGATGGTGTGTTCAGGGTGATCTGCAGTGTTAGTTTTCTGCCACACATAGCATTTTACTTTTAGGCCAAAAAGTTTTGGTCTCATCTGACCAAAGCACCTTCTTCCACATGTTTGCTGTATCCCCCACATGGCTTCTTGCAAACTGCCAACTAAACTTCTTATGGCTTTCTTTTACCAAAAGATTTCTTCTTGCCACTCTTCCATAAAGGCCAGATATATGGAGAGTACGACTAATAGTTGTCCTATGGACAGATTCTCCCACCTGAGCTGTGGATCTCTGCAGCTCCTCCAGAGTTACCATGGGCCTCTGATTAACGCTCTCTTTGCCCGGCCTGTCAGTTTAGGTGGACGGCCATTTCTTGATAAGTTTGCAGTTGTGCCATATTCTTTCCATTGTCGAATGATGGATTGAACAGAGCTCAGTGAGATGTTCATAGCTTGGGATATTTTTGTATAACCTAACCCTGCTTTAAACTTCTCCACAACTTTATCCCTGATCTGTCTGGTGTCTTCTCTGAGAACTAAAATAGAGCCCAACATAACTTGTATAAAAGCCCATTGCACAGACAATAGGTTGGTATTTCTGTAACTTTCATCACCTGCCACTGGTGGAACTACCAGCATAGCAACCTAAACTGCTGCTATGGGGCTCAGGGCAGAGGGGGGCCCATAAGTTTTGGCTGCCCATGTGCAGTAGAACTTGGGGCACCAAAGATGTCCAACCAGTTAGCATTCAGTTTTACTTAAACAAAGACCACCAGCTTCTACCACCAGCCAGTCCTTTCAAAACCCAACACAGTTTACAGTACACAGCTCACAAGCTATGTAGGAGCCAGACTCATCTTCCTCTCAGGCAGTGGCCAAAAAACTTAAGGTGCGGGGTGGGCAGTAGAAGAGGCCAAGGCCACCAGCTCAACATGTCCTACTAGTAGTGGTCTAGGGAGCAAATGCCCCCTGGCCCCCAGCCCAGTCCACCCCTGACAGCATTTGGAATAATCTTCTTGTTCAATCCTTCTTGTGTTTATAGACATAAACTGTATACGCTAAAATCACCCAGAGATTATTTCCTTGCTCAACCCTGCTGCCACTGATGGCCAAGTCACCAAGAAAGTACTGCAACAAACGTTACTTACAAGGGTTCTCCCAATTACTTTTTGAGACAGGGATAATACTGTTGAACAGCTGTCTTTTTTGCATGTTATCAAGTGTGCCATGCACTTATTTATTATACTTGTTGAATCAACAGACAGGCGATCAGCAGGTGTCACAATGACTCCATCTAATGTGCTTTCTGCATGCAGAGTAGCCTCTACTTCCAGAAACTCACAGCAAAAACCCTAATGATTTTTTTGTCTGTCTTTGCCAGACAGGGTATGTCTGACTAAAAGTAATGATCTTTGAGTCTCTAATGACCTGGAACATCCACGGTGCTCATTTTAGATTTTGTGATAAGTCATAAAGTTAGTGTTCTTTTGGACCACCTTTTCATTTGAAGTTTCAAACGTAGACTGTTCACACCAGATAGAACGTAGTTCAGTTTACTCTTATATAGTGCCTTGAAAGAGTATTCATACCCCTTGAAATTTTCAATTTTGTCATGTTACAACCAAAAACGTAAATGTATTTTATTGGTATTTTTTGTGATAGACCAACACAAAGTGGCACATAATTGTGAAATGGATGGAAAATTATAAATGTTTTTAATTTTTTTTTTACAAATAAATATCTGAAAAGTGTGGGGTGCATTTGTATTCAGCCCCCTTTATTTTGATACCCCTAACTAAAATCTAGTGGAGCCAATTGCCTTCAGAAGTCCCCTAATGTTTAGGGTTGTGAACAAACAGCATCATAAAGGCCAAGGAACACACCAGACAGGTCAGGGTTAAAGTTGTGGAGAAGTTTAAAGCAGGGTTAGGTTATTAAAAAAATATCCAAAGCTTTCAACATCTCAATCCATCATCCGAAAGTGGAAAGAGTATGGCACAAAATCAAAGCTACCAAGACATGGCTGTCTACCTACACTTACAGGCCGGGCAAAGAGAGCATTAACCAGAGAAGCAGCCAAGAGGCCCATGGTAACGCTGGAGGAGCTGCAGAGATCCACAGCTCAGGTAGGAGGACAACTATTCATGCTCTCCACAAATCTAGCCTTTATGGAAGAGTGTCAAGAAGAAAGCCATTATTGAAAGAAAGCCATAAGAAGTTTTGTTTGCAGTTTGCAAGAAGCCATGTGGGGGACACAGCAAACATGTGCAAGGAGTTGCTCTGGTCAGATGAGACTAAACTTGAACTTTTTGGGCTGAAAACAAAATGCGATGTATGGTGGAAAACTAACACTGCACATCACCCTGAACACACCATCCCCACCGTTAAACATGGTGGTAGCAGCATGATGTTGTGGGGATGCTTTTCTTCAGCAGGGACGGGGAAGCTGGTCAGAGTTGATGGAAAGATGGATGGAGCCAACTACAGGGCAATCTTAGAAGAACATCTGTTATAGTCTTCAAAAGACTTGAGACTGGGGCGGAGGTTCACCTTCAAACAGGACAACGACCTTAAACATACAGCCAGAGCTACAATGGAATGGTTTAGATCAAAGCATATTCATGTGTTAGAATAGCCCAGTCAAAGTCCAGACCTAAATCCAATTGATAATCTGTGGCAAGACTTGAAAATTGCTGCTCACAGACGCTCTCCATCTGACAGAACTTAAGATATTTTGAAAAGAAGAATTGGCAAAAATGTCCCTCTCTAGATGTGCAAAGCTGGTAGAGACAAAATGTGGAAAATTTCAAGGGTTGTGAATACTTTTTGAAGGCACTGTATGAATGTCTGCCCTATATTTGGATTATGTCATGCATTTTGTGAATTCTATATTATAATAAATTAGGCAATTCAGTGCCCTTCTGTTTTGTTTATTAGTTAGTTCACAATCCCTAGTATTTCTTGGGATACGTTCCAAGAGCTGGTGAGGATTGGTTAAATTGCCAGCCTGTGATTTCCCACGAGTAACCAAGCGCAGTTTATTTATGTACCATGTGATCTTTGCCTACACTTTAGTTCATGTGGCTACATTCAAAGACTACAGTTACCGATACTGACATATATGGAGAAAACGTTACGTTTAAGTCACAAAAGTAATGAGATATGTTAATCTTAACATGCAACCACTGTCCTTCCTCATTATAATTGCTGGTTCTCACCAAACCACTACAGTATTAGTCAAAGTCCCCTTTTAGTAAAAATAACTTTCTTGTCATTCAGACTTATGGGGCCAGATTCACGTAGCCCGGGCGCAGCGTAACGTAACCGATTTAGGTTACACCGCCGCAAATTTTCTGGCTAAGTGCCCGATCCACAAAGCACTTACCTGGAAATTTGCGGCGGTGTATCCTAAATCCGTCCGGCGCAAGGCGGGCCAATTCAAATGGGGCGGGTACCATTTAAATTAGGCACGCTCCCGCGCCGGACGTACTGCGCATGCTCCCGACGCAAATTTCCCGACGTGCTTTGCGCGAAATTACGACACGCCGACGTTTTGTGAATCGCGACGTGAAAAATTTTAAAATTTCAAAAGCGACGCGGGAAAGACAGGTATACTTTTACATGGTGTAGTAAGTTTACACTTTGTAAAAGGTGCCCTATCTTTGCGACGGCAAACTAACACTTGCGGCGACGTAACGACGGGAAAAAGTTTCGTGGATCGCCGTAACTGCTAATTTGCATACCCGATGCTGGTTTACGATGCGAACTCCCCCCAGCGGCGGCCGCGGTACTGCATCCTAAGATCCGACAGTGTAAAACGATTACACCTGTCGGATCTTAGGGATATCTATGCGTAACTGATTCTATGAATCAGTCGCATAGATAGAAACAGGGATACGACGGCGTATCAGCAGATACGCCGTCGTATCCCTTTTGTGAATCTGGCCCATGGTTTGTTGGCTGTTTATCCAAACACGTGTATAACATTGTATATTGTTAAAGCAGATCTTCACTGCATCTGAGCACCACAAACCAAAAAACACTATTTACTTCATTTTTAATATTGAAACAAACTCCCACATCCATCCATGTCTCCATGTTTAGTTTTTCTAAGGTAAGCCATTTTAGCAAGAGCTGGAAATGTTCTGAAATCAAATGTTTGTGGACATCACATTTAGCATTGATTCCCATGTTTTCAGTGAGAGGTGAAATAAATAATTAACATTGTGCTGTCCTATCTGTGTATATCAACAGTAATCTCCACAGCTCACCCAAACACCATCTTGATTTTATTAAAACTAAAAATAACACTCAAATACCACAAATTATTAAACAGCGTCACCTGAAATAAACTGTGCCACACTTTTAACAAGAACTATTCATGCATCAATAAAATCCAGTGAAAAGTGGAAATATTAAATGTGATAAATCTACAGTGCCTTGCAAAAGTATTCACCCCCCTTGGCTTTTTACCTATTTTGTTACATTACAGCCTTTAGTTCAATGTTTTTTTAATCTGAATTATATGTGATGGATCAGAACACAAAAGTCTAAGTTGGTGAAGTAAATTTAGAAAAATATATATATAAAACAAATTTTCAGAAATAAAAAACTGATAATTGGCATGTGCGTATGTATTCACCCCCTTTGTTATGAAGCCCATAAAAAGCTCTGGTGCAACCAATTACCTTCAGAAGTCACATAATAAGGGAAATGATGTCCACCTGTGTGCAATGATGTCCACCTGATCTGTCATTACATAGACACACCTTTTTGAAAGGCCCCAGAGGCTGCAACACCTAAGCAAGAGGCACCACTAACCAAACACTGCCATGAAGACCAAGGAACTCTCCAAACAAGTACAAGTCAGGGTTAGGTTATAAAAACATTTAAGGCTGGGGAAATTAAAGATTAATTCCTTGATTCTTTTGATCGATCAAAATTCTTGACGTCACCGAACAGCCTGCACAGTGAGACTTACCCTGCTGGATGCGAGCAAACTGCACCCATTGGATTGAGGTACCTTTGCATCTGTGGAGCAAGAGAATGCATTAGGCTCCATCAGGGCAAGGGGGCAAAAATAACCATCGTTTTCCTGTCCTAAGCAGTTTTGTGCAGACAATTCTTTGTGTATCTGCAACATCTGTTGCATGCGGAAGACTGTTCAGTTCTTCAGGGTATATTGTCAATAAAATGCAATCATGTCTGCTTCCAGAAAATGTAAACACTCTGGTATGTCTGCGTGACTGGCTAAAGTGATGCCTACTTGCCTACTATAAAGTGACTGACAGTCAATATACTATATACGTTTTATAATTAAAGTTAAACTAACTTGCTATGTTTTTCTTAAAGTTTAATAAGAAAAAATTACTTACGTCAGTGCTACAGTTTGAATTTAAAACGTATTTGTGTGAACTGTGAAGTTAAGTCACGGATTGTGGAAACTAACTAGTGTCGGGTGATTGTATACAGTGTATACCACATTTACCACTGACTAATGCAGAGTTGCAATGCAAGGAGATCAGCTAAAAGTAGTTGGATCTGTATGTGCGTTATAATTAATCGAAATTAGTTGATTAATCGATAAAAAAAAAAAAACGATTAATCGAACACGGAAATTTGAATCAGTAACAGCCCTAAAAAAAATATCCAAATCTTTGATGATCCCTAGGAGCACCATCAAATCTATCATAGCCAAATGGAAAGAACATGGCACAGCAGCAAACCTGCCAAGAGACGGCCGCACATCAAAACTCACGGGCCGGGCAAGGAGGGCATTAATCAGAGAGGCAGCACAGAGACCTAAGGTAACCCTGGAGGAGCTGCAGAGTTCCGCAGCAGAGACTGGAGTTTCTGTACATAGGACGACAATAAACCGTACGCTCCATAGAGTTGGGCTTTATGGCAGAGTGGCCAGAAGAAAGTCATTAATTTAAAAATGTCACGTTTTGAGTTTGCGAAAAGGCATGTGTGAGACTCCCAAAATGTATGGAGGAAGGTGCTCTGGTCTGATGAGACTAAAATTCAACTTTTTGGCCATCAAAGAAAACCCACAAACCCAACACATCACATCACCCAAAGAACACCATTCAGCAGTCAGGACTGGGAAACTGGTCGGAGTTGAGGGAAAGATGGATGGTTCTAAATACAGGGATATTCTTGAGCAAAACCTGTACCACCCTGTGTGTGATTTGAGGCTAGGACGGAGGTTCACCTTCCAGCAGGACAATGAGCCCAAACACACTGCTAAAGCATCACTTGAGTGGTTTAAGGGGAAACATGTAAATGTGTTGGAATGGCTTAGTCAAAGCCCAGACCTCAATCCAATAGAAAATCTGTGGTTGGACTTAAAGATTGCTGTTCACAAGCGCAAACCATCTAACTTGAAGGAGCTAAAGCAGTTTTGCAAGGGGGGATGAAGTGAAAAGTAATAGGGGCGGGTACCATCATCCTTGAAATTAGAATAGTGGAAAAGGGTGTGTCAGGGGCTACTCCAAAATATTGCCCCACGACTACAAAATATTTTGGAGTAGCCCCTGGCACACCCTTTTTCACTTACCTTTTTGTGAGAATGGAGAATAATTTGCTATCTTTGTACCTGCTAGAAATATTCACTAGGCTTATATTTGTCCTGATGAGGACAGTCACCAGGACTGAAAGTGATGAAAATCAGAATTAAAGAGACTAGAACAGGAAAAGAGAGCACATCTTCCAATGGGAACACTTATTCCAGTGACTCTGTAGGAGGAGAATTTTTTTCTCACTTTCTGTACCACCCCTTACCCAATCCCCCCTCCCCATGGACTCAATATAGAAAAAAACTTTTTGGCTTTGTTTATCTTAAATGCCCCAAGCTCCAGAGGTACTGGGTGGAGGTTGTGGGTACACTTAATGGGCTTTTAGATCTCAGTTGATCCACTTGTGTGTTTACTGTGTTACGTTGTGTGGATCAGGCCCCGTACACACGTCCGAGAAACTCGACGGGCAAAACACATCGTTTTGCTCGTCGAGTTTCTTGTGAAGCCGCCGAGGATCTCGGCGAGCCAAGTTTCCTCATTGACTAACGAGGAAATAGAGATCCTCGTCAGTTTCCTCGGCCAAAAGTGCACAGACGACCGGGTTTCTCGGCAGAATACGGCTCCGATCGAGTTTCTGGCTGAATTCTGCCGAGAAACTTGGTCGTGTGTACGGGGCCTTACGGTTGTTATCACGTACCTGGTAGCAGAGCCTGATATGATAAGGAAGGCCTCTCTTTTACCTCTGACTCAGGCCTCCTGATAGTGTAGACGGGAGGCGCAGGAGTACAGAGTGGCACGAGTGCCTCTAAGTCTTGCTAGCAGCAGGGCAGGTGTCCACGCTAGTCAGAAGGCTCCAGTAAGCAAGCAAGCTGGTAGGCAGCAGACTGAGGCAGGCAATGACAACAGGCAGCTGAGCTGGTTGCTGGTAGCAGATAGTAGGTCTGCCAGAACAGCAGGGTGGTAGGCAGTTACCAATTACAGCAGGCAAAGTAGCAGAGTTAGGCAGGTAGGGTCATTCACAGGCTGGATGAAATGGGTACAGGGCACAGGCAGGAGCGTGGTTATGAAACAAGCCAGGTCTGGAACTGATCACAGAAGCAGGAGTCAATGGAGCAGACAAAAATGGAGGTCAGGGAACAAGCTGAGGTCAGTGCATTTGAAGTTCAGAGAGAAGTCAAGACAAGCTGGGTGAACAACTGGAATCTGGATACACCAGACACGGGAGGCTGAAGACTAAGCAGCACTGATCTTGAGCACTGGGTGAGTTTAAATAGCCGCTTGGCGCCAACATCTATCACAGGTGCAGGCAAGTGCCGTTCCACACAAGAATGTGAGAGGGCATGCGTAGGCAAGTGTCTCCAATGCCCCCCCACCTCTGGCCACATGTGGTACTGCATAGACAAGCAGTGGCTGTGGAACGAATTATCTGAATTTCCATTGATTCCTATGGGGAAACTTGCTTTGATATATGAGTGCTTTGGATTACAAGCATTCTTCTGGAATGGATTTTGCTCATAAACCAAGGTACTACTGTATTGTATGTAATGCAAAAAAAACAGTAACAGCTCTCCCCGAATAGCCCCACACACACTGACAATATGGCTGATGTAAGTAAGCCTATCCTAATATGGAAGGGGGCTGGGTTTATGCACTTTCAGATTATTTATCTCTTGTCTTTTTTTGTTTGTGCACATTTTGTCTCACTGTGTGACTATTCGGGTGCCGGCCCTCGGGCCAGCCCTGAACGTCTTGGGAGTGGGTGAACATGGCCTTCTGACTTAGTTCACCTGCTCTCATGGGGTCTCCCTTCGGGGGAGCCCCACCTAGTACTGGGAGGGTTCTGTTTCGGCAGTCCCTCCAAGGAAGTTGGGTCCGTGTCGGCTTTGGTTGCTCGGACCACGGTACCTTAGTCCCCGTCTGGAGCCTAACACCCTGGGGGGTCAGGGTTTTGGGTCCCTTCTTCACAGGAGGACCACTTGACGTTGCACCCGTCTGCACGTTTTTGTGAACACTTTTTTCTGCACCGGGTGGACTTTTTTGGGTGTCTTCACACGCCATAGGCTTTTAAAATAAAATAAAAAATGTATCTCCTGACCAGGGGCAAAGGCTATGCACTGCACCTCATCCCAGATGACAGTAGATAGTCCTTCCTCGTGTACAAAATTATAGAGTCACACCTAACCGATGAGGTGTAGTGAGATGGGCATGCACGTTTTTTTTTTTCATGTTAATGCATAGCTCCCAACTGTCCCTGAGTTTGAGGGAATGTCCCTGAATTGGAACAATGTCCCCCAATCCATCTGTCCCTTCTCATTTGTCCCTCATTTTGGTCTGATCTATTTAGCTGTATATCAAAAAGTGTTTTCCAGCACTAAACCTTTCATCTGATTTCTAAATTGCCGCATTTGTAAATTCCAAAAGCCAATATAAAGGAATAGTAGTGGTAAAAAAAAAACGTTTTTTTTAGTACAATTCTCCTTTAAGGGGGGCGTGACAAGTGGTGTGTCCTGTATAGTTTTTCTGATAGGTGTCCCTCATTCCCATCTCAGGAAGTTGGGAGGTATGTAATAACGTGTCATGCATTAGGCAGCAGATTCAAAATGGCACGCACCTCAGAAGCCCAGAAATCGGACCTGCACCTTTTTAGATCGCACACTTCAATGCACATCAGTACGCTGCTGCACCTCCATCCGCGACCTTTCATCGCTACTTGCAATATGGTGCCCTTCAGATCGAAGGGCACAACATCACACAATCACAAATAGCGTGTGGTGCCTCACATTGCAGTAACGCATACGGGAACGTTCCCACAATGCAATAATGTAAACAGGGTTTTAATAATCTAGGAGCACCATTCTGTGCAGGTGCACTTTAAACCCAGGTCGGCATGCTGACACGCCCCCAGACTGAGGGGCAGATCCACGTACCTTTGTGTAATCTTCCGCTGGGCGCAGCATATCTAACAAACACTAAGCCGCCGTTATTTTTTTTTTTTTTCGAATCCTCCAAGAATTTGCGGCGGCGTAGTGTATCTTTGGCGGCGTAATGGCACGCCATTCAAATCTCTGTGATGGGGGCGTGTTTTATGTAAATACGCTGTGACCCGACATAAACAACGTTTTTTTTAACTGCGCATGCGCCGTCCGTGGGGGTATCCCAGTGCGCATGCTCGAAATTAACCTGGAACAAGCCAATGCTTCCGACGGTGATGTCATTCTACGCAAATCCCTATTCGCGAACGACTTACGCAAACGACGTAAAAATTTCTAATTTCTAGGCGGGAAGGACGGCCATACTTAACATTGAGTACGCCTCATAACAGCAGCTCTAACTATACGCCGGAAAAAGCCGAATGCAAACGACGTAAAAAAATGCGCCAGCTGGTCTTACGTTCGTGGATCGCCGTAAATAGCTAATTTGCATACTCGATGCGGAATTCTACGTAAACGCCACCTGGCGGCCGCCGAAGAATTGCAGCTTAGATCCGACGGCGTACTAAGACGTACGCCTGTCGGATCTAGCCGAGATGCCGTCGTATCTTGTTTTGAGGATACAAAACAAAGGTACGACGCGCAAAATTTTAAATTATGCGGCGTATCAAGAGATACGCCGGCGTAATACCTTTGTGGATCTGCCCCTGAATGTCCATGATGGCCTAGGCTCGTAGGAAGTGGGTTAAATGTTACTTGGTTTTACAGTGCAACCTTGGATTACAAGCATAATCTGTTCCAGGAGAATGATTGTAATCCAATGCACTCGTATATCAAAGCGAGTTTCCCCATAGAAGTCAATGGAAACTAAAATAAATTGTTCCACATTGACTTCTATGGCATGTGGCCTGAGGTGGGGAGGGGGGCGCTGCAGAGTCTCGGAAATACTTGGAGATCGTTCGGCTGCATTTAGAAACCAGAAAGGCTCGGGAACACTCTGAAACAGTATTTCAGAGTATTTCAGAAGGGCTCTGATGCCCCCGTACCTCTGGCCAAATGTGGTACTGCCCACCGCAGAGGCTTGAATCCTGCTCGTTTTGCGAGACAACACTCGCAAACCGAGTCAGGATTAAAAACAAAATAAAAAGCTTGCATTGCAAAACGCTCGTTAACCGCGTTACTCGCAATTCGAGGTTCCACTGTATTTAAACTTGCAAGAGATGTAGTATCTAGTTTTGGAACAGAGAGGCCCAGATTCTCAAAGGACTTACGACGGCGCAGCGCCATGTACTCCGTCGTAAGTCCTAATCTGGGCCGTCGTTTCTATTCTGATCCATTAGATCCGACAGGCGTAAGTCTCTTACGCCGTCGGATCTAAACTGCATTTTTTTTTTTGACCGCTAGGTGGCGCTTCCGTCGAATTCCGCGTTGAGTATGCAAATTAGCTAGATACGCGAATTCCCGAACGTACGCGCGGCGGACGCAGTAAAGTTACGACGTTTACGTTAGGCTTTTCGTGGCGTAATGTTGCCCCTGCTATATGGTGGCATAAGTGCGGCGCAACAATGTTAAGTATGGCCGTCGTTCCCGCGTCAAAATTTGAAAAAGTTACGTCGTTTGCGTAAGTCGTCTGTGAATGGGGCTGGACGTCATTTACGTTCACGTCGAAACCAATGACGTCTTTGCGGCGTACTTTGGAGCAATGCACACTGGGAAATTCCACGGACGGCACGTGCGCCGTTCCGAAAAAACGTCAATCACGTCGGGTCACAGTAGTTTTGCATAAAACTCGCCCCCCTGATCCAAATTTGAATTAGGCGGGCTTACGCCGGCCGAATTATGCTACGCCGCCGCAACTTACTGAGCAAGTGCTTTGAGAATACAGCACTTGCCCGTCTAAGTTGCGGAGGCGTAACGTAAATCGGATACGTTACGCCGCCGCAAGAATACGCCGTTTTACAAGAATCTGGCCCAGAGTGTCTGCAGGGGACAGCACTGTAATGAAAGTGAGTACTGCTGTGAAATCTGTCTTTTTTATTTTAACCAGTTAGCAACCGCCCTATAGACGAAATACGCCTACAAGGCGGTTGCTTAACTCTGGGAGGGCGTCAATGTACGTCCTCCCAGAATCGCGCTCCCGCGCACCCTGTGGGGCGCGCACACGGGAGTCTCCATGACCGCCGGGTCCTCCGGACCCGGCTGATCACGGATCACGGTAAATCGCCGCTGATAGCGGCGGTTTACCACGTGATCGCTCCGTCCAATGACGGAGCGATCACTAGTAAACAAACCGGCGTCATGTGATGACGCCGGTTCCTCCCTCTCCTCTCTGTACCGAACGGTACAGTGTGAGAGAGGAGAGGGGAGAGAGCGGAAGCAGCAGCAGCTGCTGCTGCGGGCTGGATCTGTGACACATGCAGTCACAGATCCAGCCATCGATCCCTCCCTGTGCAATACTCTGCAGTACCAGCCATACTCTGCAATGCCCCCACACTGTGCAATGCCCCCACACTGTGCAATGCCCCCACACTGTGCAATGCCCCCACACTGTGCAATACCCCAAAATACTCTGCAATGCCCCCACACTCTGCAATGCCCCCACACTGTGCAATACCCCAAAATACTCTGCAATACCCCAAAATACTCTGCAATGCCCGGAATACTCCGCAATGCCCCGCAATACTCCGCAATGCCCCGCAATACTCCGCAATGCCCCACAATACCCCACAATACCCCGCAATACCCCGCAATACTCCGCAATACCCTGCAATACCCCACAATACTCCGCAATACCCCACAATACTCCGCAATACCCCACAATACTCCGCAATACCCCACAATACTCCGCAATACCCCACAATACTCCGCAATACCCTGCAACGTCGTCTATGGGGATTTTTAAGTAGCGAAGCTTGGCGCCATTCCACGAGCGTGTGCAATTTTGAAGGGTGACATGTTGGGTATCTATTTACTCGGCGTAACTTCATCTTTCACATTTATGCAAAAGAATGAAGAAAAAATACTAAATTTGCCAAATTTTATAACAGAAACAAAGAAAAATTATTTTTTTTTACAGAATTTTCAGTCTTTTTTCTTTTATAGCGCAAAAAATAAAAAACCCAACGGTGATTAAATACCACCAAAAGAAAGCTCTATTTGTGTGAAAAAAAGGACGAAAATTTAATTTGGGTACAGTGTTGTATGACTGAGTAATTGTCATTCAAATTGTGAGAGCACCGAAAGCTGAAAATTGGTCTGGTTATTAAGGGTGTTTACGTGCCTAGTGGTCAAGTGGTTAAATCGGTCTGGGTATTTTTTAGAGCTGGGCTTTAAAAAGCAAATGCTCTCCTTTTTTAGGTATTTTCAGCCTTCCTATGTAGTTTGGCTCTAAGCAATGTAATTTCCCCCAATGTATGTCTATCATGGCGCACTCTTGTGCAGTTCACATTTGGTTATGTATCCATTGCAGTAATGTCCTGACCACACAAAAATAGATGCATGTTGGTCTTAAAAACATATTGCAATAAACATGCTGGATGTTTCTTGTATACGTTGATTTTTAAAGTGGTAATAAAGTCTGTATTTGGATTTTAACCTACAGGTATGCTTATTATAAAGCTTACAGTGCCTTGAAAAAGTATTCACACCCCTTGAAATTTTCCACATTTTGTCATACTACAACCAAAAAGTAAATGTATTTTATTGGGATTTTATGTGATAGACCAACACAAGGTGGCTCATAATTGTGAAGTGGAAGGAAAATGATAAATGGTTTTCCAATTTTTTTGCAAATAAATATCTGAAAAGTGTGGCGTCCATTTAACCCTCTTTACTCTGATACTCTAATACCCCTAAATAAAATCTAGACTGCCTTTAGAAGTCCCATAATTAGTAAATATAGTCCACTTTTGTTTAATTTAATCTCAGCATAAATACAGCTGTTCTATGAAGCCCTCAGAGGTTTGTTAGAGAACCTTAGTGGAGGGGAAAAAAAGCATCATGAAGGCTAAGGAACACACCAGACAGGTCAGGGATAAAGTTGTTGAGAAGTTTAAAGCAGGGCTAGGTTCTAAAAAAATATCCCAAGCTTTGAACATCTCACAGAGCTCTGTTCAATCCATCATCGGAAAATGGAAAGAGTATGGCACAACTGCAAACTTTCAAACACTCATCAGAGAAGCAGCCAAGAGATCCATGGTAACTCTGGAGGAGCTGCAGACATCCACAGCTCAGGTGGGAGAATCTGTCCGCAGGACAACTATTAGTCGTGCTCTCCACAAATCTGGTCTTAATGGAAGAGTGGCAAGAAGAAAAGACATTGGGCCAGATTCAGAAAAGACTTACGACGGCGCAGCGCCATGTACGCCGTCGTAAGTCCTAATCTGGCCCGTCGTATCTATGCGACTGATTCTTAGAATCAGTTAAGCATAGATATCCTTTAGATCCGACAGGCGTAAGTCTCTTACGCCGTTGGATCTAAACTGCAATTTTTTTCCCCCCGCTAGGTGGCGCTTCCGTCGATTTCCGCGTTGAGTATGCAAATTAGCTAGATACGCGAATTCCCGAATGTACGCGCGGCCGATGCAGTAAAGTTACGACATTTACGTTAGGCTTTTCCCGGCGTATAGTTGCCCCTGGGTATATGAGGCGCAGCCAATGTTAAGTATGCCGTCGTTCCCACGTCGAAATTTTAAAAAGTTACGTCGTTTGCGTAAGTCGTCCGTGAATGGGGCTGGACGTCATTTACGTTCACGTCGAAACCAATGACGTCCTTGCAACGTCATTTGGAGCAATGCACACTGGGATATTTTAGGGAAGGCGCATGCACAGTTTATTTGGCGCGGGGACGCGCTTCATTTAAATGATACACGCCCCCTACCCGCCAAATTTGAATTCCGCCGGGTAATTTACGCTACGCCTCCGCAACTTTACAGGCAAGTGCTTTGTGAATAAAGCACTTGCCTGAAAAACTTGCGGCGGCGTAACGTAAATCGGATACGTTACGCCGCCGCACAGATAGGCCCGCTGTACCTGAATCTGGCCCATTGTTAAAAGAAAGACATAAGAAGTCCGGTTTGAAGTTTGCGAGAGGCCACAGCAAACATGTGGAAGAAGGTGCTCTGGTCAGATGAGACCAAAACTGTAATTTTTGGCCTAAAAGCAAAATACTATGTGTGGCGGAAAACTAACACTGCACATCACCCTGAACACACCATCCCCACCGTGAAGCATGATGGTGGTAGCATCATGTTGTGGAGATGCTTTTCTTCGGCAGGGACAGGGAGGCTGGTCAGAGTTGATGGGAAGATGGATGGAACCAAATACAGGGCAATCTTAGAAGAAAACCTATTATGCTCTGTACACGCAAGCGGAATTTCAGTCTGAAAAAAGTTGGATGGTTTTTCCGACGGAATTGCGCTCAAGCTTAGCTTGCATACACACGGTCACACAAAAGTTCTCTGAACTTTTGAATGTTAAGAACGCGGTGACGTACAACACTACGACGAGGCGAGAAAAATAAGTTCAATGCTTCCGAGCATGCGTTCAATTGTTTCCGAGCATGCGTTGTTTTTTTTCCCGTCAGAATTCCATACAGTCTGATGGAGCATACACACGGTCGGAATTTTCGATGAAAAGCTCACATCAGACTTTTGCTGGCGGAAATTCCACTCTAGTGTATGGGGCATTAGAGTCTGCAAAAGACTTGAGACTGGGGTGGAGGTTCACCTTCCAGCAGGACAACGATCCTAAACATACAGCCAGAGCTACAATGGAATGGTTTACATCAAATCATATTCATGTGTTAGAAGTTCAGAACTAAATCCAATTAAAAATCTGTGGAAATATTTGAAAATTGCTGTTCACAGACGCTCTCCATCCAATCTGATAGAGCTTGAGCTATTTTGCAAAGAAGAAGAATGGGTAAAAATTTCACTCTCAAGATATGCAAAGCTGGTAGAGACATCCCCAAAAAGACTGCTGTAATTGCAGCAAAAAATGGTTCTACAAAGAGGTCAATACTTTTGTAAAAATAAATCTAAATCATTTATAATTTTCCTCCCACTTCACAATGATGTGCCACTTTGTGTTGGTCTATTAAATAAAATTTAATTTCAGGAGAAGCTGGAACTGGAACAGAGGACAGTCTTCCTTTCAGAAGTCCGCCAAGAAACAGACACCTGGTGGACGTGAGCCAACAAAATCTTTTTGAGATTGGGCCCGCCCAGGCGGGTCGGGTAGGGGCTCGCTTACATCATTTCCGGCACGTCTGGGTGGCCTCGATATCAGATTATTGGACCATCAAAACGGTCTCCACAGGCCACACTTGGACCTTCGTCAAAGTTCCTCCCCACAGACCAATGTCTACGACACTATCACGATCGGAAGAAAAACGACAAGTTCTACTGTCATACGTAAAAACTCTGAAAAATCAAGGAGCAGTGGTGTCCGTACCGAAGATCGAGGAATTCCAGGGGGTATACTCCCCTCTCTTTTTAGTGCAAAAAAATAATGGCTCTTGGTGCCCGGTGATAGACCTTACGTTCCTCAACAAGTTCATAAGGCACGAGAAATTCAAAATGGAATCACTTTTGACCATCCAGAAAATAGTCCAACCAGGCGACTGGTTAATCTCCATAGATTTAAAGGACGCGTACTTTCATGTTCCAATGGCGGAAGTTTTCCACAAATACCTTTGGTTCCAGGTCGGTCAGGAGCACCTACAGTTTGTATGTCTTCCGTTCAGATTGACGATCTCTCCAAGAGTATTTTCCAAAGTCCTGTTGGCAGTAGTGTCCCTTATCAAAACAAAAGGGGTACGACTGTACCACTACCTGGACGACCTGTTAGTGCTATCTCAAGACAGGCAACTACTTCTAGTTCACAAGAACAAGTGATTTCCATACTTTTGGAATTCGGATGGCTCCTCAACTGAGAGAAAAGCCAGCTAGAACCGACCCAGTGCCTAATTTACCTTGGAGCCCAGTTCAACACCATAGAGAACACCATCTCTCTTCCAGAAGAAAAAATCCCAGTCATTCGGGAAAGGATCTCCCTAGCCCTAGATTCCTCACACCTGAGAGCTTCGCAGTGCCTAAAGATAATCGGCACAATGGTGGCCACAGCCCCTATGGTCAAATGGGCAATGTGGAGGCTTCGTCCCTTCCAAGCGGGCTTCCTTCAGCAATAGAGGTCGGAAGTGGATTTGGATCACTCAGTTGATGAAGAACAGTCTCCTTTGGTGGCTCCAATGCAAAAACCTGTTGACATGCCACTTTCTTGTTCCCATCCAATGGCTGCCTGTTACTTCCGATGCCAGCAATGCGGGCTGGGGGGCTCATTGTGGTCAAGAACTGGCACAAGGCAAGTGGGATGCCCGGCTCCACATTCCAGGTTCAAACGTTCTGGAGCTTTGTGCGGCATGGTGTGCCCTTCAATCTTTTTCCCATCTCCTGAAAGGGAAATCAGTCCTACTCAAGATGGACAACACCACAGCTGTGGCGTATGTGAGGAGACAGGGGGGCACTCGGAGTTCCGCTCTTCTCCAAGAGGTCGAGCCCACCTTGACCTGGGCTCAAAGGAACCTGCTCAATCTGTCAGCAGTCTTCATTCCAGGGGAGCAGAACATTCAAGCGGACTTCTTCTAGACTTTGTCTCACAACAGTCTAGACAACAACGAATGGTCACTGGATCCACAGACCTTCAAGTGGATCCTATCGTTGGGAATCGATCTCGAGGTGGATCTGTTTGCATCCCCCTGCAACCACAAACTCAACAAATACTACACTCGAGTCCGTTGCAGTCAAGCTTTCGGAGTAGATGCTTTAACGAGTAAGTGGAACTTCAACAGGGCGTATGCCTTCCCTCCACCTCCAATCATTCTAAATTTCATTCAGAGGCTTCAATTGGAGTCGGTCGCAGTGGTGACAATAGCACCCTACTGGCCGAGCAGGCCGTGGTTTCCCCTCCTGAACCAGATGAGCTTCCGGAGTCCGCTGCCTCTCCCTCTCAGACCGGATCTTCTTTCTCAGGGGGCAACCCTGCACCCCTGTCCAGCGATACTGAGACTGATGGTCTGGTTCTTGAGAGGGAGAGGCTAGAGTCTCTCGGCTGTGCTTCAACAGTTATTTCTACCCTTATGAGTTCCAGAAAGCCTAGTACCAACAGGGTCTACAGTAGAATATGGGCCAAGTTTGTTAACTTTTCCACTTCGACAGGAAGATCATGTAGATACCCTGGAGTCCAAGACATCCTCAGTTTTCTCCAGTTCTCCAATTTTTTGTGTTCAGCATACCCTCCCGTGTGGATTGGCTAGTTATTTCCCACACGTAGTCTGCCATGGAGTCTGTCAGGAAAACGGAAAATTTATTACCAAATACTTACCGTAATTTTCCTTTCCTGATAGACTCCATGGCAGACGGAGTTCCCACCCATGAATATGAATATAAGAGTTAGACTGAGAGTCGGCTAGTTACGGAACACCATCCATGGAGGTGAGCTCAAATTTATGGGTAGGGGGTCCTATGGCAGTGGAGAGGAGGCGGGGTTAACCCACACGTAGTCTGCCATGGAGTCTATCAGGAAAGGAAAATTACGGTAAGTATTTGGTAATAAATGTTTTATTTTTCATAAAAAGGCAATCCATTGCACATCCCCTTTTAGAATACTTCATTCCTTCTGTCTGTCTCTGCCTTCATTACTGAACTTGGAAGCAATTAGCAGCATTGCACAATTAGGTGCAATAACATGAAGAAAAAAAAACAGGTTGGCGTAAATTTTAGTGACGCTAATTATCCCCCCCCCCCCTATTTTAGGACAGAGTCATTTACAGCACTCTTTGTTTTATACACTACATGAAAAAAAAAACAGTCAACGGACTTCATGAAAATTCCTGATGGCTGATCGCGCACACTCCCAGATAAAATATGGGTCAGTTCGTCAACTGAGAACGACCGATTGGCACTGTCTATTGTTCTGGATCATTCCCCCTCGTTGTCTCCCATGAAGCAGAGGGCAGCAGCTGCCGACATAATGCAAAATGAAATTTTCATTCACTGGTCTGTTTTTTTTTTTTTTTTTGTTCTGTGTTTTATCCACTACAGATGTTCTGCTCTTCAAGACATACAGAATGAAAGTAAGGGAGTAAAATACAACATGAAAAAAAAAAAAATGTTCAAACTAAAAAAACATACAATGGACAAACATGAGTACATTATTGTTGTATATGGCACTTTTTTTTTTTTATACAGTTTGCCAAAAATGATCTTTCCCGGGAAGCATCGCCATACTGGATTAGAATTAAGTCAAACATTTTCCCTGCAACAGATAAATATTTTACACTGACCAAAAAAAAAGATGCAGTGTTTGGAATAGCATTACACATAGTTACAGTGCTCTTATTTCCTGTTTCAATTCAATTTAACATTTAAATAGCATGTAAAATGTACATGTTTTTATTTAATTTAAATGTAACAATTTTAAATTTTTAAATGTGCAACGCAAAAGGAAAATAGTCAGGTTAATCATGGAGTTGCTAACCTAACATTTCCCCAAATATTTTACACTTACACATCCCATTTTCTAACATTATACGCAGTCACATTCCTTTTATTTTAAATTGAATGCAACGTTTAAAATAAAGGGGCAGATCCAGGTAGATCGGCGCATTCTTCCGTCCGGCGTAGCGTATCTATGATACGCTACGCCGCCGTAACTTACATTTATTTTTTGTTATCCTCAAAGAATTTCCGCCGTAAGTTAGGCGTAAGGGCGCGCAATTCAAATGTATGTGATGGGGGCGTGGTTTATGTAAATACATCTTGACCCGACGTAAATGACGTTTTTTTTCAACTGCGCATGCGCCGGCAGTGGGGGTATCCCAGTACGAAATTAAACGGGAACAAGCCAATGCTTACGACGGTGACATCATTCTTTGCAAAGCCCTATTCGCGAACGACTTACGCAAACGACGTAACATTTTCAAAATTCGACGCGGGAACGACAGCCATACTTAACATAGGATACGCCTCATGTAGCAGGGGTAACTATACGCCGGAAAAAGCCGAACGCAAACGACGTAAAAAAATGCGCCGGCCGGACGTACGTTCGTGGATCGCGGTATCTAGCTAATTTGCATACTCGACGTGGAATTTGACGGAAACGCCACCTAGCGGCCGGCGTAAATATGCACCTACGATCCGATGGCGTACTAAGACGTATACCTGTCAGATCGCTCCCTCATTCAGTCATATCTTGTTTTGTGGATACAAAACAAAGATACGACGCGGGAACTTTGAAACTACGCGGCGTATCAATAGATACGCCGGCGTAATTCGTTTGTGGATCTGGCCCAAAATGTTCAAAATAAAAAAAAAAAAGGGACAGGTTAAAAGGAGCAAGTGTGCCAAGTATCTGCTTTGATTTCATTTGATCCTAAAAAAAAATATTGCACTGGCTAAAAAATAAATATATTCCATAAACAATGTAAATTTACATATTTTCCAGTTTTAAATTATTTAAAATTATTTTAATTGAATGCAACATTTAAAATAAAATAATAATGTAGTTGCTAACCTAACATTTCCCCAAATATTTTACACTTACACATCCCATTTTCTAACATTATACGCAGTCACATTCCTTTTATTTTAATTTCTTGCAACGTTTCAAATAAAATGTTCAAACGAAAGAAAAGGGACAGGTTAAAAGGAGCAAGTGTGCCTAGTATCTGCTTTGATTTCATTTGATTCTAACAAATATATTACACTGGCTAAAAAATAAATATATTCCATAAACAATGTAAATATACATATTTTACAGTTTTAAATTATTTTAAATTATTTTAATTGAATGCAACATTTAAAATAAAATAATAATGTAGTTGCTAACCTAACATTTCCCCAAATATTTTACACTTACACATCACATTTTCTAACATTATACACAGTCACATTCCTTTTATTTTAATTGAATGCAACGTTTAAAATAAAATGTTCAAAAGAAAAAGAAGAAAAGGGTCAGGTTAAAAGGAGCAAGTGTGCCTAGTATCTGCTTTGATTTCATTTGATTCTAACAAATATATTACACTGGCTAAAAAATAAATATATTCCATAAACAATGTAAATATACATATTTTCCAGTTTTAAATTATTTTAATTGAATGCAACGTTAAAAATAAAATATTCAAAAGAAAAGGGTCAGGTTAGAAGGAGCAAGTGTGCCTAGTATCTGCATTGATTAAATTTGATCCTAACATTTCCACAAATATATTACACTGGATAAAAAATAAATTATTACATACACAATGTAAATATACATGTTTTCCAGTTTTAAATTATTTTAAATTATTTTAATTGAATGCAACGTTTTAAAATAAAATATTTAAAATAAAAAGAAAAGGGTCAGGTTAAAAAGGAGCAAGTGTTCCTAGTATCTGCATTGATTTCAGTTGATCCTAACATTTCCACAAATATATTACACTGGCTAAAAAATAAATTTATTACATACACAATGTAAATATACATGTTTTCCAGTTTTAATGTAATGTAATATTTAAATAGAGAATTGTAAAAAAAGAAAAAGAAGAAAAATCGGTTTAAAAGGCACAGGTTTGCCAATCTAACATGCACACAAAGACACGTTATTTGTAATGAATTAATTACTGTCAAAATGTTAAGATTTTTTATTCTGTTTTCTTTTTATTCTTTTTAATATTTTTTTTTAAAGCCTAATAAATATATGTATATATATATATATATATATATATATATATATATATATATATATATATATATACATAAACATATGTGTGTGCATGTCAACCATGTGTTGTCGTACCCTCCCTGTGAGGCTCTCAAGCGAACAGTAAGGGAGGGTACAAATATTTATCTGCTGAACAATTTAGGCTGACAGGCTGAGCACTGAACACCAATCCTCTTTGTGTGCAGAAGACTCAAATTCTAAAAATAAAATAAATAAATAAATAAATAACTACATTTAAAAAAAAAAATGTGCAAATATCTGCTGGGCTACATTCAAGCATGTCTGTGTTCTCTCTGTGTTGGTGTGTCTTCCTGAAAGCTCACTTATGAGAGTGTTGAGCGTCTGCCTCCTCCTTCCTGATTGGTGGATCCATTCTGTGTCTATGACAAGAGCGTGGAGCAGGTTTTTTTTTGGCTCTGAGCCATCTCTGCCTTAAAATGGACGTTTGGAAACAGAATGAGAGCAGGATGATGATGAGAAATGTCCAGCCAGGCTTGTACGCAAACCAAGCAAGCCTGTTTCTTGGCAAATTTTATTAAAAAATTTAGGAAATTGCAGATTTATTTTTAGTGGAAGGGCTGCCTATTACAGCGATAGGGCGGCTAGGACAGAAATATTTGTGTTGTCTGAATCTACAGCCTTAAAGGCACACTCCATTCAAATTGTAAATAAAGTGGGTGTAAATAAAAAATGTTTTTTTTTTTTTTTATGAATATTATTTTCACCTGTTTAAATCCTTTGCTACAAGTTGGTGTTGCTTTATTTAGTTTCCGAAATGATTGTGTATCATACACAATTGTGTTTTTTTTTTCTTTTAATGAATATTATTTTTACCTGTTTAAATTCTTTGTTACAAGTTGGTGATGCTTTATTTTGTTTACTAAATTATTGTGTATTATATACAATTGTATTTTTATTTTTTTTACTGAAATATTGTTTTCACCTGTTTAAATCCTTTGGGCCAGATTCACGAATATTTACGGTGGCGCAAGTTTTCGGCGTAAGTGCTTGATTCACAAAGCACTTGTCTGTAAACTTGCGGCGGCGTAGCGTAAAGCCGTCCGGCGCAAGCCCGCCTAATTCAAATGGGGCGTGTACCATTTAAATTAGGCGCGTTCCCGCGCAGGGAACGTTCTGCGCATGCTCTGATTGGAAATTTCCCGCCGTGCTTTGCGCGAAATTACTGCGCCCCGACGTGTTTTTTGAACAGCGACGTGTGTAACATACTTTCGTATTCCCGGATGTCTTACGCAAAAAACAAAAAGTAAAATTTGACGCGGGAACGACGTCCATACTTTAACATGGATGGTGTAATTTTACACCATCTAAATAGCACTCTTAACTTTACGTCGGGAAAAACCGACGTAAGAGAATGCGACGAACGCGCGTACCTTCGTGGATCGCCGTAAACAGCTAATTTGCATACCCAACGCTGGAAAACGACGCGAACTCCACCCAGCAGCCGCCGGAAAATTACACCTACGATCCGAAGGCGTACGAAGCCGCACGCCTGTCGGATCTATGCCAAAAGCCGTCGTATCTTGGTTTGAGGATTCCAAATCAAGATACGACGCGGCAATTTTGAAAATACGCCGGCGTATCAGTAGATACGCCGGCGTATTTCTGCTGTGAATCTGGCCCTTTGTTACTACTTGGTGCTGATTTATTTAGTTTACTCAATGATTGTGTATCATACACAATTATATATATATATTTTTTAACAAAATATTATTTTCGCTTTTTTTAATTCTTTGTTACAAATCCGTTTAGAAATCCCTGCAGCCACTTCCTGTCTTCATGTACCCCATTCATTATATACACTGATGGCGCACACTGAAGTTAGAAGATAAAACACATTTCAAGTAAAAGTCCTTTGAGCAACAAGCTCTAGAGTGAGATAACAGTCTGTAAGATCTGGGCTGCCTTGTATGGGGAGCTGAAGCCGAAATCCAAACATGTAACAGAGAAAAACAACAAAAACGGGCGCCAATAGAAGTTACTGTATTCAGGCATATGGATGGGGTCCAAAGGACAGTCAGTCTCTCAGCCGTGTAGTGAAGTCCCCTTGTAGCAGCTGCTGTGTGTTGCAACGATGAGCATGTGCTGCATAGATGAACGCAGGTGCCTGTTTTCCACACAGGAGATTCCCAGGTGAAATGTGCGGTAGTTGGATGGAGGGCTGGAGCGCACACTGGGACGCAACGGCGTGAGGGGGGGAATGACGTCACAGGACCAGGATGCAACGCATTTCAGTGCTAGCGCTGTGAGTTCTGGGGGATCACAGCGCGCACCTTTCTCAAGCACTCAAGTACCCCATTCATGGCGACAACTGTGGATCATGCCTACGTAATGTGTGTTGTAACGAGCACTTGTAGCCTCCTTTAAGAGTTCATATGGCAGTGCAGCATTAAACTAGACTAGACCCTAAACATTTCATTTTATTATTATTATACAGGAATTATATAGCAAACAATTTACGCAGTGCTTTACAATAAAAAGGTAGACAGTACAATTATAATACAGTTTAATACAGAAGGGACAGGAGGGTCCTGCCTGTGAGGCTTATAATCTAAAGGGAGGGGGAGGTGGTACAACAGGTAATGGTCTGATGGAAGGGACTCAAGTACAGTTCTTAGGTTGCGGTGGGATAGGCTTTCCTGAATAAGTGAGTTTTCAAAGATCGCCTAAAGGCGGAGAGGGTAGGAGCTGACCGCACATACTGGGGTAGGGAGTTCCAGAGGATGGGAGAGGGTCTGGAAAAGTCCTGTAGGTGAGCAAGGTCCTGGGAGGAGCAGAGAGGACAATTTGGGCGATATCTACAGATGAGATTGGTGATGTAGCTGAGGGCAATGTTGTGGATGACCTTGTATGTTGTGGTTAGTATTTACAGTTATATATGGTGGGGTAGGGGAAGCCAGTGGAGAGGTTGGCATAGAGGGGCAGGAATCATAGATTGGTTAGTAAGGTGTATTAGTCTGGCAGCAGCATTCATAATAGACTGAAGGGGGTAGCCTGTGTAAAGGTAGGCCAGTGAGGAGGGAGTTGCAGTAGTCAAGGTGGGAAATAATCAAGGAATGAATACGTTGTTTTGTGGTGTCATTAGTTAGGAAGGGGCAAATTCTGGAGATGTTGTGGAGATTAAGGTGGCAAGATTTAGCCAGTGATTGGATGTGTGGGCTGACGGAGGGGTCAGAGTCTAGGATTACCCCCAGCACCCTGGCATGTGTGGAGAGACCAATGGTTGTGTCGTTGATCTCAATGGTAAAGTCATGGGGAAGGGATTAGAGGAGGAAATATTACAAGATCAGTTTTTAGAGAGATTGAGTTTGAAGAAGTGGTGTGAAATCCATACTGATATGTCGCTCAGTAGGTTTGTGATGCGTAAAGAGATTGAGGTGGAGAGTTGAGGAGTCGAGAGATAGATCTGGGTGTCTTCAGCATAGAGGTGACATTTGAAGCCATTGGAAGCTATTAACTGGCCCAGGAAAGAGGTAAAGAGAGCGAATAGGAGGGGCCCAAGGACAGAACCTTGGGGAACCCTAGCAGAAAAAGGAAGAGGAGCGGAGTAGGTGTTGTTGTATGTGATACTGAAAGTGCGCTGAGATAGGTAGAAGGAGAACAAGGAAAGAGCAGAGTCACGCAAGCCAAGGAAGTGGAGTTTATTGAGGAGGAGTGGGTGGTCAACTGTGTCAAAGGCAGCAGAAAGGTCTAATGCCTTGTACTCACGATCGGTTTTCCCAGCGGTAAAAAGTCTGCCGGGAAAACCGAGAACCTGCTCGGTAGCTTTTTCCCCCCTACACACAGCTGGGTTTCCCGACAGGAAAACAGCCATGAGAGCTTTGGTCGGGAAACCCGGCCATGTGTATGCTCCACTGCAGGTTTTCCCCATAGGGAAACTGCCGGCTTAAAAACTGACGAGAATCCCGGCAGGAAAAAAGAGAACATGTTCTCTTTTTTTCCCGCCGGGATTCTCACGGTTTTCCTGTCTGGAAAACTGCGATGGAGCATAAACACGTCCGGGATGCATGGACAAAAGCTCTCATGGCAGTGGTGAAATGGGCTGTGGAAAGGAGTTTGGCAACTTCCTCAGTGGTAACAGGGTTGAAGTAGGAAAGTGTTGAGTGTGGTGTTGGACTTGATGTGTTGGTTGGTGGAGGAAGCTGGACGCTGGATATCTTATCACAAATTGTGTCGATTTTGTTTTTGAATTGATTGGCAATCTCCTGGACAGTAAGCAAGTTGGTGGGTTGAAGCAGTGGGGGGGGGGGGGTGAAGTAAGAAATTAAATGTAGAATAGAGCTAATGAGGTTTGGATGAAGGGGTTTTGATGAGTGGTGTAGGTTTGTTTAGCGAAGTGGAGGCAGGAGTTCTATTTGAGAAGGACAGATTTGTAGAGGGTGAATTCAAGAGCATGGCATGCGTTTCTTGAGACTTTGGGTGTCATCCGTTTGCCAGGGCTGTAGCAGACGAGGCCTGGTTCTTCGCATCATCATTAGGGCAATCAGTAGCAGAATGAAGAAGGGAGGGGTTGAGGAGTGCATAGAATGCATTAAGGTAAAAAACCTCATACCATTAGAACCACTTTTAGTGCTTGCTATTCTCCTCCAGCCTCCTTGCAGCTACGTTATGTCTACATGCAGGGCAGACATCCTGATGGCCATAACAGTTGAACTTTCCTGTGTTAATGAATTTTGACATGGCTGCTTATGGTCTCCATTTGTAGTGCATGTGATAGAGTGACAAAGCAAAAGAGCAATTAGAAGTGTTGTCATCCTAGAACAAGAACTGCTTGAATAAGGACATTTATGTCAGAATTTCCAAGGCTTTTTTTAAGAAAGCCATCAATGTCATGTGTTAAAGTGGAAGTAAACCACAGTTTTCTTTAAATCCTGCAAGGCAATAATGTGCTAGTATGTATTGCAACATACCTTAAAACGAAGCCTTCCAGCGACACGCTGTCACCGCTTTCATCTTCACCGGGTCTTCCTTCGTGAACTCCGGCTCTGTGAGTGGCCGGAGCCCTAATGACATCACTCCCGCACAAGTGTGGCACAGGACTCTGAAGGAATGACGTTCCTTCAGAGCGCATGTGGCGGTGGCGTCACCAACTGCATCGAAAGAAAATATCTCCTAATCGGTGCAGGTTTAGGAGATATTTACTGTACCTCCAGGTAAGCCTTACTATATGCTTACCTAGAGGTAAAAGTCATGCATGGGAGTTTACTAATGGTTTTACAAAAGGAGCAAAATGTGTGCAAACATTCAGTAAATGTAGCAAATGTAATAAAAAAAACACATTAAAGCAGACCCTGCAGTACAATTAACTGCCCTCTTCCCCTTTTTACAAATCATATCATGTATGTAGTTGAAAAACTAACCTATAAAAAAAACAAAAAGTACATTTTATTTTACCCCGTCTTCTGCATCACTAGGTGTAATATCATCCCCTTTCCAGGAAGATTCCTCAGGAATGCAGAGCCGGCAAAATCTTAAGCCCATTTCAAGAGCATCTTTTCACAAGATTTTGCTGCTCTGTTTTCCCCAGCATCAAACCGGAAGGAGTGTGACTTTTATAACTTTTGTAACAGTTACATGACGTTTAACATTTTATAACACCACAATATGATTCCATCCTAAAGCCACTTTTCAGTTTTTACCTCGATTTAATGAAGCTAAGCTAAAGAAGGAATGTTTTATAGATCACAAGTTGTTTCCAAGTTAAGAACATTTGCAGACTTTTGCCACTTTGTCATCGTGTTTTTTACAATCCTTTACAGTCACATTTCCCATTTTGTGCATTATAAACAACTGGAAAGACACTTGGAAAAAATAATGTAAGCGAGAGGCACTGGGCGAAGAGGAAAAATATAGGATTTATGACTTATTGCAAAATCCTTTTTTGGAGCACATTGAAGGACACAGAATTAAGTTTTAAGGTACAGTGGGTTATGCGACTACCTCTTGGAGATTGGGCACTGGCAAAATAAAGTTGTAAAGATAACCCAATATAATACTTTCAACTCCCAAATAAAAGAATGGGAGGGAGTTGTGTCCCTTAGTATAATCCAAGAAAAGGATTTTATGGTAAACCAAAAATCCTGTTTTCCTAATCACACATTAAGGGATGAAAGTAGTCAGATACATTGGGACATCCAAAAGCAGTTCAACTGAAGGGTGGGCAATATAGAAACTAGGGTTGTCCCGATACCACTTTTTTAGGACTGAGTACAAGTACCGATACTTTTTTTCAAGTAGTCGCCGATACCGAATACCGATACTTTTTTTTAAATGTGTCCCCAAATGCAGCCATTGTCCCCCCCATATACAGCCATTGTCCCCCCACATATATGCAGCCATTGTCTCCCATATGCAGCCATTGTCTCCCCCATATCCAGCCATTGTCTCCCATATACAGCCATTGTCTCCCATATGCAGACATTGTCCCCCATATACAGCCATCGTCTCCCCCATATACAGCCATTGTCCCCCATATGCAGCCATTGTCCCCCCCATATACAGCCATTGTCCCCCATATGCAGCCATTGTCCCCCATATGCAGCCATTGTCCCCCATATGCAGACAGTGTCCCCCCCATATACAGCCATTGTCTCCCATATGCAGCCACCGTCTCCCCCATATACAGCCATTGTCCCCCATATACAGCCATTGTCTCCCATATACAGCCATTGTCCCCCATATGCAGACATTGTCCCCCATATACAGCCATTGTCCCCCATATGCAGACAGTGTCCCCCCCCATATACAGCCATTGTCTCCCATATGCAGCCATCGTCTCCCCCATATACAGCCATTGTCCCCCATATGCAGACATTGTCCCCCATATACAGCCATTGTCCCCCATATGCAGACAGTGTCCCCCCCATATACAGCCATTGTCTCCCATATGCAGCCATCGTCTCCCATATGCAGACATTGTCCCCCATATGCATACATCGTCTCCCATATGCAGACATTGTCCCCCATATACAGCCATTGTCCCCCATATGCAGACAGTGTCCCCCCCATATACAGCCATTGTCTCCCATATGCAGCCATCGTCTCCCATATACAGACATTGTCCCCCATATACAGCCATTGTCCCCCATATGCAGACAGTGTCCCCCCCATATACAGCCATTGTCTCCCATATGCAGCCATCGTCTCCCATATGCAGACATTGTCCCCCATATGCAGCCATCGTCCCCCATATGCAGCCATCGTCTCCCCCATATCCAGCGATGTCCCCCTTACCTGTGTCCCGCTGCCGCCGAGCGCCGACTGGTAATACGCGCGGGAACATAACAGCTAAAGCTGTAATGATTCGCGCTACGTATAGACACTCCCCCTTGCTCGGGATTGGACAGTTCACCCGAGCAAGGGGGAGTGTTTATGCGCGATGCGAATCATTACAGCTATTCAAAGCTGTAATGTTCCCGGCGTATTACACAGTCGGCGGCAGCGGGGATGCGGCGAATGGCGGCGGATTGCGTCTTCGGTGGCGGCGGTCGGCGGCGGTCGGAGGCGGGAGGCGACGGGGGTGGCAAGTATTCTATTTGTGTATCGGGGCGGGGTATCGGCGTCTGAGTACCGCCGAAAAAACTCGGAATCGGTCCCGATACCGATACTAGTATCGGTATCGAGACAACCCTAATAGAAACAAAAGGCCACAATAACCAACAGGTTAACAGAGAAGGCTCAACGAACTGTTTGACAAAAGCAAGCATCAACTGAGGCACGATCATTCACTTGGTGAAATTTAACAAACGCGAACAAATCACTAGGTGGCAGTCCTCCAGATCTGAGAAAGGGATGCCTAATGTTAAAAAGGTATAAACGAATCTCCCAGAATCTAGATCAAAATCTCCAGAATATTGATTGAAAAACTATCTTCCTCTTATGACCAAGTCCCTTGAACCATGAGGGTATACAGAACTCCTCCCCAGCCCAATAGGCTAGCATCCATTGTGAGAACTTTCCAAACCACTGGAAAGAAGGATTTTTGAATTCCAGCATCAAAACCATGGCCCACCATGCCAGGGCTAGCCTGGTGCTGATGGTCAATCATATAGCATGAAACGGAGACTTACTGCATACGGGTCTGCTTGGAAGGGCCACTATAAGATCCAAAACCCAATGCAAAAGTAGAGGGTTGGTTGGCTCCTCTACTGTAGAGTCCAAACATGGTAGCGAAAAAGGCTGGAGTTATCCCAGGGGAAGGAAAGCCTTGGACAGGCCCTATCTAAAATCAGGCCTGGATACACCAAGTGAGGAGACAGTTCCAGCACTGAATCTGGAGATTTAGGATCTGCCCAAATCTCTGTAGGGTCTGCACATTCTATTGGACATTGGATGACAGACCGTTTAACCAGGAGAAGGTTGTCTATTTATCCCACTATGGGGGTGACCTGAGAATGAAGCAGAGTATAACAGGGCATAGCACCTTGTTGAAGACACGAGGTGCAGTGATCAGGTCATAGAGAAGGGCAAAAAATTGGATTGGTGTTTTATGTTGAGCGCCCCCAGAAAAATACCGTTAAAGCGATAGTTCACCCGCAAAATTTTTTTGAAGATTAGATTCATGCTCATTTTGTCTAGGGGAATCGGCTAGTTTTTTTTAAAAACGAAGCAGTACTTACCGTTTTAGAGAGCGCTCTTCTCCGCCACTTCCGGGTATGGTCTTCGGGTCTGGGCGTTTCTTCTTGATTGACAGTCTTCCGACAGGCTTCCGACGGTCGCATCTATCGCGTCACAAGTAGCCGAAAGAAGCCGTACGACGGTGCGGCTCTATAGGGCGCCTACGCACCGACATTCGGCTACTTTCGGAAAATCGTGACGCGATAGATGCGACCGTCGGAAGCCTGTCAATCAAGAAGGAACGCCCAGCCCCGAAGACCATACCCGGAAGCGGCGGAGAAGATCGCTCTCTAAAACAGTAAGTACTGCTTCGTTTTTTTTAAAAACTAGCCGATTCCCCTAGACAAAATGAGCATGAATCTAATCTTAAAAATTTTTTTGCGGGTGAACTACCGCTTTAAGGTTGATGTGCCAGGAAGATGGGGATATGTAAGTAGGCATACTTGATGTCCACAAAGGCCAGAAGGTCTCCCAAATGGATGGAAGCAAAGACTGACCAGGTGTATTCCATACTGAATTTCTGTACCCAGAAGAACATTTTTTTTTTTTTCATTATAAGATTTTTATTAATTCTTATCATATACAAAAATCATAAAGAAAAGAACAATAACGATGCCACAAATAGTAACATGAAGAGAGATCAGTTAACACATTGAAACAATGGAGGGAGAAGAAGCATTGTCCAGAGCGTACAGGTAATTATCCAATATTATACCTACTGGTCCAAATTTCCCATCTCTTATCAAACGAGCTGCAGTTTAATGCATTGGACGCTAGAAGCCGTTCAAATGTATAGTTTTGTTGAACTTTCCTAGTCAGGTCAGCGATATTAAGTGTTGTGGCGTATTTCCAGTTGTGGAGTATTAGGGATCTAGCCGCTAATAGGATGTGTGATACTACCTGTCTCATGGTTTGCGGGATGTTTTCCATCCCCACATGGAGAATAGCTAGGGTTGGATTGGGGGAAATGAGTAGACCTGTGATTGATGATATAAGTTTAAAGGTTTGATTCCAAAAACTTGTTACGCTAGGGCAGTCCCACAGCATGTGGAGAAGGTGGCCTTTATGCCCACAGTTCCTCCAGCAGAGAGGTGAGACAGAAGGGTACATAAGGGCAAGTCTGCATGGGGTGTACTGCCAACGGTTAATAAGTCTGATCATTAATTCCCAATGACCAGTGCAATGAGATGCGGTTTGGACAGAGCGGAATGCAAACTTCCACTGGGCTTCCGTGAGTGTTGAGCCTAATTCCGTTTCCCAACGAACGTGCTTTGGTGATTTGTGAAAAACCTTTTTGAGTTGTAGTAAATTGTAATAGGTGGCTATGCTTTTAGTGTGTGTTTGTCCTCCTATCAAATGTCGCCATATTGCTGTTGGTAGGCGAGTTGTCTGGAGGGGGTGTTTCCCTAGAAAATGTACTACTCTTATACAGGTAAAGAACTGGTGGGTTGGTAGGTTAAATTCCCGCATTATGCGGTCAACCGATTTAGGTCCCTTCTTGTCTAACAGGTCTTGCACTGAATGTATCCCATGGGCAATAAAAGCTTTCAGGGAAAGCATTGGTATATGGGCTTCTATCCAACTAAGGGGGTATTCGTGTACTATGTCCCTGCTGTCAGGTAGGTCGTTAGTTAGGAGGAATCTCCAAGCCTGCAAAGACGTGGCAATTGTTGGGGGCATGTTAGATACATCCCATGGTATCCATGTGTCGCCTAGGAGAACTGACAGTAGGTCGCGTGTAGGGGCTAGGGATTTCTCTATATCTACCCAAAGTGGTGCGTCGGTGGAGGCAGACCATAGCTTGAGTTGATCAAGTCTGGTTGCCCACAGGTAGTCTCGTACGTCCACCAGGCCTGCCCCCCCTGCACTCCTATGAGGAAGTAACGTTTTGCGTGCGCATCTGGCTTTCTTCGCTCCCCATAAGAATTTCCATTGGATAGTAGAGAGTGCTTTGATGTATTGAGGGGAGATGGCTATAGGGAGTGCCCTGAACATGTATAAAATTTGTGGTAATATAAGCATCTTAAACGCTGCTAATCTGCCCATCCATGACATCCCAGAAGAACATTTTTGAGGACCTTCAGCTCTAGCATGTCGTGGTCCCTCCCTTTGGCTTTAGAGACAGTGAACATGTTTTGAAAAGAAACCTTGAAACCTCTCCTTTTGCATGGCAGTGTCTTGCAAGAAGAGTTGTGCCAAAGCAGAATGAAGGTACACCAGTCTTTGCAGAGATATTCGCAGGCCGACTAACATGAAAGGGGGTAGATGTAGAGACCAAAATGTCAGTTTCTATCCGATGAATACAGCTTTCTGGACCCAAATGTCTGAAATGTCATAGGACCAGATGGCCACAAAGGCCACCAGACATGTTCCAACTTTGCGAAGTTTGGCTCATTTTAAGGAAGACTTGTTTATTGACTTATAGGACTTGAGTGTCCAGGACCTACGACAGAACGCGAGTCTCCAGCTTTGCCTTGGAGGCTTATGAGAAATTAAAATGACTCTTTGTAGCCTCTGATGTAGAGGGTTTACAAGTCTGAGGCATAGCCTTCTTTAGCTGAGGCAAAGGGATGCTCTTTCCCCAGTGACTTTCCCGATAAATTTGTTCAGGGATTTGTTGAATTTCCCTTCCAGGAGCATACAAAAAAGGTGTTTCTTGCACTGATGCTCCACAGACCAACATTTGAACCAAAGGGTCCTCTGCCTGTGCACTGAAAGGAGACTAATTCTGAATTATTACGTGAAAAATATCCACCAATCCATCAATAACTTAGAGGACTTGAGTGTCTAGGACCTACGACAGCACGTGAGTTTCCAGCTTTGCCTTTGAGACTTATGAGAAATTAAAAACACTCTTTGTAGCCTCTGACGTAGAGGGTTTACAAGTCTGAGGCATAGCCTTTTTTAGCTGGGGATGCTCTTTCCCCAGTGACTTTCCTGATAAATTTGTTCAGGGATTTGTTGAGTTGCCCTTCCAGGGGCATACAAAAAAGGCGTTTCTTGCCTTGATGCTCCACAGACCAACATTTAAACCAAAGGGTCCTCTGCCTGTCCACTCAAAAGAAAATCTCATTCTGAATTATTAAGTAAAAAATATCCACCAATCCATCCGCCCAGAAGCGATTCAGTTCGCATGCGCCGCGCTTTATAAGTTTTTCATTCATTCATTCATTCATCAATGCATTAGAGTAAGGCCACGGACATGAGCTCCAATTGTTGGTGGACAGATGACTCTGTGAGGATAGACCCGGGATCCTGAGACATATCCTTGGACTCAAGATCTGGCAGATGGACATAGCCACAATGACAGCCTGTGAGGGAATATTAGACCTGGGAAAGGACTTCAAAGCGTTTTTTTAGAGGATCTTGTCAGTGTTGTTTAAACATAAAATGGCCAAAATCCACTATGGGATGGACCACTTTTTAAGCAGTCCCTCCTAAACAGGATATTGCTGACCAAAATACCATAAGCGGAAGTAAACCCATCCGTAAAACATTTTCATTTCCGGCACGTGCTATTGGTTGTGCTCTCAACCAAACTGTCAAACCATCCAATGGCTTAAAGAAAAAAGAATGAAGCTAGATCAGTTGTTATGCAATTCCAAGGAATCGCAATCACATCCCGGCAAAATTTGGAAATTTGTAGGAGAAAAAAGCTCCTGGGATGGTACGGATTGTAATAATAGGATGGAATTGTCAAAAAGTATATACAAATATAAAAGTTTATTTGGTATAAATCATGATAATCACAATATACAAATATTGTGTATTATATTGTATAGTGGTATATTATATAGTATAGTGTATTGTGATCATCATGATTTATACCAAATAAACTTTTCTATTTTTATACACTTTTTGACAATTCCATTCTATTATTACAATCCGTACCATCCCAGGGGCTTTTTTCTCCTACAAACCATCCAATGGCTGGTGTCATAACTGATTCCATGTGCAGCATCATGGCAGTTGCAGATTAAACAGAGGCAAAGATGGCAGACCTTGGCTGAAAACGATAGGGGGGTTTACATACACTTTAAGGCCCCTTTCAGACGGACGGATAGAATGGTGCTTTTAGCTGCGGATTTTCTATTTTTCTACCGCAGCTAAAAGCACACAATGTTTTCCTATGGCCCCATTCACACACAGCATTTGCGTGCGATTACGTTACATGCGGTTTGGTGCGAATAGAAAAAATAGAATTGAATGCGTCCAGGTGCGATGTAGCGCAGCTATATGCACATAACCGCAGGTAATCGCAGTCTTTTTTTGTCAACTGCGGATAGCAGCGTTTTAGAATTCAAGGGACCCAAACAAAAAAAAAATTAATAAAAAGGGTTGCTATGGAAATGAATACCGCAGCTAAACGCGGCCGCAGTTAAACGCATGTAATCGCAATGTGCAAATGCAGCTAATCGCAGTGCCTGGAGCCTTGAATTTCACAAAACATTTGTAGTGCTTTTAACTGCGGCAAAACAGCCGTCCGTCTGAAAGGGGCCTAAGGACTTAAATACATGAGTTGTAAAGATCTTTACAGAACTAATTGCAACAGCCAGCGAGCAGGAAATGTTTTAAAGGCTTGTGACTTTTAAGAGCTCAGGCAAGTAATCTAAGGTGTGGCTGCCACAGGTCAAGGTCAAGTCACAGCCCTCAAGAGGGGTGCGCTACAAACTGACAAATGTGTCGAGGCACTCCATAGGAGTGTCTGACACAACTTAAAGTGTTGAACCACACAACATAACCCCTGAAGGGGGAGAGGGAATATAGAAGGGTGTTCTGGATAATACAAAGGGAGGAAAATGATGGTGACAATGTGGGCCATCAAGCCCATACCAGCCAGACTTCGCCCCCCTGGTGGGCATACCCCACTAGTTTTCAGGGGCAGGAAGGTGCAGCATGAACCTGGACCTGTAAAGCACTCTTCAGCTAACACACATGTTGCACCAAGAGTGTCTAGAAGACCGCATAATACAGAGCCCAGTGCTTAGAGACGCATTAGAGGCCAGCCATGTGTCTTCCACTCAGCAGGTTCAGGGTATTGCCTCCAAGGTTATGACAAATATCGGCTGATCCAGAAAGCTGCAAAATAAACCCAAGTGGCTTTGCAGCAACTGAAGAATGTATTTGCCATAGTATAAAAAAAAGGAATGTATCTTGCAAAAAGGTTGAAAAAAAGTAAGACATAGCTGGCTTCCACCAGAGGAGAGAAGATGTCTGTTCTCCTAGGACACTTGTGAAAACTGAGGAAGACTGTGAGTGGGAGGGGTCATGCTGGGCTGTCCTTACAGCTTTGTGTCCAATCACCTGAAGGCAGCAGCATATCCCAACGTACCTGAATACGTCATCCTGTGTCCTTTAATGTGAGATTAAGAAATTATCTTTTTTATATACACAAATACACCTTTTATTGGATTGGATTGGAATAAATACTTATAGAGCGCCGAATGCGAGTTGTGAAACTCGCGTCTAAGCGCTTACCAACAAGCTGGGGGTATCCAGTTCCCAAGAGCAAAAAGAAAAAGCTAGGACATCTAAGTAAAAGAGGGGGGGGTGTCAGGGCACAAAAAGCCTATCCCTACTCCCTGACCATGGACCGCAGCCTGGGATTAAGGCAGCGTCCTGCTAAAGGCTTGGAAGGCCAAGTCTCTATCTGTAGGCTTGTGAAAAAAGAAGTGTTTTCAAGCCCTTACGGAAGGCCATCAAGGAGGAGGATGCTCGGAGCCGATGAGGGAGCTGGTTCCAAAGAGAGTTCCCCAGTGTTTGGAGCCGGCGGCCACCTTTTGAAGCTGATCGACTAGATTTAATAATTGCTAACAGGGCGTCAGTCGAGCGAAGCTCTCTGGGTGGACAGTAGTGTTGTGTCATATTCGATAAGTACATCGGACCTAGTTGCCAATAGGCCCGAAACACCAGACAGAGTGCCTTGAACTCAACCCGTTTTGCTATCGGGAGCCAGTGTAGATTCTTAAGCACCGGGGAGATGTGATTCCGCCTTGGGCAGTTTGTGACTAGTCTTGCAGCATGATTCTGTGTAATCTGCAATCGTTTTATCCACTTCTGTGGGAGCCCTAGAAAGAAAACATTAGAACAATCTAACCTAGAGTGGATAAGTCCATGAACTAAGATCATACGGTTGTGCTGAGTGAAGAGATTCTTAATTTTCCGTAATAATTGCAGATGATAGTTGGCTGATTTTATGCAATATTTTGCGTGAGGTACGAAGCTTAGTTCAGCATCAAAAATTATACCCAGATTTTTTACCTGCTTAGCTGGAGTTGGGGCAGGGCCAAACGAGGATGGCCAGGCAGGTAAAAAGGTAGAGTTGGCTTGTGGGCCGATCAGCAAAAGCTCAGTTTTGTCGGCGTTAAGGCCTAGCCTGTTTGAGTCCATCCATTGTTGGATGTTAGATAATCCCTTATTCAGCTGCTCAGGCATATTAGGTCCACTTGCAAGGTCTGCCAAGATCTGTGTGTCATCCGCATAGATCTGGCAGCCTAGACCATAGCTGGTAATGAGGTCGGCAAGTGGGCGCATGTAGCAGTTAAAGAATAAGGGAGAAAGGGCAGAGCCCTGAGGTACCCCGCAGGTCAATGACTGGGTATTTGAGCGGTACGACTCCATTTTTATGGAGTGTGTTCTTTCTGACAGGAAAGATCTAATCCAATTTAACACTGCTTCCTCACAGCCAAATAAGGATTGCATTCTAGAGAGAAGGATAGAATGGTCAATGGTGTCAAACGCCGCAGAGAGGTCCAGCAGCACCAAGGCTGCTGACCCCCCCGCATCGCGGACACCCAGCAGACGTTCCCTCATATCTAGGGCAGACATCTCCGTACCGCGACCGGGTTGAAATCCCGACTGGCAGTCATGGAACAGACCGTGTGACTCAAACTGCTCCTGCAGCTGGGTAAACACAACCTGCTCCAGGACCTTAGATAGAAAAGGCAGTAGAGAAATGGGGCGGTAGTTGGTAAGTATCGTGGGTTCCAGGCACACTTTTTTCAATAATGGGAGTATGATTGCTCTCTTGAATCTAGAAGGCACTATACCCAACCGGAGGGACAAATTAATTACTCTGCAGATGTCAATAATCAGAGTGTCTACATGCTTCTGAATGAACCAGGCAGGGCAGGGGTCATCATGATAACTGGTTGGTTTCAGTTTTGAGATGATAGCTCTGATTTCCTCCTCTGACACTAGGCGAAATTTCTGTAGTTTTTCCGGGGTGGTTTTGGCTTTTGATGTTGCACAGGGGGGTGCTAAGGAGGATCGAGCACGGATTTTCTCCACTTTTGAAATGAAAGACTGGTGGATATCATTACACAGTTGTGGGGATGCCATAATCTTGGAGTGGAATCTTTTGGGCTTTATAACATTCAAGACTGTATGTCTGTTCTTAAACAGGATCTAAACATGAAGGGGATGTCATATGCCAAAGAAGTATGCCTGTAGTTTGCCAAAGAAGTATGTGTCATAAACAATTGCCATGTCTTTGTGGCATGACAATCCCTTTAAAATCTTACCCCACACACCAGAGTGACTGCCACCTTGGAAAATACTTACCTTCAGCTCTACTAACAAGTTCCTGTGTGGCCCTGCCCCAGAGTTACATAGTCTTTGCAGAAAAAAGTCAAGTTCCTCCTGAACATATTGGGCCAGATTCTCATAGAATCGGCGTTTGCGTAGTGTAAGCCATTTACACTACGCCGCCTCAAATTACTGGAGCAAGTGCCGTATTCTCCAAGCACTTGCTCCGTAATTTGCGGCGGCGTAGTGTAAATGGCCCGGCGTAAGGCCGCGTAATTTAAAGGGGCCGGCTTGTATTTAAATTAAGCGCGCCCCCGCGCCGATCGAACTGCGCATGCGCCGGGCAGAAAAATAGCCCAGTACGCATGCTCCAGCTCACGACGGAAAAAAAAGTCGTCCGCGAATACGACTTTACGTCAATGACGCTCACGTCGGCGTCATTGACGTAAAGTCGTATTCGCGGACGACTTAGGAAAACGACGTAAACGACGGAAAAAGACGACGCTGACCCGACGCCATACTTAACATGGCATACGACGGACCTACGTAAACTTGCCCCTCATATAGCAGGGGCAAGTTTACGCTTACGTAAACGTCGTAAATTCACTGCGTCGTCCGCGCGTACGTTTAGGAATCTCGCGTAAATAGCTAATTTGCATAGACGACTGGGAAAATGACAAGGCGACACCTAGCGGCCGGAAAAAAAATTGCATTTAAGATCTGACAGCGTAAGAGCCTTACGCCTGTCAGATCTAAGGGATATCTATGCGTAACTGATTCTAAGAATCAGTCGCATAGATACAACGGCCCAGATTAGGACTTAACGCAAATGGCGTTGCGCTGTCGTAAGCCCTTTGAGAATCTAGGCCATTCTTTCCAAAGACTGGTCCATACTTTATGGTGACCCGTGTTTGTTGGCCGTCAATTGTGTGCCGTTTGTATGCAAGACAGGTTCCTGGCCAACGCTCTTTGGACAAAAGTCAGAGGCTTTGTCTGTGGAAAATCCTATCATGTACGAGGCGTAAGGCACTAGGCATGGCCACACAGTGAAAGATTTGGTAGCTGAAGTTAAAGTGATTGTTATAGCTCGCATGTTCTTCCCTAAAACAAAAAAAAAGGTTTATACTTACCTGCTCTGTCCAAGAATATTGCACCAAGTAGCCCCGTACTGCCTCTTCTGGGGTCCCCCCACCAGTGTTCTCTCCTCTGCCTCTTCTAAGTGTACCACCGTAGCAGGCCACTTACTATTAGGGCACCCATGCGGGCATGCTCCCATGCTGGGCTGTGTGCGTCTGGAGGCACACACAACGCGGCTCGGCCCCATCCCTCGCTCCCGCCACACTGGATTTGATTGACAGCAGCAGGGAGCCAATGGCTCCAATGCTATCAGTCTGTCCCGTGAAGCCAGTGCTGCTGCAGACGAGGACAGCCCTGGATCGAGAAAGAGCTCAGGTAAGTATTTGTGGGGGGGGGTAGTGAAAGTTATTTTTTTTAAGTTAATGCAGGTAATCAATTTAAAAGTGCTGAAAATTACAGGTTTAATTTTGACATTTTAGTGATTGGGTTTGCATGTATCTTAAGAAACGCCTTAAAAACTGTACAGACCATGTTGCCTTGTTCTTTTTCTGCCTGGCAGCTGTCTAAAATTCTTAAAGAAAAACACGCTGTTAATTACACCAATCTCTCTCCTCCATGTGTTCCGCCTTTAATTGTGACCCTCTAACCCTCCTCTTTGCTTATATGATTTGGATATTAGTTAGACAATCTAATTATATGACTATGCCTCTTTTTGTGAGCCTTCATGAAGGATTACCCCAGCTCGGAAGAAGAATCTTACAGTGTATAAACCTTCAAGCACAGAGGTTGCAGATCGTAACTCAGTCACATCATAAAGTCTTTTGTTTGCGCTGCTGCTAAACCGTGGATTTTTATGTAAGAAAATAATTCATATCCGAAATAAAGAAAACGAAGCAGGATTTATACTCCTGACTTGGTGCAACAGGGATTTTGTGGACAATTATAATACAAGACAGATGTCACCACTGATGGTATCCTAAAAAAAAAACAAAAAAACTTGACATTAATGATTTCTCTGATGTCTCCAGTCTTTTTAAAATAAATATTCTAAGAAAAATGTAGACAGCCATTACTGATCTTTTAAAAAAAATGCTTGTGTTGTACCCTTAACAGGGTATTCCAGGTTATTATTCATGATGATCCCAAACCTTGCCTTCTGGGTGTCTCGGACGATCTTCAATTGGAATATGCATATAAACAAGTAATAGCAGATCCATCTTTCAGGCTCGTAAATTGATTCTTAAAGTGGAGGTTCACCCAGAAATGACAATTTTTAACCTTAGATTGATGCTCATTTTGTCTAGGGGAATCGGCTAGTTTTTTTAAAATCGAAGCTGTACTTACCGTTGTAGAGAGCGATCTTCTCCGCCGCTTCCGGATATGGGCTGCGGGACTGGGCGTTCCTATTTGATTGACAGTCTTCCGACAGGCTTCCGACGGTCGCATCCATCGCGTCACGATTTTCCGAAAGTAGCCGAACGTCGGTGCGCAGGCGCCGTATAGAGCCGCACCGACGTTCGGCTTCTTTCGGCTACTCGTGATGCGACCATCGGAAGCCTGTCGGAAGACTGTCAATCAAATAGGAACGCCCAGTCCCGAAGACCATACCCGGAAGCGGCGGAGAAGATCGCTCTCTAAAACGGTAAGTACAGCTTCGATTTTAAAAAAACTAGCCGATTCCCCTAGACAAAATGAGCATCAATCTAATCTTAAATTTTTTTTTTAGGGTGAACTCCCGCTTTAAGCCTCGTACACATGATCGGATTTCCATCGGACAAATCCGTGGAATTTTGTGCGAAAGGTGTTGTCTGTGAACTTTTTCTGCATACAGACGGCAGAACTTTTTTAGCCAACATTTACGAAACTACCGTATTTGCCGGCGTATAAGACGACCCCCTAATTTTCCAGCTAAAATGTTGGTTTAGGGATATACTCACTGTATAAGATGACCCCTCACTGTGCCATTATACATGCCTCACTGTGCCATCTATACATGCCTCACTGTGCCATTATACATGCCTCACTGTGCCATTCCATTCCCTGCCTCGATGATCTCCCTATCTTCTCCTGTTTGCAGAGTCAGTCAGACGGCGGCCATCCATTATTCAAAAGCCGTGCCTCCTCCTCAGGCTGTTCCGTGATAGGTGAAACACTAATTTTCCCAGCAGAGCCTCTGTTCAGTGTTCCGCCTATCACGGATGTCCTCTCGTCCGAGGCCGAGGATGAGAAGGCATCCGTGATAGGCGGAACACTGAACAGAGGCTCTGCTGGAAAAATGAGTGTTCCGCGGAACAGTCAGAGGAGGAGGTGCGGCTTTTGAATAATGGATGGGCGTCGTCTGACAGACAGGTACCCGGCGTATAAGACGACCCCCGACTTTTGGGGCATGATTTTAGATGCAAAAAGTCATATTATACGCCGGAAAATACGGTATGTGTTTTTTCTGCTCTTTACCGCCACCCTTTGGGCAACTTCTGCTAATGTTGTGCTATGGTTAGCATTGGTTCGGAGCATGCGTGTTTGTACTTTGGATTTTATTCTGATGGACTTATGTACATACGATCGGATATTCCGTCAGCACACATTTGTTGTCGGAAAATTTGAGAGCATGTTATCCATTTGTTGTCGGAAATTCCCACAACAATTGTCCAATGGAGAGTACAAACGGTCGGATTATCTGACAAACACCCTGCCATCATCGGAAAATCTGATCGGGTGTACGGGCCTTTAAACATTCGAAATCGGCTGATCCACCCTTGTGGAAGGAGTGGATAGCCCAAATTGGTAATACGCTACACCTTGAAAAATAGATCTTCCAATACAGAGGGTGCCCAGGCAAATATCATAAATTGTGGTTCCCTGTCTGGATACACCAGGGCTATCCCCGGTTGATTTTTTTTCTTGGATATAATTCTCTGAAACAACTCTTATGCCTCGTACAAACGATCTGAATTTCCAACAAGAAATGTTCGATGTGAGCTTTTGGTCAGAAATTCCGACCGTGTGTAGGCCCCATCGGACATTTTCTGTCGGAATTTCTGACAGCAAAAATTTGAGAGCTGGTGCTCAATCTGATACGATCGTCTGTACGCAATTCCGATGCACACAAATTCTACGCATGCTCGGAATCATTGAACTTAATTTTTCTCGGCTTGTCGTAGTGTTGTACGTCACCGCGTTCTTGACGGTCTGAATTCCCGACAACATTTGTGTGACTGCGTGTATGCAACAAAAGTTTGAGCCAACATTCCGGTTTTGTTGTCGGAATTTTCGATCATGTGTATTTTGGTGTGGTTATATGACTTGACTTGGGTTTCCATTACAGATTCAGATCTACTATTATATGTTGCTATGACATTTTATAATTTCTCTGGAACATGTCTCACGTTTCTGTTCTCAATAAAAACCTCTGAGTTAAAAAAAAAAAAATACAAATGCTTGTGGTACTAAGTAGATCCATTGACATCAGCGCTTTCCAAATCAATGACCTGCTATAAAGTTTGTAGATCATGGGCTGTGGCTTCACTTCTGTGATTAAGTTACTCATGAACTGTAAAAATGGTGCGAGTAATACCAAATGGTACCAAAAGCAGTCATAAAAACATGTAGCCAAGTATGATACTGGTATAAAAATGTGTACAACGATACCACTGCTGAATACAGATGTGGAGAGGTTAACATCAGTCCGTCGGCATGTAGATGTTCCATGAAGGGGATGTTACTGGATCTCCGACAGAACTCCCTGAAGCCCCAGAACCTGGCGGAGAGGTGAGTACCAATCAAAAGAATTTTAATCGATCAAAAAGATTTTGATCGATCAAAAAAATTAAAGATTAATCGATCAATTAAAAGTTAATTTGCACAGCCCTAAAAAAAACCTTGAGGTGACAGAACCTACCCACAACAATCCTGCCCTATCCAAACGCCCATCTGATTAGGAGAAGCTTCTACCCTTTCTGATACTGTCAAAGCTTACTCAGTATTCATAGTGATTGGCCAATAAAAATGTGGGAGGGGAAGAATTCCAACACAGATAGGAAGTGTTAGAACTTTGCCCAATCAGTACAGCCTTGCATTTATTTTTTAAGTGTAGGAACTGAAATGTGTAGGCACCTCTAGGTGGTATTTTTTTTAAAAAGCTTTTAATTCCAGCTTAGGCTTGTCTACATTGGCTTCCAAACCAAGGCCTTTCTTTCAATATATTTTTATGTTAAATGTTTTAATTTAAGATGTCATTTGTCTTGGAAACCTTGCAGAACATAGAAAAAAAACAAATGGTAGAGGAAGAGGTAGATATCACAACAAGTGTTCTCTGATAGGCAAATTACCAATGCTGTGTAATATAGTCTTAGTACTGCCATGGGGCAGGAAAGCCACTTTGTCATAATCCTCAGCATGCAATGGTAGAGTGGTCTATAACATGGATATAAACAGACATACAAAGACAATCAAAGGTAAGGTTTACCGTTCTTCAGACTTAAGGGGTTTTCAGGCTGTGGGCATTGGGAGTAGAAAAGATCCCGACATAATTTTTGGTGTCATTGGGGGGGAATTGTGCCTTATTGTTGGTCTCATTGGCAGAATTCATGCCCCATTGTTGGTATCATTGGGAAAAATTGTGCCCCATTACTGGTATCAGTGGGAGGAATTTTGCCCCGTCGTTGGTTTCAGTGGGAGGAATTGTGCTCCATCATTGCTGTCATTGGGCCCAATCGTTGGTGTCATTGGGAGGAATTGTACCCTGGTGCGCAGTCATGTTGGAACAGGAAGGGGCCATCCCCAAACTGTTCCCACTGGGAGTATAAAATTGTCCAAAATGTCTTGGTATGCTGACGCCTTAAGAATTCCCTTCACTGGAACCAAAGGGCCAAGCCCAACCCCTGAAAAACAACCCCACACCATAATCCTCCCTCCACCAAATGATTTGGTACAGAGCAAAGTCCATAAAGACATGGATGAGCGAGTTTGGGGTGAAGGAAATTGACTGGCCTGCACAGAGTCCTGATCTCGACCCAATAGAACACCTTTGGAATGGATTAGAGCATAGACTGCAAGCCAGGCCTTCTTGTCCAATATCATTGCCTAACCTCACAAATGCGCTTCAGGAAGAATGGTCAAACATTCTCATAGACACACTCCTAAACCTTGTGGACAGCCTTCCCAGAAGAGTTGAAGCCGTTATAGTTGCAAAGGGTGGGCCAACTCAATATTGAACCCTACGGACTAAGACTGGGATGCCATTATAGTTCATGTGCGTGTAAAGGCAGGTGTCCCAATACTTCTGGTAATATAGTGTATCTTTTCATAAGGTATGTCTTCAAAGCCATAAACATGTAGAATTAAAAAAGAAAAAATCAGGAGCATAATTTTGCTATTCCCTCCCCAGCAGTCAAGGGTGAGGGCTGGTACTAATTCAGGACACCTCCACAGACTCCCAATGATCTGGCAATAGGTGGGCATGAACAGAAAATGATTTGGGTTGTCTGGTTTAGGGATCAGAACATTAATAGCCCCTCCCTGATTATGAAATGGAGACAAAACTGTACATTACATTATTATGTTTTATTATTATACAGGATTTATATAGCGCCAACAGTTTGTGCAGCGCTTTACAACATCAGGGAAGACAGTACAGTTACAATACAGGAAGGATCAGAGGGCCCTGCTCGATAGAGCTTACAGTCTAGAAGGGAGGGTTAAGTGGAACAAAGGGTAGTAGCTGTGGGGGGGTGATCAGATGGACAAAATGAAAATACAGTTGTTAGGTGTGGGTAGGATTAGGATAGGCTTCTCTGAAGAGGAGGGTTTTCAGGGATCCTCTAAAAGCTAAGAGAGAAGGAGATAGACAGACAGATTGGGGTAAGGAGTTCCATAGGCTTGGAGAGGCTCTGGAAAAGTCCTGCAGATGAGCATGGGAGGAGGTGATGAGAGAGCTAGAGAGCAGGAGGTCTTGAAAAGTACGATTAGGTTGGTATTTTGAGACTAGGTTAGTGATGTAGCAGGGGGCAGAGTTGTGGATGGCTTTGTAGGTAGTTGTTAGTATTTTGAAATTAAATTGTTGGGCGAGCGGAAGCCAGTGGAGGGATTGACAGAGGAGCAGCAGAGACGGAGCGGTTGGTAAGGTGGATAAGTCTGACAGCAGCATTCGTGATGGACTGAAGGGGGGTTAGAGTATGGAGAGGTAAGTTAATGAGGGAATAGCAGTAATCGAGGCGAGAGATGACCAGGGAGTGAATTAAGAGTTTTGTTGTGTCATTGGTTAGAAAGGGGCGTATTTTGGAGATGTTGCGGAGGTTGAGGCGGCAAGATTTGGACAGTGATTGGACGTGGGGCTTGAAAGAGAGTTCAGAGTCTAGGACTACTCCTAGGACCTTGGCATGTGGGGTTGGGCTTATGGTCGTGCCATCAATTTTGACAGAGAGATCAGGGGAAGAGGCAAGTGGGGGAGGAAAAAGTATAAGTTTGTTTTGTATAGATTGAGTTTGAGGAAGTGGTGTGACATCCAAACTGATATATCTGATAGTAAATTAGTGATACGTAAGGAGAATGAAGGGGCGAGTTGAGGGGCAGAGAAATAAATTTAAGTGTCATCAGCGTAGAGATGGTATTGGAAGCCGTGGGAGGCTATCAGCTGACCCAGGGAGGAGGTGTAGATTGAAAATGCTGCATGATCCATCACCCGCCGGATCCAAAACCGAGCGATCAAACACCGCTGATCGCTCGGTTCTCACAGCCCCGTGAGCAGAGAGCGGATGACTGTCAGTCACAGGCGCTCAGTGCCCCCCTCCTCCACTCACTGCAGCACTGGGCTGTGGAGGAGGCGGGGCCAACCGGCTCAGAATCTCAGCAGCTCGCCGGTCTAGGCATGTGGGCGGATCCTGACCATATGGTAGCGATCCTTTCAGAGCCTGGATTGGCTCTGTGACATCAGCCGACAGCGGGCTTCAGGCTGTCTCCTGAAAATGGGTCACAGATGTGCAGTTTGTTTTCCTCTTTACGGGAGTCCCAGATAAGTGTACCTTTATTTTTGAGAAGGTGAGAACAAGAAAGTGGCATCTCACTTGCTGTGGCAGCAGATGCTTCTCCATCCAGCATAAGCCTCCTGTTCTGGTTTATTTCCATGTAATGGACTGGCCCATACCCACACCACTGGCTGGCCGAGGTTTTTCCCTGTCAAGACTTCCAGAACATCACTGGTCAGTGTAGGTCTTCAAAATAAGTAAACCAAAAAAGGTACACGACTGCATCTTTGGTCTACTGTTCAACTGTGGATTTGCGAGGAACACTGAGACCTGTGACTATGGCAGCTGTTGGTGGACCTCCATTTATCTCTACGATGATCATTGGTCCACCAAGAGTTGCAATAGTTCTTGGAAGATGTGGGTTTGAAGATCTCACCCTTATTCCGCGTACACACGATCGGACATTCCGACAACAAAACCGTGGATACATTTCCGATGGATGTTGGCGCAAATTTGTCTTCCATGTTTTGTGGTCGCACAAATATTGTTGGAAATTGCGAACGTCAAGAACGCGGTCACGTACAGCACGATAAAACGGAAGTTCCATAGCAAGTGTGCCACCCTTTGGACTCCTTCTGCTAATCTCGTGTTAGTAGAAGTTTGGTGAGAGACGATTCGCGTTTTTCAACTTTGTGCTTTTCAGTCCGTTCCAGCGTGACCAATGTGCTATCTCCATTATGAACGCTAGTTTTACCAGACTGAGCGCTTCCGTCTCGTACTTGATTCAGAGCATGCATGGAATTGTGTGCGTCGGAATTGTCTACACACGCTCGGAATTTACGAGAACGGATTTTGCCGGGAAATTTGAGAACCAGCTCTCAAATTTTTGTTGTCGGAAATTCTGACAGAGAGGCCCAGATTCTCAAAGACGTATCTATGCGCCTGATTCATAGAATCAGTTACGCATAAATTCTGCCAAGGTACGAGCGGCGTAAGTCTCCTACGCCGTCGTATCCGTTGGTTTCCGCGTTGAATATGTAAATGAGCAAGATACGCCGATTCATGAACGTACGTACGCCCGTTGCAATTAGTTACGCCGTTTACATAAGACATACGCCGGCGTAAAGATAAAGCTGGTCTCTAGGTGGCGCAGCCCCATGCAAGGTATGGACGTCGGAACAAGCGTATCTTTTTACGCCGTTTACGTAAGTCGTACGTGAATGGGGCTGTGCGTAGGTTACGTTCACGTCACAGGCATTGAGCCGGCGTATCTTTAGGCGTAAATACGACAGCACTTGCCTCTCTAAGTTGCGGCGGCGTAGCGTAAATAAGATACGCTACGCCCGCACATAGTTACGCCGCCCTACGTGAATCTAGGCCAAAATGTCCGATGGGGCCTACACACGGTCGGAATTTCCGACCAAAAGCTCCCATCGAACATTTGTTGTCGGAAATTCCGAGCGTGTGTACGCGGCATTATTGTAACAACCAACAAACTTTTGTGATAAGTGCGCAATACTGAAATCAGTAAAAAAAAATATAGAAATCAGTCTGGGGTATTATCAGGCATTGCTTTATTCCAGATGCTTAATACGCAATTGTATGTAAAAACAATAAGATAAAGTGACTTTATGACATGACTTGACAGGCATGGCTTTACCTGTCAGTAAATGAAACACAGGCACATGAATACATCACATTTTTCAGTACAAATGAATAAATAGATAGAATGGAAGCTGCAGACAATACATCGCTTTCAGCGCCGTTGACTGGGAAGTCGCTTCTCTGCATTCTCACCTTCTCAGCTGATAGGGTGCAGCATTAGGGCCACTACTTTGTTGCACACCACCAGCCAACATGTAATGCCAACTCCACCTGAAACAAAGAGAGTTTATATTTAATAGAAGTCATGACAAACCCCAGGCAAAATCCTCAACAGCAATCCCCCCAACCATCCTCACTCCCTATCACTGACTCTGTCATCCATCTCCATGCTATTTAACCAACGTCATCCATATTGACTAACCATATGGTCTCATAATAAATGAGCCTGGTCTAGTCCTGACTACTACCTCAATCTGACTTGTTTTCTTTCCCATACTTAACAACACATGGAAATCTAACCTTTGGATCTTGGCTAACAAGACCTTATGCTTACAATGTAGAGTATAAGATTTCCTATCATCTGTGCCCAGTCTTGCCACACAGAGTTAATCCAGCTCTGAGCAATCCTCTTTTATTGTTCAGTGAAAATTAACAGACTTCCAGATAAAAAACCTGTCTAAATAAAAAGTCCTTTCCTCTCTCCTTGCTTTGAGTGACAGGTTATTTATATATCTAGCTTGGACATGTTTATCATATGTTATGTTATGTTTATCATAATATGAGGTGATCCACAGTTCATTGTATATTACCAGGATGTGCTATGTGGGGGAGGGGTGGATTTCTCACTTTTTATACTGTGGATCACCTCATATTATGATAAACATAACATAACATATGATAAACATGTCCAAGCTAGATATGTAAATAACCTGTCACTCAAACCAAGGAGAGAGGAAAGGACTTTTTATTTAGACAGGTTTTTTATCTGGAAGTCTGTTCATTTTTACTGAACAATAAAAGAGGATTGCTCAGAGCTGGATTAACTCTGTGTGGCAAGACTGGGCACAGCTGATAGGAAATCTTATACTCTACATTGTGACATAAAAAATAAATAACAATTTTTGGGGTTTACATCCACTTTAAAGTGGTTGTAAAGCTCAGAAATATGAACAAATTACATGCCTGTGTAGTGTGTACTAAAAACAATAAGGCCCCTTTCACACTGGGGCGGGAGGTGTGTTGGCGGTATAGCGCCGCTATTTTTAGCGGCGATATACTGTCGGAATTGCGGCGGTATTCAGCCGCTAGCGGTGCGGCTTTAACCCCCGCTAGTGGCTGAACAGAGGTTAATACGGCCCGCAATGCGCCTCTGCAGAGGCGCATTACCGGCTGGCGGTATAGCCACGGTTTCCTATTGCTATCAATGGGAAGGAGCGGTAAACACACCGCTCCTCAGATGCTTCTAGCAGGACTTTTGGAGAGGTCCTGCTAGCGCACTGCTCCAGTGTGAAAGCCGGAGAAACAGCAGCCGCTGTTTAGGGTAGGTTTGCAGGTGCTATTTTTAGTGCAATAGCGCCTGCAAACCGCCTCAGAGTGAAAGGGACCTTAGTGTCAGTTCTGTCTGCTGCTGTGTTCCTCTGCTATCAGCATGAGTCAGGTTTGACAAGTTTTCCTGACACCAAGAGAAACAAGGTGACAGGGGAGGGAGCTCCAGCACATTGATTGACAGCCTCGGTTCTGTTCTGGGGGGATGTATCCCATCTCTCCAATCAGCTCTCAGAGCTCACCAGTGTGTAATTTCAGCACTTCAACCCCTGTTTTTTGAAAGCTTAGACAAGCTTTACAAATGCTGGACTTTAAACTGATGCAAAGAAGAGACAACTGGATTTTTGATCTCTGTGTATCACCTGAAGTCAGTCACTTCACTGGGTATATGTACAGTGCCTTAAGATTTTCCACATTTTGTCATGTTACAACCAAAAACGTAAATGCTGCCACCACCATGTTTCACGGTGGGGATAGTGTGTTCAGAGTGATGTGAAGTGTTAGTTTTCCGCCACACATAGCGTTTTGTTTTTAGGCCAAAAAGTAAAATTTTGGTCTCATCTGACCAGAGCACCTTCTTCCACATTTGCTTTGTCCCCCACATGGCTTCTCACAAACTGCAAATGGGACTTCTTATGGCTTTCTTTCAACAATGTCTTTCTTCTTGTCACTCTTCCAGATTTGTGGAGAGCACGACTAATAGTTGTCCTGTGGACAGATTCTCCAACCTGAGCTGTGGATCTCTGCAGCTCCTCCAGAGTTACCATGGACCTCTTGGCTGCTTCTCTGATAAATGCTCTCCTTGCCCGGCGTGTCAGTTTAGGGCAAGGATCCTCAAACTACGGTCCTCCAGCTGTTGTAGAACTACACATCCCATGAGGCATTGTAACACACTGACATTCACAGACATGACTAGGCATGATGGCAATTGTTGTTCCTGAACAACTGGAGGGCCGTAGTTTGAAGACCCCTGGTTTAGGTGGACGGTCATGTCTTGGTAGGTTGGCAGTTGTGCCATACACTTAACCTTTTTTCAGATGACGGATTAATCAGTGTTTAGTGAGATGTTCAAAGCTTGAAATATTTTTTATACCCTAACCCTGCTTTAAAACTTCTCTACAACTTTATCCCTGACCTGTCTTGTGTGTTGCTTGGCCTTCATGATGCCGTTTGTTCACTAAGGTTCTCTAACAAACCTTTGAGGGCTTCACAGAACAGCTGTTTTTTATACTGAGATTAAATTACACACAGGTGGACTCTATTTACTAACGGACTTCTGAAGGCAATTGGTTCCACTAGATTTTAGTTAGGGGTATCGGAGAAAAGGGGGCTGAATACAAATGCACATGTCAAGTCTCTGATGTGAGGCCGAGTGACAGAGAGGGCGCCCCTTGCAGCTAAGTGCAGCGCTCCCCTGGGAGCGATACAGGGGATATGGTGCCCAAAGGAGCACGGGTTGCCAGTAGTGCTGCAACAGGCTGGTAAGCAGAATGTAGCTGGGGTGCACCGGGTAGTGATGTCAGTAGCCGTGCAAGAAGAAATCCTGAGTAGGCGTGTGCAGGATAAACCAGGAGCAGGGTTCGCAGCCAGGCCAGAGGTCATATACCAGGAGACAGTCCAAGAGCAAACAGGAGCAAGCTGGGTCATAAACAGTGGGCAGTGGATCAAAGAATAGTCAGCCAAGGTCAGAGCGAGGAGATAATCGGGATCACAAGGTCAAGCCAAAAGCAGAGGTCAAGCCAGGAGTTACAAGGTAAACAGACACAGGAACACAGGAAGCTGACGACAATCCAGCAATTTGGGTCAGACAGTGGAAGCCTTTTATAGGCCAGCAGGGGGATCCACATGTCACATGATGTGCCTCTGGCGGCCATTTCTTCTACTGGCAAGATTGCCAGTACTTCCACGGCCAGTTCCCTGACACAGCCTTCGGCCATTTCTTCTACTGGCAAGATTGCCAGTACTTCCACGGCCATTTCCCTGACACAGCCTTCGGCCATTTCTTCTACTGGCAAGATTGCCAGTACTTCCATGGCCATTTCCCTGACACAGCCTGTGGCCATTTCTTCCACTGGCAAGATTGCCAGTACTTCCACGGCCATTTCCCTGACAGCACGCCACACTTTTCACATATTGATTTGTAAAAAAAAAATTGAAAACCATTTGTCATTTTCCTTCCACTTGATCTATCAAATAAAATCCCAATAAAATAAATTTATGTATTTGGTTGCAACATGACACAATGTGGAAAATGTCAGGGGTCCTATAATAACAGAACATTTCTTTAGAAGGGAAAATAGCCTACAGAACATTGGTTTTTGCCCAATTCGCTTAAAACAAAAGTATATTCAAATTTACTGGACAAAATCGATATGCAAATTTATTTTTTAACTACCGTATTTTCCAGCGTATAAGACGACTTTCTGGATGCAAAAAAATGCATCCAAAGTCGGGTGTCGTCTTATACGCCGGGTACAGTCTCAGTACTCCCTTTTTTTCCCCAGCGCTGACAGTGTCCCATGCTGCGATCGCGATCGTGAATGATTTCAAAGCCGCGCCTTCACTGCAGAGTGTTCTGTGATAGGATGAACAAAAATCTTCCCAGCAGCGCCTCTGTTCTTTGTTCCTCCTATCACAGATGCCTTCTCATCCTCGGACGAGATGAGAAGACGTCCGTGATAGGCGGGAAACATAACAGAGGCGCTGCTGGGAAGATTTTTGTTTATCCTATCACAGAACACTCTGCAGTGAAGGCGCGGCTTTGAAATCATTCACGATCGCGATCGCAGCATGGGACACTGTCAGCGCTGGGGAAAAAAAGTGAGTGTTATTGCACTGGGGGGGGGCAACAAGTTCAGGCACAGTGGGGGCAAGTGATGGCAATGTGGGGGCATGTAATGGCACAATGGCAATGTGGGGGCATGTAATGGCACAATGGCAATGTGAGGGGCAAGTGATGGCAATGTGGGGGCATGTAATGGCACAATGGCAATGTGGGGGCATGTAATGGCACAATGGCAATGTGGGGGCATGTAATGGCACAGTGGCACAGTCTGGGCATGTAATGTAATGGCACAGTCTGGGCATGTAATGTAATGGCACAGTGAGTAATGTAATGGCACAGTCTGGGCATGTAATGTAATGGCACAGTGAGTAATGTAATGGCACAGTCTGGGCATGTAATGTAATGGCACAGTGAGTAATGTAATGGCACAGTCTGGGCATGTAATGTAATGGCACAGTGAGGAATGTAATGTAATGGCACAGTGAGATTTGAAAAAGCCTGTTTCTGTCAGCGGTTCTGGCTACCCCTCAGCTTCCAGAAAGACAGTAAGAAGGGGGTAGTCTTATACAGTGAGTATATCCCAAAACCAACATTTTTCCTGGAAAATTAGGGGGTCGTCTTATACGCCGGGTCGTCTTATACGCCGGAAAATACGGTAGATCTCAAACTGTCAAACATGAGAACCCTGAATAGTGTCTGGTAAGTACCTTTAGGATGCAAATTGTTGAAAAACCTGGCAAAAGAAAACTTGGGTGGGACATTGAACTGCAATGGTTCTGGTAGATGAAGTACTGATCTGGAAGCCAACAAAAAGCTGGTTGACTAATTTGTGGTCGGAAGTTATTTTTTCTACTGCAGCCACAAGCCATTACAGAACAATATCCAGAGCCAGAAAAAACCCACAAGAACTGTTTTATGATCACATAGAAAGCTAGAGGGATAAATGTAACAAAAGCCAATAAATATCAACATATATTGTAACACAAAAGAGCAGATCCTTTAACCACTTGGTGCCCCCAGGCCGTCATATGACGTCCTTGACTTTGTGCGGGGATATCTGAATGAAGGATGCAGCTACAGGCATCATTCAGATATCGGCTTTTTCAGCATTCCCTACACCATAAGAACGATCGTAGCGGCTGTTCTGCCGCTTGATCATTCTTACAGATGTCCCGCCGCCCTCCGGTGCTTCTACCAACTGACCGCTGCGATCAGTGAGTGGGAGAACGGATCCGCCGGCCCCGAATGCCTACCATAGAGATTTCCGGCGGACCAGATGGTCGCCGGAGTCTCTATGATCGTCGGAGGCCGGGCACGATGTTATGACGTCACGCCCGGCCTCTGCATTCAAAACAAACTGCGCCGCCTTGGCTGGGAAGCCGTGATCGTTTTTTTTTGGGGGGGGGGGGGGATTTTAGGCTTCCCAACCTAGAGGTGAGATGTGGGGTCTTATTGACCCCAGACCTCACGGTAAAGAGGTCCTGTCATGTCATATTCCTATTACAAGGGATGTTTACATTCCTTGTAATAGGAATAAAAGTGATCATTTTTTTATTTTATTTTTTTAAGTGTCAAAATAAAACATTTTAAGTAAAATGAACAATAAACATTTTTTTTTAAAGTGCCCCTGTCCCCGTGTGGTCGCATGCAGAAGCGAACGCATACGTAAGTCCCGCCCACATATGAAAACGTTGTTCAAACCACACATGCGAGGTGTCGCAGCGAACGTTAGAGCGAGAGCAATAATTCTAACCCTAGACCGCCTCTGTAACGCAAAACATGTAACCAGTAAAAAATTGGGGATTTTTACGTACCGAAGTTTGGCGCCATTCCACGAGCATGTACAATTTTTAAGCGTGACATGTTAGGTATCTATTTACTCGGCGTAACCTTATCTTTCACATTATGCAAAAAAATCAGGATAACTTTACTGTTTTTTTTTTTTAAAGCATAAACCTTTTTTTTTTTTTAAACGCATTTGAAAAATCAGTGCCGTCTGTGCCCAGCTGTGCCGCCACCACAGTGCAGCCTCACCAGCCACCAGTATGGCAAAAAAAAAAAATTCACTAGTGAGGAGAACTACCAGCTTCTATGCATGACTGATGAGAGCAGCGGGGAGCTCTCTGAGTCTCTGTCAGATTCCGATTCAGTCTATGAACCTGTTACAAGCAGTGGGTCTGACACAGAATCGGAAGAGGAAATTTGTGCCTGTGAAAAGAAGGCCTTCTGGCGTGGAGCAGCAGCCTACTACCAGCAGCGCAGGGCCGTCCACCCCGAGAGCAGTGCCAACACAAAGGCCAGGCACCAGTAGGGTGTCATCTCAGCCCCAAATGGATAGGGGCCATGCCAGCCTTCCCTATGCCCTTCAAAACCCCCTGTGGCTTCCCCCTAATTCCGGAGCAGCAAATATCCCCCCTTTCACCGCCCAGCCAGGTGTCCAGGTGAACGCCGACGATTTTGCCATGCTCGATTTTTTTTCATTTGATTTTTACAGAAGACTTGCTATCATCCATTGTGGCCCAGTGCAACCTCTACGCACAGCAGTTTATAGTAAGCAACCCTGGTTCCAGTTATGCCCGTCCCTTTGAGTGGAGAGAACTAACTGTAGAGGAATTCAAAATTTTCTTGGGCCTAACTTTCAATATGGGACTCACAAAATGTTCTCCTACTGGTCTACCAAACCCATCCACTACATGCCAGTCTTCTCATCCACTATGCCCAGATCCCGATACCCAATGATTATGCGGTTCCTCCACTATAACGATAACACCCAGTGCCCTCCCCGAAATGACCCAGCTTTTGACAAATTATTTAAAATTCGGCCACTCAAATTATTTCTCTGAAAAATTTCCCCAGTTATATATCCCCAAACAGAATATCTCCGTAGATGAGTCCCTTGTAAAATTCTCAGGCAGGCTGGGCATCAAACAATTTATCCCCAGCAAAAGGGCCCGATATGGGGTTAAACTGTACAAACTTTGCGACTGAGGCACGGGATACATTTACGGCTTCCTGGTGTACGAAGGGAAGGACTCCCAACTGCATCCCCCTGAATGCCCAGAGTACATCGGAGCCAGCGGAAAAGTGGTCTGGGAGCTTGTCTATCCACTTCTTGGAAAAGGATACCACCTGTATGTGGATAATTTTTACACTAGCCTGCCCCTGTTTCGCAATCTTCACCTAAGGGACACCGGAGCATTTGGCACAGTAAGAGCCAATAGAAAGGGCTTCCCACAAAAACTGGTCAATGAGAAGCTAAGACGAGGGGAGTCGGCATCATTGAGGAACCAGGAGCTATTGGCTGTCAGGTGGAGGGACAAACGAAATGTCCACATTCTTACAACGTTCCCCAACGACACCTACTATACGTGGAAGTCCACAGAAGAAGCAGCCCAGTCCAGAAACCAGCATTCATCTACGATTATAATTTGTTTATAGGGGGAGTGGACTTCAATGATCAGATGATTGAACCCTACCTTTCCACAAGAAAATCCTGTCACTGGTATAAAAAAAGTTGTATCACTTTGGCCTTGTATAACACTTATGTTATTTACAAAAAATCTACAGAAAACCCCGTATCCTATCTGCAATACCAAAAAGAAGTTGTCACCGCCCTTTTGTACCCTGAAAGCCCACCAGAAAATATACGCTCTGATTGCGTGAGCAGACTCCACGAACGCCACTTTCCTGAGAAAATCCCCCCCCCCCCCCCGAGTGAAACAGGCACAAGACATCAGAAGAAGTGCCGGGTGTGCTCCAGAGGAGGAGTCAGAAGAGACACCACAGTTTATTGTCCCGATTGACCTTCCCAACCAGGCCTCTGTTTAGGTGTATGTTTCCGCCGTTACCATACTTTCCAACATTATTAGGGAAGTATGGTAAACAAAATTCAAATTTCCTGTCATTTTCCTCCACACCCCTTACGCCACTGCACCTCTGCCTTCTCCGGGAACCGACCCTGGACTGTTCTACGACCACGCTTCTGCCTAATGCTAAAAATACCTCTGCCTTCTCCGGAACTGACCCTGGCTTGTTATACGACCATGCTTCTGCCTAACTGTACCTACCTCTGCCTGCTCTGGAACTGACCCTGGCCTGTTATACGACCACGCTTCTGCCTAACGCTTAACTGTACCTACATCTGCCTGCTCTGGAACTGACCCTGGACTGTTTGACCACGTTTTTTGCCTGCCTCTTGGATTGATCTTTTACCCTGCTATGCTAGTGGGAACACAGGGGTCTCACATATGTGAGGGGCTCCAGAATTGTTTTTCTGGATGAAGAAAACACATTTTTTTAGTTTTCTCATTTCCGGATTAGGGTCTGGTTGCCCAGAGGCTTCAAAGAGATTTGGGTGGGAGAAGACTCTACCCCTGTCCCCATTCTTTCCTGGCCTGCTACTTGGACCATGTACCTGCTTACTACCAGGACCAATATTTTGGCACTGCTGTAAATGTTTCTACTTGCACTGGCCCTGGACTGTATATGGACAGTATCCCTGCCTGTACCGACTATGGACAATATTCCTGCCTGCTGCCTGGACAATTCCATTGACTGTCGCTGACAACGTTCCTGCCTGCTGCCTGGATCAGGGCTCTCCTCCTGTGGTAAAATTGCACTACTAAAACCACAGGTAATCTTTTTTTTACCCATTACTCAGCAGAATGTATTTTAGGGTGCAATTCTTGGTATGTACATGCTGTGTTTAGAAATATGAAGGGCCTTCAAAAATGTGATAGATTGTAAGGAAATTGGATGTGTAATTTATGTCCCTAGAACACCTGATGGTGCTTCTTGGATGTTGGGCCTCTATGTGGCCAGGCTGTTAAAAAAAATCACACATGTGGTATCGCCATACTCAGAAGGAGCAGCAGAATATATTTTGGGGTGTAATTGTTGCTATGTACATGCTATGTGTTGGAAATATCCTATAAATGGACAACTTTGTGTAGAAAAAAATGCATTTTCATTTTTTTCCACATTTTCCAAAAACATCTGGGACAAAAATGAACCGTTCAAAAGACTCATTATGCCGCATAGATTATACGTTGGGTGTTAGCTTTCCAAAATGGGGTCACTTTGTGGGCGTTTCCATTGTCCTGGTGCTCCAGGGCCTTCAAAAGTGTAATAGGTGGTTGAGAGATTAGTTGTGTAATTTATGCTCCTAGAACGCCTGAAGTTGCTACTTCAGTGTTGGGCCTCTGTATGTGGCCAGGTTATGTAAAAGTCTCACACATGTGGTATTGCCATAATCGGGAGGAGCAGCAGAATATATTTTGGGGTGTAATTTTTGCCATGTACATGTTATGTGTTGGAAATATCCTATAAATGGACAACTTTGTGTAAAAAAAAAAATGTGTTTTCATTTTTTTTCCACATATTCCAAAAACATCTGGAAAAAAATGAACCGTTTAAAAGACTCATTATGCCTCATAGATTATACGTTGGGGTGTTAGCTTTCCAAAATGGGGTCACTTTGTGGGCGTTTCCATTGTCCTGGTGCTCCAGGGCCTTCAAAAGTGTAACAGGTGGTTGAGAAATTAGATGTGTAATTTATGCTCCTAGAACGCCTGAAGTTGCTACTTCAGTGTTGGGCCTCTGTATGTGGCCAGGTTGTGTAAAAGTCTCAAACATGTGGTATCGCCATTCTCAGGAGGAGAAGCAGAATATATTTTGGGGTGTCATTTGTGGAATATACATGCCATATGAGAGAAATAACCTGTTATAATGACAATTTGGTGTGAAAAAAAAAAATTACAACTTCAAAAAATTAACTATGCCTCTTACTAACTACATTGGAATGTCTACTTTCCAAAAAGGGGTAATTTGGGGGATATTTGTACTTTACTGGCTTGTTAGGGTCTCAAGAAATCAGATAAGCTGTCAGTACATCAGGTGTGATCAAATTGATACATTTTCAGTAATTGGCACCAAAGCTTGTAGACTCTATAACTTTCACCCAGACTAAATAATATCCAAAATGTTCTATTTATTTTTTACAAAAGATATGTAGCAGTATACATTTTTGGCCTAATTTATGAAGAAAAATGTATTTTTCGCAAAATGTTATAATAGAAATTAAGAAAAATTCATTTTTTTTACAAAATTTACGTTCTTTTTTCATTTATAGCGAAAAAAATAAAAACCGCAGAGGTGATCAAATACCACCAAAAGAAAGCTCTATTTGTGGGAAAAAAGGGACAAAAATTTCATATGGATACAGTGTTGCATGACTGAGTTATTGTCATTCAAAATATGAGAGCAACGAAAGCTGAAAATTGGTCTGGTTATTAAGGGTGTTTAAGTGCCCAGTTGTCAAGTGGTTAAAGGAATCTGCTTAGAAAATAAAAAACAAACCTTTACAACCCCTTTAAATTATCTCCACCCAAAATTCCTTTTCTGATCCCACCCTAGCACACCAGATAAAAAAAAAAACAAAATGTAATTCTAGTTCCAAAGTTGGTGTTATTGTTACCTGCAATTCCTGTGGGAAAGGCAACCATGCGTTCCAGAGGTGCAATCCATTTACTGGGAAGCACGGTGACAGGTTCAGCGTAATACTTCCATATAAGACAAATCATCACAGCAGCCTGGGGGGGAAAAAGGACACAGGTCACCATGTTATAGAAACAAAACATGATTTACTTTATAGGAACACAAGTTTAAGTAGGCCAATCCCAAGCAGGGTTCCATGGAACCCCAAGGTTCCTCCAGAGATTGCTAGGAGTTCCTTTGAGCTGTGGCCGATTGACCTTCCATTTGATGGTGTGTGCTTAGTTCCATGGCCAACGCCACTTGGCAGAGTTAGCTGCACGGCATCAATGGTCTTTTTAGCTCTTTCTAATGGTGCCATTTTGAACACCAATGTAAGTCAGCATGATTTCTTACTGGCCACAGGGCCGTCATTAAGGCAAGGCAAAAGGGGAAGCTGCCCTGGGCCCTGTCATTGTTGTGGGAGCCCAAAGCAGCTGCCTCATACTTGCCAACTATCCCAGTTTAAATTCACTGGTCCCTTAAAGTTTTAATCCTATGCTGTGTCCTGATATCTCAGTGTGAAGTGCTACTACTAATGCTGCCCAGCTCTGCCGTATTGTTGTGTACATATGACTCGCCTGCAGACCCTGTGTTTACATGTAAATAACTGCCATTCACATGTAAATAACGGGAGCATTCATATGTAAATAGCTGAGGTTGGTGGCATTCATATGTAAATATAGGCAGCATTCATATGTACATCATGCCTCTCTGCAGTGAAGAAATAATGTGCTATAACCTCTAGCAACCAATCAGTGAGCAGTATTACTGTACAGTAATCTCTAGCAAGTAATCAACAAGAAGAAATCATGTGCTGTTACCTCTAGCAAGTAATCAGTGAGCCATAATGTGTGCTGTAACCTCTAGCAACCAGTCAGTAAGTGGTAATGACATGCTGTAACCTCTGGCAACCAATCGCAATCACTGCCTGATCTAATTCAGTAAACTGATTTTAAGTCTAGCTGATATTTATTGTATGTCTCAGGCAAGAAAAATTTTGCCCAGGGTCCAATCAACATTAAAGATGGCCCTGACTGGCCACCAATAGAAGGACAGCATGTTTTCTTACTGGCCACCAATGTAAGGACAGCATGTTTTCTTACTGGCCACCAATGTGAGGACAGCGTGTTTTCTTACTGGCCACCAATGTGAGGACAGCGTGTTTTCTTACTGGCTACCAATGTAAGGACAGCGTGTTTTCTTACTGGCCACCAATGCAAGGACAGCGTGTTTTCTTACTGGCCACCAATGTAAGGACAGCGTGTTTTCTTACTGGCCACCAATGTAAGGACAGCGTGTTTTCTTACTGGCCACCAATGTAAGGACAGCGTGTTTTCTTACTGGCCACCAATGTAAGGACAGCGTGTTTTCTTACTGGCCACCAATGTAAGGACAGTATGTTTTCTTACTGGCCACCAATGTAAGGACAGCGTGTTTTCTTACTGGCCACCAATGTAAGGACAGCGTGTTTTCTTACTGGCCACCAATGTAAGGACAGGTTGTTTTCTTACTGGATACCAATGTAAGGACAGAATATTTTCCTACTGGCCACCAATAGAAGGACAGCGTGTTTTCTTACTAGCCACCAATGTAAGGACAGCGTGTTTTCTTACTGGCCACCAATGTAAGGACAGCGTGTTTTCTTACTGGCCACCAATGTAAGGACTGCGTGTTTCTTGCTGGCCACCAATTTAAGGACAGCTTGTTTTCTTACTGGCCACCAATGTAAGGACAGCTTGTTTTCTTACTGGCCACCAATGTAAGGACAGCATGTTTTCCTACTGGCCCTTGGGGCATTATTCCCCCCACTGACACCAAAGATAGGACATTGTTTACTCCCACTGAACGCAAGGACAATTTCTTGGTCCTTTGTTTAAAAAGTTGCGAGACCCCTGGTGTATATATATTGGAATTTTTATTTATCAAATGGCGGCGATCAGCAACTTATAATGGGACCGCGATGGTGCAGCGAACAATCTGACACTTGGGGGAAATTACTAACTGCCACTGATATCACCAGTGACACTTCTACAGTGATCAGTGCTAATAATATATCCTGTCACTAGTTGTGCAAGTGATCGTTGCCGATCCGTGATCCGAACGGGTCACCCTGTTCGGATCGGCACACCACGCGATCCGCAGAGCGCTCCGCAGCCTCGGCCATAAGAAAGTCCCCGGCTTCGGCCTAGCTCCGGAGCGGCGTCCATCTTGGTACACCTAGCGGCGGCTGTCTCGTCAGGAAGTGACGTTTCGTTGCCCCTATCTTGCTCCACCCCACACTCCTACACAGTAATGATAGCGAGAAGGGGGCAAGCGGACATCTTGTTACACCCAACGGAGTTTTCGATTTCACAGTTATTTTCAACACAAAACGGAGCTTATGTGCTTAAATACAGTACCGTATTTTCCAGGGTATAAGCCCGACAAGTTCCGGAAAAGCATTCTTTGGACCAGTGGTTCTCAACCTGGGGGTCGGGACCCCCTTGGGGGTCAAATGATGATTTTCCAGGGGTCACCAAATCCTGGGCTGTTCCTGAAGCCCGCACCTCTCTCCCAGCCTTTTTGGGGTCACAAAGCAGGGCTGTCCCTGGAGCCCATGGCCACCCACTCAGCCTCTTTGCAGCCGCCCATTCAGTTCACAGCATGGCTGGGGGGCAGAGACTAGAGGTCAGATGACTGGTGAGAAATGTGAAGTGGGAGGGGCTGGAGGAGACCCTATCTCCATGTAACTGTAGAGGTGTCACTGCTACAAGACACCACAAAGTCAGAGACACAGTGAAGCCGGAGACACAGTGAGTAACATTACCTGTGATTATAGTTCCCATTAAAAGTCCCCACTACAGTTCTCAGATCAGCAGATGACCTTGATCAAGAGCAACTAAGTTGGCTGATCAGAACTCAAGTCCCCAGCACTGCCACTGATCACAACCACCGCCCCCCACCCAAGGAGTAAGAGAAGGAATACAAATAGAGAATACACGGAAGGGTGAAGAAAAGAGGTGGATGAACAAAGAAAAAGGAAGAGAAAGATGACCAATGTTATGTATGTAAAAAATGATATACAGTATGTAGTCCTGTTTCACTTTCCTTATATCATATTTGATTTCTGATGAAAACTCTTTTGTATGTTATTATTGCTAGAGCTGTGTCATTACTGGTGGTCCTAAATATTCCCATGAGAAAGCCAATGCTGGCGAAACATGTTGGGATATAACATCTACTTTTGACCATCTATACCCCTGCGTTAACTGCATATGCTATGTTAATCAATTTTATTTGAACCTCCTCTCTCTCTTTTTTATGTATTAATAAAGATTCATAAATGTTATAATATATGTAGAGTTCATATTTCAAGCACCGGTAAAATCCCATCCAGAATCCCACAGTCTCTCCTCTGGCCTCGCACCGACCTCCTCTTCCAGAAAACCATTGCATCACACTCACCGACCTTCTCCTGCCCGAGTCCATGATGGAGAACTTTAACTGGACATGCGTTCCAATAGCCTCTCCAACCCCTCTGTTACAGGACACCTCCTTCATGACCGTGTAAGGATCAGGCTCCCGCCCAGCTCTCCCGGGCTCCTCTGCTGGGCCTCATACCCCTCACCCCAGCACTCCATTCTCCATGTCTCCCAGCCGACAACTCCCCTAAAGTGGACTGGACCTGAGCTTAAGTAGGAGGGCTGCACCCTACCAATTCCAAGTGGGGATTGGTCAGGGCTCCTCACTTGAGCTCCCTGTCACTCCAGTTCTGTGCCCTGTACCTCTTCCAGAACATTCTCCCTGGAAGCAGGGGAGGCGCCCAATAACTAAAGCACAGGTGGTCACACCCACTGCTACAATAACCACTCCCTGCCCCCAAATCAAAACAAGCAGGCCTAGCCTGAAGCATAGGCCTGTCTAAATTTACCTGCGCTGGCAGCTTACCTCACAAAAATCCTACTCTAGCACCTACCTATGGTAGAGGGTGCTACATTTATTATAGCAAAAAGTTAAAAATATATATATTTTTTTTAAATTGTCAGTCTTTTTTTGTTTACAGCGCAAAAAGTAAAAAACGCAGAGGTGATCAAATACCACCAAAATAAAGCTTTATTTGTGGGGAAAAAAGGCCATCAATTTTATTTGGGTACAATGTCCCACAGTTAAAGGGGTTGTAAAGGTAAATGTTTTTTCACCTTAATGCATCCTATGCATTAAAGCGGGGGTTCACCCCAAAATCAACTTTCTGTCACTAGATCCAGCATACTGCTGACATTTGCAGTATGCTGGATTTTTTTTTTTTGTACTTATCATTTTAGCGGTCTTTCTTCTCCGGCACCGAGCGGCGTATCCTTCCGGGTATAGGCGTTCCTAAATCAAGCGCAGTTGATTGATGAGCTTGGATAGCGCGTCACGCCTTCCGAAAATAGCCGACGTGACTCTCGGCAATTTACGGCGCCTGCGCAGTCAGCTCTACACGGCAGGCGCAGGCGCCGTAAGCAGCCGAGAGTCACGTCGGCTATTTTCGGATGGCGTGACGCGCTATCCAAGCCCATCAGTCAACTGCGCTTGATTTAGGAACGCCTACTCCCCGCAGGATTCCCCGCTCGGTGCCGGAGAAGAAAGACTGCTAAAACGAGAAGTAGCAAAAAAAAATCCAGCATACTGCAGATGTCAGCAGTATGCTGGATCTAGTGACAGAAAGTTGATTTTTGGGTGAACCTCCGCTTTAAGGTGAAAAAACATCCGACGGTACCGCCCCGCCCCCCCTCGAACCCCCGTTTTACTTACCTGACCCCCTCGAAAGTCCTGCGCGCGTCCATGTGATCCTCTTCAGTTCCCAGCCTGGCCGTTGATTGGCTAGGCTGGACGGATTGATAGCAGCGCAGCCATTGGCTGGCGCTGCTGTCAATCACAGCGGATGACGTGGCACGCCGGGGGGTGCGGCCGAGTGATACAGTCGGCGGCTATGCCCACCGCTGCATCACGGGAGCACGCTCGCAAAAGCTTTCCACCATGCGAGCTCGCTCGCATGAAGGTGGAAAGCTTTTGCGAGGAGGAGCCGAGACAGCTGCCGAGGGACCCCAGAAGACCAGGTTCGGGGACACTCGAGCTGCACAAAAATTGCCTTTAGTGTTCCTTTAAGGTAACGCAGTGCCGTATCGCCCAAAATGAGCTGGTCATGAATGGGGGGGGGGGGGGGGGTAAATCTTCTGCATGTGAACTGGTTAAACTGGTTGGGCAAAAACAAATACAAAATTAAGAACGCATTTACTGATTCATGAATAAAAAGCTGCATACACTTGTGTCCTTTATATCCGCCTGGAGTTCTTACTACCATAGAAAAAGGCTGCACATGAAAGTTACATAACCAGCAAACATTTCAGCTTCGGGACAGGTAGGGGCACATTTATTTAGGATTATTATTAGCAGCTTTTTGTGTAATGTAACTTTTTGTGTGTGTGTGTTTAGGGCTTACTTGTCCTATCCATGGAAAGGGGTGTAGGGCGCAGAAAACAGGTGTGTGCGCTTCCCCCCCCGGGAATGTACGGAGATGAAGCCTCAGCTTGTGATGGACACAAGCCACCAATAACGAGGGAGCTAGTAGCAGAATTATTATTTGAAATGCTGTTTTGTAAGTCAGATCTTGCCAAGGGCAAAAAAAAAAAAAACAACATTTCACCCGCCCCAATGCCTTTTATGCTTGAATTCTTTAACATTAGGGAGGGGCAGCTGGCCTGGGCATGAGCTGTGTGCAGCGGAGGGGAATCCACGGCTAGACGCATTTTCCCAAACTGTGCTCTAGGTGTGGCAGACTGCAGGGAACCCGGACAGAAATCACACACAGCTATACTGAAATGTGTCCCTTATCACCTCCAGGGAGCTCATATATACAGTATATACATAGCAAACACACACCCTGATAAGAGCATGTCAAATGTTTACGTATCTCGCTGGAAGAGGTAAAACAAGATGAAAATTCACTTTGCAAAGATAGAAGTCATCATACGCAAGGAAAAAAAAATCCTTGCACATGGCTGGATGATTGAAGTCAACACAACTTATTGGGCCAGATTCAGAAAGCGTTATGCCGGCGTATCAGTGATACGCCGGCATAACTCACACTTTGCGCCGGCTTATCTGTTTTTCTGTATGCAGAAAACAAGATAAGCCGGTTTGCAGCAAAGATCTGACAGGCGTAATTGTATTACACCGTCGGATCTTAACTGCAATTTTAAAATGGCCGCTGGGGGGCGTTCTCGCTGATTTACGCAGAGAATATGTAAATCAGCGAGATACGCCAATTCACGAACGTACGCGGGCCCGACGCAGTCACTTTACGTAAGGGTTTTCCCGGCGTAAAGATAAAGCTGCCCAAAGCAGGCGCATTCCTATGTTAAGTATGGACGTCGTGACCGTGGGAAATTCGAAAATGTTTACGTCGTTTGCGTAACTCGTCCGTGAATGGGGATTTACGTTGATTACGTTCACGTCGAAAACACCGTCATAATTCGGAGCATGCGCACTGGGATTTTTCTAAGGCCGGCGCATGCGCAGTATGTTCGGCGCATGGACGCGCCTAATTTAAAATAGGGGACGCCCCCTACCCGCCTATTTTGAATTAGGCCGCCCAATTTACGCTACGCCGCCGCAACTTAACACGCAAGTGCTTTGTGAATACAGCACTTGCGTGTTAAGTTGGGGCGGCTTAACGTAAATAAGAAAAGTTACGCCGCCACAACTTACAGTTGAGACGTCGTCCTATCTTCTTACATTGACTTTAACCACTTCAGGAAGGATTTGCCCCCTTAATGACCAGGCCGTTTTTGCGATAGGGCACTGCCTCGCTTTTAAAAACGGAGCTACACCCTAAAGTGGAACTCCTGCTGATCGGAACCCTCCCGCCCTCCGGTGTCACATTCGACACCTTTCAGGGGGGAGGGGGGTACAGATACCTGTCTAAAGACAGGTATTTTCACCCACTTCCGGCCACAAAAGTCTGCGGGCAGGACATCACCCCCCCCCCCCCCCCGTTGTGTTCTGGGAACACTCGACCAATCAGCAGGCGCAGCGCGACTCTCGCATGCGCCGTAGGGAACCGGGCAGTGAAGCCGTAGTGCTTCACTTCCTGGTTCCGTCACCGAGGATGGCGGGGGGCAGCAGGGTGACGAGCAATCGCTCTGCTGCGGACGGCGCTGGACTCCAGGACAGGTAAGTGTGCCTATATTAAAAGTCAGCAGCTGCAGTATTTGTAGCTGCTGACTTTTAATATTTTTTTTTTCAGCGGACATCCGCTTTAACTGACCAATGTGCGGTCGTGCGACGTTGTACCCTAACAAAAAAGTCCTTTACCACCCCCCCCCCCCAAATAGTGCTTTCTTTGGTGGTATAGGATTACCTCTGCGGTTTTAATTGTTTGCGCTATAAACTATTTTTTACATCAGTTTAGGCCAGTATGTATTTCTTCTACATATTTTGGGTAAAAAATAAAAATAAAAATAAATCTCAATAAGTGTATATTGATTGGTTTGTGCAAAAGTTATCGCGTCTACAAAGTAGGGGATAGTTTTATGCCATTATTATTATTTTTTTACTAGTAATGGTGGTGATCAACGATTTTTGCCCAGGACTGCGACATTGTGGTGGACAGATCGGACACTTTTTTTGGGATCATTGACATTTATACAGCGATAAGTGCTAAATCATATCCACTGATTACTGTATAAATGTCACTGGCAGGGAAGGGGTTAACACTAGAGGGCGATCAAGGGGTTAAATGTGTTACCAAGGGAGTGTTTCTAAGACCCCATACACACTATTAGATTTTCTGCAGATTTTTGTCTTCAGATTCACCAACACCATGTAATGCAAGGGCCTGCCTGATTGCATACCAATTTAAACTCTTAGGGCCAGATTCTCAAAGGCGTTACGACGGTGCAACGCCATTTGCGCCGTCCTAAGTCCTAATCTGGCCCAGGGTATCTATGCGACTGATTCTTAGAATCAGTTACGCATAGATACCCATTAGATCTGACAGGCGTAAGGCTCTTACGCTGTCAGATCTTAAATGCAATTTGTTTTCCCGCCGATAGGTGTCGCATCGTCGTTTTCCCCGTCGTCTATGCAAATTAGCTAGTTACGCGAGATTCCCGAACGTACGCGCGGACAACGCAGTGATTTTACGACGTTTCCGTAAGCGTAAACTTGCCCCTGCTATAATGAGGGGCAAGTTTACGTAGGTCCGTTGCATGCCATGTTAAGTATGGCGTCGGGTCAGCGTCGGCTTTTTCCGTTGTTTACGGCGTTTTCGTAAGTCGTTCGCGAATACGACTTTACGTCAATGCCGCTCACGTCGGCGTCATTGATGTTTGCCGTCGTGAGCTGGAGCATGCGCACTGGGCTATTTTTCCGCCCGGCGCATGCGCAATTCGATCGGCGCGGGGGCGCGCTTAATTTAAATACAAGCCGCCCCCTTTGAATTACGCTAAATGGCTTACGCTACGCCGCCGCAGATTCTACAAGAATCTGGCCCTTAGGCCCCTTTCACACTGGGGCGGGGTCAGTGGTAAAGCGCCGTTATTTTTCTGGCACATGATTGGATGATGGAAGTAAGCAGAGTTTCCCCTCATTCACTACGTTCTGGGGATAATACCCTTGCAAAGTGCAATTTTAGCATACTTGCCAACAGTCCCAATTTACATTCATGGGAAATTGGCTTTGTCATGGTGTTCCATGATGAATCGACAGATCCGGGGGTTGCCGCGAAGAGCAGCTTTCATTGAGGCCAAGGGGATGAAACAAGAGGGGGAGCCTGGGTTGTGGACCAGCTCCATTTCTATTGGCAACCGCTTTCATTGCCACTCAGGCTCCACCTCTTGTTGGTTCCCCTTGGCCTCCACGAGAGCTGGTCTTTGCAAAAATGGCAGTGGAGACATCGGGCCAGATTCTCAGCAGAGTTACGACGGTGTATCTCAGGAAACACCGTCATATCTCTGTTTTTGGCCCCGGGTATCTATGCGAGTGATTCCTAGAATCATTTTCGCATAGATACGGCCTAGATCCGACAGGTGTAAGTCACTTACACTGTCGGATCTTAGATGTAATTCGACGCTGGCCGCTAGGTGGCGTTTAGGTTCAGTTCTCATTTGACTATGCAAATGAGCCTGATACGCCGATTCCCGAACAAATTTGCGCCGTGTAGTCGTCGTTTACGTAAGCTCATATAGCAGGGGTAACCTTACGCCAGTCCGCCGTATGCCATGTTAAGTATGGTGTCGGGTTCGTGTCGTCTTTTTCCGTTGGTTACGTCGTTTTCCTAAGTCGTTCACGAATACGACTTTGCGTCAATGACGCTCACGTCAGCGTCATTGGCGTTTTCCGTCGTGAGCTGGAGCATGCGCACTGGGCTATTTTTCCACCCGGCGCATGCGCAGTTCGATCGGCGCGGGGGCGCGCTTAATTTGAATACAAGCCACCCCCTTTGAATTACGCGGCCATACGCCGGGCCATTTACACTACGCCGCCGCAAATTACGGAGCAAGTGCTTTGCGAATACGGCACTTGCTCAAGTAATTTGCGGTGGCGTAGTGTAAATGGCTTACGCTACGCCAACGCGGAATGTATGAGAATCTGGCCCATCATGACCCGTGCTGACCCCGGGCCTCTAGCGGTGGCTCTGGCGATACAGCTGCATGGAGGTCTCAGAATCTGGTGGCAAGCTGTATCTTGGTGACAATAGAGCGCTGCATCTCTGGTAGCAAGTAACAAGCTGCATCTGGTGGCGTGCCAAGTGACACACTCAGGGTTCCCACTGATTCTGCATTATGGTGAGTTGAACCATTTCATTTTCTATTACAATGTAATACTAGAAATAATGCGCTTCAATCATCCTGACACCATAACAACCATGGTGCCGGGATGATTGAATCGCTAACACCAGGTGTTTGCAGTATCTCTTTCTGCTGATTGTTAAACTTTCTGGAATACACATATTGCTCTTGTGGTGTAGGATCTGGGCCTGCTGTCCCTCCATCCCTCTTTCTTTCCTTCCTTCTCTCTCTCTATCTCTCTCCCGCCATCCCTCTCTTTCTTCTCCCTCCATTCCGCTTTCATCTCAGACTCCAACCACACCCCATTTAAGCCACACCCAATATTTAGTTTAAACCATGCCCATTTTTTCCATTGGCTGAGAGTGCTGAACGGGAGTCGGTCGGCTGTTGGTTTTCCAGCATGCATGTCCGACAGAGCGACATACACAGGGGCCAAATGTAATCCGTTTTTTATTTCTTTTTTGAACCAACCCTTGTCTTCTGACATTCAGCCCCTGTGTACGGGGCTGAACTCATAAAAATCATTAATACTTTGTCCAAGTCTAAAGCTGCTATATAACTCAGATGGGCCATCTGACTCTGATGCCGCATACACACGGTCGTTTTTCGGCATGAAAAAAAACGACGTTTTTAAAAACGTCATTTAAAATCATCGTGTGTGGGCTTCAGATCGTTTTTCGGGTTGTAAAAAATGATCGTGTGTGGGCTAAAACAACGTTTTAAATCCGCGCATGCCCAGAAGCGAGTTATGAGACGGGAGCGCTCGTTCTGGTAAAACTACCATTCATAATGGAGTAAGCACATTCATCACGATGTAACAGACAAAAAAGCGTGAATCGTCTTTTACTAACAAGGAATCAGCTAAAAGCAGCCCAAAGGCGAATAGAACTTCCCCTTTAGAGTGCCGTCGTACGTGTTGTACGTCACCGCGCTTTGTTCATCATTTTTCAAAAACGATGGTGTGTGGGCAACATCGTTTTTAATGATGAAGTTGGAAAAACTTGTTTTTTTTTGGACATGCTGAAAAACAATGTTTTTTTCATGCCGAAAAACGACCGTGTGTACGCGGCATAACAGTGCCACACTGCATGATGTCAAAAAGGATTGACATTAAGTTGGGACTACTCCACAGGCAGACCGCACTTTTAGCTTTCCCACATTGCAGGCTTTGTATAAAGCTTAGTCTATTCTTGACAATCTCTACAGAAGACAACTTTTGGGGGAACATTGATCAGACAGGTTAGAAAATCTGTTTTGATCACTTTAGTGGTGCTGGGAACGGGCGCCCTCTGGTGGTTGGAGGGTGGCAGTGTAGGTTGTGCTGACCTGCTTGCTCGCCGCATGGCCTGGCCCCTACCAGGTCACGAACCGACACTGGTCCTTAGCTCTGGGATTGGGGAACTCTGCCCTATACTGATTTATTAAATAAAAATACTGGCCCGGATTCAGAAAGAATTTACGTTGGCGTATCTATTGATACGCCGCGTAAATTCTAGCATGCGCCGGCGTATCTTGTATTCAGAAAGCAAGATACGCCAAAATTTGGCTAAGATACGACTGACGTAAGTCTCTTACGCCATCGTATCTTAATTGCATATTTACGCTGGCCGCTAGGTGTCGCATTTCCGGAGATTTACGCGTAGAATATGCAAATTGGGTAGATACGCCGAATCAGAAACGTACGTCCGCCCCGCGCATTTTTTTACATCGTTTGCGTAAGGCTTTTTCCGGCGTAAAGTTACCCCTGCTATATGAGGCGTATCCTATGTTAAGTATGGACGTCGGGCCAGCGTCGAATTTTCCGTCGTTTGCGTAAGTCGTTCGCGAATAGGGCTGTACGTAAGTTACGTTCACGTCGAAAGCATTGACTATTTGCGGCGTAATTTGGAGCATGCGCACTGGGATACACTCACGGACGGCGCATGCGCCGTTAGTCAAAAACTTCATTTACGTGGGGTCAGCCTTCATTACCATACAACACGCCCACTGCATGGATAATTTGAATTCCACGGGCTTACGCCGGACCACATACGCTACGCTGCCTTAACTTAGGGCGCAAGTTCTTTCTGAATACAGAACCTGCCTCACTAAATTACGGCGGCTTAGCGTATCTGAGATACGCTACGCCCGCACAAATTCACGCCAGGCTTTTTGAATCCGGCCCACTGTTTGCTTCATATTCTTCACAGGACCTCATAACATTGCTATTAACTTGTGCAACACAATTTGTAACTCTTTTAACAGTATGACAGATAATATTGTATCCATGATGGAATAAATATCTGCTTCTAACCTTTAAAGCTGTAGTAAACTGCTGAAAAAAAAAAACTGCAAGACAATGGCATACTAGCTCATTATAACATACTCACCTTACATCGAAGCCCTTCCAGTGGGCTTCTGCTGAGAGGGCTGACATCATCTCCCGTCCTTTCTTTGGGGATTGCAGACTCCGACGCTGTGAGTGGCCAGAGCCGCAATGACAACACTCCCGCTCGTGGGAACCATCGGTTCGGGCAAGAAGTTCAGCGCGATATGCCAGACCTTCAGAGCGCATGCGCCACTGCCGTCAGCGGCTGCATGCAGGGTGAATATCTCCTAAACGGTGCATGGTAAGTATTTCATAATGTGCTAGTATGCGATGCATACTAGCACATTACTGCATACAATTGCCTTACAGGTGTTTTTATTTTTGTTTTTTTTTGACAGCTGTGATTTACTACCATTTAATTTTCTTGCTTTAGGAATTATATTCTACCTTCTTCCAACACACTTCTAGTTTAGAAATGATCTATAAGGCCCCTTTCACATTGAGGCGTTTTTCATGCGGTACAGCGCTAAAAAAAGCGCTGCTATACCGCATGAAAAAATCATGCCCTGCAGGCTTCAATGTGAAAGCCCGAAGGCTTTCACACTGAAGCGGTGCGGTAGCAGGAGCGCTCCCAAAGTCCTGCTAGCCGCATCTTTGGAACGGTATAGGAGCAGGGTGTTTACCGCTCCTATACCGCGCCTTCCCATTGAAATCAATGGGAAACCGGGGTAATACCACCCGCAATGCGTCTCTGCAGAGGCGCATTGCGGGCGGTATTAACCCTTCTTCGGCCGCTAGCGGGAGTTAATACCGCACCGCTAGCGCCCAAATATCGCGGTAATCAAGACGGTATAGCGGCGCTACAAACAGCGCGGCTATACTGTCACCCCGGCTCCACTGCCCAATGTGAAAGCATCCTAACTGACCCGATTTGAATGTGGGGATGGGGGAATCCTCCCCACTGCATCTTTGTATTCCAACAATGGGGAGCCTTCCCCACTGTCAGGATACACTAAATCAGTGCTGCAGACTGCAGCTCTGACGGAGAAGACATTTTTTCCAATACAGCGATTGTACAGAAGTCAATCAGTAGATCAACTTCTGTAAAACCACAGTGCCCATACATGGATGGAAATTCAACCAGTTGCTGCTAATCCGGCAGCATTTTGATCCATCTATGGGCAGCTTTAGGTTGTCTTGCATGTTTTGCACCTAACCAGAACTTTTCAGGAGAAGATAATTACGTTTTGGAAATATACAAGTCCATTGGGGTCCGAAAATACTCCAAGCGCACCCCTGCATATTATGCGAGTTATCTGGCAAATTTGATCATAAAATGCATTAAGAATATATACCTGGAAAAGTAACAATGATATAAAAAGATACAGGTGGCCACATACTTCCGCCTGGGCATCTCCTGATCCAGACGGTGCAGACTGGGTTGTTATATTTCAGATGCATGCTTAGATAATGGAGGAGTAAACACATCAAAAGCAAATATTTACTTTGCTTATTAAACGATACCCATAGGTGAGAAAGCGTGACTGGTAATAAATACTGTCACATGGGTCAAAAGCAAATAGCGACTGTATTCTATTGTCACTCCAGGAACGCACCAGGCATGCAGCATGAGGACATTACCAAAGGGTGTGCATACATAGAACAATGAATTATCCAGGAGTGAGTTAATCATTTCAAAGTGCCTTCACTTTAAACTGATTTTAAATTTATTTATTTTTTCTTTCAAATAACAAAACATGTCCTACTTATCTGTGGGTCCCCCGTTGGCACTCCAGGCTCCTCCCCCCACCTAGCAAACCACTTGCTATGGGGGCCAATGGCTCCCACTGCTGTCTCTGAATCAGTGAGGAGAGAGAGAGAGCCAGCAGAGCTTCTGCTCTCGTGCACATCGCTGGATTGAGTTTGCGCTAATTTATTGTAAGTATAAGGGGTGGGGGGTGACTGCATGCATTAGGTAAAAAACCTTCTGCCAATATAACCACTTTAAATAACAACAACTAAAGCCGCGTACACAAGATCAGTCCATCCGATGAGAAAGGTCTGAAGGACCGTTCTCATCGGTTAACCGAAGAAGCTGACTGATGGTCCGTCGCGCCCACACACCATAGGTTAACCACTTCCAGCCCAAGGACGTCATATGACAACCTGGACTTTCAGTGGGGATATCTGAAAGATGCCTGCATCCACAGGCATCATTCAGATATCCATCTCTTCAGCCGACGAATCCCTGCACCATAAGAATGATCATAGCGGCGGTTTCACTGCTTGATCGTTCTTATAGGCGGCGGGAGGGGACGCCCCCCCTCCCGCCGCCATCCGGTGCTTCTCCGGGCTCTCCTTTGCCATCGGAGACCTGGAGAAACGATCCGCCGGCGTCCGATGGAAACCATAGAGTAGACTGGTGACCAGATGGTCACCAGTCATCTCTATGATCGTCGGAGGCCCGGGCACGATGTTATGACGTCACGCCCGGGTCCTGGAATGTAAACACAGCCGCAATCGCGGCTGGAAGCATTAGATCAGTGAATTTTTTTTCATGATCTAATGCTTTCCAGCCTGGAGGAGAGATGTGGGGTCTTATTGACCCTGCATCTCTCCATAAAGAGGACCTGTCACAAACCATTCCTATTACAAGGGATGTTTACATTCCTTGTAATAGGAATAAAAGTGATCAAAAAAATGTCAAAAAAAGTGTAAAAATAAAAGAAATTGAGTAAAATAAAAAAATAAAATGTTTTTTTTTTTAAACGCCCCTATCCCCGGTAGCTCGCGTTTAGAAGCAAATACACACGTAAGTCCCGCCGACATATGTAAACGCCGTTCAAACCACACATGTGAGGTATCGCCGCGTGCGTTAGAGCGCCAGCAACAATTCTAGCACTAGACCTCCTCTGTAACTCTAAATTTGTAACTTGTAAAAAAAAATAAGCGACGCCTATGGAGATTTTTAAGTACTGACGTTTGGCACCATTCCATGAGTGTGCGCAATTTTAAAGCGTGACATGTTAGGTATCTATTTACTCGGCGTAACTTCATCTTTTACATTATACAAAAAAATTGGACTAACTTTACTGTTTTGTTATTTTTTAATTCACAAAACCGTTTTTTTCCCCAAAAAAAGGCGTTTGAAAAATGATTGCGCAAATACTGTGCGAGATAAAAAGTTGCAATGGCCGGCATTTTATTCCCTAGGGTGTCTGCTAAAAAAACATATATAGTGTTTGGGGGTTCTGAGTAATTTTCTAACAAAAAATTATGATTTATGCATGTAGGAGAGAAGTGCCAAAATAGGCCCGGTATGGAAGTGGTTAAATAACCGATCGTGTCAGAACGCGGTGACGTAAAACACAACGACGTGCTGAAAAAAATGAAGTTCAATGCCTCCAAGCATGCGTCGACTTGATTCTGAGCATGCATGGATTTTTAACCGATGGTCGTGCCTACTAACGATCGGTTTTGACCTATCGGTTAGGAATCCATTGGTTAAATTTAAAGCAAGTTGGCTTTTTTTTAACCGATGGGGCCCACACACGAACGGTTTTGACCGATGAAAACGGTCCATCAGACGGTTGTCCTCTGTTTAACCTATCGTGTGTACGAGGCCTAAGAAAAGAATCATTTTGATGGCAGTGATTGATTACGGTTTAGAGCAGTGGTCATCAGACACTGAGCCACAGCCTGGTAGCTCTTTTCTGTTTGCTCTGACCAGGGATGCTGCCAGAGTGGTGTTTGGGTATGCCTAGTGACTAGGGGTGCAACGGATCGTCATTGATCCGTGATCCAAACCGAAAAAGATTGATCCGAACCGCACACACGTGATCCGAGGATTGTTTTCTAAAAAAAAATTTATAAATAATAATTTGCGCATGTTCAGTCCACACACAGCGTGGTCATGGCGAACGGAGGAGCTTGAATGCCCCGCGTCTTTTAAATCCCCTGTATGGGAGCATTTTTGCTTCCCTGTCAAATATAATGATGAAGGAAAGAGGTTAGTGGATAAAACCGTGACGGTGTGTAGGCACTGTGGCACAAGAATGCCATATGACAGTGGGAACACATCAAGTATTGTCACTAGGGGTGCAACTGATCCGTACGGATCAGCACCTTCGGATCGGGACACACGGCGATCCACGGGCCTCCCGGTCCATAGGAAAGGCCGCGGCTTCGGCCTAGCTATCGAAGCGGCAGCCATCGAGGTCCACCCGGCGCGGGGGATGCAGGCTTCTCCTCGGAAGTTTGTGGACACTTGAGCTCAATATGTCATTGAATCCCAACAGCCCAGCGATGAGCTCCATGCTGCACCTTGAGGAATCCACACGGGGAGCCGCTGCTGCCGCCGCACCGGGCGTCCTGCTGCTTGCCAGAGAAGAGAGAAGAGGCGATCGGGGGGGATCTGTATGGACTGAGCACGTAGGGGGGATTTTCACTAGACACTCAGCCCGCCGATCAATGACACTAAAGGGATCTGATGATTGGGATAGTTCAGGTCACAGTAGGGAACTGGTAACACCACTTTCGTACATGGGGCTGCGACTTCCACTTGGCTGCACATATAAGTATTGCGAGATGCAGTTATTTCAACACAAAACAGAGCTTATACGCTTAAATACAGTATTTGTAAATCTGACGGACTGTTTAAATGTGAAAATCAGAGGTGTTCTGTCATATTAGCAATAAACAGTCTGTCGGATTTCCAAACACTGTATTTAAGCACATAAGCTCAGTTTTGTGTTGAGAAGAACTGTGAAATCTAAAACTCTGGTGGGTGTAACAAGATTTGTCTTTTTTTTTTTTTTGCTGATCCGAAAATGACCCGATCCGTGACTCCTGATCCGAGGATCGATCCGATCCGTGAGTTTTTTGATCCGTTGCACCCCTACTAGTGACTGTCTCTACTGCCATATTTTGTGTGTGAGGCTCATGTAACACAGGGAAGATTGAGGGACAGATGTTTCTCGTTCTCCTTCCGCCCTCCATCCTGACACCGTCCATGGATGTCCCAGGCTCTCACGGGACACAAGTGTGCCCGAGAAACGTGCGTGCGCGCATGTATGGGGAAGATTGATAGGGAGCTATCCATTTCAACCAACATAAAAATAAAAACACAGACACACACAAATAGAAAACATCCATATACACTGCCCAATACCCACAGTTGAGTCAGAGGAAAGAAAAAAAAAAAAAAAAGAAGCATGATCCAATTTGCTCCAGTGGAGGAAAAAAACTTCTGATCCTCCAAGAGGCAACCAGATACTTCATGCACTAACTACTTTACCTATAAATGTTAGTATCCGGTTACATTATGTGCATTTATGAAAGAATCCAGGCCTTTTTTAAAGCAATCTACTGAACGGGACAGAACCAGATCTCGGAGTCTATTCCATGTTTTCACAGCTCTTACTGTGAATAAACCTTTCCGTATTTGGACTGCAAGTGCAGTTGTTTTAGAGCTTAGTAAATGAGGAGTACACAATCACGTGCAGAAAAAAAAAAAACATTTTTGCTTGCACATTATTGGATAACGGAAGTCATCAGAGCTTCCCCTCATGTATTAAGCTCTGGAGCAACTGCTCTTGCAGAGTGCATGTTCACTTTGCAAAGAGCACAGTCTATTTGCCTTTAGTAGATCAAACACTAAACCTCTTTTACTCCAGATGTAAAGAGTGCCCCCTTGTCCTCTGTGATGACTTTAAGGTTTATAATTCAACACCAAGTTCACTATATGGACCCCTTATATATTTATACATGTCATATCCCCTCTTAATCTCCTCTTCTCAGGAGTGAATAAATTCAGTTCCTCTAATCTTTCCTCATAGCTGAGCTCCTCCATTCCTCTTATCAGTTTGGTTGCCCTTCTCTGCACTTTCTCCAGTTCCCGATATCCTTTTTGAGAACTGGGGCTCAAAACTGAACTGCATATTCCAGATGAGGTCTTACTATTGATTTGTACAGGGGCACAATTATATCTCTCTCTCTGGAGTCCATACCTCTCTTATACAAGAAAGGACTTTGCTCGCTTTGGAAACTGCAGCTTGGCATTGCATGCCATTATTAAGGTTAAAGTGGTTGTATAGTCAGCTTTTTAACTTTTACCTACCGGTAAGCCTATAATAAGGCTTCCCTTCGCAATATATTCCCCTCCAGTACCTTCCCGACTATCGAAGTTAAACTAACAGGTATATCGTTACTCGGTAAAGACTTTGATCCCTTTTTAAATATAGGAACCACATTGGCCCTGGAATTTTTGGGGGGTTTGTCCTACTATCTTTTGCAATCTGTCATTCTTTTTAAATTTTTGCATCCTTGATTTCCTTTTTACATATTCTGTTATATTCCTTGTAACATTTAAAGGATGATCGTATTCCTTTATTTTTATATTTTTTAAAAGCAGCTTTCTTATCATTTATAGCGTTTTTAACTTTGGCCGCAAGCCACATATGTTTTATGTTTATCCTTTTAAACTTATTGCCCATGGGAACATGCTTTGCAGTGAGTTCGCATAGTCTTTTTCAAGGATTCCTATTCTGTGTTCATCAATACCAATATTTCCTCCCAGTCTAAGTCTTGGAGAGCAGCCCTTAACCTTAAAAAATGTGCTCTCTTAAAGTTAAGTGTTTTTATCTTTCCCTTATGTGTTTGTTGCTTATAGCTAACATTAAATTAAATCATGTTATGGTCACTTCTACCCAGATGTTCTTGAACATTATTAATACGCTCTGCATGGTTTAAGATTTCCAGGTCCAGCAGAGCAAGCATCATTCCTAGTCAGGGCCTCTATGAATTGTACCAACCCAAGTCTAGTTTGACCTTAAACTGTGCTGTGTCCCATCTCTATGCATTTAATGCTACTACATAAATTGTTATTATGATCTGATGTATTTCTGTAGAGGTAGTTCAGCACCACAACTTGATTATCTTCTTAAAGGGGGTTGTAAAGGAAACATTTTTCCCCCCTAAATAGCTTCCTTTACCTTAGTGCAGTCCTCTTTCACTCTTACCTCATTCTTCCATTTTGCTTTTAAATGTCCTTATTTCTTTTGAGAAATCCTCACAGATTCTCAATTGGATTTAGGTCTGGACAGTGACTGGGCCATTCTAACACATGAATATGCTTTGATCTAAACCATTCCATTGTAGCTCTGGCTGTATGTTTAGGGTCGTTGTCCTGTTGGAAAGTGAACCTCCTCCCCAGTCTCAAGTCTTTTGCTCACTCCAAAACGTTTTCTTCTATGATTGACCTGTATTTGGCTCCATCCATCTTCCCATCAACTCTGATTAGCTTCCCTGTCCCTGCTGAAGAAAAGCATCCCCACCACATGATGATGCCGCCACCATGTTTCACAGTGGGGATGGTGTGTTCAGGGTGATGTACAGTGTTAGTTTTCCACCACACATAGCATTTTGCTTTGAGACCAAAAAGTAAAATATTGGTCTCATCTGACCAGTGCACCTTCTTCCACATGTTTGCTGTGTCCCCCATATGGCTTCTTGCAATCTGCAAACGGGACATCTTATGGCTTTCTTTAAACAATGACTTTCTTTGCCACTCTTCCATAAAGCCCAGATTGGTGGAGTTCACGACTAATAGTTGTCCTGTGGACAGATTCTCCCACCTGGGCTGTGGATCTCTGCAGTTCCTCCATAGTTACCATGGGCCTCTTGGCTGCTTCTATGATGAACGCTCTCCATGCCCGGCCTGTCAGTTTAGGTGGACAGCCATGTCTTAGTAGGTTTTCAGTTGTGCCATACTCTTGGCATTTTCGGGCAATGGATTGAACAGTGCTCCATGAGATGTTCAAAGGTTGAATTATTATTTTATACCCTAACCCTGCTTTAAGCTTCTCCACAACTTTATCCCTGACCTGTCTGGTGTGTTCCTTGGTCTTTGTGATGCGGATTGTTCACTAAGGTTCTCTAACAAACCTTTGAGGCCTTCACAGAACCGCTATATTTATACTGAGATTAAATTACACACAGGTGGACTCTATTTACTAATTAGGTGACTTCTGAAGGCAATTGGTTCCCCTAGATTTTAGTTAGGGGTATCAGAGTAAAGGGGGCTGAATACAAATGCATGTCACACTTTTAACATATTTATTTGTAAAAAAAAATGTTGAAAACCATTTACAATTTTCCTTTCATTTCACAATTATGTGCCACTTTGTGTTGATCTATCACATAAAATCCCAATAAAATACATTTAGGTTTTTGGTTGTATCATGGAAAATTTCAAGGGACTGTACATCCTATGTGAGAGTGCCAACTCAGCATGAATTCAAGAGCAGTGTAGCCCCATTGCCACAACATCACAGGAAGCCGCATTAGATGGACCCCACTGGTAGCATTAACAGGTGTTTGTGAGACATTGTAGATGGACTAACAAAAAATGGTAAGGGCAGATGCACATATAAATAGGTATCTCATATTTTTTTAATGGAAGTCCATAGTTCAATTTTAATTTACAAAACTGAATGGGAAATACAGATTACACGGTTATAACATAATTTTTCATGCAAGGTTGGCTTTAAGAAGAGAGCTGTTTAACACAACCTGACAGATTTCTAGGTTTGAATTGCTGAAATGAACAATTTGTTTTGTTTTTTCAGTAAGAGATTTTCCCCACCGTCATGGATAAAGGGTGATAAAAGCTGAATTCTGCCTAACGTGTGTTGTTGCCGGTGTAAAAATCTAGCCGCCTGTAAAGTTCATTAGCACTCGTCTAATCACAGGGATTTCCCCCGGAGTATTCCCACCACAGACTGCCAAATCCTTTTAAAGATTTTTACCTTTACAGCTAATGCTATAATGTATGTATCAGAAACACATTCCGGGGGATTAACTAAGCTTCCTTCTGGTCGGTTGCGGCATGCACCACATTAACAGAGCAGAGAGACCCGTTTCGGGTCGGTCTGTGCCACCAATTTCAGTTTCAACTAGAAAATGCATTCCCTGAGGAAAATGCGAGTGGGAATGCTGAATTGCTGAGCCCGCACCAAAGCCATTCACCATAACCACTACACTATCTTTAGGACACACAGCTCCTTTCTCTATCTGCAAAGTAGAGAGTATGCTGACTTCCTGGTCGCCCCTCCCCCCTCAAGAGGTTTCCCCTCCCCCCCAGGTCAGTGAGGAGGAATATTGCACTGAGGTAGAAAGCTATTTATGGAAAGAAATTCCATTACAAACGCCTTTTAATTCACAGACCAATACATTAATTACGCCTCCAAACAAAACGTAATAAATCCACAACCGTACATGCGATCGATACAGCGACTTCACCGTTTGAAAGACACGGCCCTTGTGAACGCATCGATATGAAATTTATGTTGATAAACTTAAAATTGTGGCCATGCCAGCGATTTAGAAAAGAGCGTCTTTGTGTGTTTTGCAGGAAAATTTTTAAAATTTTTAACATGGACGGTCAATGAGAGTGGTTTTGTCGCTCTTGTCCTTTAGAAGCTCCTGGAACTAAAACTAAAATACGTATCACAAAACTGATCACATTGCCTGAAACCAGACAAGCATACCTACGTTTTGATATATAAATTGTGTATGACAAGTAGATCGTGTGGGCGTGAGAGCAATTTGTTCGCCCTTTTTTTAAAGATAATTTTTGTTTTCAAAGATCTCCACTCTAAAGGTCACATGACACACTCTAAACCTGCTCCATAGGATTACATTATAACCGATAAAAAAATCACTAAACGTAAATTGCGTTTTCACAAAACCCGTATAAGATATCAATCTAAAAAGTCATGTTTGGATAGCTGAATATTTTGTGACCGCTTTAAAGTTTGTTTGGTGTCTGTAAGTGAAAGTATGAAGGAGCTGAAACTTTTGGCAGAACGTGTGTTTTGAAGCGGTAAAAAGCATGTTCTCATTGACTTCAATGTTAAAAAAAAGTGTCTAAAAGCTTAATATTTTAAAAAGTATAAATAGTACAAAAAAACTTGAAGAAGTCCCATCGTTAGCTGAACGAGACGAACATTTTAAAAGTTGAATGGTCTCAATAGCTGAAAGTATGCAGAAGTTACGCAGAGCCAAAAAACGTACGGAATAAAATTAAAATTAAAACTAGAAAATGCATTCCCTGAGGAAAATGCGAGTGGGAATGCTGAATTGCTGAGCCCGCACCAAAGCCATTCACCATAACCACTACACTATCTTTAGGACACACAGCTCCTTTCTCTATCTGCAAAGTAGAGAGTATGCTGACTTCCTGGTCGCCCCTCCCCCCTCAAGAGGTTTCCCCTCCCCCCAGGTCAGTGAGGAGGAATATTGCACTGAGGTAGAAAGCTATTTATGGAAAGAAATTCCATTACAAACGCCTTTTAATTCACAGACCAATACATTAATTACGCCTCCAAACAAAACGTAATAAATCCACAACCGTACATGCGATCGATACAGCGACTTCACCGTTTGAAAGACGCGGCCCTTGTGAACGCATCGATATGAAATTTATGTTGATAAACTTAAAATTGTGGCCATGCCAGCGATTTAGAAAAGAGCGTCTTTGTGTGTTTTGCAGGAAAATTTTTAAAATTTTTAACATGGACGGTCAATGAGAGTGGTTTTGTCACTCTTGTCCTTTAGAAGCTCCTGGAACTAAAACTAAAATACGTATCACAAAACTGATCACATTGCCTGAAACCAGACAAGCATACCTACGTTTTGATATATAAATTGTGTATGACAAGTAGATCTTGTGGGCGTGAGAGCAATTTGTTCGCCCTTTTTTTAAAGATAATTTTTGTTTTCAAAGATCTCCACTCTAAAGGTCACATGACACACTCTAAACCTGCTCCATAGGATTACATTATAACCGATAAAAAAATCACTAAACGTAAATTGCGTTTTCACAAAAACCGTATAAGATATCAATCTAAAAAGTCATGTTTGGATAGCTGAATATTTTGTGACCGCTTTAAAGTTTGTTTGGTGTCTGTAAGTGAAAGTATGAAGGAGCTGAAACTTTTGGCAGAACGTGTGTTTTGAAGCAGGAAAAAGGATGTTCTCATTGACTTCAATGTTAAAAAAAAGTGTCTAAAAGCTTAATATTTTAAAAAGTATAAATAGTACAAAAAAACTTGAAGAAGTCCCATCGTTAGCTGAACGAGATGAACATTTTAAAAGTTGAATGGTCTCAATAGCTCAAAGTATGCAGAAGTTACGCAGAGCCAAAAAACGTACGGAATAATAAAATTAAAATTAAAATTAAAACTAGAAAATGCATTCCCTGAGGAAAATGCGAGTGGGAATGCTGAATTGCTGAGCCCGCACCAAAGCCATTCACCATAACCACTACACTATCTTTAGGACACACAGCTCCTTTCTCTATCTGCAAAGTAGAGAGTATGCTGACTTCCTGGTCGCCCCTCCCCCCTCAAGAGGTTTCCCCTCCCCCAGGTCAGTGAGGAGGAATATTGCACTGAGGTAGAAAGCTATTTATGGAAAGAAATTCCATTACAAACGCCTTTTAATTCACAGACCAATACATTAATTACGCCTCCAAACAAAACGTAATAAATCCACAACCGTACATGCGATCGATACAGCGACTTCACCGTTTGAAAGACACGGCCCTTGTGAACGCATCGATATGAAATTTATGTTGATAAACTTAAAATTGTGGCCATGCCAGCGATTTAGAAAAGAGCGTCTTTGTGTGTTTTGCAGGAAAATTTTAAAATTTTTTAACATGGACGGTCAATGAGAGTGGTTTTGTCGCTCTTGTCCTTTAGAAGCTCCTGGAACTAAAACTAAAATACGTATCACAAAACTGATCACATTGCCTGAAACCAGACAAGCATACCTACGTTTTGATATATAAATTGTGTATGACAAGTAGATCTTGTGGGCGTGAGAGCAATTTGTTCGCCCTTTTTTTAAAGATAATTTTTGTTTTCAAAGATCTCCACTCTAAAGGTCACATGACACACTCTAAACCTGCTCCATAGGATTACATTATAACCGATAAAAAAATCACTAAACGTAAATTGCGTTTTCACAAAAACCGTATAAGATATCAATCTAAAAAGTCATGTTTGGATAGCTGAATATTTTGTGACCGCTTTAAAGTTTGTTTGGTGTCTGTAAGTGAAAGTATGAAGGAGCTGAAACTTTTGGCAGAACGTGTGTTTTGAAGCAGGAAAAAGGATGTTCTCATTGACTTCAATGTTAAAAAAAAGTGTCTAAAAGCTTAATATTTTAAAAAGTATAAATAGTACAAAAAAACTTGAAGAAGTCCCATCGTTAGCTGAATGAGACGAACATTTTAAAAGTTAAATGGTCTCAATAGCTGAAAGTATGCAGAAGTTACGCAGAGCCAAAAAACGTACGGAATAAAATTAAAATTAAAATTAAGAATAATAAAAAACGAATATCAATACTGGGAATGCTTATTAAAGCATTCCCACTAATTAAGAAGAAGAATAATAAAAAACGACTAGAAAATGCATTCCCTGAGGAAAATGCGAGTGGGAATGCTGAATTGCTGAGCCCGCACCAAAGCCATTCACCATAACCACTACACTATCTTTAGGACACACAGCTCCTTTCTCTATCTGCAAAGTAGAGAGTATGCTGACTTCCTGGTCGCCCCTCCCCCCTCAAGAGGTTTCCCCTCCCCCCCAGGTCAGTGAGGAGGAATATTGCACTGAGGTAGAAAGCTATTTATGGAAAGAAATTCCATTACAAACGCCTTTTAATTCACAGACCAATACATTAATTACGCCTCCAAACAAAACGTAATAAATCCACAACCGTACATGCGATCGATACAGCGACTTCACCGTTTGAAAGACGCGGCCCTTGTGAACGCATCGATATGAAATTTATGTTGATAAACTTAAAATTGTGGCCATGCCAGCGATTTAGAAAAGAGCGTCTTTGTGTGTTTTGCAGGAAAATTTTTAAAATTTTTAACATGGACGGTCAATGAGAGTGGTTTTGTCGCTCTTGTCCTTTAGAAGCTCCTGGAACTAAAACTAAAATACGTATCACAAAACTGATCACATTGCCTGAAACCAGACAAGCATACCTACGTTTTGATATATAAATTGTGTATGACAAGTAGATCTTGTGGGCGTGAGAGCAATTTGTTCGCCCTTTTTTTAAAGATAATTTTTGTTTTCAAAGATCTCCACTGTAAAGGTCACATGACACACTCTAAATCCCTTCCATAGGGTTACATTATAACCGATTCCATTTTCTGAAAAAATCGCTAAACGTAAATTGCGTTTTCACAAAAACCGTAAAAGATATCAATCTGAAAAGTCATGTTTGGATAGCTGAATATTTTGTGACCGCTTTAAAGTTTGTTTGGTGTCTGTAAGTGAAAGTATGAAGGAGCTGAAACTTTTGGCAGAACGTGTGTTTTGAAGCAGGAAAAAGGATGTTCTCATTGACTTCAATGTTAAAAAAAAGTGTCTAAAAGCTTAATATTTTAAAAAGTATAAATAGTACAAAAAAACTTGAAGAAGTCCCATCGTTAGCTGAATGAGACGAACATTTTAAAAGTTAAATGGTCTCAATAGCTGAAAGTATGCAGAAGTTACGCAGAGCCAAAAAACGTACGGAATAAAATTAAAATTAAAATTAAGAACTAGAAAATGCATTCCCTGAGGAAAATGCGAGTGGGAATGCTGAATTGCTGAGCCCGCACCAAAGCCATTCACCATAACCACTACACTATCTTTAGGACACACAGCTCCTTTCTCTATCTGCAAAGTAGAGAGTATGCTGACTTCCTGGTCGCCCCTCCCCCCTCAAGAGGTTTCCCCTCCCCCCAGGTCAGTGAGGAGGAATATTGCACTGAGGTAGAAAGCTATTTATGGAAAGAAATAACATTACAAACGCCTTTTAATTCACAGACCAATACATTAATTACGCCTCCAAACAAAACGTAATAAATCCACAACCGTACATGCGATCGATACAGCGACTTCACCGTTTGAAAGACACGGCCCTTGTGAACGCATCGATATGAAATTTATGTTGATAAACTTAAAATTGTGGCCATGCCAGCGATTTAGAAAAGAGCGTCTTTGTGTGTTTTGCAGGAAAATTTTTAAAATTTTTAACATGGACGGTCAATGAGAGTGGTTTTGTCGCTCTTGTCCTTTAGAAGCTCCTGGAACTAAAACTAAAATACGTATCACAAAACTGATCACATTGCCTGAAACCAGACAAGCATACCTACGTTTTGATATATAAATTGTGTATGACAAGTAGATCTTGTGGGCGTGAGAGCAATTTGTTCGCCCTTTTTTTAAAGATAATTTTTGTTTTCAAAGATCTCCACTGTAAAGGTCACATGACACACTCTAAATCCCTTCCATAGGGTTACATTATAACCGATTCCATTTTCTGAAAAAATCGCTAAACGTAAATTGCGTTTTCACAAAAACCGTAAAAGATATCAATCTGAAAAGTCATGTTTGGATAGCTGAATATTTTGTGACCGCTTTAAAGTTTGTTTGGTGTCTGTAAGTGAAAGTATGAAGGAGCTGAAACTTTTGGCAGAACGTGTGTTTTGAAGCAGGAAAAAGGATGTTCTCATTGACTTCAATGTTAAAAAAAAGTGTCTAAAAGCTTAATATTTTAAAAAGTATAAATAGTACAAAAAAACTTGAAGAAGTCCCATCGTTAGCTGAATGAGACGAACATTTTAAAAGTTAAATGGTCTCAATAGCTGAAAGTATGCAGAAGTTACGCAGAGCCAAAAAACGTACGGAATAAAATTAAAATTAAAATTAAGAATAATAAAAAACGAATATCAATACTGGGAATGCTTATTAAAGCATTCCCACTAATAATAAAAAACGAATATCAATACTGGGAATGCTTATTAAAGCATTCCCACTAATTAAGAATAACTAGACAATGCATTTCCTGAGGAAAATGCGAGTGGGAATGCTGAATTGCTGAGCCCGCACAAAAGCCATTCACCATAACCACTACACTATCTTTAGGACATACAAGCAGTGTTCCTTCAGTACTTATAAAGCCTAATATCACACAGCTCCTTTCTCTATCTGCAATATAGAGAGTGTCCTGACTTGACTGGTCGCCCCTCCCCCCTCAAGAGGCTTTCTCCACATGAGGTGGGGGAGGAGGACTGCACTGAGGTAAGGAAAGCTATTTAGGGAATCAAAATACCATTAGAAACGCTTTCATCCACACACAAAATCAGTTATCGAAGCCTTCAAACAAAACGTAATAAATCCACAACCGTACATGCGATCGATACAGCGACTTCACCGTTTGAAAGACACGGTCCTTGTGAACGCATCGATATGAAATTTATGTTGATAAACTTAAAAATGTGGCCATGTCAGCGATTTAGAAAAGAGCGTCTTTGTGTGTTTTGCAGAAACATTTTTTAGACTTTTTAACATGACTCTTGTCCTTTAGAAGCTCCTGGAACTAAAACTAAAATACGTATCACAAAACTGATCACATTGCCTGAAACCAGACAAGCATACCTACGTTTTGATATATAAATTGTGTATGACAAGTAGATCGTGTGGGCGTGAGAGCAATTTGTTCCCCCTTTTTTTAAAGATAATATTTTTTGTGGATGATCTCCACTCTAAAGGTCACATGACACACTCTAAACCTGCTCCATAGGATTACATTATAACCGATAAAAAAATCACTAAACGTAAATTGCGTTTTCACAAAAACCGTAAAAGATATCAATCTGAAAAGTCATGTTTGGATAGCTGAATATTTTGTGACCGCTTTAAAGTTTGTTTGGTGTCTGTAAGTGAAAGTATGAAGGAGCTGAAACTTTTGGCAGAACGTGTGTTTTGAAGCAGGAAAAAGGATGTTCTCATTGACTTCAATGTTAAAAAAAAGTGTCTAAAAGCTTAATATTTTAAAAAGTATAAATAGTACAAAAAAACTTGAAGAAGTCCCATCGTTAGCTGAACGAGATGAACATTTTAAAAGTTGAATGGTCTCAATAGCTGAAAGTATGCAGAAGTTACGCAGAGCCAAAAAACGTACGGAATAAAATTAAAATTAAAATTAAGAATAATAAAAAACGAATATCAATACTGGGAATGCTTATTAAAGCATTCCCACTAATAAAAAACGAATATCAATACTGGGAATGCTTATTAAAGCATTCCCACTAATTACAGTGTTTCTGCTTTACAGGAACATAGGATCCACTCCTTCAGTATTCACAGAACTGCAATCTGCCTTGTTTACAAGGCCAGCTTACCGTTCTGCCTGTGTGCTAAACAATTAGCAGGTGCCGGCGGACATTGGGTCCACATAGGTACATGCAGATATGCATCATTTAGGCCGCGTACACACGGTCGGTCAAAACCGATGAAAACAGACTGAAGGACCTTTTCATCGGTCCAAACCGATCGTGTGTGGGCCCCATCGGTCAGTTATCCTTCGGTCCAAAAATTTAGAACTTGCTTTAAAATTGAACCGATGGACGCCTAACCGATAGGTCAAAACCGATGGTTAGTATGCAAAAGCATTGGTTAAAGGTCCACGCATGCTCGGAGTCGAGTCGACGCATGCTTTAAAGCATTGAACTTCGTTTTTTTTCAGCACGTCGTTGTGTTTTACGTCACCGCGTTCTGACACGATCGGTTTTTAACCTATGGTGTGTAGGCACATCAGACCATCAGTCAGCTCCATCGGTGAACCGATGAAACGGTCCTTCGGACCGTTCTCATCGGATGGACTGATCGTGTGTACAAGGCTTTAGGTCCAAGATCACCTGGAAAGATGAATCTAGGAGTAAAGTTCTTATTAAAAATTATCTCCATTTAGACTTTCCTGTACAGGAATGTCTTGTTTAGGGGCTTCAGGTTCAGAATCAAACAGTGTTTCCCCGATGGTTTGACTTTTAGAAAAACGTGGAAGTAAATATCGAACTTCTGATGCAAAGGAGGTACTTCCGATGTTACTTTTTCTTCTAGCAGCTCAGAGACTGCCTCCTTCATGGCCTGTCTTTTTGACTGGGTGACAGGGAGCTTTGAGAGGGTTGTCCTTAAAAAAAATGACTGGGGTCTTGACGAAAATTATATTTTGTATCCTTGTTTGATCATTTGTAGTATGAACTGATTTTTGCGAAATTCTTCTTATTGTGGAAAAAATATTGCAGTCCTCCTCCCATTTCCCTGCTGGCGTCATTGGGACTTGTTGGTTTCTGCTGCACTGGGGCATAGGCCGTTGGTTTTTCCTCTACTTTTATTGAACACCCACTTATGCTGATTCTGGGGTTTTTCGTTCTTTGTCTAAGTTTTATGTCTGTTTTGACAGAAAAACCTCTTTGCCTTTTCCTTTGGCCTTTTCAGGGGGAACCCTTTTGTTCCATCCTCTGATCTCTCAAGGAGTTTTCAAGTTCAGGCCCAAAGAGCAGGTTGCCATCCAAAGGGATGCTGCAGAGCTTTTTTTTAGAGGTATAATCTCCTTCCCATGTCTTGGGCCTCAATGCCCTCCTGACTGAGTTGATGAGACCAGGGGTGTGTTCTGAGATCCTGACTGCCTCCACGGAGGCGTCAGCCATATATGCCACCCCTTTCTCGACCAAAAGCTTAGACTCTAATGCTCTAGACTCTGTATCTGGAATTTGTTTCCAGGGGCGAACGGAGCTGCTCTAGCTAAAAGGATATGTTTCTAGCAACACAGGTATTGGCTATATTGGGCTGGAATCCTACTGCCCCTGATTCATGGGCTCGTCGCAAAGTAGCATCAGTCTTCTTGTCGATTTGATCCTTAAGGTGGCCCATGTCTTCAAAAGACAGGGCAGATTTCTTGGCTAGCGAGGCGTCTAGCTTAGGACATGTGACTGGAATCCCTTTGTTGATCCTCAATTAGGAACCTCCTTTTTAAAACTTTTGGAAAGAAAAGTTTACCTTCCAGATTTTTCCATTCTTTATTTATCATGCTTTTAATAGAGTTGTGAACAGGAAATGTTCTCCGCTTGGCCTCTTGTAATCCTCTGTACAGCTGGTCTTGTACCGAGTCTGTAGGTAATGTCTCTTGGATCTCTTTAGTTGCGTAAATAGCTCTCAGTAGTTATTCGGTCTCGTCTGCCGGAAAGAGGTGTCCTGACGCCTTTTGAGGCTCACATAGGCATGAATCGTCCTCTGATTCAGAACTATGCTGGAATAAGAGTTCTCCTTCTTCCTTCAGATCTATGTCTGAAGAATCTGCTTGTGCCAGAGGGGCAAGTGAGGGTTTTTGGGGTCTCTCACAGTGATGCATACCCTTAAGGTTTTGTGCTGAAATAGAGAGCCGCTTTTCTCCTTTAAAGCGGTGGTTCACCCACACTAACAACATTTGAGCATTACATTAGGCATAGTAGCGCGAGCTACAGTATGCCTGTATTGATTTTTTTAGCCCGGTACTCACTGTGCAATCCTCTATAGAAGATTCCGACTCCCCGCGGGGAATGGGCGTTCCTATCAAGAGGGAGGATGATTGACGGCTGGCTATGGCACGTCACGCTCCCCGAAGATAGCCGGAACAGGTCTCTGCTCTTCACGGCGCTATACGGCCCCTGCGCACAGACTATGCGCAGGCGCCGTGAAGCGCCAAGTCCTATTTCGGCTATTTCTGGAGAAGCGTGATGTGCCATAGCCGGCCGTCAGTCATCCTCCCTCTTGATAGGAACGCCCATTCCCCGCGGGGAGTCGGAATCTTCTATAGAGGATTGCACTGTGAGTACCGGGCTAAAAAAATCAATACAGGCATACTGTAGCTCGCGCTACTATGCCTAATTTAATGCTATAAAAAAAAAAATGTTTCATTAGGGTGAACCACCGCTTTAATATCTTTAATGGCCAACTGTAGTGATTTATAAAGTAGAAGTCATCTCCCGTTTGTAGTCAAGAAAATCTTTGACGAAAAGGCCGTGTTTCCTCATTGACTAATTTTTTCAGGCATTTCTGGCACAGCAGTTTCTCACTATCCAAGGGAATTTTAACTTTGCAGGTGAGGCAATATTTATTTTTCTTAGTCTTGTCAGCAGCATCAGAAGTCTCCTGAGGTTTGAACTGTTAGAGATGTGAATCAAAGGGGGCAGAGTCAGGAAAATGAACGACTCCCTAACCTGCCCCCAAACCCAGTACACTGGCTGGTTACAAAGCAAGTTAAAGACCTCCTTTAAGAAACTCTGGGGTCTCTCACCAGCTTACCCCCTGGATTTCTACACTGGGGGATACCTCAGCCAAAGAAGCCAAATAGTTCTGGCTATGCGATAAGCCACCCCACCCCAGGCCCCATAGCATATACCTAGCCCACCAGTAAAGGGCTGGGGCCAGGTTCCACAGCATCAGGTATAGTGGCCTGGTCCTCCGCCATTGGACAGCCTGGAGGTAAATGCAGGTGCAAATAAATCCACTGCCAGCCATTGTTATAGTGCTTTCAGAGTTTTTTAACCTAGTGGTCCGGAAGCCCCTGGGAGCAGCTACCTACAAACAACATGGCCGCCGCCGCCAGTATTTCCAGTGGAATTGCCATCACTAGGCACAATCCCTGTCGACGAGTCCAAACCAAAGATGGCCACCGCCCTGCTTTTGGTCGTGACGCCATTTTGGTGACATCACATCCGATGTGGTGGGCCCTTTGTACCACGAGGGGAAATGATCGAGAAAACCCGAAGTCTCCGCGCAAACCTGAGGAAGAGGGGACCAGGAGGAGGGCGATCCTTTACCAGGACCCTCCTGGTCGGCTTCACCCTGAGTGAAACCTGGGCCCGCCACCTTCCCTACATTCCATCCATTCCACCTAGGGTGCAGGGGGTGGAAGAACAGCTCCAAAAAATTGGACTAAAAAAAGAGATGGTGACTAGAGCCAGTGCCGATCCTGACCTCCCTGGGGCCCCAAGCAAAATGACATGGCACATTAAAAATGAGAAGCGGGGGGCGCTGACGACAGTGACATGTCACATTAAAGAAAGTTGAGAAGCGGGGGTAGGGGGTGTTCTGCTGTCGGAAATGACATCTTACATTAAATTGAGAAGCAGAGGGTGCTGACTTCTTACCTCTTCTCCCATGCAGCCAGCGAGTTGAGAAGCGGGGTGAGGGGACGAAAATGACTTCTCACCAGGCGGGGCCTCTAGTAATTTAGGGGGCCCTTCCCAGCTTTGCGGGGCCCTAAGCGGCTTGCATAGTGAGCCTATAGGGCGGATCGGCCCTGACTAGAGCAAAGCGGAAATAAATCTTAGGAGCCATGCCCACTTTTCTATGCTATTCTCTTTCCTCCCTGGACAACCTGCAGCAGAACACCTGGCCTGCCCCACACAAGTGGGAGGAGAGATTTTCAGGGGCGCCTGTCCCAAATGTATGAAAAAAGGAAACAACAAACAGGTGATGATTATCCTACTGTACCTGTGTTTGTAGGATATAGGAAACACAAAAACTGAGGGCAGCCTGCGGCCTTTTGAAATATATCTGTGCTTGTGTTTCCTGTAGGAAGTGAAGCCTATCTCTCATGACTTGAGAACGTGCTTCTTTAGATTAAAGGGGTTGTAAAGGTAGAATAAAATGTTCCTAAATAGCTTCCTTTACCTTAGTGCAGTCCTCCTTCGATTTTGCTTTTAAATGTCCTTATTTCTTCTGAGAAATCCTCACTTCCTGTTCTTCAGTCTGTAACTCCACACAGTAATGCAAGGCTTTCTCCCTGGTGTGGAGTGTCGTGCTCGCCTCCTCCCTTGGACTACAGGAGAGTCAGGACGCTCTCTACGTTGCAGATAGAGAAAGGAGCTGTGTGTTAGCGGGTGTCCTGACTCTCCTGTAGTCCAAGGGAGGGGGGCGAGCACGACACTCCACACCAGAAAGAAAGCCTTGCATTACTGTGTGTAGTTACAGACAGAAGAACAGGTGAGGATTTCTCAGAAGAAATAAGGACATTTAAAAGCAAAATGGAAGGCTGAGGTAAGTGAAGGAGGACTGCACTAAGGTAAAGGAAGCTAATTTAGGGGGAAAAAAATTGTACCTTTACAACCCCTTTAAATGTCAGTAAAAAAGTGTCTCCTTACACTGGAAATAAGGCAAAAAGTTTCCCCTTATAATAATAGTAAGTAGGAGCGGTGCCTCCTTACGCTGGGGGCCAGTGGAAAGAATGCTTGTTACATTGGTGGTCAGTGTGTCACCAGCACTGGAACTATACAAACGCCATCTGGTGAGAAATCAATCCACCCCTAACAATTTCTGGAGGAACCTCTGGGTTTCACTGAACCCTTGTTGAGAAAAGCTGGTACAGAAAAAGACCTAAACTAATATAGAGACATACTAAAGGGGGTGATTTACCAAAACTGTAGGGTGCAAAACCTGGCGCAGCTCTGCAAAGAAACCAATCAGCTTCCAGGTTTTATTGTCATAGCTGAAATTAGTAGCCGATTGGCTACCAAGGCACACTACTGAGTGCAGCAGTTTTATAGGTAGATTCACGTAGGGGCGCCTAAAGTTAAAGCGGTAGTTCACCCACAATCCCATGATTTTACCATCGAGACAGGCATTGTAGCGCGAGCTACAGTATGCCTGTCCCGATTTTTTTAACCCCGTACTCACCTTGTAGTCGTCCATCGTAGATTTCGGCTCCCGCGGGGAATGGGCGTGCCTATGGAGAGGGAGGATGATTGACGGCCGGCCCTGGCACGTCACTCTCCCCGAAGACAGCCGGAGTAGGTCTCGGCTCTTCACGGCGCCTGCGCACAGGCTATGCGCACGCGTCGTGAAGACCAAGCCTATTTCGGCTATTTCCGGAGAAGCGTGACGCGCCAGAGCCGGCCGTCAATCATCCTCCGTCTCCAGAGGCACGCCCATTCCCCGGTATCTTCGATGGACGACTACAAGGTGAGTACGGGGGTAAAAAATTCGGGACAGGCATACTGTAGCTCGCGCTACAATGCCTGATTTTAAGGTAAAATAAAAAAAAAAAAAATTTTCCCGTCGATAGGGTGAACCCCCGCTTTAAGGTCGGCGTAGCCTAGCGTGTTTACACTACGCCGCCTTAAGAGAGGAAAGTACATGATTCAGAAAGCACTTACCTCCTTAGGGCGGCGTAGTGTAAACACGGCGGTTGTAAGGGCGCCCAATTCAAATGGGTTGGGGGGGGGAGCGTGTTTAATGCTAATGAGGCTTGACCTCACGTTTTTTGATGTTTTTTCTTACTGCGCATGCGCCGGGTGCCTACATTTCCCAGGGCGCATTGCGGCTAAGTACGCCGTACGGGCCTATTGATTTTGACGCGGATGTAAACGACGTAAATCCCGATTCGCGGACGACTTACGCAAACGACGTTAAAATTTCGAATTTCGCGGCGGCCATACTTAACATTGGCTAGTCCACTAGAGCATAGCTCTAACTTTAGGCGGCCTATCCCTTACGGAAACGACGTAATTCGACGGCGTAGGCCTGGCGTACGTTCGTGAATCGGCGTATCCCCTCATTTACATAATCTACGCCGGCCGCAATGGAAGCGCCACCTAGCGGTCAGCCAAAACATTGCAATCTAAGATAGGACGGCGCAAGCCGTCCTATCTTAGATATGTTTAAGTGCATCTCTGTTTGAGAATACACTTAAACATAGGTCGGCTTAGATTCAGAGTTAGGTCGGCTTATCTGTAGATAAGCCGGCCTAACTCTTTGTGAATCTACCTAGTAGTATTTTATCTGCGCTCCAAACACATTTGGTATTTTCGAATGACTATACATAGCTGGAGTATGGACATTTTGTATAATTTGCATAATTTTCTGCTTAAAATTAATTAATAAAAACAAACTGTAACTTACCTGTAGCACATAAAAAACAATACTGATAACCCACTTGATCGTGGCTAGCTGGCCAGTTCTGGCTTTTACTGTTGGTAAAAACATACAAAAAAAAAAACACAAATAAGTAAAACATAAGAAAAATAAGGTTTCATAAAGTCATTCACTAAAAAGTTTGAAGTTAAATGAAAAGCAAAACAGAAAATGTAGGTTATCAAGGATGCCAATATAATTACCATTGCCCAGTCTCTTTGCCCCTCTGACCTCTTTCTAATGCAAAAAAAATATCTGGTGACCCCCCCAGCAGCAGATTCACATCCTTCGAAAGTATGACAACGGTCTGTCTTTTCTATAAACTGGAGATGTGTCACCCTTGTACTGTTGTGCCTTTAACCACTTCAGCCCCGGACAATTTGGGCGCCCAAAGACCAGAGCACTGTTTGCGATTTTGCACTGGGTTGCTTTATTTGACAATTGTGCGATCGTGCGATGTGGTTCCCAAACAAAATTGATGTCCCTTTTCCCCCACAAATAGAGCTTTCTCTTGGTGGTATTTGATCACCTCTACGGTTTTTATTTTTTTGCGCTATAAACAAAAAAAAGAGCGACAATTAAAAAAAAAAAAAAGGGATATTTTTTACTTGTTGCTATAATAAATATCCCCCCCCCCAAATTTTTTATTTCCTCAGTTTAGGGGGGCTGGGCTACGTGTGACACGACACTGATCACTGCTCCCATGTCCTGTTACTAGGCAGAAAGGGGAAATGCTTGTTTACATCAGCGTTTCCCCGTTCTTCCTCTATATGAGACGATTGCAGGACTCCCGGCGGACATCCAGCCTGTGGGACCCGTGGTCACACTCATGGAGATTGCAGCGGGCGCACGAACGCGCAACCGGCGCCGCGTGCCCACAATGCCGCGTCTTAAAGGCAACGTACAGGTACGTTGATATGCCCAGCCTTGTCATTCTGCCAACGTACCGTATTTATCGGCGTATACCGCACACTTTTTTCCCCTGAAAAAAGGGGGGAAAATCACGGGTGCGCGATATACGCCGATAGTGTACCTTGGGCTCGGAGGGGAACGAGCGCTGCCGAGTGCCGCCGGAATCCACGAGCCGTCTCTCCTGTTTATTCGGCTCTAACGTCACACACACAGTCCCGCTTCCGCCACCAGCATTGGACCAGTGTTCTATCAATCACAGGAGCTGGTCCAATGCCGATAGCGGAGGCGGGACTGTGTATGTGACTGCCGCCGAATGAACAGGAGATGACGGCTCGGTGATTCCCTCACTCCACGAGAGAAGGCGAGGCTGCAAATGGGCACATAGGCTGCATCTAGACAAATAAAACTTAGGGGCACATAGACTGGAGCTGGGCACATAGGCTGCATTTAGGCTGGAGCTGGGGCACATAGGCTGGAGATGGGGCTGCATTTAGGCACACTGACCACAAAATTAAAAAAAAATCCTGAAACTTACCTCTGAAATAGGGGTGCGCGTTATACGCCGGCACGCGTTATACGCCGATAAATACAGTATATCATTGTGCATCAGTCGGCAAGGGGTTAAAGCTGGCCATACATGTTTTGTTTTTTATCCAGTCAAGGGGATGAGCAGAAAAACAAAAACATCTATTCCTCCATTCTCCACAAACCAGGCAGATGGAGGATTCCCCCTGCTGCTAGGCCAATTTATTCTAGAGCAGCCCATAGATTTTGCAGTTTTCTTTCCTTCCACCACAGCTGCTCAGTTTCCCCATTAACACAGTCAGTGTTGATGGGAGAGTCCCTCCCACAGCGCTACTGTGTTCTGCCAGCAGGGAGCCTTCTCTGCCAGCAGGACATAATGATCACTGCTGGTGGCAAAAGCTTCCGACAGTGATCGTAGGCAAAAAAATCCAACAGCCTGGTTGTTACTGAAGTCGATCCATGCATCAACTTCAGTACAACCAGCCTGCCCATAGATGGATGGAACAATAGCCAGTCCCTGCTAAAGCGGCCGAGATTCGATCCATCTATGGCAGGCTTAACTACTTGCCGACCAGCCGCCGTATAACTGTTATACGGCGGCAGGTCGGCTCCCCACGTAGCTCTACATCATCTCGCGAAGAGGCCACTAGGGGCGCGCACCCCCCGCTCGTCCATGATCCCAACGTGCGTGCCCCGGCGGGTGTGATCACCGCCGGGCACCCGCGATCGCTCGTTACAGAGCGAGAACCGAGAGCTGTGTGTGTAAACACACAGGTCCGGGTCCTGTCAGGCGGAGAAATGCCTGACCGTCTGTTCATACAATGTATGAACATCGATCAATCATTTCCCCTAGTGAGTCCACCCCCCCCCCCCTACAGTTAGAACATACTTAACCCCTTCCTCGCCCCCTAGTGTTAACAGTGGCGGTGCGAGAGCCAGAGGGGGCGGCGCTCCGGCGCCCTCTATAGACGCACCGCCACTGTCGGTAACTTTGCACTGACACTCGCTGCATTTTGCAAGGGCAGTGCGTTTTAAATTCGGTGCAGGAACCGCGCACAGAACGCAGGGTTCCCACACTGCGTTCTGGTGTAAAAAAGGTCTTAAAAAAAAAGGAAAAAAAAAGGCCAGCCATAGACAGGGCGAATTTGATTCCTGTGTTGACAGAGGAATCTCTACTTCGCAGCCATTGTGTTCTCTCGGCAGGAGGGGGGGAGCCGTCCCCGCGAGGAGAACACAATTATCATTGCTAGCGGCTATAACAGCCGCTAGTGAAAATTGCAAATAAAATCCGGCAGGTTGGTTGTACCCAATTTGATCGATCAACTTGGGAACATTCAGCCTGCCCATACATGGTTCGAATCTTGGCTGGTTCCTGCTGAACCGGACAAGATTGGAACCATCTATGGCCGGCTTAAAGTGGTACTAAAGGTTAATTTTATTTTATTTTTTAAATAACAAACATGCCAAACTTACCTCCACTGTGCAGATAATTTTGGAACGAGTGGCCCCGATCGTCCTCTTTTATGGTCCCACGGCGGCTCTCTCGGCTCCTCCCCACAATAGCTAACCCCCTCTGGGGAAACTCTGCCGAGGGGGTTACCTTGCGGGCGCACTCCTGTGTCATACACTCGTCATCCATAGACGCCGAGTGTATGACTTGGTCCCTCCCCCCAACGGCCGCAGCATTGGATTTGATTGACAGCAGCGGGAGCCAATGGCTGCGCTGCTATCAATCTATCCAATCAACGCTGAGACTAGATTGGAGAAGAGGACACCGGGATGACCCAAGCAGGCGAACTGGCTCAGATAAGTAAAACTAGGGGGTAGGGGGGCCTGTGATCGCCAGGTGTTTTTTCACCTTAATGAATAGGATGCATTGAGGTGAAAAAACTCAAACCTTTACAACCCCTCTAACTAAGCAGTGTAATGCTTTGTAACAACCTAACGCACACCCCGTACATTACTCACATGCGTTTATCACAGCTTAGTGCACAGCCACTAGTGTCAATGAGCCCTGAATGTCCTTAAAGCGGGGGTTCACCCTAAAAAAAAAAAAAAAAAAATTCTACCATGCCATCCAGCATACTAGCGCGAGCTACAGTATGCCTTTATTTTCTTTTTTTGCGCCGTACTCACAGTTTAATCCCGTAGTTAAGTTTCAGACTCCCCGCGAGGAGTAGGCGTTCCTATGCAGAGGGGAACATGATTGACGGCCGGCTATGGCGCGTCACGCTTCCCGAAAATAGCCGAAATAGGACTTGGCTCTTCACGGCGCCTGCGCAGTCAGCTCCTAGTCTGTGCGCAGGCGCCGTATAGCGCCGTGAAGAGCCGAGTCCTACTCCGGCTATTTTCGGGAAGCGTGACGCGCCATAGCCGGCCGTCAATCATGTTCCCCTCTGCATAGGAACGCCTATTCCCGGCGGGGAGTCTGAAACTTAACTACGGGATTAAACTGTGAGTACGGCGCAAAAAAATAAAAATAAAGGCATACTGTAGCTCACGCTACTATGCTGGATTTATTGGTAGAAACTTGTTTTTTAGGGTGAACCACCGCTTTAAAGTGGAGTTCCGCCGTAAGCAGCTACAAATACTGCAGCTGCTGACGTTAAAAAATAAGGACACTTATCTGTCCAGGGTGCCCGCGATGTCGGCACCCGAAGCCGAGCTATCGCTTGGCTCTCGGACACTGCCGCTGCCAACTTATGTAAGGGAATCGGGAAGTGAAGCTGTTTTTTGGGACCTGTGTGTCTCCGGGGGGGGATGAAGGAAGTGGGGTAGATACCTGCGGGTGACTCGGGAGTCTATGCCCGGAAGTGGGAGCAAAATACTTGTATTACACAGGTATCTGCTCCCCCCTGAAAAGGTGCCAAATGTGACACTGGAGGAGGAGAGGAGGGTTCTGAAAAGCGGAAGTTCCATTTTTGGAAATGGGCTCCATACTTCACTTTGAAAAAAAAAATCAACATTTTTATTCCCACAGCAATAAAAAACAATGTAAACAGCTGAACCAAGCATTTTAGCATGCTAGTTGCACTTTTACACATCTTTTGAAGAAGACTAGTTAGAGTATTGAACCACTTCCATACCAGGCACTTATGCCCCTTCCCGCCCAAGTCAATTTTCAGCTTTCAGCGCTATCGCACTTTGAATGACAATTGCGCGGTCATGCTACACTGTACCCAAGCAAAATTGGCGTCCTTTTTTCACCACAAATAGAGCTTTTGGTGGTATTTGATCACCTCTGCGATTTTTATCTTTTGCGCAATAAGTATGTTTTCTTTTTTAATTACGGGCACTGATGGACACCGATGAGGTAGTTCTGATGGGCAACGATGAGGTGGCACTGATGGGCAACGATAGGCGGCAGTGATGGGCACTCATAGGCGGCACTGGGCACTCATGGGCGGCACTGATGGGCACTGGTCATAGATGGGCACTGATAGTTGGGCACTGGTCATAGATGGGCACTGATGGACACTGAGGGGTGGCACTGATGGACACTGAGGGGTGGCACTGATGGCATCACTCCAGTCAGTGCCCATGTTGCCAGTCAGTGCCCATTTGTGGGCACTGATTGGCATTTATTGTGCTCTTTTTTTTTTTTTTTTTTTTAATTTTTTTTGTGGTGCCATGGTGGCTTCCCTGGTGGTCCCGTGTGGGGATCCGAGGGGGAGCTGCGCTGATAAACAATCAGCGTGAACCCCCCCCTGTCAGGAGAGCCGCCGATCGGCTCTCCTCTACTCGCGTCTGTCAGATGCGAGTGAGGAAGAGCCGATCAACGGCTCTTCCTGTTTACATCGTGATCAGCCACGGCTGATCACGTGGTAAAGAGCCTCTGCTGGAGGCTCTTTACCGAGATCGGAGATGCGGGGTGTCAGACTGACACCCACCGCATCACCGATCGCTGCGCTGTGCGCCCCCACGGGCACACGCCGGCATGAAATTCTGCAGGACGTCAATAGACGTCCAGTCAGGATTTCAGAACCACTTCCCGGACGTCAATCTGCTATTGACCGGGCGGGAAGTGGTTAAATAGGGAATGAAGGCCAACGCACCATAAAGTGCAGCATGCAGAACTTTTATTTGTGATGTAGCACTTTGGTGTCCACACAGCAACCAGTGACTATCGATAAGTGCACACATTTGACCTATGCAGGAGAATGCCACAAAATGTATAAAAAACAAGAACAAGGGCTTTAAAAGAACACCATAGGATAGGGAATGCATGGAAGTTCTGTCTCTGTAAAGCCAATAACAATAATAACAAAAGAAAGTTCCAAACAGTCAAAACACTTTGTCTACAGCAAATATTACACTATTTGCGCTTTCAAGTTCATAAAAAAATCTCCTGAGGCTCCTTGCGGGAATGTTCACATGACAATTCCTGCTGTTCTTCTCACCTTCTCCATACCGGATGACAAAGCTTCGTTTACATGTAGATTGCGGGGAACAAGCGATATTTGCACAGTATTCACATTCTATAGGTTGGACATTTAACACAACAAAAGGCTCTCCATGGTTCAACCCACAAAGGTGTTCTTTATGTAGAATAATCAAAACAGAAACAGTTTCAGGGTCAGCACAGTACAAAGACTTAGGCTGCATTCACACCTAGGCATACAAAATCGCGGCGTTTTGTCCCGCGAATTGCGGCGACAAATTGCGACGTTCTGTACCGTGATTTGCGGCAAGAAAACGCAGCGATTGTGAATGCAGCATCACCCCCTCTATAGCGATGGTTCACATCTCCTATGCCGAACGCCGCCTGAAAAAAAGGTCCGGGACTTTTTTTCAGGCGGCAGGCGTATGGCGTTCGGTGCAGAGATGTGAACCATCTCCATAGAGGGCAATGTGTTTTCATCCCTCCAGCGTCTCGGGGCTGCTGCGGCGTCACGCTACAGGCGACAAAACGCCTAGGTGTGAATGGGGGCTAATGCCACGTCCACACGATGGATTCTTTCCCGACGCTCAAACTTGTGTTGCATACACATGGTCACACAAATGTTGTCGGAAATTCCGAACGTCAAGAACGCGGTGACGTACAACACTACGACGAGCCGAGAAAAATTAAGTTCAATGATTCCAAGCACGCGTAGAATATTTGTGCCGGAATTGCGCACGTTTAGGAGATATTTCCGCTACCTATAGGTAAGCCTTATTCTAGGCTTACCTATAGGTAGAAGTAGTCCACCAGGGTTTACAACCACTTTAAAAAAATTCAAAAATTTGCAGAGCATCTCCATTACGAACGCTAGTTTTACTAGACCGAGTTCGTATTTGATTCAGAGCATGCGTGGAATTTTGTGGGACGGAATTGTCCACACACGCTTGGAATTTACGAGAAAGGAGTTTGTTGTCGGGAAAATTGAGATCCAAGCTCTCAAATTTTAGTTGTCGGAAATTCCGACAGAAAATGTCCGATGGAGCCTACACACGGTCGGAATTTCCAACAACAAGCTCCCATCGAACATTTGTTGTCGGAAATTCTGAGCGTGTGTACGCGGCATTAATGTTATTGGGGTAGATTCAAAGAGCAATTGCGTCTGCGTAACCATAGTTACGCAGCGCAATTGCTTACCTGCGCCGGCGTTACGAATGCTCCTGATTCAGGAACCTCATTACGCCGACTGCAGCCTAAGAAATGAGTGGCATAAGGCTCCTTATGCCAGTCATATCGTAGGCTGCATTCTTACGTTGGCCGCTAGGTGACGTTCCCGTTGTGGTCAGCGTATAGTATGCAAATTGCATACTAACGCCGATTCACAACCCTACGCGAGCCCTGCGTACGCAGTTTGCGTACGTCGGGTTTCGCGTAAGGCTGCTCCTGCTAAGAGCAGGGGCAGCCAATGCTACGTATACCCGTCGTTCCCGCGTCGCGAAGTTTAAATTTTACGTCGTTTGCGTAAGTGAATCGTGAATGGCGCTGGACGCCATTCACGTTCACTTTGAAGCAAATGACGTCCTTGCGACGTCATTTGCCGCAATGCACGTCGGGAAAGTTTCCCGACGGAGCATGCGCACTATGTTCGGCGCGGGAACGCGCCTAATTTAAATGATCCACGCCCCCTACGGGATCATTTAAATTACGCGCCCTCACGCCGGGCATTTTTGAGGAGCGCCCACGCAAATTACGTGGCTACTGCTTCGTGAATGAAGCGTAGCGCAAATAATTTGCGGGGGCGCAGGGCAAAAATGGGACGCTGCGCCTCCGTAAGGAGTGCGCAGCGGTACCTGAATCTACCCCATTGTCACTAAAAAAAGCCTTTGTCACTGGAAAAGCGTGTAACTATTCTTCAGTATACCACAGCAACATCTGACAAAAAGATCTAAAAACACTGAGGCAGCAGACTTTGTAAAAATTCTCATTCTCAAAACTTTTGGCCACTGCTGTTTACAGTATCAGACTATTTTTCAGGCTTGACAAAAGAGTATGCAAACATATTCTGAATGTTCAGATGCAAAAAAACAAAAGTGACACCTTTACCCAGGAGTCATTTCATTTTCAATGTAGGCCAGAAAGCAGGCTAGAGTTTAAATACCTGAGCTACATCACACCCATGTGCGTGATATCGTGAACTATGATGCGTTTTCATGATGCTCATTGGAGCATTTCTGTGTGTATTCATTCTAAATGGCTTCCAAACACACAAATATAAAGGGGCAGATCCACATAGATCTGTACCCGCGCAGCGTATCAGAGATACGCTACGCCGCTGTACCTTACCTGGCGTTCTTTCAAATCTTCAAAGATTTCGCGCCGTAAGTTACGGCGGCGTAGTGTATTTCTGGCAGTGGAATTCAAATCAGCGATTAGGGGGCAGGTTTCATTTAAATGAAGCGCGTCCCCGCGCCGAATGAACTGCGCATGCGCAGTCCTGAAATTTCCCGGCGTGCATTGCGCTAAATGACATCGCTAGGACGTCATTTTTTTAACTTAAGACGGGACTTACGTACATTCCGATTCACGGACGACTTACGCAAAAAAAAAAAAAAATCAAATTTCGACGCGGGAACGACGGCCATACTTAACATGGCAAGTCTAACTATACGCCGCAAAATACCTACTTTAACTATACGCCGGAAAAAGCCGACTAGAGACGACGTAAAGGAATGCGCCGGCCGCTCGTACGTTCGTGGATCGTCGGAAATAGCTAATTTGCATACCCAACGCGGAAAAAGACGCAAACTCCACCCAGCGGACGCCGAAGTATTGCATCTACGATCCGAAGGCGTACGAAGCCGTACGGCTGTCGGATCTTACCCAGATGCCGTCGTATCTTGGTTTGAGGATTCAAACGAAAGATACGACGCGGGAAATTTGAAAGTACGCCGGCGTATCAGTAGATACGCCGGCGTACTCTCACTGTGGATCTGGCCCAAAGCATATAATAATGCACCCTCCCCTTACTACGCACAGATGTGGAGTATGCGCTGCATTGCTCAAATAGTGAAAGTTACTTTATTTTCATGCCTTGAAGCTCAAGAGGCCATTTATTGTGAACAAGCTGCACTGATGCAATGAGAGTTGACACAGACAAAAATGCACAATAATGCCGCATACACACGATCAGACATTCCGTCAACAAAACCGTGGATTTTTTTTCGCTCAAACTTGTCTTTCAACTTGTGGTCACACAAATGTTGTCGTAAATTCCAATCACCAAGAACGTGGTGACGTACGACATTACAAAGAGCCGAGAAAAGTTCAATAATTCCGAGCGTGCGTCGAAATGGATTCTGAGCACGCATAGAATTTTTGTGCGTTGAATTGTGTATACACGGTGGGAATTTCCGACAACTTTTGTTGTAGGAAAAATTGAGAACCAGCTCTCAAACATTTGCTGTCGGAAATTCCGACAGCAAATGTCCGATGGAGCATACACACGGTCGGATTTTCCAACTACAAGCTCACATTGAACATTTGTTGTTGGAAATTCCGACCGTGTGTACGCGGCATAAAACACATAGGTGTGGAGGAACTATAAAAGAAGGTACTCTGCCTTAGAACTATAGGCAAAACTTTTTTTTTCTTTATTTTGAATACAGTAAGGGAGGGTTAAATCCCTGGTCAGGTTTTTTCTGTCATCTGTGTCCCATTGGGGAGAATACCCTTCACTTCCTCTCCCAATGACAAAACAGGAAGGCCCCTTTCACATTGGAGCGGGAGCCGCGGTGGCGGTATAGCGCCGCTAAGAATAGTGGCGCTATACCGCGGGGATTGCCGCGGGAATCGGCCGCTAGCGGTGCGGTATTAACCCCCGCTAGCGGCCGATAAAGGGTTAATACCGCCCGCAATGCGCCTCTGCAGAGGCGCATTGCGGGCGGTATTACAGCGGTTTCCCATTGTTTTAAAATGGGAAGGAGCGGTGAAGGAGCGCTATACACACCGCTCCTCTCACCGCTCCCAAAGATGCTGCTGACAGATTTTTTTCTCTCCTGCCAGCGCATCGCCTCAGTGTGAAAGCCCTCTGGCTTTCACATTGAGGTTGCTGGGCAGGAGTTTTTCAGGCGGTAAAGCAGCGATATTTTTAGCGCTATACCGCCTGAAAAACTCCTTAGTGCGAAAGGGGTCAAAGTGAGAGGAAATCCTTCCAAACTAAGGTAATGCCAATGGTAAACAGGACAAATAGAGCCTTAAGGCCCATACAAACGATCAGACTTTTCGACAACAACGGTCCGACGGACGTGTTTTATCGGACAATCCGACTGTCTGTATTCTAATCGGACAATTGTTTTCGTTTTTTTTATCGGACAAATGTTCGCTGTGCATGCTCTCAAACTTTCCGACAACAAATGTCCAATGGAGGATCATCCGATCGTGTGCACACAAGTCCATTAGACTAAAATCCAAAGTGCAAACACGCATGCTCAGAACCAATGCTAAACATCAGACAACAATAGCAAAAGTTGCCCAAAGGGTGGCGGTAAAGAGCTGAAAAAACACGTGATTTGGTGAATGTTGGCTGAAAAAGTTCTGCTGTCTGTATGCAGAACAAGTTCACGGCCAATGCCCCTTCGTACAGAAATCCACTGAAAAGTCAGATGGAAGTCCGATCGTGTGTATGAGGCTTAAAGGGGTGTTTCACTCATTTTTAATGTTTATTAAAAGTCAGCAGCTACAAAAAGTGACATGCCAAATGTGGCATGTAAGGGGGCGAGGAGTGGATTAAGCGGAAGTTCAACTTTTGGGTGGAACTCCGCTTTAAGGATGGCTCAGGCGTGTTTTTTTGCCCGCCAGGAAGCTGACACTCCACTGCGCTAATCAGAGGCAGTGAGACATATCTGATCTGCAGCTGCACAGATCGGGAAATGTTTTACTACCTGTGATTAGCGCTGTGGAGTGTCAGCTTCCTGGCAGACACGGGCACATGGAGTCGCAAACACGCCTGAGCCCCTCCATAATGGGATCACAGACAGCGATAAAAACCTAGCCGATTTTCCCGACTACTCTCTGCCTATAATAATCCATCGGGAGCATGGCTTGAACATACTCAATTGTCACACTTTCATGGCTGCATAGGTCTCACCAATAGATATTTATAGATTGCTCTAGGACTTGACAAAAATTATAATATCCTATTTGGGTAGTCTGAATCTGTCAAAATCAATTAGTTTTTTTGGAAATGGAAATTAGTCTGGACTACTAGAATGGACTTTGGACGGTACAAGTAATCTTGATGTCCAGGAACAGGCATTCAGCCAGGACCAATAGAAAGCATGGAGGGGATATTGTGTCCGTGTTGCGCTCACACGTGCAGCGCAACACGGACACAATATTCCCTCCATGCTTTCTATTGGTCCCGGCTGAATGCCTGTTCCCTGGACATCAAGATAAATATTGCACCAGTCACGGGATTATCTCCTATGCTGTGCTGGGGTTACCATCCTCCACCCTACCATCTCTTCCCCTTTGATGCCCAACCGACTCAATATTTGGAGCAACATCAGTTCCAGGGACACGTTTAGGGACCTTGGATGGGATAACTGTTTGCCTATCCTCCTATACCCTTCAATCAAACGTTTTTTTAAAGGACCTAATACATTCCCTAAAGGCTATTTAGGCAACAACGCTGTATATACTATACTTTACCAATTAACGGTCTGCTCCACAAACCCGTGCGGAGACCTGTTTAACCTACCTCTATACTTCTGATGAAGCGTCCTGTACGTGAAACATGTCGAGAGTAAAAGCAAGACTTACCATTCCGCATACCAAACTCAGTTTTAAGGATTAAACGTTTACACTCATCCTTCTGCGCTATATGATCTCATGTCATGAGTATATTTGCATAAGTATAAGCTTTTTTGTAATATTCCTTATATTATGTACTGAGTTAATATGCTGATATTGTACTGTTTTCACAAAATTTTGGATATTCTCTTTCATATTCTTATTTTATGAATAAATATTTATAGATTTTTTACATTCATTACTTGTACCGTCCATTCTAGTAGTCCAGACTAATTTCCATATTATCGGGACGTTGATAAACTTCAATATTTGCATTCACAGTAGTTAGTCGCCCTGTGTTTTATGCATGTTTTCGGCTAGATCCACTTAAACAATTAGGGCCAGATCCACAAAAAACTGCCTATCTTTAGGCAGGCGTAGCGTATCTCAGATACACTACGCCGCCGTAACTTAGAGCGTAGTTTCCTTATCCAGAAACAATTTGCGCCGTAAGTTACGGCGGCGTAGCGTAAATGTGCCGGCGTAAGCGCGCCTAAATCAAATGAGGAACAGGGGGGCGTGTTTTATGTAAACTAAGCATGACCCCACGTAAATGACACTTTTTTCGAACGGCGCATGTGCACGCATGCTCAGTATCACGTAGAATTTTCAAATTAAATTACGCCCGCTCAATGCCTAGACGACGTGAACGTAACTTACGCAAAGCCCTATTCGCGAACGATTTACGCAAAAGGCGACAACGGAAAATTTGACGCTGTCCCGACGTCCATACCTAACCTTGCGTACACCTCATAGAGGGAGGGGTAAGGTTACGCCGAAAAAAGCCTTACGTAAACGACGTAAAAAAATGCGCCGGGCGGACGTACGTTTGAGAATCGGCGTATCCTTGCATCCTCTACGTGGAAATCAATGGAAGTGCCACCTAGCGGCCAGCGTAAATATGCGCCTAAGATCCGACGGCGTACTAAGACGTACGTCAGTCGGATCGAGCCCACATTCAGACGTATCTTGTTTTGTGGATACAAAACAAAGATATGACGGCGCATCGTAGAACTTACGCGGCGTAAGTTCTTTGTGAATCTGGCCCATAGTTTTTTTTGGTCAAGTGCAAAACAGATGTAACAGCACCAAGTTCCCATGTAAATGGCAATCTATTTATCTTGAAAGAAAATTTTCAGTCTTATGAATCCATCCATACCAAGTTTTTTTGTAGTTTTAGCCAAACCTCTCCAGGAGAGTCTGAACTTGTTTCTGTTAAGATGCCTTCTGTCCGGAATCAATGCCTAATTCTAGATGTGGATTTCAGGTGCTAGACTAAGCGAATAAAAGTTTACTTACAAACTTACGCATGGTGCCGAAAGTAATCATGGTAACATTTGCCGAGAACAGAGTAGAGCCTCAGCTCAATTGTTGTGCTAATAGTCCCTGCTGCCCCTTTGTTTCTAAAAACACTGGGAGAAGTCCAGAGTACTTGGCCTTAATTACCGCTCTATAGGGAGGTGAGAAAGAAAAAGCAGACTAATCACATGGCTGATAAAGGCCATTTGTCGACCCGGGCCTGGCCATCACTCAGACTTCAGTTGCTGGCATACAATAAAATGAAAGCGCACACTTGTGGGAACAGATTCCTAAAACCCAAAAACTTACATTAACTTGCCAAACAAAAATGTCTGCAAAAATATCACTGCGCATTCATTTTTCACTTGCAACAATTAAGGCCCGTACACACAATCCAATTTTATGGCCATAATTGTCTGATGGCCGTGTTGTGTTGGATAATCCGACCGTGTGTATGCTCCATCAGACAATTGTTGGCTGAATTAACGGCAACAAATGTTGGCTGTTCATGCTCACCAACTGTCTGGCAATAAATCTGTTAAATCAGATTATCCGATCGTGTGTACTACGCAAGTCCGTCCAACTAAAATTAGTTGGACACGCATGGTCGGAACCAATGCTAAACATCAGACAACAATAGCAGAAGTTGCCCAAAGGCTGGCGGTAAAGAGCTGAAAAACCGAGGCCTAAATTCTCGTACGAGTTACGCCGGCGTATCTCCAGATACGACGTCGTAAGTCTGAGCCGTCGTATCTTGGCGCCTGATTCAAAGAATCAGATACGCCAGAATTTGTATAAGATACGACCAGCGTAAGTCTCCTACGCCGTCGTATCTTAACTGCATATTTACGCTGGCTGATAGGCTCGTGTATGCCGATTTACGCCTAGAAATATGTAAATCAGCTAGATACGCCAATTCACGAACGTACACCCGGCCGTCGCATTACAGATACGCCGTTTACGTTAGGCTTTTCCCGGCGTAAAGTTACCCCTGCTATATGAGGCGTAGATGAGGCGTACCAATGTTAAGTATGGACGTCGGGCCAGCGTCAAATTTTTCAAGTTTTACGTTGTTTACGTAAGTCTTTCGAGGATAGGGCTTGGCGTCATTTACCTTAACGTCAAAAGCATTGGCTTGTTGTGGGTTAATTTGGAGCATGCGCACTGGGATACTTTCACGGACGTAAAAAGCGTCATTTACGTGGGGTAACATTAAATTTACATAACACACGCCCACATCTTCCACATTTGAATTAGGCGGGCTTACGCCGGCCTATTTACGCTACGCCGCCGCAACTTTGGTTTGAGAATACGGCACTTGCCTGTCAAAGTTGCGGAGGCGTAACGTAAATAGGATACGTTACGCCCGCACAAAGACGCGCGCTTCTACGTGAATCCGGGCCCATGTGTTTTGGTAAATGTTGGCGGAAAATGTTGTGCCGTGTGTATGCAGAACAAGTTCACAGCCAACGCCCTTCGGACCAATATCCACAGAAAAGTCAGATGGAAGTCCGATCAAGTGTTCGAGGCTTTAGGCTGATTAGAGTTGAAGTAACCAACGATTCTGGTCATCAGAAGCAAATGTTACTACACCAAGGGATTTTTTTCAACACAATGGAAAATCTCTTTGCAGCTTAAGACTAAAATGCCGCGTACACACACGATCATTTTTCGGCATGAAAAAAACGCCTTTTTTAAAAACGTCATTTAAAATGATTGTGTGTGGGCTTCACGTCCTTTTTCGACTTCTGAAAAACGACAATTTTTTTTACGAACATGCTGCATTTTTTAACGTTGTTTTAAAAAATGTTGTTTTTCGGGTTGTAAAAAATGATCGTGTGTGGGCTAAAGCGACGTTTTAAACCCGCGCATGCTCAGAAGCAAGTTATGAGATGGGATCGCTCGTTCTGGTAAAACTACCATTCATAATGGAGTAAGCACATTCATCACGCTGTAACAGACAGAAAAGCGCGAATCGTCTTTTACTAACACGGAATCAGCTAAAGCAGCCCAAAGGCGAATGGAACTTCCCCTTTAGAGCACCGTCGTACGTCACCGCGCTTTTTTAATAATTTTTTTAAAATGATGGTGTGTGGGCAACGTAGTTTTTAATGATGAAGTTGGAAAACGTTCTTTTTTTGGACATGCTGAAAAACTTTTTTTTTTCAGGCCAAAAAATGATAGTGTGTATGCGGCATAAGGGTTTCCTTTTCTACAGAACATTGATGTGAAGAGAATAAAGCTTCCAGTGCATGAGACACATTTGTTGGTTGCTTGAATCAGAGAATGAGATCTTATTGGGTCCCAATGGCACCAAAAATGTGTTACACCACAACTCGTTCACAGTTATGCCGCGTACAGACGATCGGACATTCTGACGACAAAACCGTGGATTTTTTTCTGACGGATGTTGGCTCAAACTTGTCTTGCATACACACGGTCACACAAATGTTGTCGGAAATTGCGAACGTCAAGAACGCAGTGACGTACGACGAGCCGAGAAAAATGAAGTTCTATAGCCAGTGCGGCTCTTCTGCTTGATTCGGAGTATGTGTGGAATTTTGTGCGTCGGAGTTGTTTAAAAAATAAAATTGCGTAGTTACATGCTAAAACCCCATTGCAATTTAAGAAACATTTTCCAATCTGCCACTTCCTCCTTGATTGGACTTCAAATGCTTTGACTCTTTATAGATGTGATAAAAAAATTGAAATTACAACTGAAAGTATTCCCGCTGGTACCGTGTGCCGGCGGACCTGGCGTGTATTTACCCAACTGAATCCGGGCTGTGTTGGCGTGGGTGCGGGCACAGGGGCACACTTCTCCACATATGGTGGAGCTGCCCACTGATTGAGCCCTTCTGGGCGGATGTCAGGGATCAGATACTGTCGATCACAGGAGTTGACATACCCTTCTCTCCGGTGCACTTTCTTCTCCATGTCCCAACAACTGAAAGTATAATCACTCTTTGTTAAGCTGTTCGTTATGCTGCGTACACACGATAATTTTTCAGCATGAAAAAAAAAAAAAAAAAGTTTTTCCAACTTCATCATTAACCACTTAAGATCCGGACATTTAGGCAGGTAAAGGACCTGGCCAGTTTTTGTGATTCGGCACTGCGTCGCTTTAACTGACAATTGCGCGGTCGTGCGACGTGGCTCCCAAACAAAATTGGCGTCCTTTTTTTCCCACAAATAGAGCTTTCTTTTGGTGGTATTTGATCACCTCTGCGGTTTTTATTTTATTTATATAAACAAAAATAGAGCGACAATTTTGAAAAAAATTCAATATTTTTTACTTTTTGCTATAATAAATATCCCCCCAAAAATATATATATATATAAAAAAAAAAAATCCTCAGTTTAGGCCGATACGTATTCTTCTACCTATTTTTGGTAAAAAAAAAATTGCAATAAGCGTTTATCGATTGGTTTGCGCAAAATTTATAGCGTGTTAGTTGTATTGCATTTGTATTCATTTATTATTTTATTTTTACTAATGGCGGCGATCAGTGATTTTTTTTGTGACTGCGACATTATGGCGGACACATCGGACAATTTTGACACCATTGTCATTTTCACAGTAAAAATGCATTAAAAATGCATTGTTTACTGTGAAAATGACAATTGCAGTTTGGGAGTTAACCACTAGGGGGCGGTGAAGGGGTTAAGTGTGACCTCATATGTGTTTCTAACTGTAGGGGGGCGGGGCTGGACGTGTGACCTCATTGATCGTGTTTCCCTATATCAGGGAACACACGATCAATGACAGCCCCACAGTGAAGAAAGGGGAAGGTGTGTTTACACACAGCTCTCCCCGTTCTTCAGCTCCGGGGACCGATCGCAGCACTCCAGCGGCGATCGGGTCCGCGGGTCCCGCGGCCACGGAGCTTCGGACCGGGTTGTGGGCGCGAGCCCACGACCCACGGCTGGGCACTTAAAGAGGACGTACAGGTACGTGCTTGTGCCCAGCCGTGCCATTCTGCCGACGTATATCTGCAGGAGGCGGTCCTTAAGTGGTTAAAACGACGTTGCCCACACACCATCGTTTTAAAAAAATGCTCTAGCAAAGCGCGGTGACGTACAACACATACGACGGCACTATAAAGGGGAAGTTCCATGCGGATGACGCTACCCTTTGGGCTACTTTAGCTGATTCTGTGTTAGTAAAAGACGATTCACGCTTTTCTGTCTGTTACAGCGTGATGAATGTGCTTACTCCATTATGAACGGTAGTTTTACCAGAACGAGCGCTCCCGTCTCCTAACTTGCTTCTGAGCATGCGCAGGTTTTTAACAACGTTTTAGCCCACACACGATCATTTTTACAACCCGAAAAACGACATTGTTTAAAACGTCGTTAAAAAATGCAGCATGTTATGGACTGACTGGGTAGGATCATCGGGATTAAATGATACACTCTCTTCCCCTCTTTGAATAACCAGACGTAGTGACTTGCCACACAGTGATGGGTAATACTCTTAGTTCCCCCGGGAGGGGGGGGGGGTCCTCACCGGGACACAGTATAGTTCCCGGAAGGGGTGCCCCGGGAGGGGACCCGCCCTACCCTTCGACAAAACTCCTGCATTGATCGTTAATGCATTGTATGTTTGTTTAAGATGTTGAAAGTTCGACCCACGGACGCAGGGCGAAAAGAAAATTTGCCCTATTTTGTATGTTACTACATGTATGTTATCTCATGTGCTTCGTGACAATGACCACAACGGATAGAGGTACTACGTGTTCTACTATTGAAAGCTCTTAATGTTCCTCCTCCGTAAGGAAAATATGTAAAAATTGTATTGCACATGCAATGTTGAAATGTATGACAATTCTATTACCAATAAAAAACTATTGAGATAAAAAAAAAAAAAAAAAATGCAGCATGTTCGAAAAAAAAAATGTTGTTTTTCAGAACCCGAAAAATGATGTGAAGCCCACACACGATAATTTTAAATGACATTTTTTCAAAATAACGTTTTTTTCATGCCGAAAAATGATCGTGTGTACGCGGCATTAGATTTCATTCAAGATCTAAGGCCCCTTTCACACTGGGGCATTTTTCGAGCGTTATGCAAGCGAAGCCTCATTTGCAATCCCAATGTGCTGGTAAATCACCGCTAAGGCCCCAACGTTTTAGGGTGTTTTTGCAGTGCCTCAGTGTGAAAGGGTAAGGCGTTTTTACAGCGCTTTCAATTCATTTCAATGGAGAGGGGCGTTTTTGGAGCGTTTTTTTCAGCGCCCAAAAGCTGCTTCAAAGATGCTGCTTGCAGGACTCAGTGTGAAAGGGTCCATTGAGATGCATGGAGAGCGTTTTATGAGCGCTATTTTTAACACTAAAATGCTGTAAAAACGCTTCAGTGTGAAAGGGGTCTAAAAGAACAAATTGTTCAGTTACACCACACACTACAACCGTATTAAAATCAAAAAGATGACATGTTGGGATTACCGCTACACAAAAAATATAGGGCCTAATCCTCAAAAGGGATACGCCGGCGAATCTACTGATACGCCGTCGTATCCCTGTTTCTATCTATGGAACTGATCCACAGAATCAGTTTCTCATAGATAGGGAGAAGATCCGACATGTGTAAGGGACTTACACTGTCGGATCTTAGGATGCAGTACCTCGGCCGCCGCTGGGGGCATTTCTCGTCGAAATGCCGCTTCGGGTATGCAAATTAGCACTTACGGAGATCCACAAAGCTTTTACGCTTCGTTTTTTCTCCGTAAGTATTAGTTTGCTGTCGCAAAATTAGGGCTGCTTTTACAAGGCCTAAACTGTTTACACCATGTAAAAGTAGACCCTTCTATCCCGTGTCGCTGTCTTTTTTTTTTTTTTTTTTTTTTTTTTCCCGCCGCAACTCGTTTTTTTTTTTTTACGCCCGTCGCGATTCTCAAAACCCGGCGCAACGTAAAACCGCGCAAAGCACGTCGGGAAAATGACGTCGGGAGCATGCGCAGTACGTCCGGCGCGCCTAATTTAAATGGGACTCGCCCCAATAAATTAGGAACGCCTTGCGCCAGACGGATTTAAGTTACACCGCTCAAAATTTCTAGGTACGTGCTTTGTGGATCGGGCACTTAGGTAGAGATTTTGCGGCGGTGTAACTTAAATAGGAAAAAATACGTTGCGCCAGGTTTTTGTGGATTAGGCCCATATATCTTTATTGTATATGTAATCAATACCCTGATGATTGTATGATATGATAACTAATGTGTGTTTTTTCTTTTGATTTATAGTTTTACATTGGTAATCACTCTATAGAACTATATGTACATATGTACAAAAACAAGCTCCTGAAGAAGCGGTAAATCTTTCTGCGAAACATGTCGAGCGAACAGTTTTTACATGGTATAATCATCCCAGTGTCACGTCATTTGTGACCGTATAGAGTCTTTTGTTTTGTCTTTTCCATTTTAAAATGATGTATTTTTTAATTGTGATTGTAATAAAATGTAAAACTTTTTATACCAATTCTGGTATCCCAAGCTTTTGTACAGTACCATTAACCACCTCCCACCTGGCCACTGCACATATACGACCGGGTGGGTGCTTCCTCCTCCTGATTGGACATTCAGGAACGTCCCTCAGAAGGAGGGGGATCGTGTGCGCGCGCAGCGGCGTTATCCAGATGCACTTGTGTCACCCGGATACGGCGCATCTCCGACCGGCAGGAGGGCTCTGTGATTGGCCCTCCAGATCACATGATGGCTGTGACCAATCACAGCCATCGTGTGACTTAAGTAGAGAGCCGGTTGCTAGGCGATCAGTGCTCTCCTAACATGGAAGTTGTCCGTGAGGAGAGGAGTGCAGATCTCTGCAGCCGGCCAGTGATCGGTGAGTATGAACTGTTTTTTACACACGGATAACCGGCCTAGTGTCCCCACACAATGTCCCCAAAACACTAACCCCACACATGTCCCCACACAGTAAAAAACGCCTGTCCCCCACATATGTAACAGTAAAATCATATGTCCCAATGATCATCTGCACATGATCATCTGCACACATACCAATTATTATACACTTAGGGCCAGATCAGCGTAGCGCATCGTAATTTTAGGCAAGCGTAGCGTATCCTAGTAACGCTACGCCGCCGCAACTTTGAGAGACAAGTGCTGTATTCACAAAGCACTTGCCTCTAAAGTTACGGCGGCGTAGCGTAAATCTGCCGGCGTAAGGGCGCGGAATTCAAATGTTAAAGATGTGGGCGTGATTTATGTTAATTTTACTTGACCCAGCGTAAATGACGTTTTTTCTGAACGGCGCATGCGCTGTCCGTGGGGGTATCCCAGTGCGCATGCTCCAAATTAACCCGCAACAAGCCAATGCTTTCGACGTGAACGTCATTTTATGCAAAGCCCTATTCGCGAACGTTTTACGCAAACGACGTACACGACAGAAAATTTGACGCTGGCCCGACGTCCATACTTAACATTGGCTACGCCTCATATAGCAGGGGTAACGTTACGCCGAAAAAAGCCTTACGGAAACTACGTAAAAAAATGCACTGGCCGGACGTACGTTTGTGGATTGGCGTATCTAGCTAATTTGCATACTCGACGCGGAAATCGACGGAAGCGCCACCTAGCGGCCAGCGTAAATATGCACCTTAGATCCGACGGCGTACGCCAGTCGGATCTAGCCCAGCTTCAGGCGTATCTTGTTTTGTGGATACAAAACAAAGATACGCCGGAGCAACCTAGAAATTACGCGGCGTATCAATAGATACGCCAGCGTAACTTCTTTGTGGATCTGGCCCTTAATGGGATTTTTTTTACCAAAGACATGTAGCAGAAAACATTTTGGCTTAAATTTATGACAAAATTCGATTTCTTTTAAAACAGAAAGTAGAATATATATATATATATATATATATATATATATATATATATATATATATATATATATATATATATATATATATTTATTTATTATTTTTTCCTTTTTTCCCTTATATCGCAAAAAAAGATTTGTGAATAAATACGACCAAAAGAAAGCTCTATTTGTGTGAACAAAATAATAAAAATGTTATTTGGGTACAGTGTTGCATGACCGCGCAATTCTCATTAAAAGTGCGAGAGCTGCGAAAGCTTAAATTGGCCTGGAAAAAAAGGGGGAGAAAGTGCCCCGTATTGAAGTGGTTAAAGTTCATTTCAGCCTCCCAAAAAAATGACTTCAAAATCAAACAAACATTTTATAAACCTTTCCTTTTCATCCTTTAGTTATCGTTTTCTTTTTTTGCATATGATTAGAATATTGAAATAATCAGACTGAAATATGCATAGGCACTTAACAGTAGAAATAAATTGCTGGAAGGTAGAGTTGATTAGTAGTTGTTTTGAATGTCTCTTCTGCCAGAAACAAGTCACAAAAATGGCAGGTGCCATATTTGTATATACCGACTCTACAAAGGAGGAGAAAAACCACAACTCTACCTTTCTCAACTCAAGGCACCCCAACAGGTCATGTTTTCAGAATTTCCATCAGATGAAAACAGATGTGGTTATTACTAAGGCAGTGAAACTGATTAAAGTTGAGTTTCCATCCCAAATTTTTTTTTTCATTATTGTGCTCATTAGACCTAAAAAAAAAGAAAATTTTTTTTTTTTTTTTTACTCATCTGGAAATGCCTGTTGCTATGCAGTCCCACGAAATCTGCCTTTGGAATCACCTAGGATTCTGACATCATCTCCCTCTAATGCTCCTGGGAAATGTGTGTCATCATTTCCCAGGATGCAGTGCGCTACCCAATTATCAGCAATGCTTCTGCGGCTCTTACCTGCTTGAAATAAGCACCCGTGTCTCCCAGTTTTTCTGCCCGCAGCATTGCACTTGTCCAGAAAACGAGAGGTTTTAAAATCTAAAGATGGACGTTTCCATCTTTACTGTGGGCACTGTGAAGCCCAGCAGCTCGTCCTTCCGGGATACGGTGAATGCTGACGTCCCAGGATTCACCGCTCTATCCCGTGCAAGTGCAGTGTTGACAGCGAGCGTCGCCGTCAACACTGCACTGTTGCCATCAGATTTCCCTTAGTTAAAATGGCGAATTAGTATCCGCCCTCGTCACATGACGCACTTTGCGAGTCATGTGACCCGCTTCCGCGTCACGTGACACCCGAGCTAGCGCGAGAATACACGCCTAGCTAATCGGATGGTCTCCTGTGAGTTGTGAAACGTCACTCCCAGGAGACCTTGCACCCAGATCACAAATTACGCCGAGAGTCGTCGGGGAAAAGGAGCGACACGCCCACTCCCCGCAAGGAAGAAGACCCGGAAGTCAGCAAGAATACAGGTAAGTGTACACATATGCCAAAAAATGACAACGCAGCAGTGATTTACTAAGGCTGGAGACAGGTTAGCTATAATGTTCAATTTTAGGGTGAACCTCCGCTTTAAGTCACCTGTGCAAAATGATGGAAAGCCTGAAAACATGACCTGTTGGGGGCGCCTTGAGGACAAGCGTTGAGAGAGACTTGCTCTACCATACCAAAACTTTGGGGGGGATATACTAAAAAAGGAAGCCCACAGAATCTGGTGCACCTTTGCAAAGTAAACAATGAGCGTCCAGTTTAATTGAACAAGCTGAAGTTAGAAGGTGATTGGTTATTATGTACAGCTGCACCAGATTCCATGTGGACCAGTTTTAGTCAATCTCCCAATTTATGTTTGAAGGTATGGGGAGAAATAAGGCCTTGTTTACAAGGCATACTTTAGCATACAAAGGAAAAACAAGCAAAAATTCTCAGCACTACCCTAAATTGTAAAATTGCAAGTGTCCAGAATTTTTCTTTAAGAGTAAGGTGCCCAGTAGGGATGAGCTCAGGCATGCTCGCCAGTCCACGTGCCCGCCAGGAAGCTGACACTCCGTAGCGCTACTCACAGCCAGTGAGAAGTTTCCTGATCCGTGGCTGCACAGATTGGGAAATGTTTTACTGCCTTTGATTAGCGCTGCGGAGTGTCAGCTTCCTGGCGGGTGCGGGCATGTGGACTTGCGCAGGGCTCAAGTCCTGCGGGAACGCATGGGAACGGAGTTCCTGCACTTTTTTCACAGCAGGAACTCCGTTCCCTTTGCAGGACTAGAGCAGCCGAGCCGCCCGAGTCAATCCTTCACTAAGCGGCGATGCCCAGCTCGAGTCACTGTCAGGGGCAGGCCAACCTTAGTAATCCTTTATGTTACTGGCCGCTTCCTGTATATGGATTTATCATCAGGTACCTCGATGCCGCAATGTCTCCTGGGAGCTTTTGTCATTGTTCCCAGGAGACATTGCGGAAGGTCTGCCGCGAGAACTTCTTTCTAAATCCCGCGATAACTCGCGGCAGACCTCCGCAATGTCTCCTGGGAACAATGACAAAAGCTCCCAGGAGACATTGCGGCATCGAGGAAGTGACGGAATACCCGCACACTACCCGATGAATCCATATACAGGAAGCGGCCAGTAACAAAGGATTACTACGGTACAGTGGATCGGAAAAAAAATGCGGTTTAGTAATTATGCATATGAGCGTATAATTTATTTTTTTTGGTGGGGGAGTGGATCTTGGGTGGGAGTTCCTACACTTTTTTCCCCAGGACTTGACCCCTGGACTTGCGAACACGCCTGAGTTCATCCTTAGTGCTCAGTCGCAATACATAGTATGGGTGTCAAAATAAATTAAGTCAATATTGATGGCTGACTGTGGTCTCCAGTGGGAGCGAGGCTGCCTGTCCGAGGGTCTGGGAACCCGTGCTGAAAAAAAAGGGAAGGGAGAGAGAGGCGCCAGACGACCACTGGTGTAGAATAGTTCATTGGAAACAAATTAAAAACCAGTAACAAGTTCCACTCACAGATTGTGTCAAGTGTGGGGGTCTGGAATCGGAGGAAGCTCAGAAGTCCTCGCCGCAGAGCAGCTCCGGTGGATGGATGGAAGAGGACACTGATGAGCGAGCTGTCACGAGCCAGTAACCAATGGTCAGCCCAAAGAATGGAACAGCCAATCGGAATGCATTTTGGCAGCTAGCCACGCCTCCTTCCTTGCTCAACAGTGTCCTCTCCCATCCATCAGAGTAGCCGCCGTGGCAAGGATTGACTGCCCAATCCTGGATGAGATTATCTTCTGAGCTTTCTCCGGTCCCAGACCTCCACACTTGACACCCTCTGTGAGTGGAACTTGTTTTTTTGGTACCCACAAGGTAAAGGAATCATGCTAGTATGCATCGCCTACTTTATTACAAAGCTCTTCCAGCGCCGAGAAGTCAGTGCTGCAGGCGCTCTCATCTTCACCTGTATTTCTTCCAGGTTCGAGGACTCGAGCTCTGTGACTGGTCAGAGCCGGGATGACATCACTCCCGCGCATGCGTAGGAGCCGCCGTTCATGGCACGGGCTCTGAAGAAACGGCACGTGTGGCTGTCCCTTCAGAGCGCATACGCCAGTGATATCACTGGCTTCATATAAAACAAAATATCTCCTAAACCAGGGATGGCCAACCAGTGGCCCGGGGGCCACATGTGGCCCGCGAAGCCTTCTGATGTGGCCCGCGACCTCCTTCTCTGGAATGGAGGGTTGGCAAGCCCAGATCGCAGGTTGCCGACCTGCCATACCATAGCATCAGTGTTGTGAATGAAGATGGTGGAGCAGAACCCCACAAGCCGATGCTTCCCCTACAGCGCTGGCTTTTGCCACAGGTGGAGTCTATGGCAAAATTCAGTTAACCCGCAGGATAGACACAGGTGCACTACGCTGCACCCGCGGTGTGGGTAAACCGCAGTACATCATTGTGAAAGCAATCTTAAGCCCTTTTCACACGATCGGCTCGACCAAATGAGACCCTTAATTCACCTCTACTGATGTCCGTTTACGCCCGCCTACCTCCAATACGAAAAACAAAAAAGAATTCATCCCCTTTCATCTGGGCGGATCGGAGGGCCTATAGAGTAGCTGCGACCTGTAATGCACCTGCTCCACTCATTGTGGCCCTCGACTGGTTACCAAGTTGCTTAAGTGGCCCTTGCTCTTCAAAAGGTTGGGCACCCTTGTCCTAAACAGTGCACATTTAGGAAATATTTACACTACCTTTATAGGGTTACCTATAAATAAATAAAACCAAAAGATGAAAGTTTACTTCCACTTTGATTTGTTTCCAATACACTGCGCTACACCAGTGGTAGCCTACTTCAGCATACACCCATGCAGGGCCACGTTTACCCGCACAGGTGTTCCCATGCATCCCTATGCAAGCAGTCCCATTGGTGTCAACTGAGATGCACCAAACTGAGCATGTGCAGCCTGACTCCAAAGGCTCTTTTTTTATCCAGACTTGTCCAGGGGGACAGTGCAGGGAGGGGAGGATCTGTGCGTACAGGATCAAGCAGCATTTTTACACAATGTGGAGGATTAACCCCTTAGGTTCCACAGGGAGTATAACAAGCATGCTTTACTGCATATACAGACTAATTTTACTGTTGTGAACACTGTGTTGTGAACACTTTAACGTATTCACTAAGCTCTGGAGCAACTGCTCTTGTAGAGTGCAACTGCACTTTGCAAAGGGCACATTATATTTGCCTTTAGTAAATCAACCCCCAAGAGTTACCGATTTTTAAACCACCAGCATCTACCAAAATCTGACCTATTGGGGTAGGACTTAAAGGAAGCAGACATCACAGAAAGTGGAATGGAGTCAGAATCTCTGGGCTTGGCTCAGTGCTTACAAAATGAAATAATCTGCAAGAATATTTGATCTAACTGACCAACTGCTTTATGCCAAAGAGCCCTAAGTCTTACTTTTAGAGCACACATTAGTTTATATTGTGAGCAATGACCAGAATCCATATAGCATTTAGTTATAGTGTACAGCACAGTAAAGCCTTCATAGAACAGAACGTACTCACTCTTTACCTCTTCCCTGGGCCAGTTGATAACCTCCCATGGCTTCCAATACCACCTCTATGCCGACGACACCCAGATCTATCTCTCCACTCCTCAACTCACCCCCTTAATCTCCTCACAGATCTCAAACTTACTGAATGACAGTAATGGATGTCACACCACTTCCTCAAACTCAATCTTTCGAAAACTGAACTTGTTATATTTTCTCCTTCACGGCCTCCCCCCGTGACTTCACTATTAGGCCCCTTTCACATTGGGGCGTTTTTCATGCGGTACAGCGCTAAAAATAGCGCTGCTATACCGCATGAAAAATCATGCCCTGTAGTGTTCAATGTGGAAGCCCGAAGGCATTCACACTGAAGCGGTGCGCTAGCAGGAGTGCTCTAAAAGTCCTGCTAGCCGCATCTTTACCGCGGTATAGGAGCGGTGTGTTCACCGCTCCTATACCGCGCCTTCCAATTGAAATCAATGGGAAAGCGCAGTAATACCGCGGTATTAACTCTTTTTCGGCCGCTAGCGGGGGTTAAAACCTCACCGAATATCACGGTAAATACGCCGGTATAGCCACGCTACAAATAGCGCGGCTATACCGTCACCGCGGCTCCACGCTGCAATGTGAAAGCAGCCTTAAAGCGGTTGTATACCCGCAATATTTTTATTTATTTTTTTACACCTGAAAGGCAAAAGGCATAATGAGCTAGTATGCACCGCATACTAGCTCATTATGAAATACTTACCTTGGAACGAGGTGTAGAGAACTTACCTGGTCCATGTCATCTTGCCTCGGCGTGTCTTCCGGGTATCACCGCTCCAGCGCTGTGATTGGCTGGAGTGGCGATGTCGTCACTCCCGCGCATGCACGCGGGAGACTTCATTTCCGGCAAGGTCCGGCGGCGCATTGCGAGGGGAGTATCTCCTTATTATAGGCTTACCTGTAGGTAAAAGTAGTAGTAAAGAGTTTACTACCACTTTAATATCAACAACACAACCATTGGTCCCTCCACACATGCCAGGGTCCTGGGTGTAATCATTGACTCTGACCTCTCCTTCAGCCCCCACATCCAATGAGTGGCTAAATCCTGCCACCTTAACCCCGGCAACATCTCCAGAATTCGACGCTTCCTGACTAATGACACCACAAAGCAACTTATTCACTCCTTGACTACTTCCCACCTTGACTACTGCAACACTCTTCATAATGGCCTACCCTTACACCGGTTGTCCCCCCGTCAGTCTATCATGAATTCTGCTGCTAGACTAATACACCTAACAGATCCGTGACTGCTGCTCCTCTCTGCCAATCCCTTCACTGGCTTCCCCTACCCCACTGTGTAATATTCAAAATGCTAACCACAACATACAAGGCCATTCATAACATCGCCCCCAGCTACATCACCAACCTCATCTGCAGATATCGCCCTAATCATCCCCTCCGCTCCTCCCAGGACCTCCTGCTCTCTAGCTCCCTTGTTAGCTCCTCCCATGCTCGCCTTCGGGACTTCTCCAGAGCCTCTCCCATCCTCTGGAACTCCCTGTCCCGATCAGCCCCTAACCTCTCCACTAAAGATGAGCTCCGGCGTGTTCGTACACCCCACGTGCTGAACCCACCAGGAAGTCGGCACTCTGCATCCGCGCATCGGGACAATGTCTCACTGCCTGTAATTAGTGCAGCGCAGTGCCGACTTCCTGGCGGGCTCTGCACGTGGGGTGTGCTCATCCTTGCTCTCCACCTCTAGGAGATTCCTGAAAACTCATTTTCTGTCGGGTGCCCTGTGGGGGCACCCGACAGGAAGGAGGAGCCAGGAGCAGCAAAGAGTGACCCGAGAAGAGGAGGATCCAGGCTGCTCTGTGCAAAACCACTGCACATAGGAGGTAAGTATAACATGTATGTTATTTTAATTTTTTAACTGAGACTTTACAATCACTTTAAGTTCTCTTGACCACAGCGTGGTGCAATGTGGCGGAAGTAAGAACAAAGAAAAGTCCTTGCTGTGAGACCCTGTGAAGGACAGCCTCAGCCTAGGCACCAGCCAAGCCACGTCCATCAACGCATTTCGCTCTTCCCAACGCATTTTGCTCCGCCCTGCAGATTAATCATGGAGTTCCCCATAATGAAGCTCTGGGAGCAGAGTGAAACACGTTGGCATGGCTGGAGCCTGGGCTGAGGCTGTCCTTCACAGTTTCTTGCAGCGATGTGCGGAACATAGGACTTTTCTTTGTTCTGACTTGCGTTACTGGAGCTGGGTTGGAGCCCCATCCTCGCCCGCACTCCCCACAGTATAGCACAGGAGAGGACCCGGCTGGAGCCTTAAGCGGCACCCGTCATTTGGTTTTTGGTCAGAGCGCAATGTGGTGGATTATGTTGCACCGTGCTGCCCCTTTAAGTTTGCTCAACTCCAACTACTTTATGTTCACAGCAATCAATCCTTGACCCGAATAGTAATTATACAAGTAAAAAACTTTCATATAAAATTACCATGGGTTTTAAGTTTATCAGTCATCTTGTTGATTTGACGCTCCAGCCTGGCGTATCTTGCAAACTCATCCATCATGCTAATACTGACGAGCTCCTGTCTCATAATTTGAATGTCAGACCTCATGAGAGACTCCTGCTCGGCATCCTTCTGCAGAAACCTGGATACCTGAACAGAAGAAGACAGTCTGAGAGAGAGCATGCAAAAAAAAATATCCAACCACTTCCACCCTGGAGTTTGTGAACAAATGTCTGCAAACAGCAAATCACACTCCACATTGGTTGCAATGTATAACTGTGTGCTAAATGTGTATCTGGATGAGCTGTCTGTGTGCCACGGTGGTGCCCGAGCCGTCTTCCGCTGTCCTTGGGAGAAAAGCACCCTCCATATTTGTAGAAAAAGAAAATGGCACTTTGCTATCACAGGATTAGGAAGTGAGTGATGCTGGGTGGACTTAGTCTGACCCCCCCCTGCAGATGGTCAGTATAGAAGGATTGAGGATTAATATTATTAGATGTCACCCATATGATCTGATGATTTTATATATATAATTATTATTTTACCAGGTCATCCTAATAGGAATTTATTTGGAGATCAGAAAAGGTTAACTAAGGTTACAAAAAAAAAAAGGAGAATGGAGCAGTGATGACAGTGATCAGGATGTGGAATGTCTCCACTAGAGAGACGTAATCAGCTTAGGTTCATCTGCATTACATGTAGTGCGAGACATGCCCCATTTATACATACACACTTTTTATGTTTTGTTTTGTTTTTTGGATTTCAAAGGCTGCATCTTTTGATCAACCTCTTACTTTTAGAAATATGCATATATATATATATATATATATTTTTTTTTTGGCTGCATCTGTTCTATTCGATCTCTTATTCTTATCATTAATATATATATTTTGGGGGGGGGGGGGGGTTCAGGGCTGCATCTCTTTCTAATTGATCTCTTATTTTAGAAATATGCTATATAATTATTATTTCTAGGGCTACATTGTTTCTAATTGATCTCTTATTTCTATCATTAACCCTATATATATATATATATATATATATATATATATATATATATATATATATATATATATATTATTTATTTTTTTAAGAGGATTATATATATACATATATTATTATTTCTAGGGCTACATTGTTTCGAATTAATCTCTTATTTCTATCATTAACCCTATATGTATATATATATATATAATCTATATTTTTTTGGGGGGGGGGGGATTTCCAAGGCTGCATTGATCACTTATTTTAGAAATATGCTATATATATATATATATATATATACATAGAATTATTATCATTATTTCAAGGGCTACATTGTTTCTAATTGATCTCCTATTTCTATCATTAACCATATATATATATATATATATATATATATATATATATAATATATATAGATAGATAGATAGATAGATAGATAGATAGATAGATAGATAGATAGATAGATAGATAGATAGATAGATAGGTATCTTTTTTTTTGGGGGGGGGGGGTTCCAGGGCTGCATCTCTTTCTGCATCGATCGCTTATTTTAGGACTATGCTTTATATATTATTTCTAGAGCTACATTGTTTCCAATTGATCTCTTATTTCTATCATTAACCATGTATATATTTTTTTTTTTTTTTGGGGTGGGGGGGGGGGGGGATTTCCAGGGCTGCATCTCTTTATATTTGATCTCCTATTTTAGAAATCTGCTATAAATATATATATATGTATTTATTTATTTTTATTATTATTATTTCTAGTGCTGCATCGTCTCTAAGCAATCTATTTTTAGAAATGTGCCCCCGTTTACGTCTGTGTGGATTTTTTTTTTTTGGGGAGGATTTCCACGGCCGCATCTCTCTTTCTCATTGATGTCTTTATTAGAAATGTGCTGTGTATATATATATATATATTTTTTTCTTTTTTATTAATCCTAGTGCTGCATCTATCTCTCTCTATATATATATATATATATTTTTTTTCTTTTTTTATTAATTCTAGTGCTGCATCTATCTATCTATCTATCTATCTATCTATCTATCTATATATATATATATATATTTTTTTTTTTTTTTTTCTTTAGGGTTGCCTTTTTTTCTAATTGATCTTTTTTTTGTTAACTGTACCCTATAGATATATATATATACATATATATTTATAGAAAATAAAAAGAAGATATATATATATATATATATACATATACACACACATATTTTTTTTAAAGGTATTTCCAGGATTGCACCTTTTTCTACTCGATCTCTTATTTTTAGAAATCCCCCCCCCCCCTCTGTTTTTATTTATTCCCCTTCTTTTTATATTATATTTATATATAATCCTAGGGGTGGATGATGGCGGGGAGGGATGGAGGGGAACGATTGGTTTATTTCTCCGGATTACTTACAATCGAGGATAAAGCAGCAAGCTGGCTTTTTAGGAGGTTGCACACAAACACGGTGCTGAGCACCAGCAGACACGCACAGCTCTCCGCCATGTTTTTTTTTTTTTTTTTTCCTCCTCTCTCTCTCTCTCAGTCTGCGATCATCACATCACAACACAATAGCAATCACCCAAACCCCGCCCCTCGGGAACCAGGAAGGAGGCGGAGATGGGGGGCAGGGGGGTGATAGACGGGACGAGGTGAACGGACGGGCGGCGCGATTCCCCCCAATGAGAGGAAACGATCGTTTCCCGGTTCTGTACGATGGAGCGCACATGAAGCGCACGCGCGCGGCGGGTACATTTCGGACACATTTTCTTAGAGACATTGTAATAGCGAAACCCCGCCCACTTCCAGAACGTTGAGTGCAAAAAAAGAAATAGCTCGGGTTGGCCCCTCCCACTTATATATTTTGTTTTTTTACAACGTCGAAGCTGTATAGCTCAGAGCGGAGGTGGGCGGGGAAGCCCGACCAATCAGAGCGCGCACTTCTATTTACCACCAGTGATTCAAACAAGAACGTAAAAGGAGAGAGGAGGAGTAAAAAAAAAAAAAAAACTTCCCAATGGAGGGAAAAAAAATAATAATAGCTAAAGCCGATTTAGTGAGGAGGGGAGGCGTGGCTTGAATAAGGAGGGAGGAGGAGTGGAGTTTTGAGTGACAGGCCGGCTCACCCAGACAGGTGCCGGTGTTATGGTTTGAAAGGCGCTCTTTAGCCGCGCTCGGCCAATAGGGAAGCGCCGGGGGCGGGGTTAGAGGGGTTTTTCTCCGCCCCACCCAGGTTGGAGCGGAGAGTAGATAAAGAGGGCGGAGGGATCCTATCTGGTTTGAACTAGTTCTCTCTCTGGCATATTAACCGCTTGCAAGCGCCGAGGAGCAGTGAGCTTAGTCTTTGTGAGTGACTCCATCTGCAGGAGAAGGGATTCCTCTGCTCTCCAAGGCGCCCCTTATCATTGGCTTATTCCCGCTTCTATTTCCTCACGTTTTAGGATTCTGATTTTTTTTTTTTAATTTTTAACCCGTGACAAGCACAACGCCCGCCATGCCGAAGAGAAAGGTAAGCAGACTCCGCGCGGTGCCGCACCGCTCGGTATTTCCCGGGGGGGGCGCGAGTTTTATAATTCCGTCACCCCCTCGGGACTCTCCGGGCGGGAAGACACCCGTACACACCGTTCCGGTGTTATTTTGATTTTTGTATTTTTTTTTGTATCTGTGTGATAACGTTCGTTATGGCGGTGCAGGGAGGGGGAGGGGCTGCAAGTAATGGCGCGCAGAGCGGATCAGCTCTTCTTCTCCCCCTCCTTTCTCCTTCATCGCTCGGCGGCGGGATCTCCTCACAGCGTCCCCCGCGCCACCACGTTCTAGAACGTTCGAGGTAAAGAGAAAGGAGGAGGAGGGGGGGAAAGATTTGCGTCTCCGGCCAATGGGAGACAGCGCGCGGGAGCGCTGAGCTTTGTGACGTCACGTGTTCGGCGAGGATGACCCTGGTTGGGGGGAAGAAGAGGCGCTCATGACGCCGCCGTAGAGAGGGTGGGCGGGGCCACCCGCGCGCCTTCAGCCTGCGCGGCTTCTCATTTGTTTATAAGGCCGATTACATTGTTACAGCGCGCGCACACCCCCCTCTGACTCTCCCGCCTTTTCCCCCTCCCTCCTGTCTGTGCTTATAGCGGCGCGGCCTGTGTCTCTTATTACTCTAGCGCCCTCTGGTGTCCCCTGTGGTATTGGAGGACTGAACTGTTGTAGTGGAGTAGATTAGGTAACTTCTTCAAGGTCAGCCCTGTGATTGGCTATTATCTCTTTTCCTAAGCTCTCTTCTAATCGCTCTTTTTTGTTTGTTTTCTGTTTTTCAGGTGAACGCTGCTGAGGCTGGAGATGTCAAGGATGAGGTATGGAGAACACTGATATTACCTGTGCTGATTTATTACTTCGATTATACTAAATGGATATATTTTATTAAGTATGTTATATTCTATTCAATATGACATGCCCAATAAAATTACATATGGAGCTAAATCTTGAGAGAAATTATTTTTCTTTCATTTAATCTATATCCAGTTCACTACACATGCAGTCCAGTGTTATTATTATTATTATTTTTTTTCTGCATCAAAAATACATGGAAAGTCTGTTATATGCATTTGGTGTGAACGCATCGGACCCCCCCTGTACAGTGGGGGGGGGGGGGCGCACCTGGAATGCATCCGGAAACACCATACTGGAACCTGCATGCATCTGGAGTGTTTTTGTGGTGTAAAGAAGCCCTTATATCTAATGTTGTGTATAATTAAAGTGGAGCAGCTACAAATACTGCTGACTTTTAATATTGGGACACTTGCCCGTCCTGGAGTCCAGCGACGTCGGGAGCAGAAGACAAGCATGGGGGGAAGGGTGACCGCTCCGATAGACCAAAAGAACACTCTCACCAAATCCAAAACCCTGGGTGCCGGCAATGCAATGACATGCAATAATTGATGAGGAAGACTAGGACAGCCGCACTCCAAAAAAGCGTTCCTTTTTAATAAAATAGGTCACAAAGCTGACATGTCACAGCAGAAATCAGAAAAACACAGCTGACGGGTTTCACACTGTCATACAGTGCTTAATCATAGCTGATTAAGCACTGTATGACAGTGTGAAACGCGTCAGCTGTGTTTTTGATTTCAGCTTTGTGACCTATTTTATTAAAAAAGGAACGCTTTTTTTGGAGTGCGGATGTCCTAGTCTTCCTCGTCAATTTTAGCAGAAGACGAGCAATCAACTCTGCTGCCCCCACCGCCATCCTCGGTGAGGGAGCCAGGAAGTGGAGCATTGCGGCTTCACTGCCCGGTTCCCTACCGCGCATGCGCCATGCTCACGGGTCCCCACTGTGTTCTGGGAGCCGTGTTTCCCAAAACACAATGAGGGGGGGGGTCTGATGGTCTACCCGCAGACTATGTGGCCGGAAAGCAGGAACAAAGATTGTCTCTGGACAGCCGCACACTGAACAAATTGTAGCCTTTATTGAATAAAGGACAGCACTACAAGTCGCAGCAACGTAAAATAAAACCCAACCCTGACGCGTTTCACACTAGTGCTTAGTCATAGCTATGACTAAGCACTAGTGTGAAACGCGTCAGCAGTTGGGTTTTATTTCATTTTACGTTGCTGTGACTTGTAGTGCTCTTTTTTTCAATAAAGGCTTTAATTCAGTGTGCGGCTGTCCAGAGACAATCTTTGATCCTGCTTTGCTAAGTGCATTGCCTGCAACGGTGGATGTTCGTCTGGGTTCCCACCTGGAGCGGCTATTGCCTTTCCCCTATATGGCCGGAAGTGGGTGCAAATACCTTAGACAGGTATCTGCACCCCCCTCCCCCTGAAAGGTGGCAAATGTCACACCAGAGGAGGGGAGGGTTTGCGATGAGCGGAAGTTCCACTTTAGGCTCTTCTCTTACTCTTGTATATCCAATGGGGCTTCTTTTCTTCTTGTAGATCCAATGGGGCTTCTTCTCTTATTGGATATACAAGAATTGAATAAGCCCTAGTAGGTCTTCTCTTCCTCTTGTGTATATTCTATTAGTTCTTTAAATTAACACTTTGTGCATATTTCAGTGTTGAACTTTTTTTTTCCTCTCTAAAGTGCATTGTCTGATCTTGTACATTTTTTATCTTGCAGCCCAAGAGGAGGTCGGCACGGTTGTCAGCTGTAAGTATTCACATTAGGCCTGAAAGGGAGACGATGGGCTTCAAATGTGTCTCTAGAATACTTTTTATTTAGTTTTGCACAGCAGGGAGAAGGGTTGGACCCTCTGAAGGGGTTTTATTGCTGACTAACATCAAATCGTTTGCAAGCTTAAAACCTTATTATTTTAGGTTTTCTTGCATGTGATTGGGTGTTCTTTGCAAAGAATCTGCACCACATTCATTTACAAATTGCAACAGTTTTTTTACTTTTAAATCCAACCCACAGTCTAAGAGGGGCCCGCCCTCACTTCCAGTTTTTCCTCTAGGGCTTAAAGCAGAAGTTCAAACACTAATTATTCTTCCCACTTTACATAGTTAGGGTCGAGCTGGCTTAAATACACTGTCCCTCGCAAACCTGAGGCCGCTGGCTGTGCTGTATAAACTGTGTAGCTGCAGGCACATACAGCATACTGCACTGTTCCAGGTACGAACCGTCACCTCCTGCCTCATACCCGGAACACGCGTTTACCTCATAAGCGCTCAGAGCAAGCAATGTTTTCTATCTATAAATACAATGCTGAGTCAGAGGCGTGTTGTTCTCACAACCTCTGACTCGGCAGTCGGAGGAAGCTTTGTATTCATTGCTTGCTCTGAGCGCTGCCGCGGTAAACTCTTCTGTGTTGCGGGTGTAAAGCGGGAAGTGTTTTTGCACCCGGAACACAGTGCGGTATACTTTATGCAGTCGCAGCTATGTAGGGCTTATCCCACACATCTAGCAGCCTCACAGGTTAGTGGGGGGGAATAACTTGTTAGGGCCAAGCATGTATTCCATCTACCCTGCAAAGGAAAGATTTTTTTATATATATTGTGCTGAGAACGGTCTGGTCGTTTGATCGTGTCCCAGTGCTAGCTTCAGTCTAGAGCAGGGGTGTCAAACTGGCGGCCCTCCAGCTGTTCCGAAACTACAAGTCCCATCATGCCTCTGCCTGTGAGTCATGCTTATAACTGTTAGCCTTGCAATGCCTCATGGGACTTGTAGTTTTGCAACAGCTGGAGGGCCGCCAGAGGGAACACGAACACCTGGTCTAGAGGGAACACCAACAACTGCTGCAGAGCTTGATTGATGCTATTGCCCATAGGTTTACTATGGGGCATCTGTTGGCTGTCCCTCTACACTGAAGCTGATCTTGTGACCATACCACACTTAGAATAGGTAAATATAGACCTTTCTTTACATAGGGTAGAAAGGATAAGGCTTGGAGTAATAAAAGATTTTGTTCCTTGACTGAACTTCCGTTTTAAGCACCAGAGGAAAAACTGGGAACCTCTTATACCAGGGGTAGGCTACCTCGGCCCTCCAGCTGTTTTGTAGGCTACCTCGGCCCTCCACCCTGACAGTCACAGGCATGACTCCTAGAGGCATGATGGGATATGTAGTTTCACCACAGCTGGGGGGCTGAGGTTGCTGTCTTAGACTGTGGGGTTGATTACTACAAAAAAAGGCGGCAGAAGTTTGCAATGAATGCAGTGTTTTAACTTTGGAAAAAAAAATACTCAATCATGTGCATGAAACATTAAAGGACGATTTTATTAGCTTGCACATAATTGGCGAATGGCCGACAGCAATAAAAACCCAAATGTTTGCATAATGGTAGTTAGCAGAGCTTTAACTCATTTGTTAAGCTTACTTTCAGCTAAGGAAGCTGCCATCTTGGCTGCGGTTTGCTCTTCAGCTGCACATGTGATCAGTTATGACACCAGCCATTTGAAGGTTTCTCAGTTTGGTTGAGGTCACAAGCAAATGTGATGGGTATGTTCCGGGTACATGCTGAGACTACATTTTTTTAAATTGATGGGTTTGGTTCCTCTTTAAAGTGTAACTAAACCCACCTTTTTAACAGTTTACCGAAAAGTTATTTCGAGGCATACCATGAGTAATGGTCAGAGCTGCTTGTGCTGTGAACTAACAAAGTAAAAGTCCACATGTGTAGCACCATGCCAATTGCAGGTCAGAGGCTAAGATGGTTCCTTCCCTGGCTGTAAAGCGGGGGTAGGCAATCTCGGCCCTCCAGCTGTGGTGAAACTACAAATCCCATCATGCCTCTAGGAGTCATGCCTGTGATTGTCAGGGACTTGTAGTTTCAAAACAGCTGGAGGGCCGAGGCTACCTACCCCTACTGTAAAGGATGGAAGGGTTTAGTTCTGATTTGTTATACTATGTGAACATGTATAAAGTTAATGTTTTTATCCTCATTTGGCTGCAAAAGTGGACATCTTCCCCAGTGGTGCCCAAACTGCAAAAAGTAAGAGAACGCTTTTCACTGCTCTTCAGGGTTTGTCCACAAATAGAATATTTTAAGAGGCTAACTTGCAATCTATGACCTAGCGGTAAGTTTTGCATTTTAAAGATTGAATTATACAGATCTCCTTCACAGCACTGTTCTATAATCATTACTCTGGGGAACTGCACTCTCCTGTCAGTGAACCAGCTTCTTCCTGGGCTTTACGGAAGGAGTGGTGAATCTTTACAAAGTTGAGTGAATAACGTCCGTTATCAAAGTGTGAGAAGCGAGTTCCTGTTCACTTTGAATTCCCGGTCGTAATGCTTTCCGCAGGATTGAATAACAAAATGTAAAGATTTCCACTCGTTTATTAAATTGGAATGACTAAGATGAGGCTGGTTTCAAAAGGTGTAGCAACCCAGAGTATTGATACTAGTTCAGGTCGGTGTAATTCAATCTTTATAAGCGAGACTTTATAGGCAAGTTTGTCCAGAGTGGGTAATGTGTGGTAATGGTAAATTTAGCAGCCTCAAATGAGCTTTTAACTAGAGTGCAGTACAATTGTCTGGGCTAGGTTAACATTTTGTTCCTTGTGGGAATGCACACACAATTGCATGCTGTTTTAGCAATGTATAAAAACCATGCATTCCTTCTGTAGATGCACAATGGTGCCACTCATAATGGCTCCTGTATGCATCTTGCCATAAGTTTTGGCACACAAGTGCATTGGTGACATGTATGAGCATAGGGCAGCACATTGAAAAAAATGGGCTTCCCTAAATGCAGTGCCTGGAAATGTTCAAAAACAATCCCCTACTGCACCTGCAGGTGTGAACAGAGCCCTAATCGGAGATCCAAAATGGCTGTTTATAATCTTAGTAAAAATTGGAGGTTGCAGTCATTTTCTCAACTCCAAGTGTGACTGTAAAGTTGGCCATTTTTCTTTACAATAAGTGTGTTGCAATACAAAAACACTTTTGCTTCACTCCTTACCTAATTGGTGTTGGGAATCAGAACGATTAGGGTTGGTTTTGGGAGCAGAACAATTGGTGCATTGAGAAAAGGTGTAGAAGGGGAAACCCCCAGAGGCGATATATTGGGGCCAGCTTCTAGAACTTGCGCATCTGTGAGGATGCAACCCATTGATGAGGGCCTTTACTCCTGGTACGATTTGACATGTCAAATTGGCGGCAATAGCACCGTCCTTATCGGTGCTGCACCCATTTCAAAAGGTAGTTTCTGTACTACTTTTTGCGAGGACTTGCAGGCGGGAGTGGAATCGTGAGAGTTCAGCTGAACGTGCTTGGCTTCAATCCCAGTATGAACCTGGGCTTAGTGTTTGTAAGATAGTGGAATGGTAAAAAGAAAGCACTCCTGTATAGCAAAAAACCTCTTTGGATATTATAGGGAAGAACTTCATTAGAACCTCTAATTGGCATCCTCTTAGAGGAGTTCTAGTCGGCTACAAAAACTGTAGCTGCTGACTTAAAAAAAAAAAAACAATTATTACCCGTCCCATGATCGAGCAGTGTGCTCACCCCAGTCGGTCTCCCCCGCTGTCTGAGGTCCCCTGCATCTTCACTATGGGCTTTCCAGCCAGGTGTCTGCTGCATATTGTGAATGATGGATGTAGTCTTCTGGGATCTGTCATGTCCCAGAAGACTGCAGAGGTGAAAATGGAGGTACCTGCTATACCCCCCCCCCCCCCCCCCCCCAAACTCAAAAGTGGCAATTGTTCAAGAGAATGTATTTTTCATAGTCCAGATTGCATTAAATAATTACAATTATTTTTTTTCTTCTATTATAGAAACCCGCTCCTCCAAAGGCTGAACCAAAGCCAAAAAAGGAAAAGGCTGCAGTAAAGGTAAATAATAATAAAAAAAACTGACTTTACAACATACACATTCTTTTTGCATTAGTATTGTATTGGCCTAGTGGTGGAACTCTGTCGCTGCCATATACTGTTCAAAAGTTTTTTGAAAGGCCTAGACACAATTATGTGATCTCTGGTGGGAAGATTGGAGGTGAGATGCTCTGATCCAGTTTAGCATAAAATGTGACTATTTAAATATCTTGCTAAGGGTAGTAATGCCACTTTGAACAGTCAACTCACTAATGCCCTCTGCCTATCGTGCATTGCATTGCAGTGTAACAGGGCTGATCTGAGTAGTGGCTTGCATGGCGTCATGTCAGAAGGAATCAAATGAATGAAATGATGTATAGCCAAAATTGTCCCAACATAAATGGATGTCGAAGAGAAAAGAGCATTCTTGGAAAGTATTAAGAGTTGGGGACTAATTGGAGATGCTGTTTTACTGACCAATAGGGTTTTGGGTCAAGTATTTCTAACACAAGCTATACGTAGAACTTAAAATTGCAAGATGTCCTGGTGGTGCTACATAATTTAAAGTAGGAAAATTCATTTGCTAGATTCTTCGAATTTATCCAGATCTAACCAGGGAGAGGCAGAACAAATGCCCCAATAATCTAATACAGAAAGGTGAGGGTTATTATCACTTTTCCATGCCAGTGGTGTAAAGAAGTTTTTCAGGTAAAGTGCATTTTGTTTTGGAAGCCTGTAAAGCATTTCACCAGCAGATCGCTGATGACATGCAGGTCTCCTGCAGATCTGTCCCCTGTATCTGCTTGCTTGCACCTCCCTGTGAGAAAGCCAAAATGTTCTGACAGAATCCATGAACTACTACAGCGCTGTGGTAGTTCATTGAGAACTTCAAGCCAACGGCCACTAGTTTTCCATTCACAGAACACTGAGTGATGCAGGGGATGCGTTTTTTTTTAATTGTGACGGCTAGCAAGGGGAGAAGATTCCCCCCCCCCCTGCTAGCTGGCGAGCGGGTCCGTTTCTTTCATAACGGGTCACACCCTGAATATGGGTGTAACCTATTATGAAAGGTTAACTCGCTATATTCATGCTGGATTGACAGCAATAATTCCAGGGCATAAAAGGTGCTATTGCTTATAAAGGCGATGAAACCAGATACTGACTTTATCAGAGTGTATCATTGCTGTTTGCATAGAATAACTTGTGGCTTCCAATTGGCAATTTTTTTTACATTTTCCCCAAGTATCCAGTTCCTGTGATTGGTGTACTCCCTACATTGAGGATTGCTTATTCCCATTGCATCTTCTGAGCTTCGCTACAACTGCAGTTAAATTTCCCCTCAGTTATATAACCTTTTGTAGTTCAGTATTAAATATTTTTAGCTGCTGTAGGTCCTACCTGTCCTGTAGTCTTACATGGGTTGATTTACTAAAACTGGAGAACGCATAATCTGGTGCAGCTGTGCATGGTAGCAAATCGGCTTCTAACGTCGGCTTGTTCAATGAAGCTTTGGTGATAAACCTGGAGACTGGTTTCTATGCAGAGCTGCGCCAGATTTTGCTGATGTCGTATGACACGCATGGAATGCCGGCTCGGCTCAAGTGAGAGCAGGGGCCTCTAGTTTCTAATGTAGAACACATGTTTATGTTGATGCTTTCTTTTCAGGAGAAGTCTGAAGACAAAAAGGTTCCAGCAAAGGGAAAGAAGGGCGCTAAAGGCAAACAGACTGAAGAGGCTAACAAAGACGAGACTAAAGAGGACGTCCCATCTGAAAACGGAGAGACAAAGGACGACGACGATGAGGTGGGTTTTCATTGACCTGTTTTAAAGCAAATACCTTTACAACACAAGATCTGCATGTCAATTCTGACTGTTCTGTACGGTTAACAGAACTAGTCATGGTTCAGGTGCTGCAAGGCCCCGGTTCACACCGGTGCGGCTTTGAAACTTCAGTGCAATTTCATTGTGGCTTGCAACTTTTAACAAAACTTTTTCAACTAGAGTTACGACAATTCGAACTGTTCTTTGCCACAAATAAGGTGCAACTTGTCATGTGATTTGACAATTCAAAATCTCATGACAAGTCTTACTGGTGTGGACCAGGGCTAATTGGGGTTGGTTTAAGTCACTGACTTGTAAGGAGTCCTAATCCATTTGTCACTACGCAGCCCAGCAAGATATTTAGTCTTGCTATGCTGTCAAAAGTGAGTGAGCAGTGCTTCCCAAGCCCCCCTCACTTGTGTCCAACCCGCCATCAACTGATGGCGACATCCTCTGCAATTTAGCATGGCAGGAGTGTAAGGATGCGAGACTGGAGAATTATAAATGCTTAGAATGTGTTAGATGTTGGAATGCAAGTTTTCAAGCGTATCTCTGACCCTTGGTCGAGCGATAATTCTGGACTAACCACAAGCTAAATCTAAGGAATGAAGGTGGTGTTTCCTGAAATGTGGGTTACTTCACCTGATATGATTTATGTTCCAAAGTGCCCATGGTTTTTCCTACAGTAAACCCTGCATACATGCAGTTTATTATAAGCCTCTTAATGCTACTACAGCATATGTGCCCTGCCTGTCAAGTTTACACATGCTCAGATAGGGAATGCTGCCACATGAAGTCTTGTAACTGAGGTGGTATTTTCTTGACCCGCCCCCCCTCCCGGGTGAAAGTAACTGTCAGTGCATTGAAAGCACTCTGCAGACATGACAAGTGATGGGCAGATTACTTTACACAGTGTAAGTGAATAAGCTTTAGGCACTGCATTTTTTTTTTTTTTTGCAGTGCCTAAAGTCCCTAAATCCTTTTTATATAATCTACATATGGGATGTGGCACTCGCCAGGCTCAGACTTGGATGATTACTGTAGACAAAGGGGTTGAAAAACTGGAGTGCAGAATCTGGTGCAGCTCTGCATGGTAGCCAATCAACATCTAACTTCAGCTTGTTTGATTAAAGTAGTAGCCCACCCCAAAGTGGGGTACTCACTATAAAAAAAATCATACGAAAAGTCTCGCACGACAAAGGCTTTTGTTTTTTTTTGTTTGAAAATGGTACACATTAAACAAATCATTTGTTCTGTTTCCGTGCGAGAAAAATCTGCAGTTTATCCTTTTGGTAATTTTCATACGTCAATTTGGTATCTGCTATCAAACGTGTACACACTACGAAAATCGTACGAAAATTCTTTGGTTGAAAACGTTCGCTGATTTTCTTAAGTTTGTGTACGAGCCTCAACACTAACATCTGTAAATCTGCAGGCATCCACAATCTAGCCCTGTAAAGAAATTCCCTATTTTATTTTTGCCGCTCCACTCTCCAGCGGCGGAAGCTCTTCAGAGTACACGGCCGACAACGGCTGGGAAGTGATGTCACCCATAGTTACTATGGGGCTTTCGTTGTCTGCCTCCTCTGTGCCTGCCTCTACAGCAAAGCTCAGCGTGGCACAGCACCGGCTTCAAAATGTTTAGTGTTGGGGTGGACTTCTACTTTTAGCTTTGACAAAAAACTGGAAGCTGATGAGCTGTGCCAGATTTTGCACTCTCCAGTTTTAGTAAATCAACCCATAGTGACGGTTGCAAGGTCTAACGAACTATCCTGGTTGTCTGTTTCTGTCTTTAATGTAGATTACTTTTGTGATGACTTGAAATAAATGTGTTTTTTTGTTTTGTTTTTAGGCCGCAGGATCCGACAAGGATGAAAAGGAATCGAAGTCTGAATAACCTACATCTTGTTCCAAGTCTTTTATCAGTGGTTCCTGTACCTCCCTTGTACAATTCAGAGGAATATTTTTATCAACTATTTTGTAAATGCAAGTTTTTTAGTAGTTTAATTCTAGAAAACACATTTTTAAAATAGGAGGGAATCCCACCATGTCTTTTTGTTCCAAAATTGTTTTTATTTTTTAATACACGCTTGGATGGAAAGCCCATTTTTTTAAAAAAGATGTTATCAAGTGTGAAGTATTTACTGTGGAGCACTTAAAGGTTAATTCCATGGCTGGGTTGTGATGAGATGGTTCAAAGTAATTTCACCTGATTTTGACCTATGCCCCATTGATCTTGCTTGCAGGCCAAGTCAGAAGGCAAGGCCTGGATTTTGGTCTGATTCACAGTTTTCAAAGGTTTTTTTTTTAATGTCTTAACAGTTAAATTGTTCTGTACCCATACTGTCTTGCGTACAATTTTTACATCTAATAAAAGTCCCCAGGTGATGGATTTCCCTCTGAAAAATTGTGTACTTATCTGTGATGTTACCATTTTTTCCTATATTTTTTTTTTTTTTTGGGGTAGTGGTATTTTATTTTCAGTATCTGTGTAAAAGTGCTGTGAATCTTTTTGGAAAACTTCGAGTGTGTAGTGAGCGTGATGTACTGGGAAGCTTAAAAAAATAAAAGCGGTTAAAAAAAAATGTCAACCACTTCACTCCCAGGGCGGCTGCATTTTATTTTTTCGTTTTGGTATCTATCCCATCATCTCATTTTTACGGAGAATGGGTTAAGCTAACGGCATCAGAGATACTGGTACGAGGGGTGCTTTGTGTTTTAAATATTTTTTTTACAAAAAAAAAAATGCCAACTTGTCCTTTAAACTTCAAGTTGGGGAAGCCGCTAGGGTTTGTTTGGTTTCTGACTTTAATTTTGACTACATGTTTTTATTCCTAGATTTCCAATCTACTAGAGTTTAAGGAAAAACAATGTACAGATTGTTCATAGTGTCTGTGTACTGATCACCAAACCAATAAAACCTGGTTGAAAAAAAAGTTAAGTACATTTTTGGGTTGTGAACTCTGATTTCTAAATTTGTTTTAACAGGAGGTAATTGCATATGACGTAACCTACCAGAACAGTGCTATGTAGATGTGACTGTTTTTGCTTGTTAACCGATTCAGCCCGGAAGATTTTACCCCCTTCCTGACCAGAGCACTTTTTACAATTCGACACTGCGTTGCTTTAACTGACAATTGTGCGTTCATGTGACGCTGTACCCAAACAAAATGTTGCGCTTTTCACCACAAATGAAGCTTTTGGTGGCATTTGATCACCTTCTGTTTAAATTTTTTGCACTATAAACAAAAGAACAGCGACAATTTTTAAAAACGCTATCTCTTTGTGCTATAATAAATACCCCACGTTTTTTTATTGGTTCAAGCTGGTATTCATCTTTTTGGTTAAAATTGCAATAAGCATATATTGGTTTGCGCAAAAGTTATAGCGTCTAAAAATAGGGGATGGAATTATGGCTTTTTTTACTAGTAATGGCGGTAATCAGCAATTTTTTTTGGGACTGCGATATGGCAGACACTTGACACATTTTTGGGACCATTGACAATTTTACAGCGTTTAGTGCTATAAAAATGTCAGTGGCAGGGAAGGGGTAACAATAGGGGTGATAAAGGGGTTAATTGTGTTCCCTCTGCATGTTCTAACTGAAGGGGAGTGGGACTTGCTAGAGAAAATGACAGATGGCTGTTCATACAAAGTATGCACAGTCTGTAATTTCTCCCCTGAGAGAACCAGGATCTTTGTGTTTACACACACATCGCAGTTCTCGCTGTCAAGAGCGCTCGTAAGTGCCCGGCAGTCATCCCCCCACCTAGTGGCCACAGGGCGAAGCAACGTAAGAACGTTTTGCCATGCTGCTGCAGTAAAACTGGCGGCTGGTCGGCAAGTGGTTAAAGTAAACTGGCTTCCTTAAGCACATGCTCCCTTTCTTGCAAGGGTAAGGTCCTTTAAACATGGGGGTAGGGGGAAGGAATCGATCCGCGGAGCAGGTGAATGACGGGTCCGTGTCAGCTCAGCTCTTGCTGTTCTTTGGGGCAATGGGATAGAAACTGACTATTTGTCCGTTTCCATCCGTCTGTGATCCGATACACTAGATGGCAGCCCAGACGTGTCCATTCGCATCCGCCTCCCCATAAAGAACAATGGGTGGTCAGGTCTGTCTAAAACGAGCTGGTGTGAAAGGGGCCTAAAATTCTCATTCCCTCCCCTCAGAAATGGGTAATGTTGGAACAACTTTCCTCACAATTGCTTCAGTGTTGCTCAGGTGTGGGGTAGACCTTTGTGTACAGCGCATGGCTTAGTTCTGCATTGTACTGGAGGGCTGTGCAGCTGCAGTTTGGAACATCTTATATTGGAGGCTTCCACACAGATTGGAGCTTGCAGGAGTAGAGAAGTAAGTTTACATTCACAGCCAACCTTTTCCAGCAAAAATCTGCAGTTTCCTGTGTCTGGAATGACAGGTGTGTGTGTGTGTGTGTGTGTGAAACACTGCAATGACAGGCTGATTTCTCTTCCGTTCATGGATGCACACAGCAGCCTTTGACCTTGGGTTATATCCACTTCCAGGAGAGTTTGGCAGAAAAAAAGCACTTTAAGTGTTAAAAAAACACTTTGCTCAGCACAGCTCCTCCCAGGGGGCGAGGTCCCCTGGGGTATAACCCACACTCTGCCTCAGCAGCTCCAGTTTTCTTTCTGCCTAATGTCAGGAGGACATGGCCTTCTGGAGTCCATGTACTCTAGAATTTTTTTTTTTTAACTTTTATTCCTGCATTTTTGAATCCTGTGATTCTTCTATCAACTGCCGACTGGGTGACAGGCTGGGTCTTGACTCTTGTAGTCCCCCCATGTTCGGCCATCGAGCGTGTGCCGACCCTCAGCTCAGCTCTGGGTCGTCCACGACATGCCCCATTGCTCCAGGGGCAGCCGGGGAACTACATGTTCCAGGGCACACATATGACCGGTCTCTATGGCCTTGTCAGTGTGTCTGGCCGACAGCCATGCCGTTTGGCGGACGTTGGTTCTGTCCGGGATACCTCCAGCTGGTGGTCGCAGGACGGGTAAGTAGTGGCCCCTTGCCCTGGCAAGGTGGTATGGCTGGTGTTTCCCCCTGGGGAGGTTGACTGAGGGTCCGCCCTGCTTTCCTCTCCATCCCCATACTGGGTAGCGGCTGTGAGGGGGGGCCTCCTGGGGTGTTATTACCACCGGGACTGTGTGTTGCGGGGGGCTGTGTGTTTTACTGTGGAGTTGCTGCTCTGTTTGCTGTGTCACTGGGGGTTTTAAAACTGCACGGCCGCCATTTTGCCGTGGTCGCGGTTTACATAGCTCGGCGGCCATTTTCTTGTAGCCCGCTGGTGCTTTTTACCTCAGATGGCGGCCATCTTAGATATGTCTTGGCCTCTTGTGACTGTAATAGTGCTGCAAAAGACCACGAATCGTCCCTGAGGTGACAGGCGCAGCCAGCTTTCTGAGCACACTTCAGTTTTTTTCAGCTCACTGCAACCGGGTGGGGTGGTGAGTTCCCTGGGGGCCTCTGCCTTCTGTTCTTTGCAGCCAGGAGGTGACCGGTGGGTTGTTCTGCTTTGCAGTGCTCGGTGACACGGTGGGGCATCATGGAGCCTGAACCTGGTGCTTCTGCCCCAACAATGCCTGAGTTAACCCTTAATCCCCCTGCCGCATCTGTTGAGGCAATGTTGGCTGTTCTTGAGGCGTTTCTCGCCAGGTTTGAAGCGACAAGTGGCCAGAAAGGGGGGTTAAAAAGCGCTCCCCTCCCTGAGCATGCTTCTGAGGACGTTTCTGACACAGAATCATATCCTGCAGTTGCTTCTGGCTCTGGTTCTGTCATGTCAGATGATGTGGGCTTAACCCACGTGGACTGTGAGGATGTCTCTGCTTCAGGCTCAGTGAATGATAAGCTTTGCGGTCGGGGAGGTCCACTTTCAATTTGTGGCCCTCCCATTCGGCTTGGCATCGGCACCGTGGGTTTTCACCAAGGTGCTCGCCCCGATTCTGGCCCTGCTGAGGCAGAGAGGGATTGCTATCGTGGGATACCTGGACGACTTTCTCCTGAGAGCTTCCTCAGGCTCAGAGTTAGAAGAGGACGTGTCAGACACTCCGAGTTCGGCTGGCTTCTGAATATCCAGAAGTCGGTGTTGGTTCTGTGTCTGGAATACCTGGGACTAGTCCTGGATTCCGCAGAGGCGAGAGTTTTCCTCCCAACGGAGAAACTTCAGACTCTGCAATCGGGTGCAGCAGTTGTCGACCCAGAAGTGATCATCTCTTCGATTCTGCATGAGGGTTCTGGGTCTGATGGTGGCCTCTTTCGAGGCGGTTCCGTATGCCCAATTCCACACCCGGGAGCTACAGAAGGAAATTCTGTCACGTTGGGACAAGCTCCCGTCATCTGTGGATTACCAGATTCAGTTGAGCCCTCTGGGCAAGTCTTCCCTGTTGTGGTGGCTGACGTCTCCGGTGCTTCGGACCGGGAAGTTGTTTCTGCCGTGCCATTGGTCACGACGGATGCCAGCCTCTCTGGCTGGGGGGGCATTTGGGGCACCCAGTTATCCCAGGGGCACTGGACTCAGGAGTAGTCCCGCCTGCCAATCAATGTACTGGAGCTCCGAGCAATAAAGCTGTGCCTTGCCAGGTGGTCCCTGGATCTGCAGGGCCGACCTGTCAGGATCCAGTCCGACAACGCCACGGCCGTGGCATACGTCAGTCATCAGGGAAAGCTGACGGAGCTCGGCTGCAGCGATGGAAGTCGCACACATCCTTCGGTGGGCCGAAAGGTGCGTTCCGGCTCTATCGGCGTGTACATTCCCGGGGGTACAGAATTGGCAAGCCGACTACCTAAGTCACCAAACACTAGACCAAGGAGAGTGGTCACTCCACCCGGAGGTGTTTCAGAGTATGGGGCACTCCAGACGTGGACCTTCTAGCGTCCCGTCTCAATCGGAAGGTGTCACGGTTCGTGGCCAGGTCAAGACACGTGGGCGGACGCAGTTGGTGGCACCTTGGGGTCATTATCGCCTAATTTACGCCTTCCCTCCTCTGAAGCTTCTTCCTCGCCTGCTGCGCAGAGAGTGGAAGCCGAAAAGATTCCAACAATCCTGATCGCCCCAGACTAGCCGCACCGCTCCTGGTGCGTCTGGTGGCAGATGCCCCCTGGCGTCTACCCCTGAGAGAAGATCTTCTGTCGCAGGGTCCGATCTTCCACCCTGCTTTACAGTCGCTGGCTTTAGCGGCGTGGCTGTTGAGCCAGGTGTTGAAGGACCGGGGCCTATCAGGCTCGGTTTCTACCATGCTGCGTGCAAGGAAGTCTACTTCACAAAGGATGTATCATCGTATGTGGAAGGCCTACATCTCTATGTGTGAAGAGATGAAATGGCACCCCCGTACATACGCGGTGTCCCGGATTCTGCTGTTTTTACAGCGGGGAGTGGATCAGGCTCTCGCCTTGAGTATGGTTAAGAGTCAGATCTCGGCTCTAGCTGTTTACTTTCAGCGACCCTTGGCAGCGCACTCCTTGGTGCGTACGTTTGTGCAGGGGGTCTGGCATGTGGTCCCTCCACTGCCCCATTGGACTTGAATTTGGTCCTTTCGGTGCTTTAGGACGCTCCTTTTGAGGACATTCGGAAGATCCCTTTGTTGACTCTGTCACAAAAGGTGTTTTTTCTAGTAGCAATTACATCAGACGGGTGTCTGAACTGGCGGCCTTGTCCTGCAAGGCTCCCTACTTGGTCATCCATGAGAATAAGGTGGTGCTGCGGCCGCAGCCGTCTTTTCTCCCAAAGGTCATTTCAGCTTTTCACTTTAATGAGGACATTGTGTTGCCATCCTTATGTCCTCGGCCGAAAAACCCCAAGGAGGCCACTTTACATTCCCTGGATGTGGTTCGGGCCCTACGAGTGTACTTATCGGCTACGGCTCCGTTCCGAAAGTTGGACTCATTTCTAGGTGGATCAGACGGGTTGTGCTTCAGGCCTATGCCCTGAAAGGGCGGGCACCTCCTTTTCGGGTCACGGCTCATTGGACCAGGGCGATCGGTGCCTCTTGGGCTTTCCGGCATCAAGCCTCTGTGTTACAGGTGTGTAAGGCAGCAACCTGGTCGTCAGTCCACACTTTTTCAAAGTTTTACGAGGTGGATGTGAGTGCATCTTCAGATGCCTCCTTCGGCCGCAAGGTGTTACAGGCGGCAGTTTAAGGTTGGAGTTCCTCCGTTGAGTTCCTCGGTTTTGTTTGGGGTGTAGCTTGGTTTGCTGTGTTTTCCCACTCTAATTTTTTGACACTGCTTGGGGACGTGTTTAAGGTCAAAGGCTGCTGTGTCTGTCCATGAACGGAAGAGAAAATAGGATTTTTGTACTCACCGTAAAATCCATTTCTCTGAGTTCATGGACGGGCACAGCACCCACCCCTCCTTTGTACTGCTTGTTCCACACTCTGCCTCAGCAGCTCCAGTTTGTGTTATACCCGGGGGACCATGCCCCCTGGGAGGAGCTGTGCTGAGCAAAGTGTTTTTAACACTTAAAATGCTTTTTTTTTTTTCTGCCCAACTCTCCTGGAAGGAAGTGGATATAACCGAAGGTCAAAGGCTGCTGACGGTGAGTACAAAAATCCTATTTTCAGCCACATCTATTCGTAAATGTTTGTACAGCCAGTGATTGCAGCCACAATACCACAGGTAATCGATGACTGTGCAAACAGTCCATATCTATGGTTGTTGCATAGGGCTGAGTAGCTGTAGCTATTTGCGCACACAACTGTCATGCCAGATTCCTGTTTCTTGAATGACAGGTGTGTGCAAATGGCTACAGCCCCATGCAATGACAGGCTGACAACCATAGATATTGACTGTTTGCACATTTAGCGATTTATCTGCGGTTTTGTGGCTGTGATCACTAGCCTTGCAAACTGTCATGAAAAGCTGTGGCTGCAGTCAGCCTGTCTATTGAATCGACTGAGCACACACGTTACCCTAGACATCTGCAGTTTCATGCCATTAGAAATAACAGGGCTTGTCCATTGACCGTGTGAATGTAGCCCAAGCATACATCTTCACATATAGAGTGTACCTGGGTTGGACTTTTAAAGTGTGCTGATTTTCTGAGAATTCTGACGGTTTGTCTTCTCTGACCTGAAAATGCTAGTGATCAGGACAGCTACTTAAGATTGGCTCCGCCCTCTAAAGGAAAAAAAAAACAGATCAAATTTAAAAGGCCCTTCCCTCTGACCCTCAGTTGTTTTGTGTTTCCAGACCCTCCAGGAGCAC